>NC_135048.1:16750875-17417958 GCF_051014685.1 Ptiloglossa arizonensis | reverse complement strand
AATCGAGGATAGAAAATAAGAAATACAATTTCAGGAGGGATGAGAAGTACAATTTCGCGTTCTGTTCGATCTCTGGAACGAAACTTTAGGAACTGAAAGTCAGGAACAAAAGACACTTAACCCGTTGCGTCTAGTGTTTATATTTGTTGCAAAGTTCAGATTATAATATGTAGGGATGAGAACATACATACATATGAGAATACAAAGTCCTAAGAAACGAGTATACAGTGATACGCCTTGACGTGAACGACGACACTGTCGTGTGTTCTTCGTGACTCTCGATGAATGAACCTGAACTCTCTTCTCTTAACAAAGATTCAAAAATGTGAAACTTTTCTTTCAACAAAGATTCAAAAATGTGAAACTTTTCTTTCAACAAAGATTCCAAAACAAAGTAAAACCCTTCTTCTGCCAAAGATTCAAAAACATACGATCACACTCTCTTCTCTCAACAAACCTACAAAAGCCTAAAATCACATTCTCTCTCCTTAATAAGTTTACAAATCTTGGAACTCAATAGAAAAATCCCCAAAAGAAAAATAACCAAACCATTGACGACCCTTCCGCACCAATATAAAGACAACCCTTAAAACTGAAATCGACCATTCTCTATCAACATCTAGCACTCTTAGTATCATTGTTCAATTAATTCCAACATCTACTGTTTAAGTAAACGTTCCACTTACTTTTCTCTCGCGTGTTCAACAATTCCATTGTTCCAGAATCTTAATATTTGCTCACGCGAATCGTGAGTTAAATCACGCGTGTGAAACGACTTTGAATTATAATATTTTTGTTTCGTGAACCGATACGGTCCCGTGACAATTGAATGGAACTCGGAGACCTCGGAATTCGACAAATATGACGGAATTCTCTGTTACCGAAAGTACATTCGGTTAGGATTCGGCGGAAGCCGCAGGTGCTGCTCGTTGCCACGAAATGGACCGTACTTCACGACCGATATTAAGTTCCGGAAGCGAGCCGCTCTCGAACGGCCAGACCTTTTCGCTAGATTAATTTCAGACGGTTGCCAAAATAAATTTTTCTCGACGTCGAGGCCGACCGTCGTGCACACACACGCGCGCCACCACACACAGGGCCGTGTTAACACGTGGCCACGGACGAGTGGGTTCTTCGAGGGGCACCGCGGGACCACGGATCGGAACGAGACTCGAACTCGAAGTCTTCGATCGCGTAAATGTTTCCGCGATATTTACACATTGATAAGAATGTAATTTTAACCAAATATTTGCACGTTATTCGCTCGAGCGGCGCGTGTTCAATTTTATGGATACGTTTTTCGCATTTTTATTCTTACGGGTACTGTAGAAGGTTGGTCTTCGGACTGATACTTTTCGAGTAGATTGAAATAGTACACTTTGGGATTTTTTTAGTAAATTTAGGAATGAATCTTCCGACTCGTAATGATAGAAAATGATAAATTGGAACGTTTCGACGAAGATACTAAAACGTAGGATTGAAAGATTGTTCTCTTAACAAGGATTCAAAAATGTGAAACTTTTCTTTTAACAAAGATTCAAAAATGTGGAACTTTTCTTTTAACAAAGATTCAAATGTAAAACTTTTCTTTTAACAAATATTCAAAAATGTAAATCTTTTCTTTTGACAAAGATTCAAGAATGTAAAACGTTTCTCTTAACAAAGATTCAAAAATCTAAAATTTTTCTTTTAAGAAAGATTCAAAAATGTGGAACTTTTCTTGTAACAAAGATTCAAAAATGTAAAACTTTTCTTTTATCAAAGATTCAAAAATGTAAAACCTTTCTTTTAACAAAGATTCAAATGTAAAACTTTTCTCTTAACAAAGATTCAAAAACGTAAAACGTTTCTCTTAACAAAGATACAAAAATGTAAAACTTTTCTTTTAACAAAGATTCAAATGTACAACTTTTCTTTTAACAAAGATTCAAAAATGTAAAACTTTTCTTTTAATAAAGATTCAAAAATGTAAAACTTTTCTTTTAACAAAGATTCAAGAATGTACAACTTTTCTTGTAACAAAGATTCAAAAATGTAAAACTTTTCTTTTAACAAAGATTCAAAAATGTAAAACTTTTCTTTCAACAAAGATTCAAAACCGACGTAAAACCTTTCTTCTAACAAAGATTCAAAAACAAAGATTCAAAAACTCTTCTACCAAAGATTCAAAAATACACAATCACACTCTCTTCTCTTAACAAACCTACAAAACCCTAAAATCGCACTCTCTCCTTGACAATTTTACAAATCTTCAATAATGTGAAAATTTGACACATTTTTGACACTTCAGAAATGAATTTGACACTTCAGAAATGTGAAATCTTCAAAATCTGGTGGATTCGAAAATCCACCAGAAAATCCCTACACTCTGTATCTCTCTTCCTCCATCGACTTCGCACATCCATATTACTTCGTGGACTCGATCGATAATACCAGGGTACAATTATCTTCGAACGAAGACCGTCCTGTACGTAGACGCGTGCAGACATCTACGCGAGTTGCAATTTCACGCGAAAAATTCGTTCGATGATTAAGAACGGGAATGGTATCGCGCGGTTGGAATGCCGACACGGTGCACGGAACTTTTCCCCTTGTTTTTCGTTGTTCGGGTTTCACTCGTACCCGGTCGCGTAAATCGATTTCTCGTGAAATCGAGCATTCGCGGCCACCGCGGAGAAAGTGGTGGTGTCGCGTTGTCGTTGTTGTTCCATGGGAGTTCGACGGAGCGTGTTTCGGGCCTCGTTTCTTCGTTTTTCCGCGCGGCGGGAGACACGACATTTTTTTCCGCGGCGATGACTCCACGAGCCGAGCGGATTACACGGTTGTCGAGCGCAGCGGCGACGGTGGAGGGACTCGTCGCTCGATACAGAGACGACGAAATCGAGCGCGATAATCGGTGATAATTGAACGGACGGCCGCGTCACCTTTCCCTACCGAGATTTGTTCCATTTCGCACGACCGAAATCCTATGTCAAATATTAACCCCCACGGTTCGTCGTTGGCGATCGCGCGTCGTTCTCCGCTCCGACTTTTCGATCGTTTCGTCGGTGGGTTAGGTGACGAGGGGAGAACGCGGGACGACTTTTCTCGGTGGAAGAGCCTCGTCGTGTCTCGCTCGTCGAGGGAAGGAAGGAGGTTCTTAAGAAACGAGCAATTTTGGCATCGGCTGGAAATGAAAAATTCATACAAGAGCTCTCGATCGAGCGGGAAATCTTCTTAGTATTTTCTTGCGAATAATAGGCAGGTGATTAATAGCGAGAATGTTCAGTAATTACGTGTTTCGATATTGTCTGGAAAGGAAATGTTCGTACGAGTGATTTCAAAGGGTCTTCCAAAGAGCTAATTTTACTTTTCTTGTAGAAAAAAATGTTCTTAGTTTTTTCTTGAATAATAGAAGAGTGATTAAATACGAGAATGTTAAAAATTATATGTTTTAACGTTGTCTAGAAACGAAAAATTCGTAAGAGTGATTTGAAAGGGTCTTCCAAAGAGTTAATTTTACATTTCTTGTAGAAGAAAATGTTCTTAGCTTTTTCTTGAATAATAGGAAAGTGATTAAATACGAGAATGTTAAAAATAATATGTTTTAACATTGTCTAGAAATGAAAATTTCGAGTGATCTAAAAGTGTTTTCCAAAGAGTACAAAATGTTCTTAGCTCTTTCTTGAATAATAGGAAAGTGATTAAATACGAAAATGTTAAAAATGATATGTTTTAACATTGTCTAGAAACGAAAAGTTCGTACGAGTGACTCGAAAGGGTCTTCCAAAGAGTTAATTTTACATTTCTTGTAAAAGAAAATGTTCTTAGCTTTTTCTTGAATAATAGGAAAGTGATTAAATACAAGAATGTTAAACATTGTATATTTTAAAATTGTCTAGAAATGAAATTTTCGAGTGACTTAAAAGTGTTTTCCAAAGAGTAGATAATGTTCTTAGTTCTTTCTTGAATAATAAAAAAGTGATTGAATACGAGAATGTTAAAAATGATATATTTTAAAATTGTCTAGAAATGAAAAGTTTATCTGAAAGTATCTTCCAAAGAGTAGAAAATGTTCTTAGCATTTCCTCGAAAAATAATAGAAGAACGATTAAATGCAAGTTAAAACTTACCTATTTTAACATTATCTAGAAGGAAAACATTGGCAAAAAAATAGTTTTAACAGTGCCTTCCAAAGAGCATAAAACGTCCTCGAGATATTCCACAAAAACGATAGTTTAAAATGATTAAAATCAAGAATGTTAAAAAACGCTCGATTTCGACCTTGTCTCAAATACTCACCGCCCTAACTCCTAACTACGTGTTTCGTTCCTCTTCGTTTAAAAAATCTCGTTTATAAAATACTCCTTCTCCGCTCATTTACATCCAATCGAAAACATCGTTACATCTAAACCCAACGCATACTCAACGAACAGTACCAACGCGCACTTTGGATCCTCGAGAACGATTTTCTCTAGACTCGAATTCATAAATCGAAAAAATGGTATTCGGTGTATTTTCCTCGTCCGTTCGCAAGGAATCGCGTCGTGTCTGGATTTGCGCGTTCCCCGTCCGCGTGGGGTATATTTTTGACGTTTCATCCGGAGCGTGTCATCCGTGTCGCCGCGACGTCGACGTAGGAACGTTTAATTCGGAACCGGAGGAAGAGTCTTTTTCCCTTCCGCGGGAGGGTGAGAGGATTCGAGGGATCGCGGGGCAGAGAAACCCGCCCGCATCGCGAGATTAAAGACGTCTGGAGAAGACAATCTTTTAAAATAACCGCGTGGACCGCGCATAATTCACGAGCAAAGCAAGCGCCGGTTGGAACGAAGAAACGCTCCCTTCCCTCGCTGGCCTTCTTCTTGTTCGTGCATCGCGCTAGGATGAGAATGCCACGGCGCTTTGGCCAGCCGGGATCCTCCGAAGCGGAGAAAAGAAACCAGACGGCGAATAAATACGAGTTTCGAGTTCAGTCCATCGCCGTCAATGAGATGCGACGTTTTGTGCGCGGGGATACGACTCGGTTGCGATTTTTCCAACGCTGTAAACAATTTTTTTTTTTTATTCCTTCTTCTTTTTCTTTTTTCTTCTTTTTCTTTATCTCTTTTTCTTCGTTTCTTTTTTGTTTCGCTGCCTCCTTCTTCGCCCCGTCTCCCTTTACAATTTCAGTACCAAAGTTCCGGAACGGTGAAACGTTTGGAAAGTAACCGGGGTAAAAATCGCGAACAAGAGCGTAGAAGCGAAAACCTTCGAAATACTGTACGATGCTGTTAACACTTGTGTGCGCGACCAAAATTTTCAACGTTGTTGGACGATCCCTTAGTTGCCTGGTATATAGGGTTACGATACGTTGAATATTTGACGGGTACTTTTATTTCGTGGTTAACATTGGTATATGACGAATATCTGCGGCGGTTATTTATTTATTTGTTTGTTTGTTTATTTACGTATTGGATTCTTCTCTGTTAGGGTGAAAGAGTTATTTAGTAAATTCTTAATTGGTGCAAGAATTATTTAGTAATTACTTGATTGGTGCAAGAATTATTTAATAAATTCTTCATTGATGCAAGAGTTATTTAGTAAATTCTTGATTGGTGCAAGAGTTATTTAGTAAATTCTTGATTGGTGCAAGAGTTATTAGTAAATTCTTAATTGGTGCAAGAGTTATTTACTAAATTGTTAATTGGTGAAAGGGTTATTTAGTAAATTCTTGATTGATGCAATAGTTATTTTGTAAATTCTCGATTAGGCAAGAGTTTTTAGTAAATTCTCGATCGTTGCAAGAGTTATTTAGTAAATTCTTGATTGGTGCAAGAGTTATTTAGTAAATTGTTAATTGGTGCATGAGTTTTTAGTAAATTCTCGATCGGTGAAAGAGTTATTTAGTAAATTCTTAATTGTTGCAAGAGTTATTTAGTAAATTCTTGATTGGTGAAAGAGTTTCTAGTAAATTCTTGATGGGTACAAGAGTTATTTAGTAAATTCTTGATTAGTGCAAGAGTTATTTAGTAAATTCTTAATTTGTGCAAGAGTTATATAGTAAATTCTCGATTACTGCACGGGAATTGTTTAGTAAATTCTCCATTAGCGAGAATATAAAAATACACTGTGAGGTACGTGCAGAAATATTTAAAACAAAAGAAAAGGTAAAGATCGGATTGAAACGATGCATAAAAACGGTATGTTTATTGAAGCTTGTACGCGGAGTTTATAAACGAATCGGTACCTGGAGAAATCTAACGTGGTACCAAACGAATTATCGATAGAACAAACAGACGTGTTTGCAAGAATTTATATACAGAGTTCAACGATAGAACAAAGACGACAAATCTGATCAAATTTCGTCGGTGAGAACGAGTATCGACTCGGTAAATCGGTAATATCTCGCGTATCTAAGTGTGTAATAATTTTCTCGATAAGTTTTGTCGTTCGATAAGAAATATCACTATTAGGTTCGTTGTTTTATTTTTCTAAATACGGTACTACTGTTTGACGAACATGTGCAAAGTTTCGTGTAGATCTGTCGACTCGTTCGTACATTTACAATTGTTCAAAGTTGAAATGTCATAGTATTTGGTTCTTCGGAAAGTCACTTCGTTTTTTTTGGTAAAAATGAAACACGAGTTTCTTAGAATGTATAAACAATTTATTAAATTGTGTATTCTCCATTTTGGAAAACGAAATCACTTTCCAAACAACCCAATATTTTTCTACAGTGGAAAAACGACAAAACTTATCCAACAACCTTGTATAGTGGTGTGTATACAATGTATAAACATTTTATTAAATTGTATATTCTCCATTTTGGAAAACGAAATCACTTTCCAAACAACCCAATATTTTTCTACAGTGGAAAAACGACAAAACTTATCCAACAACCTTGTATAGTGGTGTGTATACAATGTATAAACATTTTATTAAATTGTATATTCTCCATTTTGGAAAACGAAATGACTTTCCAAACAACCCAATATTTTTCTACAGTGGAAAAACGACAAAACTTATCCAACAACCTTGTATAGTGTGCGTTACATCGGTCAGAAAGAATATCCTGTAACGTAAAAGCAGTGAATATATATAAAATTGTAACATTCGGAGTAAAACTCGTCTTAGCCTCGAGAAATTTAATTTCGAGAGAAATCCTTCATTTTTCATTCTCCGGAACGTACCGAACGCTGCTCCGGAACCATACGAGCGAGAAGTTACTGGAAACTGCTCGAATATTCGAGTATTCGAACTCCCCCCTCCCAATGTGTATTTGCACACTTACGCAACGTTCCGACGAAAGGGTTAAGAGAGAAAACCGAGGATACAATTTGCGTCTGAATACGTTTCACGCGTGACCGGTTTTTAAACGATAAAATACGGAGTTAATCAACCACGGTCACAGGGATGAAGAAAAAAAAAGAAAAAAAAAATACGAACGTTATATTTTACTACACCCTCGACCCGATTCCGTTCGATGTTGCGCGTATTTCCCCGTAACGCTTAAAAAGCACCGCTTGGAATCGAAACGATCGGCCATTGGTATCGGACGAATATCTGCGAAAGATTTAAACAGTCGAAAACTAACAATCGATTCGAATCGATTCCCATCGCGAGATCCGTGCTCGTCTTTCGCGCACGCGCGCGTAAACACGTAAACAATGCTTACCCGCGCATTTGGGTCACCGAATAATGGATACGCCCGAGCCTCGTTCGTTAGAGGTTCGTCTATCGCGATATTAATAACGAAAAATAAGTTTACCACTGTTTCTGTTCCGTCTGGTAGTACGCGTAGCTACGTTGCGCACAATACGGGAAGGAAGTTAATTACTCCGCGCTCCTGTTTCGATTTTTTGAATAGCTACCAGCTCGACAAAAGCGGGACGAAGACACAACGACGACTACGACGACGACGACGACGACGATGACGATGTTGTCGTTGCGAAATGTAGGTTGGCCTCGTGAAAAGTCCGTCTCGAAATGTTTTATAGCCGGTGGCGTTGGAATTTGTTAATTTTTCGCGACACCGGTGAACAATTCGTCACATCTCGTCCCATTGGCTGCCGACTCGAGAACACGATTCGAGTCTCGTTCAACGATCATTCGGTATAATTTATTTCATTGTAAATAATTGATACTTTGACGATATTTGGTAATGGTAAATAACATGACACGCCTCTTTAAAGTCTTCGTGACTCTTTTCTTAACAATCCTCGGTTCAACCTGTTCGGTTCAACACTCCTTGGTTCAACACTCCTTGATTCAACTTGCTTAGCTCAACACTCCTCGACTCAATCTTGGTTCAACTTGCATGGTTTGACACTTCTCGATTCAACACTTCTCGGTTCAACTTGTTTGGTTCAACCTGTTTAGCTCAACACTCCTCGACTCAACTTTGGTTCAACGTGCTCGGTTAAGCCTACTCAGTTCGATATTTCTCGGTTCAACCTGCCCGGTTCGACACTTCTCGGTTAAGTCTACTCAGTTCGACATTTCTCGGTTCAACCTACCCGGTTCGACACTTTTCGGTTCAACCTGCTCGGTTTAACAATTCTCGGCTCAACACTCTTCAGTTCAATCTGCTCAGTTCGACTCTTCTCGGTTCGACACTTCTCGATTCAACACCTTGGTTCAACCTGATTGGTTCAACACTCTTCGACTCAACCTTGGTTCAACCTGCTCAGTTCGACACTTCTCGGTTCAACATTTTTCGGTTCGACACTTCTCAGTTCAACATTTTTCGGTTCGACACTTCTCGGCTCAACATTCCTCGGTTCAACTTTTCCGATTCGACACTTTTCGGTTCAACGTGCACGGTTCGACACTTCCTTTCTCTCGCTCGTTGCTCGTGCGAAGCATCGGACTCATCGTTCGAATATTACCCATCACCAGATGACGCCAGCCGAACCTTAGCTTGCGACTCACCCCAAAAACAAGCCATAGTCCAGGAATGACAGTACCTAGATGCCAAACTTTGCCCTAGTCACCACTCTCGCCCAACATACTCCAAAACAATCCAACAATATATATAGATCCTCGTGCGAATAAAGCCTAAGTCTAAGTTTAGCCTTCAAACTGTATGCACGTTGTATCTCTTGTTAAATCATCCTTTACACGGTCCAACGAAGTGTTAAAATCAAGTAGATTCACGCAACGATAGAATCTTTTCTCAGTCGAAAGGATTCGTCTCCTTAAACAATCCTCAATTGAAATTATTTTCGTTTCACATATTTATTTTACCAAGTGACGCGTAAAAATCCCGTCACACTCGCCAAATGCTGTTTGAAAGCTATGTTTTCCTAAACCAACGCTATTCTACAATTACGATATTACAATAACGATATTTTATTCAAAGATAAAAATATTCTTACCCTCCGTGATTAATTTACCTCCTCTCGTTCGATTTAGAGTGAGGAAAGTGAAACGTTGAAAGAAAGGTGATTTTCGACAATTCTTTTCCAGCGTGAACCTCGATGAAACTTTTAATTACCTTCCATATGTATTCGTTAACATTTCGAGATATACGTATATCGTTTTCGTTACCATTTATCGGATTTTCGCGAAGTTATATATGTTACTCTCCATGGACTTTTCCATCGATGATGTGCAGTCTCGATCCAGAATAAAAAAAGAACCAACCAAAGTATTTTTCGTAATGGTACTACGTTTCGTACGAACCAAAATCCTGTTCAAGAAATGTAAAATTAACGATAATAATCGAGTTAGAATTTTCAAACGACCGGTGACGATCGAACACGATCGAACTGTATCCATATTTCAATCAAATCGCGTTGACGTTACGAAATCGGTTGTAATCGTTCTAAGGCGATAAGAGGGACCGAATTGAAAAAAGATAGAGGGAATAGTTGGGGGAGGGAGGGGGCAAAAAAGGAAACATTTTTCGATTCAATGGTTAATGTGTTTCCCGATACCGGCAGCAATCTCGGGGCAGTTTTCGTCGAGCTTCAAAGTACCGTCTCAACGAGAAGCGTTTTCAGCGGTTTTTTTGAAACAAAGGGAGTCAAGCGAGGAGCGGTTGATTACGACGAGCGATTAAATTTTTCATTATCGAGGAAATTCTGCAACGTCAGAAATAAGTAATAATCGTTGGTACGCTCCGTTCGACCGAGGAACGCTCTCTTTGTTTCTTTCCATCGCGCGCCGATACCGATCGGTAGTAATATCGACGAAAATCGAACATCGCGTATAATTTCGTGACTGAAAACAAAACACAATTTCGAGGAACGATTCTTTCCGGGGTGAGTGTATTTCGTTCGTTCGCGCGTTTCGAGCGAACTCCGCGACTTGGATCTTAACACTTGGTGAGGTTACACGGTACACGAATACCTATTTGTACGTTTTGTGTAACAATCAATCCTGTTCTTGTGAAACGTAAAATTGTCCCGTATATTCTTTCGACACTTTCACGTCGATCGATATTTTTGCAAGAGGAAACTTATGCTGCAATTTTAAGTAACTGAGATTCGAACTATGCTCGCCACAACCGAGATACTCGAGTATATATGTCGGTACAACCGAGATACTCCAGTATATATCTCGGTACAACTGAGATACTCGAGTGTATACCTCGGTACAACCGAGATATTCAAGTATATACCTTGGTACAACCGAGATACTCGAGTATATACCTCGGTACAACCGAGATACTCGAGTATTCGTGCAAGACGAAACATCTACAAGGCGATACAACCGAGATACTCAAGTATATACCTCGGTACAACCGAGATACTCGAGTATATTCCTCGGTACAACCTCGATACTCGAGTATATACTTCAGTACAACCGAGATACTCGAGCATGTACCTCGATACAACCAAGATACTCGAGTATTCGTGCAAGACGAAACATCTACAAGGGCAGTCCCGGAAGTACCCGATCTGACGTATAGATGGCGGTAGTTGTTTGAAAAGAATCACCAAGGGACAAAGTACCGAGCTTGTACAGTTTAAGTTTGAAGATTGGCAACGCTACGTTGTTCAGTACTCGTTTAGTAGCCATCGATAGTGAACGCTCTCGGTTCAATTTGTAAACATAGAAGAAATTGCTCGTCGTTGTGTGATACAATACTTTCGTTTGAAAGGCCTCGCTCCAATCGATATCGAAACGGAGCTAGATTCTATTGTATATAGGAGTTTGCTATTTCGTTTACAACAGTAAAATGTTAGGTAATTAGAGGAATTATGAGACTGAGACGAACGATCGACCGTGGACGAGTTACTCAAAGGTCCAGGGAACGGTTTACGGCGACACCCTTGGGCCCTTAGTGAAGTGATAAATCTTTTAACGTCACTGTCTCTCTCTTTCTCTATTTTTCTCTCTGTTGAATGCATCGATTTGCGATCGATTCGAAACACCCGGTTCCTGAACAATTACGATCACGTTATAAAACAGCAAACCGCAACGATGTTATCCAGCGTCCTTTTGACGCGACTGGCGCCGTAATAAACCTTCACGAACGATACCAAGGACCAGCCAGCAACCATTTCGCCCGACGTAAGCCCTTTTTACGCTCGTGCAAACACTAGTCGAACCCATTGTAAACTACTCTCCGCTCCCTGCGAGTCGACTCCCCGTGCGTTCTCCCTGCAGATGGCTAGAAAGGTTCGTTCATCGTCCACGACGAATAAATCGAAATTACCCCGTTTCGCGAACCGTAAACTTGAGAAATATTTCTAAACGTCCATATTGCACCGTTGGATCGAGAATTGGCACGATGGAAAGGACGAGAGAAGTTTCTGTATCCTTTACTTGTCGAGTTACGAAGAATTGAAGAATACGTTCCAAGTGTTCACTGGGAAATTTTATGCACGTATTCATTGGACCCATGTATTCGATAGATTATGTACAGGTGGTAGCTGGAAAGATTACTTATGAGTTAAGGAGAACGTGGACAGCAACTGGTAATTGTTTTCCTCAACAGTCTCCAAACCAAATGTACTTTTCGGTGGATTATGTACAAGTGGTAGCTGGAAAGATGACTCCTGGATCAAGAGAAGTAGAGTAGACAGCCATTGGCAATTGTTTCTTTGAATAGTCTCAAATCTACGTATTGGGTAGATTGTGTACAGATGGTAGCTGGAAAGATGACTTCTGGATCAAGAGAAGTAGAGTAGACAACAACTGACAATTGTTTCTTTGAATAGTCTCAAATCTACGTATTGGGTAGATTGTGTACAGATGGTAGCTGGAAAGATGACTTCTGAATTAAAGAGAACGTAAACAGCAACTGGAAATTTTTTTCCTGAATAGTCTGCAAATCAAATATACTTTTCGGTGGATTATGTACAGGTGGTAGCTAAAAAGATGACTCCTGGATCAAAAGAACATAGTCAGTAACTAATAATTTTAACTGAGAATTACTCCCAGGTCTTCAGAGACCGACTAAAACGTTCGACTCGATATTCTTCTTAATTTGTTCCAGAGGTAAACTTCTCAAGTCCGCACAGTACATTGTTAGCCTAAGCCTAGATGTAAAATCTTAAAGGATTAAAAAGAAACATTGAACATTTTCTTCGATCGTCCTTAACTCGAAAACCAAAACACGTAGAACGCTCGTGCTACATATTTTTATATACATATTTCAACGCGTACGTTAACCCGCCATCCCCCCTGAAATACGAACATTTACGTATCGCGTTGTGCGTACGCAAACGATGCAAACGAGTAGCAATTGCGCGCGAGAACGATCGCAGCAGGTCCGTAGCGAAATCCACAATGTCGTTAATTAGCCGTATATTCGATTCTCGAATGCATATTTCGATGCAATTTCCCTCCCCCCGATTTTCCTATTCGCTTCGATAAAATCATCCTGACCCCGTTCATACCACGAATTACGTATCACTCCGTATACCTAGAAACCCGTCAATGGTGGAAACTGCTCGTATCGCGTATAAATTCCGCGTGTTATTTTATTTTTTTCCCCGCGTCGGGTAACAACGTCTCGGCGTATACGAGCGACGCTTCTTTCACGGAACAATTTAACGATCCACGGAGCCCTCCTTGTTTCAACTCGGGAACTCCTCCCGCGTGCAACTGTCTCGTTTCTTCTTTCATCCGCGTGGATGGTGGCTCGTGTCCCACCGTGCACCTTGTCTCGTCTGGCGAGGCCTAGCGCTTTCGAATAGATGCATGTTTATTGCTACATTAGCGCGAGACCGCGCCAAGATAAAGCCAGAAGCCTGCGGAGAAGGATTCCGTTGGTTTACCGGAGGATTTCGCGGAAAATATCCTTGCCCGACGAATTTGGTCGTCCTGTTTCTCGCGTTACCGGAAACACCGCGTGCAAACCCAGCCGCTTCCAACGACGATCCGGGATGAGCTACCGGCCGGTTATCGAGCTCGCCTAATGGCGACCACTTACCCTCGATTGGAGTCTTTTGAACGAAACACTGGCCACGAATTTACCGAGGATAGCCTGGCAAACAGGCCGATTTTAACAATTGAACGCGTTAAGCGTGGATATTCTGCTACAGAACTTTACGAAATATCGATTTCTTTTTCTTTTCTCGCGTTTTCCGAGAGCACTGGCACGATTTGGGAACACGTGTTTATATTTAGGGGAGAGAGTTAAGTGAGCGAAACTCTCGTACGAACTCTCGTGTCTCTTGGGTACCTTGAGTTGCGAGTTTTCGAGGATTAATGAAAATGTTCAAAGTATTAAGATCTGTCGTGTAGTCAACCTGGGGACCAACAGTGTACTGTGTCGAGTTGAGAAGTTGACTTTTGGAAGAAATTGAATCCATTTTGCTATCATATGGTGCTATAGTTTCCTTAAGGGAATATTCTAATCGTGTATCAGGATTTTCGAAATTTGGTGTTCTGTACTACTTGTTTCCAGTATGCAAAAGATGAAAAAAAAAAAACAGTCCAGATTTCGAAGTACCGTCGAATTTTTAATTTTCGATATTTTTTCACAGTTTTGATACCAAGTTCTATCCACGTTCGTTTCGAATAAACTGGTTTCCGATTTTGTTCATTTCGGATAAGAAAAATGGCCGAAATCGTTGCAAACGCGCAGTCACTTACCACTGTATTAAAGTAATTATAACTCTTCTAATTTTGGTTACTGTTACGTGAAAAAAATTTCGAACACTCCTAGAATATATACAATAGATATACACAAAAAATCGATATAAAACAGTAATAGCGTTTCGTATAAAAAAAAAATCTGAAAAACACGTAACAAATTGAAATCTGAAACGGATTACCTCGTTGAACGTTCGCTGGCATGGAACGTTCCATAGCCCCGTCCACGGTGAAAATAATCCCCGAAATCGTCAAACCTTGCCGTAATAGCCGTCCAAAAGGATCGTTGAAAACTTTGTCCGAGCGGTACGCGGAATAAAAGACGCGAAAATCCAAATTGCGAGCATTCGAACGCCATTTTCCACGTGGTAGAAGCGTACTCTTTGTCCAAGTATAGACGAACAACGCACCGGACGGAGAACCGTTTTTTAGTAGAGATCTCCGTTCGTGGATGCAGGTTGCAAAACAATGCAGAATGCCCCGTTGAAACGCGTAAACCATAGAAACGTAGGAGCAAAACGAGCGACGGCCACCGTGAGTATATTAATCCGTAATGGCGAAACGATTAGTCAGCCCTCCCCACGCACCCGCTGACACTCGCACGCGCAACCTGCGCATGATTAATAATCATAGCTGACCGTCGTTATCGGCGCGGACGTTATCGTTATCTTCCGCCTATTTGCTCGCACTTTTGCGGAACAACGAGCCTCGCGACGCGCCTGTCGGAAATTAATCCGTCCACGGAAACGGTTATGGTTCCCCTTTGAAACGCAAGGGTGACATCTGGATGATAGGTAGAGGCACCGGTGGACGCGCGAGAGAACCTCACCGCTGGAGTGAACGTTTAAAACTCACGGGTGAAAGGAGTATCGTCCAATCGCATCGATCGTCCGCGATCGCCCCGCCCTTACGCCGGATACGTTCTCGCTATTGGCCAAGTCGCGTTGAAGTTACGCGTCTAGGATACGAACGAGACGAAACGCGATCGAACGAGATGCGAAACGTAGATTTTGCAACGACTGTACGATACCTGAGTATGTGAGGTGAGTTTGCAAACTCTATGGTTGCGTCTCGCGTAGATAAATTGTTAATATCGAGTGAGTAGATTGAGTATTGAAGTGTACTGTGCGACGAAGAACGCGATCAGAACAAAACATGATGAAACGAGATGCAAAACGTAGATTTTCCAACGTCTATATGATACTTGAGTATGTGGGGTGCGTTTGCAAACTCTATCGTTGCATCTCGCGCAGATAAATTGTTACTGTTAAGAGAATACCTCTGTATTCTATCGATGGTGACATCTGCATGCATAGGAAAGAATTAAAAAAAAAAACAAAAGAAGATCTAGACTGTTATATGGCGAGCACGAATGTGGCCACGTACAAAGAGTAACATGTGAATATTAGTAAAATTAAGTATAAGTATGTAATGTATATAATAAATATATAAAACCACAGTACATATTTTCCTTTACTTACTATTGACTGAGTAGGTTAAGTGTAGAAGTCTATTGTGCGACGAAGAACACAATCTGAACAAAACACCTCAAAATGAGATGCAAAACGTAGTTTTGCAACGTGTACCCTATACCTGGATACCCTAAGTATCCAAGATACGTTTGCAAACTCTACCGTTGCTCCGTAAGCTCTCATTTACGCAGGTAAGTTGTCGCTATTGACTAAGTTGGGCAAATATAGAAGTCCACATGACGAGGTACGTGAACCAAACAAAATACGACAAAATTGAGATGCAAAACGTAGTTTTACAACGTATATCCCCATACCTCAAGTATCTGAGATGCGTTCGTAAACTACGTTTTGCATCTCACTTCGTCGTCTTTTCTTTCAATGTATTTTCATTCCTTGTCACACGGAAGACTTCCACATCTCTCCAACTTAGCCAATAACGACAATTTATCCGCATAAAGATGTATCAGTAGCGTCACGACCAATGTAATCGAACAATTCCCCTCTTCTCTATAATTTAGAGATATGTGATGAACTGAATAAAACACGACGAAATTGGGATGCAAAACGTAGTTTTGCAACGTATATCCCCATACCTTAAGTATGTAAGATGCGTTCGTAAACTACGTTTTGCATCTCATTTCGTCGTGTTTTCTATCCTGATCACACAGAAAACTTCCACACCTATCCAACTTACTCAATAACGACAATTTATCCGCATAAGGATGTCTCAGTAGCGTCACGACCAATGTAATCGAACGATTCCCCTCGTCTCTATAATTTTTTTACCTTTTGGAGCAACGAGTAACTTCTCCCACACTAACGTTACTTTCCACCTACAATATCTGAGAGACTCGTCTCGTTTGCGCGAAGAATGTCGCGAGGAAGCTCTCCCCTTGATCGACTGGTTGATTTACGAAACATCTGGGACGTGCAGGTGACGCAACTTGACCGGGAACCGTGTACGCGTCGCGCGAACGAGTGACCGCGCGGTTGAAAGATTACGTTGCACCCTCCCGGTGCAACAGGGACGTTGATATTCGGTGTGCAGCGACGACATGTGCGGCGCATCTCTGCAGAGGGACGGCAGAAAGGGATGAATTATTCGTTGTCTCGTGCACTCTGCACCCCGGACACTGACACCGCGTTGGCCTGTCCGCCGTGCGACCACCCTCTGTCGCTGACACTGTCATCCATAACGCTCGCGAGCTTCTGGCGATGCACACGCGCACGCATCCGTGCTTTTTTTCCACCAAGGAAATCCAGCCGGCGCTCTTCGATGAAAATACTCTCTGCCTCTTGGTAGCTGTTGTTTGTTAAACCATTTGCATTCACCCTTTCGCGCCTAACGCTATAAAATGATTCACAGTGCCTAGAGTCGGCTATATCCGGTACGCGTGACGTAGATGGATCAGAGCAGGTTATACTCTACGTTTAAGAAAGTATTCACGGTGGCTAGCGATGATTATGTTTTGTGGACGAAAAATAATTCAGTGTCTAGCGTTTCGATCGTGTTTGACGTCCAAAAAATAATTCGCAATTGATAACGCTGGGTATATCTCTGATGCGTGTAGAGAACTATGCACAGTCGCTATTGTCAATTATATACAGTACTCATAGAATGATTCGCAGCAGTTAGCGCTAATTATATCCAGCTCTCACAAAATGTGTCACAGGTGCTAGCGTTGGCTGCAATCGGCATTCCTACAACGATACACAGTGTCTAGGGTCGAGTATATCACAGTGTCTTGGTCATATCTGACGTCCAAAAAATAATTCACAATTGATAACACTGGTTATATCTCTGGTGCAACTAGAAAACTATGCATAGTCGCTATTGTCAATTATATGTAGTACTCATAGAATGATTCGCAGCAGTTAGCGCTAATTATATCCAGCACCCACAAAATGTGTCACAGGTGCTAGCGCTGGCTGCAATCGGCATTCCTAAAACGATACACAGTGTCTAGGACAAAGTATCGTATAATATCCGCAAAAGTATTCATACTAACTAACGCTGATTATATTCATCGTCCTCTAAATGATTCACAGTGTACGACACTGGATATAACCGACGTTATGAAATGTTAAACATCGCTAGAACAAGAGTGTAGGGTAGCTCTGAAAATGTGACATTCTCAACGCGTACAGTGTGCACTAATGACACAATGATCAGTGGAATTACGACGACCAGTTCTGTCGTAAATGCGTTAAAAAGCTGTATACTCCATATTTTGAACCATATTCCATCGAACGTCGGATAATCCGTAAGCACGTTATATACGTACGCCAATGATTGGAAATCATTAACCAACGTATTAAAAAATTATTTTATCAATACCTGGACGTTGTATACCTAGAGTACCGAGTTTCAATGGCACAGATAGTTCAAGTGTAGTTAAATCACCGACGCAAATGAATTTTAAAAAGGCGAATCCTTCGGGTTTGCGACACGAGCTAAAAAAAGACCAACCGATTACATCCAATTTGCATACAACGAGTATTGATTTCCTCCAGTTTACAGATACTCTATTACTTACGATCGAATTTCTCGAAACCTATTGCTTCACCAAAGGTGAGCCACGATAGGTCCAGACGACTTTCTCGGTACGTTCATTGGTTCGTTCGTCTTGTAGAAAAACGTGAACATCGTCGATGAATTCTACGAGGAAACGATCGAGTCCATTGAGTTTTTTTCCAGGTCGATGTGACACTTTGTTCTCGCGTGGTCGTCCAGGTGATCTCGGTTTATAGCCTCGTTGGTCAGCTCGAGTCGAGTTGGCGACCGAACGTGTTTACGAATAGCGAAACGGGCTACCTGGGCTTGAAACGCGACGACAGACAGATCGAAGGTTGTCGGGCGTATTAGTCGCACGTGTTCTGGCAGTCGCTTCTTCGGCAAAGGATGACTCGAAGAAGATGTATGTTCGTACAAGCTCGTTGATCCATGGTACGTCGCGTTCCTTCGTGCGAAAACGGCCCGATCGTGCGACACACGTCGTCGCGTATCCCGTGAGGATTAACCTGTTCAGAACGGTTGACGTACGTGTACAAACGGTGTCAAACTCGTACGGGAACACGAGCCACCAGGTGTTTCAGAGAGTCCACTAGTCTCGAACGAAATGATGGATCAAAGATAATTTAAGTTTCACGTTCCTTTTCTTACGCTGTTAAATAGAAGAATTGTTTTGAAAATTTTTATGAAAATTTTTCAATATTTCCACATGGAAGCGAGAAAGCACAATTTTTTCTTTTTGATGTAAAAAAAAAACTTTGCAAATTTTTATTTTTACATCGAAGCACGCGTAAGAAAATTCGATCGTATTATATAAATGAGATTGCCTGAAAATTTCGTTCTTGAATCTATTTTTTATCGAATAGGTAACAGTAGTGGACAATTACGTTTGAAAAAATTGATTTTTTCGGCAAAAATCTACATCCCTGAGTCGATTTTTCAAAAGATCGATATTTGTACACCGATAGATTTTCCAAATCTATTTTTTATCAAATCGATAATAGTAATAAATAATTACGATTGAAAATATCCCTGAATCGATTTTTCAAAAGATCGATATTTGTACACCGATAGATTATTTTAATCTATTTTTTATCAAATCGGTAATAGTAGTAAATAATTACGATTGAAAATATCCCTGAATCGATTTTTCAAAAAATATTTGTACATCGGTAGATTTTTCCAATCTATGTTTATTAAATTAGTAACAGTAGTGGATAACAACAATTGAAAGAAATCGATTTTCTCGAGAAAAATGGAGATCCCTAGCAGCATCGTTTCCAGGAGCGAGGATCCTTAGTCGCGTTCCAGAGCGATGCGACTCGAGGGCCAAAGACCTCCAGAGCCCCTCGTAAGAGGCAGAAGGTAGGAGGTAGGATAGTGTCGCGGTAGAAGGTGATTAGAGCGACGCGTTTCGGAGAGCCGGAAATATCTGAGCTACGCGGCGTTAATTAATTGATCCGTAAATTAGCGGGCAACAATGCTCGACCATCGTGTAAGCGAATCGCGGAATTGCCGGCACGCCCGCGAACGTAAGAATATGCATGATCTACGAGGCATTCGGAGCGTCCTCGTTCCACCGTGAAACCGCCCTCGTTGAATTCCTCGCCCCCTTCGTGAAAACGGTTACACCTCGAAGGGTCGACTCCACAACGTCCAGGATATTTTTTCGATCGTCTATACATCTTCGAACAAACGACGCGAACAGTCGCTATTCCGAAGTCGGTGTTTCTACGAACAAAGGGCGTGATTTGTTGCACGGATCCGTATCGGATGCAAACACGAGCGAGAAATGAGAAACATCGGGTCCGTGTGAAACACGAAGGTGGTCGCTGGAAGGGTTAACGGTTTCGAACGCGTGTCGAGGTGACAGGATCCCGTTATTAGGGATGCCTCGTAATCTCGGATTTCGGAGAGACGCGACGATGAAAAATGAAACGAAAAATAAAAAAAGAGAAGAGAGAGTGAGAGAGAGAAAGAGGGAGGAAACGCAACGCGCGCGTCTGTACACGAAGCCGAGGAAGGAGAGTAATTTTCCACTCCGCTTAGAGAGCGCGCAGCGTGCCGTGCAAGAAACAAAATAAATGCCGAGAAAAGAACAGCGACATGGGAAGGGTAAGAGGAGAAGGAGGAGGAGGAGGAGGAGGATGCTGTAGACACGCGAGTCGACCCCGAGAGGGGTAGAAAACGTCCGCGTGCTTTTCACGAGATCTCCCGTCGCAGTTTTCGGTCCTTTGCAGCGCGCGTACAGGCTGTGCATACCTGTAGCGGAAGTCAGGTCGTAAAGGGTCGCGAATTGAGTGCACCTGTTGCGACGCGTTCCGGCCGACCTACGCGTACCGGTGAGGTACAACGCGAAACACGGTTGCGAGGTTGTTTCGGAAGAACGCGAATCTCGTGTTGTGAAACCGTGGGCGAGAATTACACCGACTAGAATCACACACGGTACGCTTTTTCATCGGAAACGCAACTACTTGCGGAGATTCGCGCTACCTGGAGCTTCAATCTTCCAAATTTCGTGAAACTGTCGTGAAACCATCGTGAAATCACTGTGAAACTATCGCGAAACTATTTGTGATACCATCGTAAAACCACTGCGAAAACATCGTGAAGCCACCGTGAAACTATCGCGAAACCATTTATGATACCATCGTAAAACCACCGTGAAACTATCGCGAAACCATTTGTGATACCATCGTGAAACTACCGTGAAACTATCGCGAATCCATTTGTGATACCATCGTGAAACCACCGTGAAACTATGGCGAAACCATTTGTGATATCATTGCGAAACTATCGCGAAACCATTTCTGATACCATCGTGAAATCGTCGTGAAACTATTTGTGATACCATCGTGAAACTATCGTGAAACCATTTGTGACACCATCGTGAAATCGTCGTGAAACCCTTTGTGATACTATCGTGAAATCGTCGTGAAACCATTTGTGATACCATCGTGAAATCGCGAAACCGACATGAAACCATCATGAAATCAGCGTGAAACTATCGCAAAACCATAGTGGTACCATCGTGAAATCGTCGAGAAACTGTCGTGAAATTGTCGTGAAACAGTCGTAAAACCATCTTGAAATCGTCGAGAGTAATACGTCGCCAAATTGCTGTGAAATAGCTGACGTACTCCGGCCTGAAGATCTCGAGCCAATATCGTCCGCGACGAAACAACGCGCGTTGATAGATCCCTCAGTCGTTGATATCCGTTCCACCGTATTTATCGTCGTTCCATGATTTTTTCAATTTATAACTTTTGGTCATCGAGCCGTCCGAGATAAGCGTTTCGACGCGCGCACGAACAAACGAGTCGAACGCGACGAGGAGGAACGTCCTCCGTCGCGATTCGGCGCCGCGTTATTGGGTGGAAGCGCGATAAGCGCAACACGTCCCCGATGCCCGACATCGCGAAAACGCATCGCCGATAAAACTTGATCGCGATCGGTCGGGAAAATTATACATCCCGGCGTGAAACACCGCCAAAACCCCGATTCGAGTGTTATCTTACCCGAGGCGCGATCGACGGATCGTCGATTTCCGCGGACGATTCTCGTTACCGCGTGTAACACGATCTCGAGTTGCTACGAATCTTCTCGAGCATCGTTCCGTGGGTTTGTCTTCTTTCTACTCGAGGACGTTCGTCCTCGATCGCTAATTAGGAAACCCTAGCACGGATGCGAATTGAATTTCGACGATTGCGTTCGATTCGAATGCCTCGATGTATACCTTCCAACGGTTCGAGGACGGTTTCATAACTGTTTCACCGTGGTTTCACGACGTACACCTTCCGACAGTTTGAAGACGGATTCGTGGCAGTTTCACGGACATTTCACGACTGTTTCACGTTGTTTCCGCGACGTATATCTCTCGACGATTTGAAGATAGTTTCATAAGAGTTTCATGGCAGTTTCACTGCGGTTTCACGACGTATACCTTCCCTTGATTAGAACATAGTTTCATTATAGTTTCACAATGGTTTCACGACGTATACCTTCCCTTGATTAGAACATAGTTTCGTGACAGTTTCACAATGGTTTCACGACGTATACCTTTCCTTGATTAGAAGATAGTTTTGTGACAGTTTCACAATGGTTTCACGACGTATACCTTCCGTTGATTATAACATAGTTTTGGGGCAGTTTCACAATGGTTTCACGACGTATACCTTCGGTTGATTAAAAGATAGTTTCATTATAGTTTCACAATGGTTTCACGACGTATACCTTCCCTTGATTAGAACATAGTTTCATTATAGTTTCACAATGGTTTCACGACGTATACCTTCCCTTGATTAGAACATAGTTTCATTATAGTTTCACAATGATTTCACGACGTATACCTTCCCTTGATTAGAACATAGTTCCATTATAGTTTCACAATGGTTTCACGACGTATACCTTCTCTTGATCAGAACATAGTTTTGTAACAGTTTCACAATGGTTTCACGACGTATACCTTCCGTTGATTAGAACACAGTTTCGTGATAGTTTCACAATGGTTTCACGACGGTTTCACGAAGGTTTCACAACGATTTCACGACAGTTCGATGCATAATCGACGATACTTCGCCGGTATACGAGCGCAGGGTCCACCGAGGGCGTAGAAAATCGTGAACGTTATCGATACTCGAAACGGAATCCCGTCGTCGCTGAAACCTCGGACAGAAAAGCCTCCTTGACTCGGCCGCGTCTCCGAGCGCGGCCGTTGTCTGGCCATTAGCGAGCAGTCGGCGTTTTTCCCCTTTTTGTCGCTTCTGCTGGCCGTTTTTGCCCAGACACCGCCAGCTCGAAAGCTCGTTGGGGTTCTTGCTCGTTTCTGCCGACATTTCGCGCAGCCGGGTTAACGATTCCTCCTTCTCGCGGACCGTGGCCAGGTTTCGAGCCGACGACGACGACGACGACGACGACGAACGAACCATCGTCGATCGATTCCTAAATTGATCGGTTTTTTGCTACCTCCCTGGCTCGTATTACGAACTGCCCTCTTTTTGCCCCCCGTTCGAGGAACCCTGGACGATCGTATTTACTCGATCGGGGAGTAAACCGCGCAAGGAAGCTGAAAGTGAAAAGGTGGACGAGATATCGCGTAATCGATCGACGACCACCTCGAAATAACCATAAACGGTACGAGAAACCCCAAGACGTTGTTTCTTCTCAATTTCGTACACGTCTCGACGTTCCTTTCTTCTACATACCAACGTCGTCGCGACGCACCGAAAATACCATCACTTTCGAATTCTCCGTTCGAAACAACGACTGAAAGTCTCCTCGAAATCTTGCAAATCTTACCCCCTTCGATCTCGACTTTCTTCGCGAACCTTGACAACCTTAGTCTTCCACCAGAGACAACAGATAGATGCACCGACGTTGTTTCTATTTTTCCCATCGAAAGCTCATCGCCTCGGAAATCACGTCGCCTCGGAAATGGCGGGTCAAGGTCTCTCTCTGTGGGGATAAACGATGCTTACTCGACCCCGAGCGCTGTTATTATATTAGCGTTGGCGATTCCGGTCAGCCCCCAGCTCGAGTCGTTTAATCGCCGACACGTGGGACATCGATGCGATATACACCGTCTCTGGCAGCCTTTTACGTAAAGAAACGCGACGACCTACGACAACGTGGATACGTTTGCCCTCCTGGACTCGAAAATACACACACGTACGAATCTCTTTCTCTCTCTTTCTCTCTCTCTCTGGTGCTCCGAAGCCCGTATAAATCACCTACGTGAAACGAAATTAGATTACCCGGCGTGGCTGTAAAAATCGAGCGAATTCCGAGGCAACGAATTCGATTCGAACGGTGACAAACGACCTACGACCCGAACGAGAATCGAAGAATTTTTAGTGGCCGACGTAAACGCGTTCGCGCTCGTTCGCCGCGTTATCGATCGACTAATACGCGTATCTCGCTACTGCACGATGGTGGTTTATTAATCCGATACCGCGCCTTGATAAATAGCTCCGTTCAAAGCCATTCCGTGCTGCCCTAATAATGCATTTGCAATTTCGGTCCCGCGCGGGGAGAAAGTAGCCACGTTTTTCGTTCGTTCGTTCGTCGTCCCGCGAACGACCGGGATCGATAACTCGTTGCACCACGGTTAGCTTACCGATCGAACGAATCGATTCACGAATCGATTCACGGATCGATTCACGAATCGAATTCACCGGAACGAAATTCACGACTCTCTCTCTCTCTCTCTCTCTTCGAATCGAGCTGGTCCCTCTCGAGCGAATTACAACCGATCCGATCCGATCCGATCCAATCGGCGCGTAATGTCTTTTAATCGCGACGTTTATTTCGCGCTTGATTCCTATTAGCGTTATAACGGCTTATTGATCCGTCATCGAATGTCAATAAGCGTGGCGCGGTTTGCGCGCGAACGTGATATAATATTTGCGATTGCGATTGCGCTCCCATCCGTTTCCAGCGGGACGAAAGGCGGATACGCGATCTGTAAATTATTGGGTCGTGCTGGTTAATTAGACTACGTGGTCGAGCGCGGGATTGATTTCGTTGGAATTTTTCTTTCTTTTCTTTTTTCTTTTTTCTTTTCTTTTTGCGAAATTTATTTATCTTCTGGATCCTCGATCGCGACTATTCGTATCGTTTCACTGTTTTTGTCTATGCGCAAAACCTCGTGGTTGCCTTCGTGTTGCAATTGACGATCATCAGAGGCGCGAGATCTTTTAAATATCGAGTTCTCTATGTCAGAGACGAGACAAGTCGAAAGTATCTCGTCGATCGAGAATGTCCAGAATCTGAAAACTGTTCGGGTTGTGTATAAATCGTTCTTGTGAGATTTAAAAGAGCCTGTAAATAAATTAATCGAGAAATTGACTAATATTTATTTTACGGGCTAGTAACCTTTTTGTAGCGAATGAGATTCGTGCAAATGTATTCACGAGGGTATTTACAAAATCAACTGTTCTCGTGACTCGAAAACAGAGAAGAGACTCTGAAAGAGTCATGAGTATCACCGAAGAAGTTTAAGCGTAATCTATACTCGTTGACTGTCTTCATAACTCTGGTGATATATTTTTGGAGTACTTACATCTGTCCCAGTAGCGTTAACACTATGTTTAGTGACCTGTTGGTCCACGTTAGAGAACGTCCTGGTTAACAATTTGCGATCGATCGTTTCAAGAATTGGTGGACAGTCGATCAAGAGATATAGTAAAGAGAAATAAATGTGTAACCGTCGAATTGTCGATAAAAAACGCTATTTATCTTTCGAGAATGGAGAAGAAACCAACGTTAGAGGCACATATCCGCGGTTCAGGTCGGATCGCGCTACTCGGTCGACGACAATGACTTTGCGGAACACATTGTAGGATTTCCCTGCATGCCCGCTAGTTTCCCCCAGATGTTCTGGAATTATAGCGAATCAATACCAACGGAATGTTCCGCCCACGATCGAGCAACGCACGCCGGAATGCAATATCTCGCTGTTCCGTTGTACGTATTAAATAAGTTGAATTACACCCGCGAATCAAAGTCGATCGTTTCGACTTCGTCAACCCTTTCGTCTCATCCGATCGTCACTTTTTTTCCATCTTTGCTCGAACGAGGTTAAAAATCGAACTCGTTTCTTTGGAATCGACGAAAGAATCTCTTCGAGCAATGGATTATTTCCAAAGCGGAGAATAGAGGGTTAAAAGAAGAAAAAAAAAGTGTTGCACGTTTGCAGAAAAATGTCGAAATGAGGAAAGTGGTTACAATTACTGTAACGAGAAATCGTCACGGAGACTACGAAATTAACAATATCGCGTAGAGGGGTGTTTGTTCGAAAACTTTAAATCTGAGTAATAATGATAAATGCAACAGTTTTTCGGTTTTAAGAGCGAAGTATAACTATTTTATTTATTCGTTTATTCGTGGAACGCTTCCAAGGTTATTCGGAGGATTACTTCGTTTCTTTGAATGGGAAAGTTATTTACAGATTCTTATTCTACGCAAAAAAAGAACAATATTTTATGTAGGACATTTTTTTATCAAGTATTGTCTTGTGCAAATATAAGTCTATACGAAGATCCTGGCGCAAGGTTACATTCTAGTCTTTCTCTTTTTCTAGACTACACTTTAGTCTTTCTCTTTCTCTAGACTACACTCTAGTCTTTCTTTTTCTCTAGGCTACACTCTAGTCTTTGTCTTTCTCTAGGCTACACTCTAGTCTTCCTCTTTTTCTAGGCTACATTCTAGTCTTTCTCTTTCTCTAGACTACACTCTAGTCTTTCTCTTTCCCTGGGCTGCACTCTAGTCTTCCTCTTTCTCTAAACTACACTCTAGTCTTTCTTTTTCTCTAGGGTACACTCTAGTCTTTCTCTTCCCCTAGACTACACTCTAGTCTTTTTCTTCCCCTAGGCTACACTCTAAACTTTCTCTTTCTCTAGATTACACTCTAGTTTTTCTCTTCCCCTAGGCTACACTCTAGTCTTTCTCTTTCCCTAGGCTACACTCTAGTCTTTCTCTTTCTCTAGACTACATTCTAGTCTTTCTCTTTCTTTAGACTACACTCTAGTCTTCCTCTTCCCCTAGACTACACTCTAGTCTTTCCCTTTCCCTACCCCTCTCTCTCTCTCTCTCTCTCTCTCTCTCTCTCTCTCTCTCTCTCTCTCTTTCTCTTACATTCCTTACCTACCCTCACAACACACCGAGCACAACCGAAACGCACCCTCTCGTCCATTCCTCCTAGACCCGCACTTATTTTCCTCCTACCGATCTCGTCGCAGAAAATCATTCGGAATTATCCCCCGTGGGTTCTTCCCAACGAAAACACCCTTCCCTTTATCGATTTCCAGGACCTCGTCGGCGAGGCGCGTGCATACTAATTTCGCGAGCTCGCAGCCTGTCGCGGTCGAATATCAATGACAACGCCGGCCAAAAAGTCAGTTTTCCGCCACCATTTTGGTCCTGTATGGAAACGTTAACCGCAACCAGGCGCATTATTAGGGAAGCAAAGACTACCGCCGCCACCGCCATCGTTGTGTATATCGGCTTGCGGTATGGTACGATTAACGTGACGGTGCATCCTTTCCATAAATACTCACCGACACGAGGGTGGTTAGCGAGACGCCAATGCGGCCACCTTAAATTTGTTGGCCAACGTTACCTTAAATTTCCCCGTGCCCACCGCTCCCGAGAGCTTAGAGTGCTGTTCTACATCGTGTGCAGGTTGTTTATCGAGTGCGCCGGGTTCGCCGCGCCGATTAATTCGTTGGCTCGTGACGCGGTTTTGTTCCACCGTCCCCCAAAAAGCGTCGCGACGTTCGTATCCGAACGTCGTCGTTCCTCTCGGTGGTGGTTTCTTCCCTCGTGGCTTCAACGAAAACAAACAAAAAAAAAACAGAGAACGAAGAAAAAAGATTATTCTCCAGGCGGATCGTTAACGATACGCGGTATCGCGTCACGGAGATCGGTTTCGTCGCATCGATCGTAACGTTCAATGTCGCGTTCGACACGCGCGGTGCTCGCTGCGTTGTTAACGCGCTCGCTCGTTGCGAGCACACGATCCCCGAGTATAATCTAAATCCCGCTTAAGCCGCGTTACAACAACGTTTCGTGTAAACGCATCCGTCGACTCGCAACGCTGCCAAAGCATAGTTTAATAATACACTGGGAACCGAAACTAGCTAAAGCGCGAAACAAACTCGAGACGCGTATCGGACTATGGTGGCTTCGGGGACCCCGTTAGGGGGAGAGGGGGGTGCGCAACGAGAACGTCCAAGAGCCGTAAATCTTCGAAAATTGTCGAGAGAGGTGCCACCGGACGTGTAATTTCGTTCGCGATGAAATGATTCGTTGCGCGCTAAACGTAGGTTGAAAAGAGGAGGGAAAAAGGTGGTCGGTCATCAGGTTCCGCGGTGCATCGTCCTCGACGATACACCCTCGTGTGTGCAAGTGGTTCGCGCGGCTCGGTCCGATCAGCGTGACACGGTGCATCGTCTGCGTAAATAGACGTCGAGGCGGGCGGGTGGCCGGTGCCACCGGTTGCCACTTTGCGGGCGAAGCGTGCACACGATCGCGGCCGCCGGCGCGAGGCACGCGCACGCGCAGACGAGTCGCGTCGCTTTATAGACATCGAGGAGAACACCTTTCCTCGGCCCGCGGCCCGCTCCGCCCACCCGTCGCCGTATACCCCGCGCCCCTCCCACTCCACCGTCCGCACGGCCCGTCGCGTCGGTACCGCTCATAACCAACGGAGTGGGGGTAGAGCTCTCCTCCGCGGGCTACCCTCGAGGAGGATATCAAACTCAGTCGCAAAGCGTACGTTGTCGCGTGTGTTTGTTCGTGCGTCGTACGAACCACGAGTCTGTCGTTCGTCGTCGTTGTCGTTCCGTCGCGTAACTTTCACCGTGCTCGTGCCCACGGAATCGATCGCGTGCGTCGATCGTTCTCCGTCGACTGACGTGCCAGTCGGGTTTCGTCTCACGTCGACTGTCCTGGGAACGCGTCGATGGAGGAGGACTGATCTTGTGGCAGTGACTTGTTGAACACGGCGACAATGAGGTGATTATTCGAGACGGTCCGGCGACGGCGTGAAGGACGAAACCCGTGTTTCCCGTCGCGCGGTGTCACGGACGATTTTCCATCGTCTTGAGAATCCACGCCACGGTGCGTCGAATGTAACCCCGCTCGTGTGTACTCGATACGCGCGTCGAGCCTCGATGTTTCCACGTTTCGAAATTCGTTGCGAGTCGAGGGTTCGGTTCGATCGGTCGGCAGTAATCTCGAGAGGGAATTTTCGTTCTCGACGATCGATGCGAGTCGGCTCGAAGATCGACCGGTCGAAATCGAAGTCGCGTATACGGGAGTACTCGACTGTCCACGTGTCGTAATTCGTCGATTGTCGGAGAGAGACGGTGTTACGTCGGGCACGGAAAATGTATCCCGTGCGACAGGAGGTCCAGGAGTTGGCTCCGGGGAAACAGTTTCGTCCTTCACCCCCAAAGAGAAGAAAAATCGAAGAGCATCGGTGCGGTCGCGTGCCAGAATCAATAATGTCTCGGGTGCCGTAGGAATCCGCGAAATATTGCGGCCGCGAGGACCCGTGTGCGTCCGTTTCCGGCGATCGGAAACCGCGGAACGAAAATCGACTCGCGCGTGGTGTGTATCCGCCGACCCAAATCCGCGTAAATTAATCGCGCGCGCGGGGCGAGGGGAACTCGCGAATCGCCGGTGAACGCGGATCGATGAACCGACTGACTCGACGCCGGGGCGACGCGACGTGAACGCAACCTCGAAGAACACTTCCTCGCGGAGTAACAGCGACGCGAGCTGTTTCTTTCGCTTTCGAGTTATTTTTATTTTCTCGAAAGACACTTCCCCGATAGGTAGTTCCGATTTGGTCGGTGAAAATGTACTCTTGATCCGTAGTTTCCAATTATTCATGGAAAAGGTACTCTCGATCTGTAGTTTTGAGTTTTCCGTGGAAATGGTACTTTCGATCTGTAGTGTCCATTGAAATGGTACTTTTGATCTGTAGTGTCCATTGAAAAGGTACTTTCTATCTATAGTTTCGAGTTGTCCTTGGAAAACGTACTCTTGATCCATAGTTTTGAGTTGTTCGTGAAAATGGTACTTTCGATCTGTAGTGTCCACGGAAAGGGTACTTTCGATCCGTGAAGTCCATGGAAAAGGTACTTCCAATTCATAATTTCGAATTGTCAATGGAAAAGGTACTTTCGATTCAAAATTTCGAGTTGTCGATGGAAAAAGGTACTTTCGATTCAAAATTTCAAGTTGTCAATGGAAAATGGTACTTTCGATTCAAAACTTCAAGTTGTCGATGGAAAAAGGTATTTTCAATTCAAAATTTCGAGTTGTCAATGGAAAATGGTACTTTTGATTCAAAATTTCGAGTTGTCGATGGAAAAAGGTATTTTCAATTCAAAATTTCGAGTTGTCAATGAAAAAAAGGTACTTTCGATTCAAAACTTCGAGTTGCCAATGGAAAAAGGTACTTTCGATTTAAAATTTCGAGTTGTCGATGGAAAAGGTACTTTCGATTCAAAATTTCGAATTATCAATGGAAAAGGTACTTTGGATTCAAAATTTCGGGTTGTCAATGGAAAAAAGTACTTTCTTTCAAAATTTCGAGTTATCCTTGAAAAAGGTACTCCCGATCCGTAGTTTCTGGTCAAAACTTAACCTTACGAGATACCGAATTTTTTCGTCTCGTTAACAATCAAACTTTGGTTGGTTTCCAAAGCTGCAAAAGTGGTTCCTTAAACTCCTATGTATCTATCGTTGGGTCTCCTACCTTGTATCGTTTCTTTTTCCGTTTTATACGAGAATATTAAACTACCAACCCGCGAATAAAATAATAACAATAATAGTTTCGAATCGTTCGCGCAAAAGATACTCACGATTCGTAATTATTCGAGTCGTCGTTGGAAACGCGATCGAAAATCGCGCGAGGACCACGAACGAGACGACTCTTTCGCTGGAAGACTAACGTTCGCGCTTTGTACACGGCGTTGTGTTTACAGTGACCGTACAATATCCCTGAAACGAGACACACTGTCGAGACTTACACCAGGCACTCGATTATTGCCACCAACTCGTACCATTCTTGCTCCCAGTGTTTCACTGGCACTCTTTCCGCGAGGAAAACGGACTCTGGATAAAAAGAACGCTGGTCAGTGCCTAAAGAAAAGATTTTTATAGTAATTTATCTTAGAAATTCTCGGTGGGTGAGCAACGAAGAAATTTTCCTCGTATGAGGCGACAATCGACAAAGTTTCCGAATTATTCGATAACTATAATTCCTTCGACCGTGTCGAAAGATAGTAAATACTGCAAAGATAATACGTTTTCCACAGAAAGAAATTCTAATGTACGATTGGCCGATGACTCGGTGTTTTCGCGGATGGTTTATCCGCTCGTTATCTTTCCGTCCCGAGAACTATAAAAACTGGAGTATTTTCGGAAAAGTGGACGAATTTGTTAATTTTCTCGGTGTGGAGCATTTGGTCGTCGAATTCCAAGGCGGCGAATCGCCCGGCTAATTTCCAATTATCGACCGGTCGAGTTTCCTCGGGAACGGCGACGAAACGCTTCCGCTGTCCAACGAGTTGTCTCGTCGGTTGAATTTAGGTCACGGGTGTCGCATTGCCAAAAATCGAGCGCGTGTCTTTCCGAACGATCGTTGGTTCTTTTGTTTGCGTCGCGAAGTCGATCCGCGAGGACCGCGAAATAAGAGATACAGACGAGCGAATTCACAGGGGCACGTGGGTTTCCGGTGACCTCTGCCGCAACCAGCGCGTGCACACTTTCTCGAACTCGGATCGACGGGCGCGCTGTTACGACGTTCCGCTTTCGCGTAAGCGGGAACGAGGCCTCGAAACGGACGTTCCGCGCGTTTTTTTTTCTTCCGTGAAACATTTCTGGAGGTTTTTGCGAGTAACCAGCGTGGAACACTCCGTGTCCCTGTGTTGGATAGAGCAAGTTCCGTGCGGGATAGAGCGAGTTTCGTGTGGGGTAGAGCAAGTTTCGTGTAGGATAGAGCAAGTTCCTTGTAGGATAGAGCAAGTTTCATGTGGGGTAGAGCGAGTTCCTTGTAGGATAGAACAAATTTCGTGTGGGATAGAGCGAGTTCTGTGTGGAATGGAGCAAGTTTCGTGTGGAATAGAGCAAGTTCCACGTGGGATAGAGCTAGTTCCGTGTGGAATAGAACTATTTCCGTGTAAAATAGAACAAGTTCTACATGGCATAGAGCAAATTCCATATGGAATAGAACAAGTTCTGTGTGAAATGGAGCAAGTTTCATGTGGAATAGAGCGAGTTCCACGTGGGATAGAGCAAGTTCCGTGTAGAATAGAATAAGTTCCACGTAAGATAGAGTGAACTCCGTGTAGAATAGAACAAGTTCTGTGTGGAATGGAGCAAGTTTCGTGTGGAATAGAGCAAGTTCCACGTGGGATAGAGCTAGTTCCGTGTGGAATAGAACTATTTCCGTGTAAAATAGAACAAGTTCTACATGGCATAGAACAAATTCCATATGGAATAGAACAAGTTCTGTGTGAAATGGAGCAAGTTTCATGTGGAATAGAGCGAGTTCCACGTGGGATAGAGCAAGTTCCGTGTAGAATAGAGTAAGTTCCACGTAAGATAGAGTGAACTCCGTGTAGAATAGAACAAGTTCTGTGTGGAATGGAGCAAGTTTCGTATGGGATAGAGCGAGTTCCGCGTAGGATAGAGCAAGTTCCTTGTGGAATAGAGCTAATTCCGCGTAAAATAGAACAAGTTCTACGTGGTATAGAGCAAATTTCATATAGAATAGAACGAGTTCTGTGTGGAATGGAGCAAGTTCCACGTGGGATAGAGTAAGTTTCATGTGGAATAGAGCGAGTTCCACGTGGGATAGAGCAAGTTCCGTGTAGAATAGAGTAAGTTCCACGTAGGATAGAGTGAACTCCGTGTAGAATAGAACAAGTTCTGTTTGGAATGGAGCAAGTTTCGTGTGGAATAGAGCGAGTTCCACGTGAGATAGAGTGAGTTCCATGTGAAATAGAGCAAGTTCCACGTAGAATAGAATAAGTTCCACGAAGGATAGAGCGAGTTACGCGCTGAGAATGTTCAGACGTGTATTCGAGCAGCGTGTACAATAGCGTCCGATATAGCAAGGTGATGAATGAAATACAACAACGTACCGCGGTAAATAGAATTTTAAAGAATCGGTTGCAGCGTCTCGCTGTATCTTTACTTCCACTATACAGACTGTTATCGGACGAGCGATGTGATCGGATAGAGGTGATTCAACGTGGGAGAATTAGTCGGAAAAAGTCCATTCGCGAGAATATCGAGCTCGAAACTGGGTAGATAATACGTTTATTGTTATTGGGTAATAGCTGTCGCACTCCCGTTACAAGCTTCTAACGCTTTCACCGTGTCAATGCATTCAAGATTGTTGCGGCGGGACGCATTGTTACAATACGACCGATGCAAACCGACTAACAATAAGGTAGCCGTGAAAACATTAAACATACCGGAGAACAACGAATATGGTAATACGGTAAGGAGCTTGTAATATACATGCGACCGATAATAAAGCAAAGAGCTACTTAATTTGCGCAACCCTCGGTCCATGACCGACCGAAGAAAAAAAGGAACGTTCGTTCCCGCGACACAAAGACCCTTCTGCACCGTAGGAAACTCGTAAACAAACACCGGTTATCGGCTATTGGTGTCTGGCACGTGCGACATCATCGTTACACTCCGAGAAAACTCGTTCCAACGATTTTCAATTAGGAGAACAAGGAAAAACACCCGCGTCTCTATCGAATTTTGTTTCGATAAAGGCTCCTCCTCTCCAACCGAACGACGAATCCAACCGAGCGATCGTACGCGACTAAAAATAAAAGAAAGAATAAAAATGGACGTCGATTGGACGAAATTCGATTCGCGTTCCTTTTTCTTTCGGTTCCTCTGAGCTGTGCAGAGCACGCGACAATGTCGTCACGTTGCGTGAAACTTTCGCGTTAAATTGTTCTTCGCTTTATCACGTATCTCGAGTACTTTGCTACATCACCGAACTCGTGTAATTCCTATCTGACGATAGACGTTTATTCTCCAGAGTAAACTGATATTTTAACACGTTCGCCGTCACGTCAGTTCTGCATACTCGAGTTTATACACGATAGTGTAAAAAATAGAAATATTCCATAACTTGTCGATGTACTTGTTATTTTATAGTATCGTTAACGAGAGTAATACTGGTAGATTGTTCGATAAGTTTTGTCGTTCGATAAAACTTACCGATCAGTGTAATACTAGATTGTTCGATAACAAGTTTCGTCGTTCGATAAAACATATCGAACAATCTATTATTCAAATTACAATTATTAAAGTTCTAGTAAGCTTTGTAGAGAATCGTAACTTCGAATCGCCGGTCACCAGTGACCACCGTGACGTTACACGTGTTAAACTCCATTCACGACAACAATCACAAGGCAAATATAATAGAATCGCAGCGGAAAAAGAGAAACAAGAAGGAAACAATAAATAGTGGAAAACATCGACTGGATAAAATTTGACATCTTTGTTATTCTTTGTTTATTTTTCCTCGCATTTCACGATCGATCGGATGTCGTTCAGTCGGGACGCAGCGTTGAATCCTGTCGTCGGTAATTACGTCCAAAATCGATGATCGTTTGTTGTCAAATGTTTCGTGGACAGTTCGGGGGGTTCGAGGATACTCTCTACGAGCGAGTTTCGAAGCCAGTGATCGAAAAGTGTCTCGCGTAGGAATTTGATCGTCGCGCGGCGCGATTATCGGAGAAGCTCGTCGGTGAAACAGTCTCGACGGTTCCCTTCTTAGAATTTCATTTTGACCGTTTAATATTCCACGCTATGCGCAGTATGCCGGTCTTTGCGGCGTTGTCGTGCCACGGGCTGTTTTCCGCGCAACCTTACCATTAACCCTCTGTGCAAAGTCCGTACCACGACTTGGTTCAACTTTCCCTTCAAATATGTCCGCCGTCGTGTTCACCTTGGTCACTTTCTCAACGAACCGCGAAGATTCTGCAACTTGGACTATTCGTGACACTGGAAAAGAACCGATCCCTCGACGCTGGAAATCACCGATTTTCTTCGACACTCGTGATCATTCTTCGTTGGTGCGGATCCTATGCGAAGCGTCGTTTTTCTTTCTTTTTTATTTATTTCTTTATTCATTCCATTATTTCTTTATTTTTGTATTCCATTATTTCGGTGTAAACGGGTATAAGCTTTTGGTAAACAAAAATAGAAAAAATATAGAAATTTTACAGAACCTGAGTTCGATAATCGGATAACACTATTTCTAAAAATGACACGGGAAACGCGAAACTTTGGAGTACAGCTAAATCTATTATATAATACTAACATCGACAAAAATTCTACCAATGCTGTTAGAACTGACCGTGAACAGTCTACTTTGTAGTAAAAAATTCAAGAGACCGGTTACATGTAAGAGAACTTGGATTCGACGACGGTTGAAAATTCTGATTCGACGATCATTCTCTTGCCACTGACGATCATCCATTCGTTGGAGCAGATCGTATGTGAAGCGTCGTTTTTCTTTTTTCTTTATTTCTTTATTTCTGTATTCCTTTATTTCGGTGTCAACGGATATAACAGGTAACTTTTAGTAAACAAAAATACAAAAATCGTACAAATTTTACAGAACCTGAATTCGATAATCGGCCAACACGATTTCTAAAAATGACAGAGGAAACGCGAAAGTTTGGAGTACAGCTAAATCTACCAACATCGACAAAAATTCTACCAATGCTGTTAGAACTCACCGTGAACAGAGTGTACTTCGTAGTAAAAAATTCAAGAGACCGGTTACACGTAAGAGAAGTTGGATTCGTCGACGGTTGAAGATTCCGATTCGACGATCGTTCTCGATCGTGTTTTCACGCTTCGTTGGCCGAGAAGTTACGTCGCGTGTCCTTCGCGGAGTGTTTCGACCCGAGTTCCTCCTGCAACAGGGTTACGTTTTCGCGTGCGTCGCTTTCTCCGACGGGTAATCGATCTCGCGTGGCGTTTTCAAATCCCCTTTTCCCGCGCGCAGCCCCGTAGGAATTTCCGCAACGCGGACAAGGTTTCTACACCCGCTACCTCACCCCCCCTCGTGTACCGCGACCACGCAAATATCCCCCCCTTGGCGATTATCGTTGTTCACGCGAGCAGCGATTACGCGTCGTTTTTACGTCGCTCGTAACGCGATGCGGTAGCTCTCGATCGATTCGAGTTCTTATTGTTTCTGGAACGACGAAGACGAGTTATGAAAACTTTGCCCGCAACGCAAATTGGTTACTCGAATTTCGAACGGAGAACTCTTTTTTTAATGTTTCGATCGTATGTCGAACGGAGAACTCTCTGTTCAGTGTTCAGATCGCATTTTTATCGAAGAACTCTCTTGTCGATGTTTCAATTGCGTTTCGATCGAAGAACTCTTTTTTTTATGTTTCGATCGCGTTTCGTTCGGAGAACTCTCTGTTCAATGTTCAGATCGCATTTCTGTGGAAGAACTCTCTTGTCGATGCTTCAATTGCGTTTCGATCGTAGAACTCTTTTTTTAATGTTTCGATCGTACCTCGAACGGAGAACTCTCTTTTCAACGTCCAGATCGCATTTTTATCGAAGAACTCTCTTGTCGATGCTTCAATTGCGTTTCGAACGAAGAACTCTTTTTTTATTGTTTCGATCGAAGAACTCTCTTTTCGTGGCGTTTCGAACGAAGAACTCTCTTTTCGTGACGTTTCGATCGAAGAACTCCCCTTTTTTGACGTTTTGGTCAAAGAACTCTCTTTTCGTCACGTTTCGGTCGAAGAACTTTCTTTTCCCGACGTTTCGATCAAAGAACTCCCCTTTTGTCACATTTCGATCGAAGAACACTCTTTTCGTGACGTTTCGATCGAAGAACTCTCTTTTCCCGACGTTTCGATCGAAGAACTCTCTTTTACTGACGTTTCGATCGAAGAACTCTCTTTTTGTCACATTTCGATCGAAGAACTCCCCTTTTGTCACATTTCGATCGAAGAACTCTCTTTTGGTGACGTTTCGATCCAAGAACTCTCTTTTCCTGACGTTTCGATCAAAGAACTCTCTTCTCGCGACGTTTCCATGGTGTTCCAATCAGAGAACCCTTCTCTCAATATTTCAATCGGAGAACTTTTCTCTTAACGTTCCGATCGAAGAACTCACTTTTCTTAACGTTTCGATCAAAGAACTCTCTTCTCGCGACGTTTCCATGGTGTTCCAATCAGAGAACCCTTCTCTCAATATTTCAATCGGAGAACTTTTTTCTTAATGTTCCGATCGAAGAACTCACTTTTCTTAACGTTTCGATCCAAGAACTCTCTTTTCGCGACGTTTCCATGGTATTCCAATCAGAGGACCCTTTCCTCAATATTTCAATCGGAGAACTTTTTCCTTAATATTCCGATCGAAGAACTCACTTTTCTTAACGTTTCGATCAAAGAACTCTCTTCTCGCGACGTTTCCATGGTGTTCCAATCAGAGAACCCTTCTCTCAATATTTCAATCGGAGAACTTTTCTCTTAACGTTCCGATCGAAGAACTCACTTTTCTTAACGTTTCGATCGAAGAACTCTCTTTTCGCGACATTTCCATAGTGTTCCAATCAGAGGACCCTTTCCTTAATATTTCAATCGGAGAACTTTTTCCTTAATATTCCGATCGAAGAACTCACTTTTCTTAACGTTTCGATCGAAGAACTCCCTTTATCAACGTTTCGATCGCGTTCCGAGCGATCACCGCGTCGCCTCGCGCCGCGGTCCCTTCGCTCCGCTGAATCGAGAGTGGAGTCGAGAAGAGGTAGTTATTTCGAATCCTATCGGTGGTTCGTTCACCGAACTAGAGAACAGACTGGACCAGATGTCGGCTAAATCCGTACCATTCGGCGACTTTGGCCGCGGCTCTCCTGCCCTCTTCCATCGTTCAGATCCGCGTCCACGACTGACGTTTGGTCGACAAATAGGATTTTCGTAACGCGTTCTCTTTTACGTTCGTTCGACGAAGAGGATCGATCGTTTGTTACGTGCACCACGGTGGAACAACGTACGATTATCCAGCGCGTTTTCAACCATCGAAATCGTATCGAAAAGTCGAAGAGTACCGCGCACGATTGACGTGAAGTCCCGCGAAAGGAATACGGATTTAATTGCTCGAAATGCGTACGATACGCCTCGTCTCGCGCGCATTTTCGAGCGTAGCGTATTATTCACCCTCAACTCTCGACCGGATCTCGGTTTATCGGAAAAGTCGAAATCACCTTTTCGAAATTTGGCGAACCATCTTTGACACTTTCTCAAATTCAAAGCACGTTTATCCTACACTTTACAAATGTTTTTAACCGTATCCGTTGTTGTACTACCTTTTTCAAATTCATATAGCGTACAATGTCGCGAATGAAGTTGGCAGACGCTCGTTTAAAAATTTTTTTTCAAATGAAAAATCTCGATCGAACTGCATTAAACTCAACCGATAGTCTGTCGAGAGAGCACTCTTTAAGCTATATAGAAAGAAGTTTCTCTAAACACATCGCCATGATTCAAGTGTTCATTCAAAGCGCGATAAGCGACATTACTTATGGGATGACCTAATATTTAAGATGCGTTTAAAAACTGCCGGATCGTAGGTAAAAGCTACACGAGAGGTCGCGTATTTTCGAAACAGGTCTCGTCAATAATGGAATTGCAAACGAAGCTGTACATGAGAAGAGAGAATTCGATCGTGGAGCATTTGAACGGTTCGTGACGAAGTTGGTTATATCGACACAGTGGTACAAGATTATATAAACAGTCCGCGATTACAAGATGGTTGAGTACGTCGAGCGACTGTCGAGAGAGTACTCTTTAAGCTACATAGAAAGAAGTTCCTCTAAACACATCGCCATGATGCGATTCAAGTGTTCGTTCAAAGCACGATAAGAGACGATATTACTTATAGAATGACCTAATATTTAAGATGCGTTTAGAAACTGCAGGATCGGAGATATAAGCTACACGAGAGATCGCGTATTTTCGAAACAGGTCTCGTCAATAATGGAATTGTAAACGAAGCTGTACGTGGAGAGAGAGGAGGGCATTTGGACGGTTCGTGACGAAGTTGGTTATATCGACACAGTGGTACAAGATTATATAAACAGTCCGCGATGACAAGATGGTGGAGTACGTCGAGCGTCGTTCAACGCAACCCAGTCGAAAGTCGAAGTTCCAAGTATAGCCAGATGACGCGGGTCAGCAAGGGAGAGACACGGGTCCGTTCGAGTCCCCGGTATGCCAGTTACCATCTAACACTAAACATAGCGTGAGCGAGCGATGCTCATTTTAGGAAGATCGGTTCGCGGACGGGGAAACGAGAGTATGAGAATAATTCGACGTGTGTGTCGCGGGTGTGTTTCTCTTGGCTCTCTCGAGCTTAGATACGAATAATAATCGTCCTCGTGTAATATACGATCGGCCCACTCGAGAACCGATATGCAACGGGTCCGATTAATTGCCCTCCACTCGCGACGTTCGAAACTTTCGTCCACCAGTTTTCCATCGCTTCGAGACGCGTGCTCGTAAATCGGAGAAACGTCCGAGAAAAGAAGCGTTCCTGGCCGGATTCGAGATAACGAAGGTTCGCGAGCGGGAAAGAAGCGTGTCTCTGGTTGGCCGATCGGTCGAATCGTGAATCGGATCGGTCGATCGCTTCGTCCTCGAAATAAAGGGCCGTACCGCTCGTAGAAATTCCACCGGGTGTAAGAGAGGGTGGTACGGGGGAATAGTGTTAGCGATGTAACGAGCAACGGGTTCGCACGCGCGGCGAATCTGTCAGCGTTTATGGCAGCGGCCGGCCATTAATCAGCGCGAATCCTGGCAAGAGAATCCCGCCAAGAACAACGCGACCATTAAGTTTCGTGTTCCGCCACCTTCGCCCCGGGACAATAAAACCGTCGGATTGGCGCGGTAAGCTCGTTCGCGGTTGATTGAATCATTGCGAGTTGTCTGGCTGTTTAGGACGACGCCGGAAATAAATGGCGAAGGGCCTGAATAAATCTCGGTACGCGGAACGGGCGCCACGATTCATTGTGTTCCAGCTCGATGATCCCGGTGGTCGAGATGAGTAATAGGGTCGGTGAACGAGGAGAACCGGCGCGTTCTCTAGGTCGGGAACAACTTGACATTGAACGATTCCTTGTACCGAATTGTAAAAAGTTACCCGGGCCCGTCTCGGAGACCGCTCCGGTTCCCTCGCGCGCGTCACGTTCGAGGACACGTGGGATTCAATTACCCGGCGACACGGTGCCGGACAGCCACGGAGTTCGAACGGAAACTGTGGACGGTGGAAATAATCCCGGGGAACCGAATTGAGATGGTACTGGGTGTATTGGAAATGTTTTCGAAACTGTTTTGGAAACTGTTTTGCTAATGGCTGAACGCATTCCGTACCGAGACATCTCGTATGTAACGAACCGAACCGTTGAGTCAATTATTGGGGTGAGAAACCATGCAGTTGAAACGGAGACTGTGGATGGTGGAAATAATCTTGAACCGAATGGAGATGGTACTCTAGTTGTATTGGAAATGTTTTGGAAACCGTTTTGCAAATGGCTAAACGCATTCCGTACCGAGACATCTCGTATGTTACGAACCGAACTGTTGAGTCAATTATGGGGATGAGAAATCATGGAGTTAAAATGGAAACTGTGGATGGTGAAAATAATCGCGAGGAACCGAATGGAGATGGTACTGGGTGTATTGGAAATGTTTTGGAAACTATTTTGCAAATGGCCGAACACATTCCGTACCGAGATATTTCGTATATAATGAACCGAACCGTTGAGTCAATTATTGGGGCGAGAAACTATGGAGTTGAAGTGGAAATTGTGGATGGTGGAAATAATCTCGAGAAACCGAATGAAGATACTGGGTGTATTGGAAATATTTTGGAAACTGTTTTGCAAATGGCCGAACGCATTCCGTACCGAGATATCTCGTATATAACGAACCGAACCGTTGAGTAATTACGGTAGAAATTCTGGACGGTGGAAATAATCTCGATAAAGAAAATGGAGATAGTATTATTAGGTCTTTTAAAAATATTTTGGAAACTATTTTACAAATGGCGGTACGCATTGCACACCAGTTACAAGATTCTCGTACATAGCGAACCGTCGAGTCAATTACGGCTAATGGTAACACGGGAATGGCGACCGAGGCGACTTCCAAGCGACGATTTCGTTCGATTCTCCGTCGTCGTCGCAGCCATCAGCCAAGGAGTCTCGGGGGCCGGTCGTAGTAACGATGGAAATCATCCTGGTCCTCGAAGACAAAAGGAAGGAAGCTGGTTTCGCGGGGGTGGCTAGGAGGCCGGAGATATGGAGACCGGAACGAAAAACTGTGGAAGGAGCCGGTGACTGTTAGCAGCGGGGGGAGTGAAAAGAGAGGGAGGGGGGGCGAAATTCTTCGGCTGCGTAGCTTTCTCATTATCGCGATTGTTCCGCGATGGGTACCGGTCGACAATGGGCGACACAGTTTTTTCGTCGTGGATAAAAGAACGTAGTACAGTCTCTCCTGCTCCTTTCTATTTGCGTTGGCCCTCTTTCTCTCTCTTTCTCTCTCTCTCTCTCCCTCCCTCTCCTTCTCTCTTCCTCTTCCTAGCTACGTTTCGAGTTGCTACATTTTCCATTGTGCCGGAACGTGGTTGAAACAGGTCCACAAAAGCGTCGATAGTAGGTCATCGGTTGGATCGTACACGCGCTTATTTACTTCCTCTTTGTTTCTCTCTCGCGTTCTCGTTTCCCTCTCGCTCACACCGTGTTACGCGTTCGCGTTCGCGTTCTCTCGCTCTCTCGGCGCTGTATCTTTCTTAGCCCTCCGTTTCCCGTACGTTTCGCATTTTTCGGCACGAGAACGACCGCGAACTGGGACGACCGATCGAAACCCGTAACAAAATGGCAGGAAAAGGTGGTTGGTGACGAGAACGATCGTGTCACCGTTTGCGCAACAAGTGCGGAGATCTCGGATAATCGGAGCGAAAATTGCAAACGATACGGGATCAACACGTCGAGAATCAACACGTCACGACCCATGAATTAATTTTCATAACCGCGCGATCGCGAAAATAGAAAATTTCCACGTGCGAGACCGACCGCGGGATTTTCTCGATAAATGTGAAACCGAAATTCACGTTCACGAAGAACCATCCACGGAACTCTGGACTTCTGTCGGCATTTTCATTCGGTTCCGAAAGAGAAACGTCGCCTAGTAACGGGGATAATCTTCACGTTTACCGTGGACCTTGGTTTCACATTTATCGCGACTACGCTGTATTTCACGGATCAACGATCCGCTTCGATCGCTCGATCGGTTTCGAGAGAAGCGTCTCCTACCAACGGAGGTAAATTTTTCACATTTATCGAGACTTCACATTTATCGAAACTTCACATTTATCGAAACTTCACATTTATCGAAACTTCACATTTATCGAAACTTCACATTTATCGAAACTTCACATTTATCGAAACTTCACATTTATCGAGATTCCGCATTTATCGAGACGCACACCGTACTCCTCGATACCGATTCCCCTCGTACGTTCGCGGTGACGTTCTCACGGAAACTCGTTACCGAAATAATTCGCGACCGATTCGCTCGTGCCGCGACAAATCAACCGAAGCTTTCTCTCACGGTGTGCGCCACTGTGTTTCGTTAACGAAAACCTCTTCGCGGCCCCTTTCCCTCTCGCTACGGATTAACTTTTATATCACGGTCGAGAATTCGGTAGCGGATTCCAGCACGCGCGCGTCGCGACAGAAAAGAAACATAATTTCGTCTCGGGGATAAAAGTACGACACGGAAGGACGGTAGGAGGGGGCGATGGGGGGAGAGATGAGGACGTTTGCAGTCGGAGTTCAAAGCGGCGCACCGACCTTCTCGTTCTCATTTCGTCGGCTCAGCTATGCGGAGATCAACGAGGAAACGCCGCGCGCGGTTGTAATTGCGAATTTCGAAATTATCGCGGAATCGGCTATTCCGTAGAAATTCCACGGCCACGGAAATGTAAACATTTCGAGAACTCCGTGGAAGAACCGGACAGGTTTTCTCGTCCAATTACCTACCCCCTTCGCCATCTTTGATTACGATCGTGGTCGTCATCGAGCAACGGTTTCGACGAAGGTTACCGAGTTTTCGCGCGCGCGAAACAAAAATAGGGCAAAAATGTAAACGAGAGTCGAGGGAAACGGAAACGTTCGAAAGGGGCGGGAGAGGGGTTGGGGAAGTTTTCCTTCGTCTGTTGGAAATCCGATTACACCGCAAACTCCCCGAGAAATTCACCAGGGCGCTGATCTCTCGAAGCTTTCCACGAACGGTGCAACGAATTTGACAATCGAGGCGTTTAATGGTTCGAAACGCGCTCGTGTCGAGACTTTCAGACTTTTCGCGACTTACTTTTCCTTTCTTCGTTTACGGTTTTTATTTCTAACGATCTTCGAGCAATTTCGGAGCTCCGCCACCGAGATACAATTTACAACGGTTTTTTTTCCTTTTCGTCTGGAAGTCTTCCGACGAAAAGTGTCTCGAACGTACGGAACTCGGTATTTTTAAGTTCGTAATACTTGGTTGGATACGATGGAACATCGATGGGTTTTTAAATTCAAGCGACCAGAACGACGAACGAATTCACGAACAGCTCGACTTTTTCGGAGCTACTCGTAGCCATTTTACGAATTCCTGCGTGCCCGCTTTCAAGTCTTGTACCGCGTGATATTTCTCTTTTTTTTTCCGGATTGCGTCTGCATTGCCTTTGTACCCTTTAAAAGGATTTACTAACTCGGAAATAAAGTAATAATAATAACAGTAATATACCGGGAGAATTAAGGAAACACACAGGGTGTTTCAGAATTTCATACTTTTGTCGTAACTTTTTAACGAAACTGGTTATTTAACTGTTTGTACAATTTTCTTTATTCATCGTGGTTCACTGGTTAAATCCTGGAACACTTTAAATGCATTCGGGTCCATTACACTGGATGTAATTATTTATTTATTTATTCGTATGTACGAACATGCCAAGATTCATTATTGTACAAGTAATATAACGAGAGAATTAAGAAAACACACAGGGTGTCAGAATTTCATACTTTTTTCGTAACTTTTTAACGAAACTGGTTATTTAACTATGTTTGTACAATTTTCTTTATTCATCATGGCACTGGTTAAATCCTAGTACACTTTAGAAGCATTCGGGTCCATTACACTAGATGTAATTATTTATTTATTTATTCATTTATTTATCTATTCGTATTTATGAACAGGTCAAGATCCATTATTATACAAGTGTGAATACACGAAAGAAAATACGAAGGGAGACAAAGAATATAGACATCATACTGTTTTATTATAGTTATCAAAGATATTATAGTAATTTGTCGATTGAATTTTCAAACGATTAAATAAATCCAGAGAAGAATTCGATTGGATCAGGATACAAATCTGCAGTGAAACGAACGGAAATTATAGAAATACGGTAACGAAAACGACTCGGGTCTTTCTCGACCCGAGGAACGCACCACAGTTTGGAAAGAAAAAACGAAAATCAGCCAAGATCCATTATTGTACAAGCGTAAATACACGAAAGAAAATACGAAGCGAGACAAAGAATATAGACATCATAGTGTTTTATTATAGTTATCAAAGATATTATAATAAATTGTCGATTGAATTTTCAAACGATTAAATAAATCCAGAGAAGAATTCGATTCGATCAGGATACAAATCTGCAGTGGAACGAACGGAAATTATAGAAATACGGTAACGAAAACGACTCGGGTCTTTCTCGACCCGAGAAACGCGCCACAGTTTGGAAAAAAAAACGAAAATCAGCCGCGCGGATTCGATCGAACGAAAAAGAAAAATAAATAAAAAAAAAAAAAAAAGAAAATAAAGTTGCCCGAAACGCGAGAACGGAGCGCGAGTTTTGTTCGAAAAAACAAAAGGCGGACAACAATACTATCAATTAACGTGTACAACGGAACGAAAAGGCGACCTGAATACGGGCCGCAGATTAAAACCATAGAAGAAGAAAAAGGGAACGAGAGTTCCACGAAGAAAACAGACACACTGGTCGGGGAGAGTGGAAGGGCGGCTGGAGCTGGGGGGTGGGGAGGGGGTGGGGGTGGGGGGTGGTCGGAGATGCAAGGTGCACGCGAGGAAAATTATGTCGCGGAAATGTCGAGAATCTCGTGCTCGCTTTCCGCCGGTGAACCTGAAAAACAGCACTGTCGAGTAGAAAGTCGAGAGGACTCGCCGAGACACAACGACGCCAGCGGACGGAGGAGACAAGATGAAAGGGATGAAACGGTCTCGTGACGCAATCAGTGGCGTAACTTGTTCGACCAAAATACTTCCTCCGCGACGAAAATCCCGTCGTCTTCCGTTCTTTCTTCTCATCTGGTCGTACCGCACCGCTCCGCTCCCCGTCTGGAGCGTCGCGGGACGTTGAACCCTGAAGCGCGTTCGTTGTTCGCGGATGCGCGCGTGTGTCGATCCGCGTTTCGCGATTCGAGAAATCGAAAGAAACGGGACGATGTGGATTTAGACACGGAAATAGGAACGAAAAATACTCAAAAATACCCGCAACGATGGATAATAACGCCGCGTAACGCTACTCGCAGTAGTACAGGTCGGTGGTATTTCAGGCCGCGACACGGTTTCTTTGCAACGACTACCGGATGAAGAATTCACGGTGCAACTTTCCGCGTGTTTCTACGTACTAGCGAACTCGAACATAAAAATAATCAAAGGTGTACGAACACCGTGGAACATTCCACATTGGTATGTCCGCGATGAGAACACGGAGGGAATCGAGTTCAATTCTTTTGGAATGAATGCAACAATGATCCTGAGACTGCTAAATGTCGATAGTGAATGGTCGATGTCAGTTTTAAGGATTGTGTTCATATTGGCGCGGAAGGGTCGTCAACGGTTTGGTTATTTTTCTTTTTGGGTTTTTCTATTCAGTTCCAAGATTTGTAAACTTGTCAAGGAGAGTGTGATTTTAGGGTCTTGTAGGTTTGTCGAGAGAAGAGAATGTGATCGTACGTTTTTGAATCTTTGGCAGAAGAAGGGTTTCACTTTGTTTTTGAATCTTCGTTAGAAGAAAAGTTTCACATCGTTCTTGAATCTTTGTTGAAAGAAATTACATTTTTGAATCTTTGTTAAGAGAAGAGAGTTCATGTTCGTTCATCGAGAGTCACGAAGACCACACGAGGCGTATCACTGTATACTTGTTTCTTCGGACTTTGTATTCTCATGTGTACAAAATCTATATCTCTGCATATTATAATAAGCTACATATTATAATCTGAACTTTACAAAAAATTCCATCGAATAGAAAATTGTACCGACGATACCGAACCAGGATGACAAAATACTCGAGTTACCACCGTATCGAAATGCTTCGAAGAACTTGCTGGAAATAAGAGTGTTATCGCGAGACATCCACCCGACTAACGACCCTCTGTAATAACAAACAGGAATCGGCATCGCGTTAACATCGTTCCACCTTTGCAATCTTGGACGTTGGTCACGAGGTATGTCGAGATAAACTCCGCGGTAAAACGAAACGTCTGACATTGTCGAATACGTGATACAAAAAATGTAAAAACCTTTGGCTTAAGGTTAGCGCAAATAAACGTACTCTTGTAGGTAGAATGCGGAATGATCGAAATCGAAGACGATACACTCGGTGGATTTACGTTACAAAAAGAAAAATCTGTAACTATTACAGATACGAAGCTGTTGTAGAAAACATTGTTCTTAGAAAAGTTACAATGGAAAGCTTGACCAGCAAGCACAACGCTACAGTACAAAGTTATACATAAACAAAAAACGACACGACTCATCGTTGGAACAAGTACTGTCGAGTAACGATAGATGACACTGTTACCGTACCTTGACAGGTATAATCAAATAAAAATTTCGAAATTTAAAGATTCAAAGATTCGAAGATTTTCCCCGAGTACACGTTCGTTGAAAATTGATCGCGATCGATCGTTCTCGATACATTTCGTCGACGCCTACGTCACTGCATCCAGTAACGGACTTGTCTCGACTCGTCTCGACTCGTCTCGACTCGTCTGGTCTCGTCTCGTCTCGCCTCTCCCTCTCGCCTTTATCCCGCCGCAAAAACAGCGCGAACGGGTTCTCTTTTTTTTTCTTTTTTTTTCCCGAGGTTCGCGTTGCCACTGTTTCCGATCTTCCACCCCCGTTCCGCGTCCTCAGTCACCGCCGCCTCGGTCGTGTCCCCTTGAAGGCAGCGAAATGGCGCACGGCGTATGCAACACGATCCCTTTGTTGGCGAAGAATGAAAAAGTCTGGCGTGTATCGCTCCGCTGAGCGGTCCGCGACTACACAAGGTACATTAAAAGATTTTCATCGGGGATTTCTACGGCACGGTGAGCCAGCCGAGCCCGTTCTCCCCGACGTCGGGGAAGTGATGATTCCCGCGAAATTCCTGCGTGCTCGTCCGCGATTCTCGAGAAGCAAAGTAATTACATCCTAGTTTCTCGCGGTGTCCGTACGGGCGAACGAGGCGCGGTTGTGTTTACATCCCCACTCCGGGCACGGTCCACTAGCGGGCGGCGCCGCTATTGGCCGAAGACGATGACGAGGATCGACGACTGTCGTTTCGCGATCGAGCGAGACACAATGTGATTCGTCGCGGTGCACGGAGTGCGGCGCGGAGGTTCGAAGCCAGACGAATGTGTACGATTTTTTCAACGTTAACCTTTTCGCTCCGTGGGCGTATATACACGCCCTCGAAGAATGACCAATCGTATACGAAGAGCGTATATATACGCTTTGGAAAAGTGGTCGCTGAGGTACGAGGACCGTATATATGCGCTGTGGAAAAGTGATCGCTGAGGTACGGAGAGCGTATATATACGCTCTGCAAAAGTGGTCGCTGAGGTACGCATAGCGTATATATACGATCTAAAAAGTGGTCGCTGAGGTACGGAGACCGTCTATATACGTTCATACAATATATACTCGTATTTTGTACTTTACACGAGATGTCTAAAGTCACGTTAGTACGATGTAAATATCAGAATCTGCGCTTCGATAGTCCGTGGTCGAACGTTTTTAAACGAATGAATATTTTTTTCTCGGAAATAATTAGTTTCAGCGTTTTCTAACTCTCCCGTAACATTCACACCATAGACTGTACACGCTGTACTAGACAAAGGACTCTCGCTCGTTAAATTCACCCTCGTATTCGACACTCGTATTCCGGTGATCGGGTTTCGAAAAATTGATTTTTTCTCTCGACACCGAATATTTTTTTCCACCATTCATAACTCGAAAACCAAGGCACGCAAAACATACGTTCACGGGACAATTTGTGACTCACTTCAGCGCGCAGATATACCTAAAGATTACTACCGTACATTTCGAAATACACCCTCTATAGCCCTGTTGCCTCGTTCCAGGTGACATCTTCCGAGCCGCGCACAGTACACGTCCATGGTCGATCGATTCTCGTCGAGATACCTTGGCTCTCGAACGAATCAAGATAAAATACAAACACACACATACACATACACAGACAGAAACAGACACAAACGTCCTCAAGATGGGTAAACGCGCCCGATAATCGATCCCCGAAAATTACCCGGTGCCGGGATCGTAGAAACACGGGGCGTTAAATATTTGGCCGCGGTTCAAATCGCTGGATCTAATTTGGCCGAGATCTGAGCGGCTACGACCTTGTGACATTTTCTTTCGCGCGTTATTCTTCGCGAACAGACACTTTCGATAAATTACTCCGGGGAACATCGCGCGAGCGTTCCACGTTTCTCGGCCCTCGAAGTTGGCTCGTTTCTCCAAAAGGAGAACAGTGAGACCCAGGTCTCGCGCGTAGGAGTTTCTCGTTGCCGTAGTCGCGTGGAAACGTTGCACCGGAATCCTGGAAAATCGTGCACGACCGAGTGAAAAACATCGTCGCTCGTTCCGCTCGGAACGGGGTGTACATAAATCGAGTCGGGGGAAACTCGATACGAAAGCGTCGCGACGTCCTCGTAGTGTACTTAATCCGAGGTTGTCGAGCAGTCTCGACGAACCGAGAAAAACGTCCAACGGAAGCCACGGAATCGGTTAATGGACGTGAAATTTTCCCCAGTTTTCGTACCGTGACCCCTTTTACTACTCGCTTTCGTCGCGATGCTGTCGACGCTTCGACGATCGACGACGTCCGAATCCAATTGTTATCCCGTAGGATGTTTCCAGCGAGCGACGTCGACGTGTCGAGAAACCCTGTTGGTGGATGGGTAGCCAGCTACGTTAGGCTAGGTACGCGAGATCCATTCCCCGGTGAATTCGCGACTGTTACTCCTCCAGTGATTTCTCGCGATTAGACTCGAATATATAATTAATCGGTCCGGTCTCGGGAGCGTTGTTCGACGACGAGCGCACGGAGTGTCCGCCGGGATCTCGGCCCGAAAACTCGATCATTTCAAGCGATCGACTAGGTTACAGAGCGATCGTACTCGTTTCATTATTTCGAGCGATCGAATAACGAACGTTGTATAGGTGTAGACACGTGTATAGGTATAGGTATCATTGGTGGTCGACGATTAACCCTTAACGCGGTTACTACGTCAGTTGACCGTGTTTGAGGACAGACCTCGAAACTTGTTCAAACTGTAGCGCAAAAAGTAGAAATATTTGAAAGTTTATCGGTGTAATTGTTATTTTGCAACACTGTCGATAGTGATAGTAAGGTTACTTTAAAATTTACAATTACTAATATTAATTCTACACGAAAGGTTGGTGTTAGAGTTCATTCTTTGTGAACACTTTAACGCTAGAACTACCTACGGTGAATCTGTATTACTATTTGTGCCAGATCGTATACGTATCTTGGAAGTTATACGGAGGAAAGGTAAATTAATTCACGAGTACCATTAGTTGTCCGTTTTGACAACTGTTCGCGAATATTGTAGGCAAATACACCGTTAACCCTTTGCACTCGAGGCTTCTTTGCTACCAGAAACCGACGCCTCGAGAAAATCCTTTAAATCGTGAAATTAATCCGGAATGGAACAGTTTTGTATACTTCGCATACATGTGTTTATACTCTACAAGAACGTAATATTTAATATTGCAATTTGAAAACCAAACTATGAAGTTTCCCCAGATCGAAAATGGTACACTGAATTAGGTGGCAACTGAGGATCTCTCGAGTCCAAAGGGTTAATAATCGAGTTAAAAAGAGGTTTGAAACAAGTCAAATTGACTCCTTTGATAGTTTTAGTGTTAAGGAATGAATCAAGCTTGGAGCACCGGTCAGCAGTGACCACCATGGCATTCAACGTGGTTGAATCGTACAGTGGTTATTTTATCGCGTGTACGATACGGTGGGGTCTGTAGAACGTTGTACAGTTGTTTAAATATTTGTATTTTTAAGAAAGAAACATTGGATGTTGCGAGTCGCTTGTATCGATTTAACGAGAGACCGAACGAATTTTTAAATTCATAAGGGTTTGTCGGTTATCGTCTTATCGGTTATTACGCGTTATACGCGTGAATTATCCGCGTTGAAGGCAACGGGAACACGGAAGACAAACGCGAAAAGAACGACGCGCGAACGTAAACCGAGAGCGGTAACGATCGAGCGGCAATAACCCACGCTGAACAAATGTTCTTGCGTCTGAGCAAACAATCGCGGATACGGCCCGTTTTCGCTTAACGCTCGGTCATGGTAAACACGATATTAATTATCATCGAGTATTACCGCTGGCTCATATATAATATTTGCCCGTTATAAAATTTTACTCGCGTATTCTCTCTCTCTCTCTCTCTCTCTCTCTTTCTCTCTCATTCATTCTCTCACTCACTTACTTACTCACTCACTCATTCACTCACTCACTCACTCTTTTTCTAATTCATATTTCTCTTTCTTATTCACTCACTCACGTACTCACTCATTCTCTAACTCACTCTTTTTCTAATTTCAATTTCTCTTTCTTATTAACTCAATCACTTGGTCTCTCTCATTCTTTCTCTCTCACTCACTTACTCTCTCACTCACTCACTCATTTACTCATTTACTAACTCACTCTTTTTCTAATTTCAATTTCTCTTTCTTATTCACTTAATCACTTGTTCTCTGTTTCATTCTCTCACTCACTCACTCACTCACTCACTCACTCTTGTAATTTTAATTTCATTTTCTTCTTCACTCAATCACTTGTTCTCTTTCTCTCTTTCTCTCTCATTCACTCACTCTCTCACTCACTCACTGACTCTTCTTCTAATTTCAATTTCTCTTTCTTATTCACTCACTAATTCTCTTTTTCACTCACTTACTTGTTCTCTCTCTCTCTCCCTCTCTCTCTCTCTCTCTCTCTCTCTCTCTCCCTCTCCCCTCGGGTCCTTATTTGTCGTTTTCCAACGGTCTTAATTACCCGCCTTTCATTAGCAATTTCATTCGTACGGCCAAGTCTGTCCGCCGAGAATTTCAATCGGGTTTATACGTACACATTTAGCTCGTACCGCGATGATTAATCGGCCCGCCGGAGAAGAATTGTTTCGCAAACTACGTCGCGAACGTGTCTCGCCTTACGGCATCGGAAAATCGTGTCGCGTACGAGAAAAGGATAACGGACACGCCGTAGGATCGGCCGCGAAATATCGAGCGCGTCGAGAGTGGCCACTTCGTCGTTCATAAAAGCCGACGGCGACGTTTTTAGACCCGACGTAAACGCCATGTCAATTACCGACAAGCCCCCGCGGATAATACAACGACGAAAGTCGAACGGGACGTTATTCCGTTACCACGGAGCCATTTCTCCGGCGTCCCGTGACGATCGCTCGTTCACTTTCGACCCTTGGAGTGCAACGGCTGGGTCAAAAGTGACCCGTACGCGAATAGCATCAAACTTGTCCTCGTAATTTTCCTCCTGAATAATTTTCCAATACAGCATGGCAGCGATGATTACTTGTTTATTTTTAATCCTTGAATTACGGTGGCTGGGTCAAAAGTGACCCGTGCGCGGATAGAATCAAACTCGTCCTCGTAATTTTCCTCGTAAATATCGTTTCTCTACAGTGTGGCAACGACGATCGCTCGTTCACTTTCAACTCTTGGAGTACCATGGTTGGGTCAACAATGACCCGTACGTGGACAGAATCAAACTCGTCCTCGTAATTTTCCTCGTAAATATCGTTTGTGTACAGTGTGGCAGCGACGATTACTTGTTCATTTTTAATCTTTGAAATACGGTGGCTGGGTCAAAAGTGACCCGTGCGCGAAGAAAATCAAACTTCTCCTCGTAAATATTGTTTCTGTATAGTGTGGTAACGACGATCGCACGTTCACCTCCAAACCTTGGAGTACGATGGCTGGGTCAACAATGACCCGTACGTGGGCAGAATCAAACTCATCCTCGTAATTTTCCTCGTGAATATTTTTCCTATGCAGTTGCGGTAACAACGATCGTCTACTCCAATTCTTGGAGTACGGTGGCCGGGTCAAAAGTGACCCGTTATGCGAAGAAAGTCAAACTCGTCTTCGTAATTTTCCTCGTAAATATTGTTCCAGTACAGCGTGACAGCGGCGATCGCGCGTTCACCTTTAATCCTTGGAGTACGATGGCTGGGTCAACAATGACCCGTACACCGCTAGATCAAATTCATCCACGTAATTTTCCTCGTAAATATTGTTCCTACACGGGGCGGTGGTAACGATCGTGCGTTCACCTTTAATGGTCCGGTGTACGATAGCTGGGTCAACAATGACCCGTATGCGAGGTGAATCAAACTCGTCCTGGTGTTTTTCCTCGTAATTGTTGTTATTATTCAGGACGGTAGCAACGATCGCGCGTTTACCTTTAATCCTCGGAGTACAATGGCTGGGTCAACAATGACCCGTACGCGGATAGAATCAAACTCGTCCTGGTAATTTTCCTCGTAAATATTATTACTATAGAGGATAAACCGGATAAACGGTTCGGTTCGTAATTCCGTTATCGATACGCACAGAGAGAAACGTTCGTTGGAGGAAAATCTTCGAAGAGGGACTTTTTTGTTTCGAAGTGCAACGATGCACGCGCATTCGATTGCATAATTTTTTTTTTTTCTAGATAGAAATTCACTTCTTCTTCGCGCATCGTATCCTCTCGTGTTTTACGTAAACACGTATCCGGACGAAGTGGTAAAAAGATGATCGGTTCGCGAGATATTTTAAACGAATGTCTTTACGAAAAGAGATTCTCGGCGCTCCTCTATTGCGTTATTTCTGTCCGCTCGAAACCTAGGAATAATACCAACATTGCGATGGAAATATTCGCGCAATACAAAGGTTGTCCAAGTTTATCGAACCGCGCTGTACGGAAACCGTGTTACAAAAATATCGCGTTTCGTCGTAATTTTGACAGCTCGATACAATTTATTTCAGAGTGAACTCGAACGATGTAAACATTGTTCTTGTCACCGCTTCGCAACCGAAAGGTTTATTCCGTTGATAACGATGAACGATTATTATCGGCAAAGTATGCGACGCACGTATTCGATAACAGCGGGACACGAATAAACTCGGGATGTTAGAAAGAACGTATCGAGATGAAAGAAATTCGACACAGTGTGTTGTGCAACTCGGCTTCGGTTTTAGGACCGACCTGGACGACCAACGACACCGTCTGTAGAGCCATAAAACAAATGACAAAAGTTTCCTTCAGTCCACGATGTATCGGTTGTAAGTCAGTTCACATGGTTGAAACTTCGACAATGTTACAGGACTGTTGCAATTTTTGCACCGTGTTACAAGTGAGTTTAGCCTGTCCGTGAACCGTTGCAACGTGTTGCCAAACGATGGTTCGAAAATCCGTAGAAAAATTTCGAAAGACGGAAAAGTTCTAATCCTATCTACGACGGTGTGAATTCGAAACACACTTGAAAAAGCAATGAATCGAGAGCGATTGGGAGATTCAGGGAACATTGACAGAGACTAACCTAATTTGCGGACAGAGCCAAAGGCGAAGGGAACTTGTTCTGGAAATCCATTAGGGTCTCTGACTTGATCGTTTCTTATACGAGCTCTCTTAAGACATGTTCTCCACTTCTTCGATGGAGATCGATGTCGAAGTACGACGATACAAAAAGGAGGATGTTGAAAAATTTTCATTTTTGACATCGTCTGGAAGTGAAAAATTTCATGCAAGAGCTTTCAGAGTATCTCCCAAAGAACGAATGTTGAGTCGATGTTGATGTATGACTCAAAGAATTTTGAATCTATATTGAATATCTATATGACCCAATGAACGATTGTTGAATTATAACCCAAAGAACGATTATCGAACGAATGTTGACAAATTTTCATTTTTGACATCGTCTGGAAGTGAAAAATTCATGCAAGATCTTTCAGAATATCTCTCAAAGGACGAATGTTGAATCGATGTTGATGTATGACTCAAAAAATGTTGAATCTGTATTGAAATATGACCCAATGAACGAATGTTGAATGGTTGTTGAATTATGATCCAAAAAACGAATGTCGAACAGATGTTGAAAAATGTTCATTTCTTATATCGCCTGGAAATGAAAAAATTCGTGCAAGATCTTTCAGAATATCTCTCAAAGGACGAATGTTGAATCGATGTTGATGTATGACTCAAAGAATTTTGAATCTATATTGAATATCTATATGACCCAAAGAACGAATGTTGAATCGATGTTGATGTATGACTCAAAGAATTTTTAATCTATATTGAAGTATGACCCAATGAAAGAATGTTGAATCTATATTGAAGTATAATCCGGGGAACGAATGTTGAATGGATGTTGAACTACGACCCAAAGAATGAATGTTGGACAGATGTTGAGAAATGTTTATTTTTGACATCGCTTGGAAATGAAAAAATTCATGCAAGATCTTTCAGAGTATCTCCCAAAGAACGAATGTTGAATCGATGTTGATGTATGACTCAAAGAATTTTGAATCTATATTGAATATCTATATGACCCAAAGAACGAATGTTGAATCGATGTTGATGTATGACTCAAAAAATGTTGAATCTGTATTGAAATATGACCCAATGAACGAATGTTGAATGGTTGTTGAATTATGATCCAAAAAACGAATGTCGAACAGATGTTGAAAAATGTTCATTTCTTATATCGCCTGGAAATGAAAAAATTCGTACAAGATCTTTCAGAATATCTCTCAAAGGACGAATGTTGAATCGATGTTGATGTATGACTCAAAGAATTTTGAATCTATATTGAATATCTATATGACCCAATGAACGAATGTTGAATCGATGTTGATGTATGACTCAAAGAATTTTGAATCTATATTGAAGTATGACTCAATGAACGAATGTTGAATCTATATTGAAATATGACCCAATGAACGAATGTTGAATGGTTGTTGAATTATGATCCAAAAAACGAATGTCGAACAGATGTTGAAAAATGTTCATTTCTTATATCGCCTGGAAATGAAAAAATTCGTGCAAGATCTTTCAGAATATCTCTCAAAGGACGAATGTTGAATCGATGTTGATGTATGACTCAAAGAATTTTGAATCTATATTGAATATCTATATGACCCAAAGAACAAATGTTGAATCAATGTTGATGTATGACTCAAAGAATTTTTAATCTATATTGAAGTATGACCCAATGAAAGAATGTTGAATCTATATTGAAGTATAATCCAGGGAACGAATGTTGAATGGATGTTGAACTACGACCAAAAGAACGAATGTCGGACAGATGTTGAGAAATGTTTATTTTTGACATCGCTTGGAAATGAAAAAATGCATGCAAGATCTTTCAGAGTATCTCCCAAAGAACGAATGTTGAATCGATGTTGATGTATGACTCAAAGAATTTTGAATCTATATTGAATATCTGTATGACCCAAAGAACGAATGTTGAATCGATGTTGATGTATGACTCAAAGAATGTTGAATCTATATTTAAGTATGATCCAAGGAACAAATGTTGAATGGACGTTGAACCATGTCCCAAAGAACGAATGTCGAATGGATGTTGAAGTATGACAATACAAAAATTGATCAATTCCCTAAACTGTTGCAACATCTTCCCAAACTACTGGCCAAAAATTCGTAGAAAAATGTCTAAAATACGTAAAAATTCTTAACCGGTCTTCGTTCGTGTAAATTCAAAAGACACTTTGAAAAAACGACGAATCGAAAGTTAAGGATCGAGCGTGGTGGTGAGATCCAGAGAACATCGACAGAGAGTAACCCAATTTGCGGACAGAGCGATAGACGAGGGAGACGATCCGTTCGGGAAATCCATTAAGGTCTCTGACTTAATCGTTTTTTATACGATCTGGCGGAGGGGGGGAGCTGAGGTAGTCTGTCTGGGAGACGCGTAAACGGTTCGTGGTACGTCGAGACCGCGAGCAGCGAGAAACCGAGCCTGTTCTGGTTCGCCCACGTGCTCGTTTCGTTCACTTTTCCGCGACGATAATGACGGACCGTGGGGAACGATTTTATTTACCTGTGTGTTCGTTCTTCGCGGATACTAGAGGCTTTCTTATTGCTTGGGCGCGGAAAATTTATCACCGACTCGAAACCATCGTGAACAACGCGATGCGTTCAACGACCATACGCGCGAAACTAACGAGATGTAAAATTTGTTAACGAATCGAGATAAACCTACGATCGTTAACCACATTGCTTCGTAGCGAATCTACCGCCACTGTACGTTAAAACTTTAAAATAAGAATGATTTCACAGCGAGGGTTAACGCGTCAAACGGACAGTGAATCAAATTCTGTTGTATCATGGTATCTTTCTTCGTTTCTAAGGAAAATCGTACCGATGGTACGATTGAGCGGGATAAGACTTTCTGGGTCCGGAAAGACCCAGGTGTAGTTCGAGGATCAACGCGTAGAACCGACAGTGAATCAAAATTCTATTATTTTACCGTACCTTTTTTCATTTCTACGGAAAGTTTTACCAACGGTACAATTCAACGATACAAAAGTTTCTCCGGGTCCGAAAAGACCCAAACAAGTTACGACGATTTAATACATTGAACTGACAGTAAATAAAAATTCTATTCTTTTATCTGAACTTTCTTAATTTTCAAAGAAAGTTACGCCAACGGTACCAACGATTCAACGATCAAAAAGTGTCTCTGGGTCCGAAAAGACCCGAACATGTTACGAGGGTTAACACGTTGAACTGACAGTAAATCAAAATTCTATTCTTTTATCTTAACTTTCTTAATTTCTAAGGAAAGTTATACCAACGGTACAATTCAACGATAGAAAAGTTTCTCTGGGTCCGAAAAGACCCGAAAACGTTACAAAGATTAACGCGTTGAACCGACAGCGAATAAAAATTCTATTCTTTTATTTGAATTTTCTTAATTTTCAAAGAAAGTTATACCAACGGTACAATTCAACGATACAAAAGTTTCTTAGGGTCAGAAAAGACCCGAATATATTACGAGAGTTAACACATTGAACTGACAGTAAATAAAAATTCTATTCTTTTATCAGAACTTTCTTAATTTTCAAAGAAACAACGGTACCAACGATTCAACGATAGAAAAGTTTCTCTGGGTCCGAAAAGACCCGAACACGTTACAAAGGTTAACGCGTTGTACCGACAGTAAATAAAACTTCTATTCTATTATCCGAACTTTTCTCTGAAAAATTTCTCCGGGTCTAAATAGACCCAAGCTTGACACGACCAAGTTCAACGAGAAATTTCGTTCGTTCGAATAACACGGCGCGAAGGTACGCGATTGTTCGACTCGGAACGAGTTCCCGAACGTCCGCGTGTTTCTATTATGCACACGTTGCGTTGCATAAAACGTGTGTCGGGCATGCGGTTTCATCGTTTCGAGCCAGATACGGCGGCGTAAATGGTAAAGGGGATTTACGACTTCCCAGTTGGATCGGATAGAGAAAGTGGACGCGATTCGCGACTCGACAGCGCGCCGTTTATAGTCACTGCCGACCCACCGTACTCTCAATTCGTCTTAACGATCGTAACAACGACGACGTATAGTAGTTTTCCGGCGTGGATCCTGTTCCTTGTCCCGCGACATCGGTCCGTGAAAAATCACAATTCAGAAGTCGAAAATTCGCAACAATCTACGAATCGCGAATCGTCAGAAATTCTACGAATCGCAAACTCTTCAACGTATCGATGAACAAGAATAGTTTTTTTCAATACCGTGTCAATTTTTATCCAATATACCGATTCGAGATTATTAATATCGAGCGATTCGCTCATTTCCATTGAACTACCAAAAGAAAAAATATTTCCATATATCCATAGATAAATGCAGCGTATTCTCTTTGAAAAATTATTAAGGTATTTAAATTGCGACATCGGTTCGGGAAAAATAAAAAATCTGAAGTTGCAAATTGTCAGAAATCTACAAATCGCAAACTCTTCAACGTATCGATGAACAAGAATAATTTTGTTAATATTATGTCAATTTTTATCTAATATACCGATTCGAGATTATTAATATCGAGCGATTCGCTCATTTACGTTGAATTACCTAAAAACAAAAAATATTTCGGAGAAAATTTACTCGTCACACAATTAGCAACAAATTCCAATTGCGAACATCGTTGAGAAGCTTGTTGTACAATAAATGTTTAAGTTTACCTCGATTTTTTCAAACGAAACTCTCTACGCATTTATCCATAGATAGATGCAGCGTATTCTCTTTGAAAAATTATTAAGGTATTTAAATTGTAAATGGATTAGTTCTAAAATTATGATTTTGCCCCCGAGTATTCAAATTCGTGAAACACTGTGCGGCACTGTGACTTTCGAAGCACCGATTGTTGAGAGTTGAGCTTGCTTTATTATCATTAGAACTATCAAAGCGGTCAATTACCAACGACGCTTCGTCGAAATATTCATTGGTAATTGTCGAAATAGAGAACCTATTGTACCCGTTAATTAATTCGCATTTCTCTCTATTTAATTTCAAAGACGCGTGTCTGGTGCAAATAGAAATACACAGTTGACGTTAACGCGTACAAAAATCCCCTTTGGTTTACCTACGTACAACGGTACAATTATGATACAACAGGATAATAAATACAGTCGTTTAGGACCGTTGCGGAACAGCTGCGGAACGTTTCGCGCGAAGCTGACGCAAGAAGATTATTAACAGTGATAAAAAATGACGTTGAAAGAGTTAAGTCGGTCGTCGAGAATTCAATGATTTTCCTGGCGTGGAAGAGAAACGATGTCTCAACGCCACCCGAGATGCATTTAGGACAACGCGAGATAGAATTTCAAGGCAAGAAACCGCGCCGTTAAAGACCTTAAAGTCATGGTCAGAAGACTATATGGGACAACCTAGTTCGCGAGACGTTAACCGTAAGAGTTTATTTTAGATGTTCAGAGTTTTCGTGGCAGCGATTGTAACGACGAGACGATCGAACAACACAGGGATTCCAATCGTGAACGAGAACCGAGAAACGATAAAATATTTTTCAAACGCGAATATCGTTAATTCTTTACGGTCGTATTAACTTTATCAAATTTTCTACGCGCGTGTCACATCGGTCGGAATTAATTTCCATGGAACGGAGATTAGCGGCGTAATGCGAGCTTTTAAACGGTGAATGATATTTATTATATTTTTCAAAATTTCGATAAACGTGGTACGGTAACACGGTTACGTTTCAACCGAGTATCGAACGTTACGGTGGTTCGTTGTTACGATATCTTTCGAAGCACTGGGCTTTCGTGAACACGCGTCGCGAGGATAATTCCTTCGGTGTCTTCCACCTTTCGTTTTTTCCATTCGAACGTACCGAGCAGTCACGAGTAACGTACGCGGCGCGCAAAAAGTGGATAATTACGCGGTTAAAATATTCACGGTTTTTATTTCGTCGTGTTGGGGATCGATGTGAAAGTACGATTACGATAAGAAATCTACCTGTCGAGAGAAAACGTACTACCGAGACGGTGAAACTGTTGTGGCGGCTGTGAGCCGACCTACGACCGCGAAGGGTTAAAATATCCGAATGATCCGTTCGTGGAAGAAAAATTTGAAATTAATAGCAGATTGAAGGAATTATTTTGCAATTGAAACGATTTCTCATATTATTGGCCGAGAGAAGATATACGAGCTGTGTTTCGGCGGCTGAGAGTCGACATACGTCCGCGAAGGGGTAAAATACTTGGCTAATCGATTTACGAAACAGATTTGAAATATTAATAACATATTGAAGCAATAATTTGCAATTGAAATAATTTCTCATCTTACTAGTTGATAGAAAATATACGAGCTATGCAGTAAAAGTGTTTCGGCGGCTGAGAGTCGACTTACGACCGCGAAGGGGTAAAATACTCGGCTAATCGATTTACGAAGCAGATTTGAAATATTAATAACACATTGAAGCAATAATTTGCAATTGAAATAATTTCTCATCTTACTAGTTGAGAGAAAATATACGAGCGGTACTGTAAGTGTTTCGGCGGCTAAAAATCGACCTACGACCTCAAAGGATTTAAATATCCGAATAATCCGTTCGCGAAAGAAAAATTTGAAATTAAAAACACATCGAAGGAATTATTTTGCAATTTAAATGATTTCTCATCTTACTAACCGAGAGAAGATATACGAGCGTTACGATAAAAGTGTTTCGGCGGCTGAGAGTCGACTTACGACCGCGAAGGTGTAAAATACTCGGATAATCGATTCACGAAGCAGACTTGAAATATTAACAACACATTGAATTGATTTCTCATCTTACTAGCTAAGAGAAGATATACGAGCGCTCCTGTAAGTGTTTCGTCGGCTGAGAGTCGACTTACGACCGCGACGGGGTAAAATACTCGAATAATCGATTCACGAAGCAGACTTGAAATATTAACAACACATTGAATTGATTTCTCATCTTACTAGCTAAGAGAAAATATACGAGCGCTCCTGTAAGTGTTTCGGCGGCTGAGAGTCGACTTACGACCGCGAATGTCTCGGATACTCCATGTACGAAGCAAAGTCTTGAAATATTAATAACGCGTTCGGTAAATGACAGATTCGATGAAAAGCCAACGCCCGAGTCACGGGTATCGTTGGTACCGCGGTAAAAACGGGCAATTGCGTCGTTAAGGTGTTCGAATTTTTCGTTTGGTCGATAGAGATCGATAGTTCTCGCGTCCGTTTAAGTCGATGTCGGTCTTGGTCGAGTAAAGAAACCGCTCGAGCGACGGACCGATAATATCCGGCGCGGTGCGGCGGCCGCGCGAGTGAAACTTTAATTCCTCGGAATGAACGAAACTAGTTTCTATATTTAGTCGCGCTGCCTATTCCCGCGAGAACCTCGACGATCGTTTTCGTTGGACGTTTGCGGAGAACGAGGGAAAATACGATGAACCGCGCGCGATACTTTTCACCCGACGCGACGATAACTCAGCCGGAAGGGACAAAGACGAACGCGTGTACTGTACTTTTGCTCGTTTCGTCACGAGGAGAAGAAAAAAAGAATATTTACAGCGTTCGAAAACACCATCGACGACGTACCGACCGGAGAACCTTCGAAAACAGATCGATTTGTTCGCCGAAGATCACCCCGACGAATCTCGTTCATTTTGCACTACGCGTGGGAACTTCACTTTTCAACGGAAGTGTTGTACATTATGTTTGTAATTTTTTCTTATTTCTTAAACTTGTTCTATTTGTTAATTATCTTTTTATTTAGTAGATAAAGTTGCAATAGAAAAGAGAAAGATACAGAAAGTAGAAATAATAATAATAGTGAAATAATCGTTTAGTGGTAAATAGTTAAACAATAATGACCAAATTAATCGAGTATTGTCGAACAAGAATGAAGTAGACGTTAAGTAAACGCCTAAAAAAAAAAGTTACAAATTCTTGACCGTAGTTAACATCGAATATTTGAAGAAAATTTAGTGTAAACTAAAAACAATTTTTTAAATTCAGGCTTCTGTAAATAGTATTATATAATGCCACATGTGGTAAAATAATTTACGATTTCTTGGGTTAATAGTTGATACGTACGAACGTAGTTTCGATGAACATTTATTATCGCACAGGGATCTCGCGTATCCGACAATACAGTGACACGTATAAAAAAGGATGATACAAAGACGAGAAAAGATACAGAGTGAAACTTAGCGTGAACGCTTCGCAAAATGCGACGACAGTGTCGTGTGTTCTTTACGGGTCTCGGTTTGGAACCAAACACGAACGAAATAAGCAAACCTTCGTCCACGCGACGAACGACCCTTCTTTACCGATGCTATGTTTTCACGTGACAGTAACTGTCGCGACAGTGTATCGGTTTTTCGACTATTTCTACACAGTTGCGTGTTAGTTAGTTTTAGAAAGGCTTGCGATAAATTAATTTTAATATCGGTTCGTATCGTTCTTGAAACGTGAATTTTAAGACAACCGACAACGACGAAAGTCAATGACAGTCCTGACGCGGAAACTAGACTGTCGCATTGTCGCCATATTGGATTTAATATTTTTTATTATGCCTGTGCACGCTAATCGGACTTCTCACGTATATAATAAATAATAGTAATAATAGTAGCAATAATGATAATAATAGTAATAATTTTTAAACAATAATGATATTGATGACGATCGTCATGTATCATCGTAATAGCAGTAGTAATAATGATAATAATAATTTTTAAATAATGATGATATTGGTAATGATGATGATGATAACGATGACGATAATAGTAGTAGTAATAATAACAATAATAGTAGTAGTAATAATAATAATAATTTTTAAACAATAATGATATTGATGATGATGACGATGATAGTGGTAGTAATAATATTAATAATAGTAGTAATAATAATGATAATAATAATAATTTTTAAACAATAATGATATCGATGATGATGACGATGATAGTGGTAGTAATAATAATAATAGTAGTAGTAATAATGATAATAATGATAATTTTTAAACAATAATGATATTGATGATGATGACGATGATAGTGGTAGTAATAATATTAATAATAGTAGTAATAATAATGATAATAATAATTTTTAAACCATAATGATATTAATGATGATGTCAATGATAGTGGTAGTAATAATAATAATAGTAGTAGTAATAATAATAATAATGATAATTTTTAAACCATCATAATAGTGATAATGATGACGATGATAGTAGTAGTAATAATAATAATAATAATAATAATAGTAGTAGTAATAGTAGTAATACTAATAATAATATACAGTTTATAATAATATGTAGGGATCCAGTAGTACAGTGATTACACCTACAAGAATACAAAACGTGGATGAAGAAATACGCAACAATCCAACAATGCGAACGAGTGTCGTGTGCTTCTCGCGACTTTTGGCGTGAAATTGAAAAGAAAATCAAAAAAAAAAAAAAAAAGAAGTATCGAAACGGTTAACCGTGTAGCAAACAACTCTTCCGCGCCACTACGAAAACATTCCTTAAAATTAACATCGACCATTCGCTACGGACGTCTGGCACCGTTTGCATCGTCGTTGCGTTCTTCCCACCAAGCATCATTCTACTTTCGCTACCCAATCGTTGGGTGTTCCCCGCTCGGTTACCCGTTCGTTGCTAACCGGTCGATCGAATCCATCCACAGACGAATCGGTCGGTCTTGTCACTCGTTTGTTGTTCAACGAGTAGACGGTGCGACACGCGTAGTGCGCGCACTATAAAATTGATTTTCCTCGAAGAGACGACGGGCGAAATAGGCCACTCGACGTTGTAACCCAGATTTCGAGCGAGCCACGCGAACCGGAAGACGAGCACTCGCGAGATTCCCTCGCGCGGATACGATCGCGAGATCCTTTTCGCTCTTTTCGGCCCGCTTTTGACCTTTTTCCATACTCGCCGCGTTCACCGTTCACCACCGTTCACCGTTCAACCCCGGAATCCGCGGACCGAGTGATCTTTCCAGGACTCTTCTGCGTCCTTTTCCCGTTGAAATTACAAAGCAGCGGCGTGACCACGTCGAGCGAAACTCCACGCTTCGATTGCCAGAGAAATTCCGTCGTAGACCTCTGGATGCTTTTTTTTTTATTTTTCTTCTTTCGCCCTTCTATTTTTTCTCCCTTTTCTTTTTTCTACGTTTTCCGTCGTTATTACTCGTTCAAAGTCGCGGCACGGTTGAATCCAGCGGTGTGACGAGTACACGCACTCGGTGTGCGAGGTCTCGTGACGACTTGTCGTGTTTCGTCGCCCGCGCTTCGCGATATCGGCTATTATCTTTCCGGCGGTGCGAGTCGCGCGAACCATCGTCGATGAATTTCCAACGATTTTCAAACGCCACGGGGAAATTGACTCGTTCGAACGTGACGCGTGTACTGTTCCGTAACGTTTCGCGCGATCGCGTTTTTCTCGCGGGAACGAACGTTGACAAAGGGTACGGAGTGACCCTCGCCGATTTCAACGAAATTTCGCATGCTCGTGGCTCTACGCGTGCAACGATCGTGACCGGAATCATAGCCGTGGACGGTCAACCGATTGCGGGAAAAATGAGCGCGAAGTTTGAAAAATGAGCGCGAAGTTTGAAAAAATCGCCCGGTGTACTCGAGTAGCGGAGTGTTCTCACCGATATGTCAATTTTGCAGAATAATAACGTCTACGCATTCCGCAGTTGCGAAAAATGTGTACGCGACTTGTCCCTATGTGAACGCGACGAGTGTGACAACTCGAGGGACAGACCCTCGTTCGAAGCTTTCACTTCGCGTTCTCTCGGTTTATTCGCGACGAGTAGAGAAAAAGAGAAACGAAGTCCAGCGATCGATAAACTATGCAGAAATTCACGAGACGCGATAAAAATTCATCGTCGACGCGGAGGATTCGATCTTCGGGCGCGTTTCCATCGACGAGGTGCGAAACGACGAATGGTAACGAAGGAATCGGTGAACGGCGATGAAAGAAAAAAAAGAGGAAAAAAAAAAGAAATGACAAAAAGAAAAACTGGAACCAAATGGAAATCGGCCGCGCGGACAACGTGCTCCAGAGACTTTACAAATTCTTAGTTTCCTAATTGGATTACCCTCGAATTAATTGGCACGATTAAAGGGTCGAACTCGAGATGGCATCACCGACGTTGACGAACGAAACTCGCCTCTTTCGCTCCTCGGTTAAAACGCACGGAAGGAAATTCATTGGACGTTCGAATCTCCTTCAAAAGGTCGACGAAACGTTTTCGTGAAAACGATCGAGGGAATGGAAGGGGAAACTTTGGACTGGCTCGCGTTTCCATCGGGTTTTTTTCACTTTCGATCGGACAGCGACTCGGAAGGGATCGGAAACTTTCGAATCGCGTTTCCGTGTTCGCGAACGCGACTTCCTAATTACGGATTTGAATACGTTGCGCGTTTAATTAAGCGTTTATCGACACTGGGCGAATAAATTGACGAAATACGCCGATCGACGAACAAATTCGACTTTCTCGAATACTATTTGTCGCGTCGAAGTGGTATCGAGAAGATTTCTGAGAAAGGAACTTATGTAGTGTCCGTTCGCGAAAAGAAGGCAGAGTGCTTACACCCCCACTCTAGTCTCCAATTTACCCTATCATCGCGCGTATTACCGCTATTGGTCGCTTACATTAATTAAATATGGTTATTACTTCTACAAAAGTATAAGTTTATTTCTTCCTATGGATAATTTATCGAGAAATGGTTCGTAGATCTATGTACTGTTCGTCCACGAAAAGAAGGCAAACGAGTGTTGACATCTCCACTCCAGTTTGTAGTCGACCTTCATCGTTTTTGGACAGACGAGTGCTTACATTAATTAAATATGTTTATTACTTCTACAAAAGTATTAGTTCATTTCTTCCCGCGGACAATTTACCAAATAATAGTTCGTAGATCTATATACTGTTCGTCCACGACAAGAAGGCAAACGAGTGTCGACATCCCCACTCCGATTCACGGCCTACTAGTTCTCTTACCATTGCGCACATTGTCACTATTGGTCGTTGTCGACCTTCATCGTCCCTGGACAGACAAGTACTCACATCCCCACTCTAGTTTACGATCTACCAGTTCCCCCACCATCGCGCGTATTGTCTCTGTTGGCCAAGGGCGGTGAAGAAAGTCGACAGTTGCCATAGCGACAATGTGCGCAATGGTGGGGGAACTAGTGAGCCGTGAACCGGAGTGGGAATGTCGACACTCGTTTGCCTTCTTCTCGTGGACGAACAGTAGATAGATCAACGAGCCATTTTCGGTAAATTGTCCGTAAAAAGAAATAAACTTATACCTTTGTAGAAGTAATAATCATATTTAATTAATGTGAGCACTCGCTTGCCTTCTTGTTCTGGACGGACATTGTCCGTAAAAAGAAATAAACTTATACCTTTGTAGAAGTAATAATCATATTAAATTAATGTGAGCACTCGTCTGTCCAGAACGACAAAGGTCAACAACGAACCAGAGTGGGGATGTCGACTCTCGTTTGCCTTCTTGTCGTGGACGAACAGTACATAAATCTATCAACCATTTTTCGATAAATTATTCTTAAGAAGAAATAAACTTACACTTTTATAGAACAAAAACTAATAATCATATTTAATTCAATCTAGTAACAATAATAACCAACAAACAAAAAAATATTTGGACTGTGCAATCATATGGGACACATTCTTTAATTTTTACGTCATATTCCGTTCTTTTTAGATATCGATACTAGATCTCACACGTATGAAATACACATATACGTACATTCTAATATTGTTCAACTAACCGCCCATACGTCTAAGAACGTTTTTCTAAAATTTCGATTCGATGTTCTGCCGATTAAGGTTCTTTTTATTTATCGTCGAATCGTGTACGGTTGAACACGAATCGGACGATTAGAAGTACCAGATTGAAATACACATCGGTGGTGTTTTCTATTAACTCGATACGTGTAAACCGATGAAATGAAAACGCGACCGAACGCAAAGAGAGGGGGGAACCATTTACCGCGGTACTGGTTGCGAGAAAGAGAAAGAAACGTGAAAAAAGGAAAAAAGTACAAAGAACAATAACGCTAGAAGTAGCGGAGCCGCGGAAAAAAAGAATATTTTGCCAATTGACTCGTGTTGTCGAAAAAAAATATTATTTCAAGTTAGCTCTAAAGCAGCAAGGAGACCTATTCAACTCGTTCCATAATGGACAAAGCAAGGAATTACACGACTTTTATTTAGCCCGCTGTATGGAATTAAAGGCGCAGCAACCTCGCCGCGAAATAATGGTAAATTTTAAGATTTCTCGTAACAATGTATGAAACTACAATATGTTCGTGGTATAATGGGCCAGCGTTTCTCTCGCAAATTATAAGTAAATATACGAGAGCATTGAAAAAGAAACAAAAAAGTCCTACTGTTTTTTCTCTTTTTTTTACATACGTAACAAATGTAACAACGGTCAGTTTACACGTCCGCGGTATTTTTCGCGAAACGATGGTGGCATTTAGTACTTTTCAATAAAATACGAACGAGTATTTCGAAACGTATTCAACCGTGAAGTGCACCACGACCTTCGAGGTCTTGCACAAGGTCAGGAACGAAAGAAACGAATCGAACGTTTCGTAATATTGTATTTACCGGTAGGTTGTATCGACGAGGTTGCCGCATATTGCGTTCAAAATGACTTCCATTAGCAAGTATACATTTTTCAGCTCCGTTGATTACACTCGCGCTAGTTTCCGCTAATGTCCCGCACCGAATATGGATCCACGTGATATCAACGAAACGCAACGACAAGGTGCTATTAAACGTTTCGAGTTCTACTTCACGGACTTGCGACAAAGCAGGTGTTCCGTACCGTTTCGTGCGAGAATATCGAAACTGCAGTTGGAATATGAAATCGGTCTGCACTGCGGAAACTCTAAATAAACATTCGGACATGTATACGGACTGTATACGCGTCGTTTGTTCAAAGATACTCGAAATTTACAGCTTTTTGGAGTTTTACTTGCTTTTTGCAAGATTCTTCGAGCAACGAAAGACCTGATATGTATTCACGTTGAACTTTATTTCGTAAATAGTGCACCGATAGAACAAGTAAACGAAAAACCGGTTCGCCGTTTAAATAAATGTTTAACCTACGAAAACCTCTGTCCACGATTAGATATTAGAGTCTTTCGAGAAAACGACGATTTGCGCTCTTGAAAACAAAACTGCTGAAACGAAGATTCGATAACACGATCGTACGATTGTTACGAAAGTTTTTATCTATCTCGTAAACACACAGTCGTATTTCAACGATAATATCACTCCCATTTTCCAATACGTGGGGAAACAATCCGTTGAAAAATAAATTTCCTTCCCCGAATACCATTGCCGTTTAACTAATAAACTCGTGTTTCACGAGAAACGACAAAGTCCTTACAGAATTCCATTATCGATTTGTATTTAATTATCGGAGTATTTATTAGAGAAACTGGATCCGAAACTTCCAGCGCAATTCACCCGATTCGTCTTACGAGTGCTTTTCTTTTTTTTTTTTTCGAGCGAAACTCCTCCTCGGTTGCGTATCGATCGAGTTCGCGCTATTAATCGTCGCGAAAGAAAGCTCGAGGTCCGCTCGAGGATAAACCGTCCCGTGAAACTGAAAAGCAGACGGTCTCGTTGGACCACTGGTATCGGATTTCTCATATTTTTGTGTTCCTCGTCTTCTTCGAGCCGAGACGTTCAACGTCTCGCGGTACACGCTCCGAACGTTGTCACGCGTATTTATTTCGCGAGAAGGCTGGACGCGAGTCGGTGTGAACGCGACTTAACGCGTTGAACTTCAGCCAAGGGACCGGAAGTTGGCTTGGAAGGTTACCAAAAGAAGCCCGGGGAAAGAGACAGTCATCCTGGCGCCCGTGCAACCCCATTCGACGATGACGAGAAAATAAAAACAAAGGGTGGGGGAGCTGCGGCCGCGACGACGACAGCGGCGGCAGCGGCTAGTACGAATTTGCATGGCAAACGGTCGCAGTTTGCGATTTTCTCTCGAGTGCTTCTCGCAAGCTGCTCGATCCACCGTCACACCACTCTCTATCTCTCTTTTTCTCTCTTTCTTTCTCTTTCTTTCTCTTTTTCTCTCTCTTTCTCTCTCTTTCTCTTTCTTTCTTTTTGTACGTTCTCTCGTGCGGCACGACGATCCTCGAATTATATTCCAAAGGATTCGTCCGGTAAAAGCTGCATTATTCGAAGCCTCTTTAACGAAGGACCATCCATCACCGCGATGAACCCAACGAAACGGCAATATTTTAAGCTGCTCGAGAACGCGGTCGTCGGCATCGATACGTCGATTAAGTGGTTCGTATTCGATTATCATTTTTGTGGGGAACGATTAAGTTCCTCGATCGACTGTACGGTATCTTCTCGATGAACGTGCCAAGCCTTGGGACCGAAATTCACAATTACGATGGACCGTTCACGAAACGCACTTTTTTTAAACTTTGTTTCTTTTTTTCTTCGTGAAACTTGGACACATGGACACATTTGCAAAATATTCCGAATTGAAACGAAATCGAACGCGACACTATTTGGACGATATTTACACCCGTTTAGCAAGTGATATTGACTTAATATTCTTCACTTGTTAAACTAGTCTCTCGTTTATTAGTATTTAAATTATGTCGTATTTGGTTTCATTTTTATCGAAAAGATGTGACGAATATAACGATGTAACGCTTCTATTGATAAAAAAGCGAATGATAATTAAAAAAAAAAGTTCATCTTTGTATTAGTATTGTTGCACACAAAACAAGTTACATTGTGTCAATTGACGAGCATCCTGAACTGTTGCATTAATCGCTCTTCCGAGTAGTGTGGATAAACTTTTCACATTTATCGTGTACCGAGATTCACATTTATCGTGGACCCCGGTTTCACATTTATCGTGGATCCTGGTTTCACATTCATCGTGGACCCCGGTTTCACGTTTATCGTGGATCCTGGTTTCACGTTTATCGTGGATCCTGGTTTCACATTCATCGTAGACCCCGGTTTCACATTTATCGTGGATCCTGGTTTCACATTCATCGTAGACCCCGGTTTCACATTTATCGTGGATCCTGGTTTCACATTTATCGTGGACCCCGATTTCACATTTATCGCCGACCATATTGCATTTCATCGCGAAAGAAAAAAGAAACGCTCGAAATTTAAAAATCTCTTCACTCGTTCACGAAATGCACTTTTTAAAAACTTTGTTTTCTTTTTTTCTTCGTGAAACTTGGACACATGGACACATTTGCAAAATATTCCGAATTGAAACGAAATCGATCGCGACACTATTTGGACGATACACCCATTGAGTGTCTCGTTTATTACTATTTAAATTATGTCGCGTTTGGTTTCATATAAATCGGAAAGATCTAACGAATATAACGATGTAACGCTTCTATTGATAAAAAAGCGAATGATAATTAAAAAAAAAGAGTTCATCTTTGTATTAGTATTGTTGCACAGAAAACAAGTTACATTGTGGTCAATTGACCACCAGCATCCTGAACTGTTGCGCTCTTCCGAGTAGTGTGGATAAACCTTTCACATTTATCGTGTACCGAGATTCACATTTATCGTGTACCCCAGTTTCACATTTATCGCCGACAATAGCAGCATTACATCGCGAACGAGAGGAGAAACGCTCGAAATTGAAAGATCTCTTCACTCGCGTGTACAGGACTCGTTCCGTAAGTAACAATCACCGCAAATCGCGAATCCGATGAATATTTATCGGCGCCGGTGAAACCCGATTATGTAAATATTTCACGGCGTACAAACTACCGGCATTATGATGCATTATTAATTGCGTTACTTAATGGAACGTCCTTTGGAGATCGAGCCATCGACCGGCGATAATTAATTGTATTAAATGTTCCACGCGGGAAAGCCGCGCGTAAACTTCAACGAAATCGAATCCAGCCGTTGTTTAAAATTCCCGGGCATTTTTGCCGGGAATACCGACCATGCGCGATAAGTATATTCTAACGATCGCACTGCGACATAAGCTATGCGGGTAACTCGAGATCGCGTTCGATAAAATAATTACGGGCGATAAACCCGCAGGTACCCGTATAAGTTAATAATCGCGACACCTGGTTGTTCGTTGTTGCCAAACTGTTACACATTGTGCGCGTGTATTGTGGTGGGTACTCGGTGCAGTCTGTGTCGACGATGGTATCTCTGCGAATAGAAATTTATTTACGAATAACGATCGAATGTACATTTTAAACAATAATGCGCTCTTATTTAGTAACAATTTCTCGGTGCAGGTAGAGAGCTCTGTGTTCGTCGTACACGGTTTTAAAATTACACTTTTAAACTCGTGCTTCGTTACCAGCTGTATACCTTCCATTATATTTGCATCGAGAGGTTAAAACGGTCAATTTTTTTTTTTTTAAATTCTGATCACTTTGGTGATACGAAACAGTTTGAGAGAATTTTAGAGAATTTTAGAGAAAAGTGTAGGTAATTTCTCCTCTTCGTTGGATAGCGATTTTCGAAGCTACCGAAGACGTATGCTTTTGTTGAACAGACGCGCAAAGCGGGAAAGTGAAACGTTGTTGCAAGTATCTGGACCAAATATTAAATTATCGCGTATATTGTTCCAACAGTAGCGAATAACGAAACCGTCTCGCGAAAGGGCTCGTACGTATATTAAATCTCGAACAGCGTATCGAGTAACCCCACTCGCTGAGCTAACTGCGCTCGGAAAATAATCGATCGCGCTGTCAAAATATACGGTCGGCGAAAGGTTGCCGACCAAACGGTAGAAAATACCGATCGAATCGCTGTAAATCATCGCAGTATTCTCTCCGTTGAACAATTGTCCGATCTCTTTGACGAGATACAAACAATGGGGATCTCGTTGAATTTTACAGCAGTGGAATTCGGTGTTTCGTGGCCCGTAACGTTACCGATATCGCAACGGGAGCAGCATTATTTTCCAACGTTTCTTTCGCATTCGCTAACCGATGCTAATCCCGTAAGCACTGAATAATAGTGGAATATCAATGTTTCAAACTGCTATATATCGGTTCCGATCGAAACAGTCACGAGAACCGAAATAATACCGTAACTGTTACAGATACGTCGATAATTTCGGTTTCTCAGAACCGAGTATTATATCGGTTTCTCAGAACCGAGTGTTTTATCGATTTTTCAGAATTGAATATTATATCGATTTCTCAGAATTGAATATTATATCGATTTCTCAGAATTGATTATTATATCGGTTTCTTAAAACCGAATATTATATCGGTTTCTCAGAACTGAGTATTATATCGGTTTCTCAGAACCGAATATTATATCGGTTCTATAAGTGTTATTTCTCGGTTCTATAAATGTTATTTCTCGGTTCTATAAGTGTTATTTCTCGGTTCTATAAGTGTCATTTCTCGGTTCTATAAGTGTTATTTCTCGGTTCTATAAGTGTTATTTCTCGGTTCTATAAGTGTTATTTCTCGATTCTATCTTTATTACGGTTCGGTTCTGTGTAACATTAGTACGTATCTTCTTCTGTAAAAGACGATTCCATTTCACAACCCTTCCACCGAAATTGTTTTCGATCGATCGATTACAACCTTGAATATTCGAAAGAACAAATATCGGTCTCGTTACTCTTTCGACACACTTTGTACGCGATAAATGCGCAAGCTACTGCGTTTTCAGATACCAAGAGTAAAAATCAATCTCGTTACTTACTCGACGCATTTCGAACGGTACAATTATCGCGGGACAAATGCGTTCGTAGTCTACAGTGTCACCAGATATCGAAAACAAAAATCAATCGCGTTACATTTTAGCCCCACCTCGTAAAGTACAATTATCGCGGGCGAAATGTGTTCGTGAACTGCTACGTTGCCAAAGAACATAAATCAGTCTCTTCTTCGACGCACCTCGCACGGTACAAGTACCGTACAACAAATGCGTTCGTAGGTTACTTTACTGGTAACCTACCGAAAACAGAAATCACTCTCGTAACTTCTTCGATGCACCTCGTACGGTACAGTTTCCACGAGAGAAACTCGTTTGAAGGCTACTGTGTTGCTAAACATCAAGCACAGAGATCAGTCTCTTCTTCGACGCACCTCGCACGGTACAAGTACCGTACAACAAATGCGTTCGTAGGTTACTTTACTGGTAACCTACCGAGAACAGAAACGAGTAGGGTTATTTCTTCGTCGCACCTCGTACGATACAATTATCGCGGGACAAACGTACCCGTGGACGACTCGAGTCACCCACGGACCTCCGAGAGCGTTCACAGTGGTGTACTGCGGCAAACATTGAAAGATTACGTTCTCTGTTTATCGCAGCCGTTCCCAAACATCCTCAAATTGTAGCAAATTGGCGAGCTCTCGCGTAGAGCTCACGTAGCCGTAGTTTCACCACCGTGGGAGATCCTCGTAGCATTTTCCACGCTCTCGGGGCGCTTGGTGTGCAACGATCCACGTGGATGTTCGATCCCGGTGGGGTGGTGGCTGGGTGGTGGTTACCAGTCAGCTCGACGGGGGTTATTCCACGGTGCGGACTTTGCACAACTCACCGGAACAAGTCGATACCAGACGATACGGCCAGACTACCTGGCGCTACTCTTCTTTCGTCTCGTTCCTCGTTTTCTTCGTTCCACGTTTCCCCGTGGCGAACGATCAACGAGATTCGAATCGCACCGTGACGACTCGTCGAGTCGAAATATGTATCGAAACGGTACGATTCCCCATTCTACCAGGAGACAGCGAGTTCCCCCCTCGATCCTGACGTTGATTACATTTCGATAAACAAAATGGTCGTCGTGCCGACGACTGGTACGCGCGCGAGACACCACGCTGGTAACCTGTCCCGTCGATGAATCTCTTCCGCGATTCTATTTAAGCTTTCGCAGAATCGCAACCGAGAGGAGCCGCGAATCGAGGGATTTGGAAGTTCGAAGACTTTCATTTGGCTATTTTCACCTCGCGGGATCTTCTATTTCGAACCGGACCGATCAGATGTTTCATTTGGACAGCTGCCAGTTTCGGTTACCCTCGGTATGTCTATAATAAGAATGGGATTATCAAGATGTAGCAATACATTAACTTTCGTGCGCGCCGTGTTTGCGGGCACGTCGATGGATCCTGCTTGGGTTGTGTATTGTATAGAGGGATTCGCCGACTCTTTGCAACGGAGTGGGTTTCGTTCAGGGATGTTTGATCGACCGAGCGTGGGTCAAGGCAGACCCACGCCGAACGAAAAGCCTGGTCGATCTTCACGACTCGCGACGAGTGATTTGAGTTAGGTGACGTTCAAGTTGGAAAATTCTTAAGGAGATGGATGGAATGATAAAATGGAGAAAAATACCGGGTCAATACTGACCCTAATTGCGAACGATCGCTACGATCGTCGATAGGGAGTTGTACAGGCTTCGCGAGTTTTAATTCGAACAATTCTCGTAACAAAGGGAAAAATACATTTTGAATGTGTCTGGGGAAAGAAAAAACGAATAAATAAAAAATAGAAAAACAATTCGAGCCGTAGATTTGGCGTAACGAAATCGTCGAAACGAACGGCCAGCCACGGCCGAGAGAAGAAAATATATGTTGGATTATCCCCAATTAACCCGAATGCGTTTGCTGGCCGGCTGATTCATTTTTTAACAGCGTCCACGTAACGCGAGCGCAACGACGGGAGGAGAATCGATTTCGCATCGGCAAATCGGCAACATCGATTTCCCTCGTCTCGGAGAATGTAAATGAACCCGAGACCGGCTTTCACGGTTGGTACGCGCGCATCGTTCGATTCGGTGATGTTGGTTTCGGAAGTTCCGGGAAAGCAGCGAAAAAATGTACAGGGTGTGTCTGTTGGTATACGGAAAGTATCGCGAGTACGGATTCCGGACGTAAATGTATAATAAAAAAAATATCTAAGAAAAAAGAGTTCGTATAAACATACGTCCTACACGACTTTGTTTTCAAGTCTCAACTTATTTTATCGTGAAATAATCGCACATACTGCTTTTAGTCGTGGGGATAAACTCGTCACATTTATCGTAGACTTTGGTTTCACATTTATTGCGGCGATACTGTCCCTCGTCGGTTCACGTTTTGCATTAATCGCTCGACAGGTTCCAACGGAGATTTCCTTAGTATCGAGAATGAACTTTTCGCATTTATCGTGGACCTCGGTTGTAAATATCTTGATGATAGTTCAATACGCTCCGATCGAAAATGCAAACAAATAGAGGTGTCTCTTGGACTCTGACTAATCGATAGGTTCCAAGGAAAATCCTCCTAGTAGCGGACCCTTTTCACATTTATCGCAGACCACATTTTCACATTTATCGTGGACCACGATTTTTACACTTATTGCGGACCACGATTTCACACTTATCGCGAACCACGATTTCATACTTATCGCGAACCACGATTTCATACTTATCGCGGGCCACAACTTCACATTTATCGCGGACCAGGATTTCGCACTTATCGCAGACCCACGATTTTATACTTATCGCGGACCACGATTTCACACTTATCGCGGACCACGATTTCACACTTATCGCGGACCACGATTTCACATTTATCGTGGACTGGATTTTTACACTTACCGCGGACCACGATTTCACACTTATCGTGAACCACGATTTCACACTTATCGCGAATCACGGTTCCACATTTATCGTGGACCACGATTTCACACTTATCTCACACCACGATTTCACATTTATCGCACATCACAGTTTCACACTTATCGCAGACCCACGATTCACACTTATCGTGGACCACGATTTTCACATTTATCGTGGTCCACGGTTTCACACTTATCGCGCACCACGATTTTCACACCTATCGCGCACCACGATTTTCACACCTATCGCGCACCACGATGTCACATTTATCGCGAACCATAGTTTCACATTAATCGCAATAAAATCGCAAAACCGGGGAAAGTCGATGGAAACGCCACCGTTTCCTTCTTCGGTGATCGACGACCGGCCGGCGCGGTGTTCTCCGATCAATTCCGGAAGTGGAGCGCGCACGCCACGTAACGATCGATGAACCGTGACGAAAACAAAGAATCTGGCCCCGTTTCGCCGACTATCCTCCGAAGATAATGCCGCGAAACGCGAATCGCCGCCCTTATCAGCGACGCGCGAGCCGGGGAACAATGGCGGCTGACAATGCCGTGGCTGTCGGTTTCTCTCGCTGTCTATAGGCGCTGGTGCTTCGTTTCCCGCGTTCCCAACGTTTCCCAAACGGTTCTCGATGTTCCCGCTAATTAGCGCCATCCCCTTCGATCCTCGTTTTCGGCGCAACCATCGACGCGTAGCCGGCCTTTTTTTACCACCCCTGTTCCTCCTCACCCCGTCTGATCCGTGATCGGGGGATCGACGACAAACCAGAGGGTCGAGATTCTCCGCCTAGGGGAAAATTAATCGGACGCGATCGAAGAATTTCGGAAAACACGAAGGAATTGTTCTCGCGGAAATTTTCAATTTCGAACGGGCAACCATTTAACCCTTCACGTAGCTATTTTTCTGGAACACTTTGATGAAATATTTCGTAGCCAAAAGTATCGTGAAAGTAAATCGTAAGTGGTTTGTGTCAAACGATGTTGATCTTTGAAGAAATTAGATTGAATTACGCGACGATCGAGAATCGCCTCTCGAGCGCGGAGGGTTGATCGTGGGAAAATATAAATACGGTGGCAAACGTGTAACATTTGCTTCGAGTAAATAGAACGATGCAAGAGACATATCGATTCTCAACGAATCGATTAGACACCGGTAACGAGAGTAATCAAAGTGAAAAGAACGACTCGTTGCGATTTTTACAATGTATAATTCTTCGGTGTACGATTATTAAGAAACCGTGTAGCAACTAGTAGCGTACGACATCTGGTGGTCGAACATGCTATAAAAAGAAATGTAACAGTCTCGAAACAATTTTCAGTGATCACGGATCAGTTGTCCGAGTATTCGGGGAACTACCTATGCGAGAAGTAGGTCGAAAACGAGACGTCCAGTCTCGAAGAGCCATGATTTCGAAGGACGTCGAATCTGAGGAAAATCATGGTCAAAAATAGAGTTGGCCGAGGTAATTGAAGGCCAACCGAGCGTGGAAATCTATGCTGTATACCTGTAAGTATCTCCGATACGGAGACCGTATAGTGACGCAGTATTCCACACGAGGCCGTACAAGTGAACAATATAGTAACTCGATTGTATTAATATCCTGAAAATGTCTCGAAGCTCCACCAGCGGAGCCGAAAGTTTTAAGTGCGTTGGATGGAATTTCAACTACGTGTATCGCGAAAGACAAATTAAACGAAAGGGTGACACCAAGGTCTCTGTCATCGTTAACGCAACGTGACGAAGAGTTGTACACTAAACGGCTCGATGAATCGAGAGACAACTTATTTCGCTCGTACCGTGTACCAAGGTTGCTCGCAAAAGGGTCAAAACGATCGTGGAAGCCATTTGCAAGCACTGGGTAATCCCCTTTGAAGGGTCTGTAGAGAATCTCGAGGAGTATCGTGGAGATACTTCGTGGCTCGATTCGGTGCGCGAAGATTGACCAATTTGGTAATGTCGGGATTATTTACCGGATCATTGACTATCTTGCGGGAAAAGGGAAGATCGTTTGCGTAAGATCTTCCTTACCTTACGATCCACCGAGGAGTTTATCGATCTTAAAGAGTACAGTTTATAGACCTATCTGGAAGAGTAAACGTATTAAGATCGTGCACCACCAGTCGTGATCGCTTCTGGACACTGATTGTCCCAATTTACAAACGATAAACAACGCGTGAAATAACTATGAAAACAATCTATCGAACAAAAAGGAAGCCTTGACACCAAACTCCTCAGTTGGGACTCAACAGAAATTGTGTTCTTTGGGAATTTTTTTCTCCAAAATTTCAAGATTCGTTTCAACCGATGTTCCTCCATTCGAAAAAGTAGACTTTGCACTACCAGTGGTATTTTTTTCATTTGAAAATATTCAGAAATGCTCACGTTACGACTGTTTCCCCGAGACCTTTCCGAAAAGACGTACCTCACTCGGTTCACGATTATCGTTCACTGTGTACGAAATACTACCTTGATCAAAAAGTTTTAGGACTTTATTCATAAAATCAAAAATACAAATTTATTCGTCCAAATCGATATGGTCCCCTTCAAAGTAGTCCCCATTGACTGCAATGCACTTGCGCCAGCGCTTGATCCAATCCTCGAAACACCGCTGATACTCAATTTTCGGTATGTCCATCAGAGCCGTCTTCGATTTTGTCATGACCTCCTCTCGGGTACTGTAACGCGTTCCGCGAAGCGGTTTTTTAATTCGGTTGAACAGAAAAAAGTCGCAGGGAGCCAGATCTGGTGAATTTGAAGGCTGCTGGATAGTGTTCGTGTTGTTTTTCGTCAAAAACTCGCGGATAAGGATCGCATTGTGCGCCGGTGCGTTATCGTTATCGTGGTGCAAAATCCACGAGTTGTTTGCCCACAAATCTGGCCTTTTTTGACGAATTGCTTCGCGCAAACGTCTCAAAACGCCCAAATAATATTCTTTGTTGACTGTCTGTTTTTCTGGCAAGAATTCTTGATGCACAACACCATTGTAATCCATGAAAACCGTGAGCATCGCCTTCTTTCTTGACTGAAAACGACGTGGTTTTTTCGGTCTCGGCTCTTCCGGTGCACGCCATTCACTCGCTTGATGTCTGGATTGTGTGTCATACTCATAAATCCACGTCTCATCTCCAGTGATGATACGTTTAATAAATGTTAGGTCGGATTCGGCCTTGGAAATCATGTCTTTCGCGATTTCAACGCGGTCCTTTTTTTGCATGAAATTGAGGTCTTTCGGCACCAGTTTTGCAGCGACACGTCTGAGGCCCAAATCACTAACCAAAACGTCTTGAACGGATCCATAAGCAATGTTCAAGTCCTCTGCCAGCTCTCTGATGGTCAATTTGCGGTTTTCGGACAACATTTCTTGAATTTTATCGATGTTTTCATCGGTTTTCGACGTTGTCGGCCTGCCACTGCGTTTGTCATCCTCGACCGACTCACGACCACTTCTGAAGCGTTCGTGCCATCGAAAAACATTTGATCTCGAAAGAGTATCGTTGCCGAAACACTTCTCCAACATATCCAAGGTCTGCGGACCGTTAAATCCGTTTTTTACACAAAATTTAATGCAAACTCGTTGATGCTCAAATGATGCCATTTTCAAAATCGAAGACACGAACAAAGGAGATGTGCTCAGTACAACGTAACTTTTACAAATATCAAGCTATGATGCTGAAATTGGAAGGAAGTGTTAATGACAGATATGGTAACCTAACAAAAAAAAAAAAGAAACAATCGGGTGATTGACAGCGACACACGGGGGGGGGGGGGGCAGTCCTAGAACTTTTTGATCAAGGTAGTATATTTCTTTGACCGATAACTTAAATCGAGAACGACTATAACTGATATCGACGACCAGGTCCACTACGTTATGCGTTCAATCGTTCTTTTCGCGCAATCGTTGCACTATCGAGAAACGAAGAAACACTTCTTCTCTCTCTATATGCACACCTTGCCACATCTCGTCGTTTCTCTTCGACGTTCTCGTTACGTCGTCGACCTACATCTCGCCGAAAAACGACGAATCTGCGTGTAAAAGTTTTCCTAGGGGTCACACGGTGTCTCGAAATAATTCGAACCGGGTCAACGTGGACGGATCGTCGCGCGATAATATCCACGGCGAGTCTTCGCGCTAATCAAGGATTAATCCTCCTCGAGGAAGACGATCCTCGCGACCGCTATGAAATTCTCGCGAAACTCGGAGATGATCCGTTCATTATGACGCGGTATAGAGCACCGGGCCAAATAATTTCCCCATTAGCCGGTTAATTTGGATCGCGTCGTGAAACATTTCGGGCTGCACGGAATTTGCATAACCTGCGCGCGCAACTCGTCCCGGGGTTACCGAGTTTCTGGAGTTACGAGCCACGCTGGAAATGTTTATGCAAAACCGTCCACGGTGCTGCGATTCGGTTCATCGTTAGGCGTCCAAGGAGAAACAATCTCGCGGCTGGACGATACTTGTTCCTTTCTATCTTTGTGTAATTGTTAAATCACGTGGAAGTGGTTGAAAAATGATCGTTCGACGACTCGAGATTATTAACGTATTAGTTACTATTGTAGGGACGAGTTTCGATCGAGTGAGCGACCGTTTCGGTAAATCGATAGCTCATTGAAGCTCAGTGCAAAACACAAAAGATGAGTTGTAATGTAACCAGCGACAAAAAGTTAAAAAGAGTTGTCGAGAAAACGTGTGTGTGTGTGTGTGGGTGTGTTTCGCGGTGCGAGCGGGTTTGACTTTTCCTTTTGTACATGTCGTGACCTTGTGCAGACCCTATATTTCCATCTGTAATTTAGAGGGAGTATATTATTATGACAGAGGAATAGGCATATTTTCCTATACAGATATATTTTTCCTCTATACTATTGTAATGCTGATGCATGTATTAGAACACAAGAACAAGGATTATTCAAAGAGCGTCAGATCTCGTTAACGAATCGGTCGATGTTAGTTTTAAGAACTGAAAAATCGAAATGAACGATATAAGATTGAATTTCCTCTCGATGGATCAAAAGATGAATACTTAGGCTAGTATCAGCTTCGGTTGATACAGGTAACGATGATAATAATAGAATTGTAATAATTAAAATTGATCAGGAGGATAACGATATTTGATCGAAATTTAATGGAATATTTTTTAGTTTTTAAATTGTAACTATAAAATTCATCGATCGTATAATCGTTAAATCTTGTCGCGACGATAACGGTGGTTAAATTGCACGTCCTGTTCCAGATTCGGTGAATAAAAATATTCTTAATAATAATATTAATAACGAAGGAGGTTGCGATCGAAATCTTGTATTATTTATTCGTGGAAGAGCTATATCAGGGGGCCGTATCAGCTCCAATTATTAAAGGAATTATTCAATTTCCAAATCCTCCGATTATAAATGGTATTGCTGCAAAATAAACAAATTATTACCAATGCATGGGACGTTACGATCGAATTATAAATTTCATATCGACAGTCAACGATTTGGCTATTACCCTTTTAGCTTCTTCACGTTGAGTTCCAAGCCGAGAGTCACGACACTGTCGTTCACACCAAATTACACTACTGTAAATATTTCTTTATCTCAAATTTACATTCTTACACGCACAATCATCCATATATTCCAACAAACTACATATTATAATCCGAATTCTCCAACAGTTGCGCTAAAATTACCAAAACCCACAAAAACCATCAATCTCTAATTAACTTTCCATAGCATACAAAAAGGTACCTCGAAGTTATCCCAAACATCTATATTTTCCAAATAATAATCTTTCCCACCATGGTCTCCTATTTCGTATTCATTACCATATAACCTGCACCACACACACACACACACATATATTATTCCCAATAAAAAATAATTAACTTTGCATAGCATAGAAAAAGGTACCTCACAATTACCACAAACATCTATATTTTCCAAATAATAATCTTTCCCACCATGGTCTTCTATTTCGTATTCATTACCATATAACCTGCACCACACACACACATATATTATTCCCAATAAAAACTAATTAACTTTGCATCGCATACAAAATGTTGCTCAAGTTTATCCCACTCAAAGTTATCTCAAACATCTATATTTTCCAAATAATAATCTTTCCCACCATGGTCTCCTATTTCGTATTCATTACCATATAACCTGCACCAAACACGCGCATACATTACTCCCAATAAAAACTACACGCTTATGTTCACCCTTAAATTTACCCACTCGGTGATTCCTAGCTTTCGAAAATAAAACCATGCGTTCGATAATCAAAAACGTCCCGTAGTTCCACAAACATTAGAAACCGGTGTTGCCCTACCGCGGTTCAATTTCCGCGAGTATACGAGCGAGTGGGTTCCGTACAGTTCATGAAGAGGTCCTGAGGACAGTTTTGAAATACCCTCTGGTATTTGGAGTTCGTACAGCCCGCGTAAAAATCGGTCCCCGGGGACGTAGGAACCGATCGAAGTCCCCGTGCGCGAGGGGTTGAAGATGTAAAGTTCAGATTATAATATCTAGTTTATTATAACATGCAGGGATCTCGTGTATCTAGTAGTATAGTTATTGTATATATAAGAATACAAAGTTCGAAGAAATGCGTATACAGTGATATGTCTTGATGTGAACGACGACAGTGTCGTGAGGTCTTCTGACTCTGGACTTGGAACTGGACTGAAAAGAAAAACCAAAAGGAAAACAGTCAAACCATTGACCGCGTTGCGGATGACCCTTCCACGTCAATAGGGAGACAGTTCTTAAAACTGACATCGACATTTGGCACCCTTAAGATCATTGTTGCATTCATTCCAACAGAACAGCGTTCGTTCGATCGAAGAGCGTTCTCAGTTCGTCTGGTGGGCCCAGAGCACACGTTGGACCTTTCCTATTAACCAAGTACATATAACGAAGCGATCGGTCCGTGGTTCGTGCGTCTGCCTGTTTATCTCTGCTGTGCTTTTTTACCCGGGGTAAAACGTGGCCGTTGTAGAGGCAGTCAGCCGGCGTTGATAATGATGCGCAACGTGTGTACGCGCGAGCTGAACTTACACGTGTAACACCTCCACGGTGAGCTGCTTCGGCTGGTTAAAGGGTGGATGGTTGGGCGCGAAGGGTAAAGAAACGACACGTTGGTGCGCTCGAAAGGGAGAGAACAGGGACACGGTGGGCGAAGAAACACCGGAACGAAGGTGAAGGGGCGAAACCAGAGGATAGCTAAGAACCGGGAGGTGGGTTAGAATCGAGAGGAAAAGGAAACGACAGTGAGAGAGAGAGATGGAAAGGGGGAAACTGTGAAAAAAAAAGAAATGAAAGCACCAGCCAAGGGGACGAAAGCTCCAGGAAGAAACAGAGAAAGCGGACCGATAGGGAGAAAGGGGGCGGGACAGGGTGAAAGAGTCTGGTGGGAGTCCATTAACGAGTGCCGTTTTCATACCTCTTCTATACCGCCACCCTCCTCCACACCCTCTTCTCACTCTTCCCTACGCTGGTTGCGATCCTCTCGCTCGGCAGCCGCTACCTCACCTCCTTAACTCCGTGTCTCTTTCTCTCTCGTGCACACTGTTCGAAAGAGCACCCACCAGAGCACAATAGATCGTTCATTACCGATACCGGGTATACCGGTGCGACGCATACCCGGCCGAAAGTAGAAAGATAATAATGCGAGAGAGGAAGAGCGTGGAAGGCGCGAGTTCTCTTCGCGGCCGGACGCCATCCCTCCTCTTCCACCGCCGCCCCTTCCTCATCGTCCTCCTCGTCGTTCCACCGCCCCCGCATATACCTCCTCCAGTTTCCACTCTACGCGCGAGTCTATTTCCCAGCGACGCTTTAAGTGGTAAATGGAAAATGTATCGCGGAGGTTCGTTGTTCCGACCAAGGGCATCGGCTCTTTTTCTTCTTTTTTTTTTTGTCTTTTGTCTTTTTTTCCAACCTTTTGTTTCCGTTCTTCTTCCAACGCGATCACGTCGTCGCGAACGAGTTTCGCGAGTTCACGAGGGAAGGGTGGGTGTACCGCGCGTGGGTCTTCTCGGACCCAAGAGAAGTCGAGTCGAATTTTACAAGGCGATTTGGAAACTTATGGTTATACTTTAGGGGAGGAATCTACACGTTAAGACGAGTAAACAGTGTCCTATAAATGTGTACTATATGTAGGTTGGTTTTTGAGTTACGAATGATCGAAGAATGTAGCTGTACCGCCCGTGGGTCTTCTCGGACCCGGAGAGAACTCGAGTCGAATTTTACAAGGCGATTTGGAAACGTATGGTTATGCTTTAGGGGTTATACTGGTTATACTTTAGGGGAGGAATTTACACGTTAAGACGAGTAAACAATGTCTTACGAACGTGTATTATGTATAGATTGATTTTTGAATTATAAATGATCAAAGAATGTTCAGTGTCAGAAAAAGATCGATTTCTCAAAGTGGGATTGTTAGAATACCCCCTTAAGAGAAATGTAGCACCATGTAATAGAAGAATGGACACAATTCGGACAAAATCTCCACTATGTTAATGTTATCGTTGTTCGCCATTTTCTCGATCGAAGTCTCCATTTTGAAAGACGAGTTACGGAGGGTACTCGCTTCACGAGTGTACGAGGAGAAGCGTAGCTGTACCGCGCGTGGGTCTTCTGGGACCCGGAGAGAACTCGAGTTAAATTTTACAAGGCGATTTGAATACATATAGTTATACTTTAGGGGAGGAATCTACATGTTGAGACGAATAAACAATGTCCTACGAACGTATACTGTATATAGCTTGATTTTTGAGTTACGAATGATCGAAGAATGTTCAGTAACAGAAAAAAATCGATTTCTCAAAGTGGAATTATTAGAATACCCCCTTAAGAGAAATGTAGCACCGTGTGATAGAAGAATTGACTCAATTTCTTCCAGAGGTCAACTTCTCAGATCCGCATTGTACATTGTCTACTTCTGTTCAATGCACGATAGATTTTAAACGGACTCCGAAATAAAAATATCGAAGAACGAAGTGGTCGTTTTGAAATATTTTCTTCGATCGTCCATAACCCAAGAACTAGAGTACACTGGATATACGTTCGTAGAACATTGTTTACTCGACAAGTAACGTTAACCCTCGTGCCACTTCCGGGTTTTTTCTAACCCCCAAGAAACTTTCAAACCGTTCAATTATTCCATTGGAAAAGAGCTCTCTTTGAAACGTAAGAAAAGAACGATAAAAGAATAAAATTTGTATTCGCTGTCGGTTAACCCTCGTGCATATCCGGGTCTTTTCTGACCCCCCAAGAAACTTTCAAACCGTTCAATTATTCCATTGGAAAAGAGCTCTCTTTGAAACGTAAGAAAAGAACGATAAAAGAATAAAATTTGTATTCGCTGTCGGTTAACCCTCGTGTACGCCCGGGTCTTTTCTGACCCAAGACACTCTCGCATTAACACCACTAGTACAACCTTCCTTGAAATTAAAAAAAGAAAAGTACGCTATAGTAATAGAAAATTCATTTGAAATATTCGCGCGAGCGACTCAGTTACGGGTCCATTTGGACCCAGAGCGATTAACCCTCGTGCACGTCCGAGTCTTTTCCGACCCAAGACACTCTCGCATTAACACCACTAGTACAACCTTCCTTAAAATTTAAAAAAAAAGCACGATAAAATAGTAAAAAATTCGTTCGAAATATTCGCGCGAGCAACTCAGTTACGGGTCCATTTGGACCCAACTTTTGAACCCATCCGACGGTTCGACGCGAGCGGACGCGTTCGAGCGGTTCGATTCTCGGCTAGAGCTATCCTTCTTGCTCCTAAGGGGAGGCTTAATGGGGCAATCGTTCCTGATTCCAGCGACGCGTCACAACCGTAAAGAGTACCGGGAGCGACAGGACGGACAGGGTGCAGCCGCGACCACCGATGGCGGCCGCGAGCTTTCCGCCAAACTTCTCGAACGTCGGTATCCTGGAGAACTGGTAAGTGACTACGTAATACAGCTTGTCGTGCCTTGGAATTACCACCGGAAGCCTCTTAAAAGTCTCTCGAAAGCTTCGTCAAAGGCCGTGGAGAGGTTTGGCCGCGCAGACGCCTCGTTTCGGCTTCTTACATCCATTGGGGTTCGATCGACGATCGAACGGTGAGTTCCTCGGGGTCTTTGCCTCGACAAATCGCGAGAAATAACCGGATCCACGTGTGATCTACGGTGCTCGACCACCGACGCGTATTTCAACGTTACCGATCTCTCGGATATCCCGGTCTAACGACGACACATAACCGAGGCGACTGCCGCGGTGGGAGGAGCATACCCCCTCCAACGTCCCTTTGGAAGCTTCGTTCGAGCTACGGTCCGTTCGTATCGAGTCACCGGCTATAAACAAACGCACGTGGCGGCGGCCGGGACGTGTTACTCGGATAATGGTGCGTATACATCGGTGAACGGTTCGCGAACTTTTTACGAGCACCACTCACCTTTGCCAAACACTGCTCGTAACGATTTACAAACATTTTTCGAAGAAATACAGGCGTGTTTTGCTCGCTCTTGTAGGAGTTTCTCGAGATCCTCGGGGAAAAAGATAGAATTGCTCGCAATATGTTTACGAGCAATGTTCACGGGCTGTTTTCCGGTGAGTACGTATCGTATGACTGCACGTTACCAACAATTCGAGAACATGCGAATAGATACTCGAATAGACCGTTTCTAGAAAATTAGATTCTTAGAAATCGTTACATTGGTTACGTTCTTGTATTTATACGTTTGCTACTGTACCGTAGTTGTTAGTTGTAAATATGAGTATCGACAAAAGGGAGAAAAAAGATTAAGAAACGAAAAAAAATCTACTGTGCAGAGGTCGTGAGTTGCCAACGAATCGAATCAATCGTGTCGTGTCCTATTCTACGAATTTTTCGTTATCGAAAGCGTTATCAAAGTACGTGTAAAAAGTAACGAGAGTGATTTTCCAAAAATATTTAGATTTCGTTTAACCAAATATTTGCATTGTCTCCTTCAAGATAGTTTTCTCAGAAAACTGTACACCGAAGTTGCACTCACTTTTGATACGAGTACGCGAAGCTTTTACCAAAATTGCTTTCAGTTGGTCGATTATTGTTCGTGGTTTCAAAATAACGATCTGGAAGGTGGTTTTCGATTTTTGGAAAAGATAAAAGTTGCGTAGATTCACATCGGAGAGATTCTGGATACCACCATGCCTTTTTGGTGAAAAATTTATTTACAAATAGCGCAACTATCGACCGGTAACACGAGCGATTCTTTCTCCCAGTTTCGCGGGGATCTTCCGGTAGTAAATTTAATTTGGTCCTTGTGGCACAAATTCCTTACGAACGATACTTTATTGTCGGAAAAACATCGATTTTAATGGCTCGATACGTTGCTGTTCCATTTCCGCGACGCGTCGTTGCAGCACACTCGTATAAAACTCGCTACCAAATCGTTCGTGCGATCTCGATCAAATTGAAACAGATACCGAAGGCGGAGCAGTGATATACTTTCTAAATAGAGACGCGGCGTTGGTACAATGTTGTCGAATTCCGAGATCAGTCTCATTACTTTTTAGGTACACCTTGTGTACAATATCGTGCAACGGAGTCGCCACCAATGCATTGAAACGAAACGAAACAAAGCGATAACTGAGCGACTGGAACGCATTGGCGTAGACGCATACCCGGAATATTGACTATCAAACGGAAAAATTCCCTTTGATGATAAAATCCGAATAAATCCTACGTTATAACAATTATTATTGAGAACAAGCATCGAGTAAAATTTTTTCCTTCGTCGTACGCATCCAATAAATCGTTTTTGTCATCGTTCTCCGAATCGGTATCGTTTATTTTTTATGGTAAATTATTAACGTATTATTACTTTATCGTCATAATTTGTTCTCCGTTTCTTCCTATATATTTTCTATATATTTACAAAAGTTTTATTATAATAATCCTTGTATCCACGGTTTTGTATATTTCCCGGGAATACGGAGACTCTACGCCTATGCGACGCGATAGCTTTATCGTAATAATTTGTTCTCCGTTTCTTCCTATATATTTCCTATATATTTACAAAAGTTTTATTATGATAATCCTCGTATCAACAGTTTTCTATGTTTCCCGCGGATACGGAGACTCTACGCCTATGCGATGCGACAGCTTTATCGTGTTAATTTTTCTCCATTTCTTCCTACATATTTCCGTATATATTTACAAAAGTTTTATTATGATAATCCTCGTATCTACGATTTCGTATATTTTCCGGGGATACGGAGACTCTACGCCTATGTGACGCGACAGCTTTATCGTAATAATTTTTCTCCGTTTCTTCCTATATATTTCCGTATATATTTTCAAAAATTTTATTATGATAATCTTCGTATCCACGGTTTCGTATATTTCCCGGGAATCCGGGGACTCTACGCTTATGCGACGCGACAGCTTTATCGTAATAATTTGTTCTCCGTTTCTTCCTATATATTTACAAAAATTTTATTATAATAATCCTCGTATCCATGATTTCGTATATTTTCCGGAGATACGGAGACTCTACGCCTATGCGACGCGACAGCTTTGCACCTAAACGTGGAGATCTCCGGCGGAGATTGGGTGGAGCGTGGTCCCCTCTGTCGTTCAGCTTGCAGGGACCTGGCAACTTACGATCCCTGCGCGGTACAATGGCTCGACGTGTTTCGCGAAACGGTACAACGTCGAGCTTGGGATCAACAAATGACCAATGTTTCGCAACTGGTCGCGGTGGATAGTTGTGGCCGTTGCCAACGTGCCTAGGCGAGTGTACGTTTTTGTTTATAACCGGTGACTCGTCGAACCTCGGACCGTAGATCTGTCCGTAGTGCATGCTCTGTTTGATGTAACACGCGCTACCTTCGTGCTTTTACAACCACGAGGATGGAAAACTCGCGACGTAAGACGTCTCGGGGCGGAAACGCAAATCTTGGTCGCGATGTTTCCCTCGAAACGGAGATCTTTGGTTCGTGAGCTCCAACATCCATTAACGGACGAAGCTTAACCGTTCAGAGATCGAGGATTCGCTTTCGAGACTCGAAAATTGCGATCTGCGACAGCATATCGATGGAATTCGTATCGACGATCCACGGTGCAGCTGCGAGAGTCGTTGGTCGACTTTTAACTCGCGTGGACAACGTTGATGCATCGACGAATATTTTCACGCGAAGATGTTCTCGAAATGCATCGATACGAGACACTCGGTAGTCCTCGTTTCGAGACTGGTCGTAATACCGCGAACGATCGAGGCTTGGTTGTTTCGTGTACAGTGCGTTGCTGAAAAGTCGACGAGCGAGAGGAACGCGGGTAAGGGCGGTAGTCGATCGGCCACGCCCGAACGCCCACTTGTTCTTAGTCACGGTGTACAATTGGCCGAAACTGTATCGTCCGCTACCGATCGCGTCGCCTGACCGAGAGAGGGGGAACGGGACGCGCGACTCGAGGCGGAGCGAACACGGTGGGGAGCTACGGGTGAGCGAGAGGTGGGGAGTGGGCGGAGTCAGCGAGGTGTCCCCCTCTCCACCGAGCTGTCCCGCTGATCGTCTTTCCAGCGACGCACAGTAGCTCGGTAGTCTACGATCGAACCGCGACTCCGATTTCGTAACCCGATTGTACATGTGGAAAAGTCGCGTGGGTAAAGATGACCGAAGAAATTCAGAAAGAGAGAAAATTCCGCTATTTTAACACGGTTTCCGAAGTAGTGTCCCGATCGATTCGGTCTCCGATGGTTAGGTTTTACTGTCGTAAATGATTATTGTCTGTCAGGAGTATCGAGTAAACGAGTATTGACTGTCGTCAATCGTCGTTAGGAATCTAGTACCAGTCGCACGCGTGTTAACTGGTTCGAGTACGCTCTTACAGAACGTCGTACAGAATACGTTAACATTGACACGAGTATAATCGTACATACATAAACACGATATGCATCTGTTCAACGGTCTACGATCAATGGGTGTTCGTAGCTATATCATCGTCGACGATTACTTTTCCTCGCAGTAGCAATAATATCTCTCTCGGTGTATCGAAGTCGAGGAAATGGATCACACGTACACGTTAAATCGCTCTCGTTGATTTTAACAACCGCTCGTCTCGAGTTCGACGACGACGGCTACTAACACGTGACTCGATAATTCCCTGGGAAACGATTAACGATTAATTTCTCGCATTTTCGATCGATTCACGGGGAGGAGTTTGTTCTCCACCCGCGACACTCGTCCCCACCCCGATACTCCTTTTTCCTTTCTGTCTACGATGCGATTGTCTTCGCCCGGGCATTCTTGATCCGTAGCCAGAACTTGTCTTTCATCGATCCGCGGCAGTGATTCTCGACACGAAACGGACGAGAACGTCGTCACGGACCGGAGGAACGGTGTTTCCTGTGTCGAATCGAATCCACTGTTTGCGAACCACGTCGTTGGATCAACGTCGCGACGACTCGCGCGAACTCCGCGTTACTAACGCCGTGGAAATAATACGCGAGAGGTGAAGACGGACGATCATCGAAAAGATTGAGAAACGCTCGCGAGGAGCACGATTATCGACAACAGACGATCCCGAGACATCGTTGCCATCGCGAACTGTCGGGAACAGATGCGCTCGTATCGTCCCGGCGACGTTTTCTTCTTGTCTTTCGTCGCGAGGACGATCGACCTTGCGATCCCAGCGATTTTTTATCCAGGCAATGTCCACGTAACAGACCAGGTTGTTCGATAATTTTTCTCGTTCTTTCCATTGTAAAAAAAAAAATACTACCACGTTCGAACAACTGTAAATGTACGAACAAATCGACAGATCTACCTGAAACTTCGCGCGTGTTCACCAAACAGTGTAGACCATCTTTCGAAGAATAAAACGACGAATCTAACAGCTTCGTTTCTTATCAAACGACGAAACTTATCGAGCAACCTATTATCAACACGATTTTATCCTCGAACAAGGTGAAACCTCGATTCATCGATCCCGTGTGGGAATCTTGTGTACAATTTACCGCAATATGTATATTTCTTTTTCTTTTCTTAACGCTGCTATACGTACTCTTTCTCTTTGCACACCAGTGGTTGTTCATACCCGTTTCCAAATAAATGTGTTCACCGTGGCGATAAATGAGTGAATCACTCACGATCCATCGATCATCCTCATGAATTCTTCGTTCGAAGAACGTTGACGGTCGTCGGGCAGAGGGAACGAGAAGTGTTCCGTTTCCACGGTACTGGTTCGGAGCAGTCGACATTTTCCATTGTCGACCGAATATGCACATCCGGATCCTATCTTAAAGGTCGTCTCGGTCGCGCTCGCGCTCGCGCGCGCGCGCACGCCAGAAAAGGCGGGCGTGTCAAAAGAGGTATAATGAGGCAAAGAAAGCGGCAACGGGGACCATTGTTGCGCGTAACGAAAAGCCCCCGAAATACACTTGAAAGAAGACCGAGACACACACACACACAGATACACAGGCGCGCACGAGCACACGCGCGCCAGTACACAGTGGAGCGCGCGGTAATTGGTGCGACGAATTTCGGTCGGATGGGAAACTCGCAGCTTTTATTCAGCCTGAGAGAAGTAATTCCGCGATAAAAAGCGCTTCTAATTTTGATCCAGCGCGATTCGGCGTTAGCGGTTCCGTCTACTCGTTGTCCGTTGATGTTATCGTTGTTCGCCATTTTCTCGGTCGAAAACTCCATTTTGAAAGACCTTAAGGAGCGTACTCGTTTCGCGAGTTTACGAGGGGAGGCGTTGCTGTACCGCGCGTGGGTCTTCTCAGACCCGGAGAGAACTCGAGTCAAATTTTACACGTTGAGACGAGTAAACAGTGTTATATTAACATGTATTATATGTAGGTTGGTTTTTGAGTTACGAATGATCGAAGAACGTTCAGTGTGGAAAAGATATCGATTTCTCAAAGTGGGATTGTTGAGATACCACCTTAAGGGGAATGTAGCACCATGTGGTGAAAGAATGAACTCAATTCGATCAAAATCTCTACTATGTTGATGTTATCATTGTTCGTAATTTTCTCGGTCGAAAACTCCATTTTGGAAGACCTTAAGGAGAGTACTCGTTTCGCGAGTTTACGAGGGTAGGCGTTGCTGTACCGCGCGTGGGTCTTCTCGGACCCGGAGAGAACTGGAGTCAAATTTTACGAGGCGATTTAGAAATGTATTGTTAAAATTTAAGGGAGGAATCTACACGTTAAGACGAGTAAACAATGTCTTACGAACGTGTATTATGCATAGATTGATTTTTGAGTTACAAATGATCGAAGAATGTTCAGTGTCAGAAAAAAATCGATTTCTCAAAGTGGGATTATTGAGAACCCCCTTAAGGAGAATGTAGCACCATGTGATAGAAGAATGAACGCAATTCGATTAAAATCTCTACTATGTTGATGTTATCGTTGTTCGTAATTTTCTCGATCGAAATCTCCATTTTGAAAAACGTTACAAAGCGTACAAGATGATTAGGAAGTACGCGTTCATACTTCGAAAGATGAATCTGAGCTCTAGAAGAAGTAAAAAATGTCCCGTATAGATATACCCTACCATAGCTTGATTTTCGAATTACGAGCGATGGAAGAAAATATTCAATGAATATTTTCCGATCTATACTTTCTATCCTTTCTCGCAGATTATGTACAGTTGGCAAATGGAAAGATGACTTCTGAAGGAGAACGGATCGTGTTCCAGTATCGAACAATTTTTACTTACTTTTACATCGCAGAACTTTGAAATATGACCAAAACATTCGACCCACTGCGATTCTCATTCTCTTCCGTAGGTCATCTTCTCAGCTCGACACAGTACATTATTGGCGTACGTTGAATGTACGATAGATTTTAGTATCGTTAGTATCGAAACAGTTACAGGATTTCGTTAACGTAACTTTTCTTAGAAATTGAGCAAGGTGCGATACAAAGTACAGAATTTTTACTCACCGCGAGTGTCAATCCTCGCTGTAACAATTTCGGGTCTCTTCAGACCCATAGAAACTTTCACATCGCTCGGTTGGTGTAACTCTGCCTAGAAATTACGAAAAGCACGTTGAAATAATAGAATTTTCATTCGAAATATTCGTATGCAAGGTGAAAGTACGGGTCCGTTCGGACCCACGCGTAGCCTCACCGCTCCTACGCGTGTACTCGCTACTCAATACAAATGAAAAATATATCCGTTACTCTGCACCGTCGCAGTGCCTACGTTTCATCAAAACCCACTTTTGTTATCCAGTTTGTAAATTAATCGAGATGTAGGTAATTAAAAAAAAGATAAAAAATATTAAAAAGTGCAAAGTGTCAAACCGTTGATATCGCGAGGTTCGATAAATACGTCTCGGTAGCGAAGAAGGTTGAATTCTCGAATCCTATTTCGTAGTAAGAAACACGTGTCCCGGAGCGTTATTAACGCTCTTGTCGCGAAAAGAAACCATCCCCCCTTGCTCGTCGTCGAGTGTTTACTCTCTCTCTGTCTTTCTCTCTGGTTGTTGATACCTCGAACAAAGTGGCACGGACAATACGCGATTGTTGTTGGTCCACGGACACCCCGATGAGAAAAAGTGTAGGTACGCGACTCGTGCAACTTGGTACGGATTGAAATGTGGGGCCAACCCTGTCCCTCGTTCCATCTTCTCTCTATTTCCCGGCTCCTCTCGCGCAGTTTTGATTAAAGCTCCCTTTCAAGGAGAGCACGTCGCAATTTCACAAACGGAGCCGCCCGCGTCCCTTTTTTCGCGCTCCTCCCCGACAGGACCGGCAGGAAGCCGCGATTAACTCTTTCTTCGCAGACTTCCTTTGTTCTTGACCTACGCGCGGCACAGTAGATTCGGTAGATCGAACGAGGAAAACGGTAATCAAGCTTTGTGACTCGCGCGTGGGACGTGATCTCGCAAGATGACTCACGGTCTACGGCGGACTATCCTCTAACAGAACACCATGCCCCGCGTCCTTTCTAACGTTCAGCGGTGTATAGTAATTTATGACGCCGATCTGAGAGTGCACTTCGTACGTTCGTTTCGGATCGGTTTTATCGGAACCGTTGCCACGGTTCGACGTCGGCTGACGTTTATTATTCTTCTTCTTATTATTATTATTTTATTATTATTATTAATTATTATTATTATTTTATTATTATTATTAATTATTATTATTATTTTATTATTATTATTAATTATTATTATTATTTTATTATTATTATTAATTATTATTATTATTTTATTATTATTATTAATTATTATTATTATTTTTCTTCTTTTTCTTCTTCTTATAATTATTATTTGGCAATTTTATCCGGATAACGAATAAAAATATCGACCGTGCTTTTTATTCGTTTACGGTGATTAACTTGCCCCGTAATGATTCGTTCGCGTAGAACATCGAGAATCGAATTTATTGGGCGCATGTCGCGAAACTTTGACCTAGATTTTACTGCTGCGTGCCTAACACCTGTTTCCAGCGAGAAAATTATGTTCGGGCTAATTATCACGGTGCATTATTATTGTTGTTATTATTATTATTATTGTTATTTATTTAACGGAGTAATAGCAGTTTTGTACACAGGTTTGGGTTAAGTTTCGATTGATCGAACCGTCGCGGTAGTCGAGGCACATTTTGTTATTATTAATAATATTATGTATTTGTCGGGTTAATAGCTCGTTTTGGACACAAGTTTCGGTTAAGTTTGTATTGATCGAACGATCACGGTGCTCGGAGAGTATTTCGTTATTATTACTATTATTTATTTATTTGACGGATCGATGACCCACTTCGAATATAGGTTTGAATTAATTTTCGGGGTGATATTATTAATAATGATACTATTGTTATTGTTATCGACGTTGTTGTTATTCTTTATTTGACAACTTGGTGACCCATTTTGCATACAAATTCGTTACTGAATGTGACTGAATACCTAAACTTGAACGTCGCGACACGTGTATGGTTACTTTCCAATTTTGAATCGCGTAGCTGGTACTCGAAGACGCGTGTCGATGAATCGAAGTAGTCGACTTCGATATTTCACTCGCGTCGTGAAGTATACACGTGTGAATGGATTTCTCGAATCGAATTTCGTTCTACGTTTTCGTACGCGAAAACGCGATCTCGATCTTAACGTATCGGTGTAAAGATCGATCGAATTATTATTATTATCATTATTATTTTTCTTCTTTTTCTTCTTCTTCTTCTTATAATTATTATTATTATTATTTTTCTTCTTCTTCTTCTTCTTATAATAATAATCATTATTATTATTATTCTTTTTCTTCTTCTTCTTCTTATAATTATTATTATTATTATTATTTTTCTTCTTTTTCTTCTTTTTCTTCTTCTTCTTCTTCTTCTTATAATAATAATAATTATTTTTCTTTTTCTTCTTCTTCTTCTTCTTCTTATTATTATTATTAATATTAATATTATTATGTTGTTCGAAAAGTCATTTTGAACAACAGCAGCTCCTCGGAGAATTTTTCCTCTAAAAAAATACGAAATTTATGCTCTTGAATCGAACGTGATTCACTTTTGTATAAATTATAAATGTGCAGAATTTATCTAGGCAGAAATACGTTTAAATGGATTATATTAAGTTGCTCGAAAAGACATTTCGTTTGTTTTTTTTTTTTTTTTTGTGAAAATGAAACACAATTTTTTTAGAGTGTATAAACATTTTATTAAATTACACATTCTACATTTTGGAGAACGAAACGACTTTCCGAACAATCCAATATTATTGTTACTTTATTTACAAACTACCCAGCCCTCTTAAATCGTACAGGGACAATAAACATAATCCGAAAAGAGAAACGTCACACGGTACTGTATCGTAACTATATCGCGCGTGGGTCATCTCAGACCCGGAGAGAACCCGAATCAAATTTTACGAAGTGATTCGAAAAGAGAAACATCGCACGGTACAATTCTCGATATTAAATACTCGATCTCTCTTTCGATGCAACTTGTGGGTCTTTGAAGACCCCCACGAACCTTCCATCGTAACCGACGCGGAAAGTTCCCTGTCTCGTAAGATTCTAAAGAAAACTTTAAATTCGATCTGTACAATGTCAACTGCGTTGATCGCACGATCTCAAACCTTAAAAACAAACAAAAAATCCACAATAATTGCCCTTTGTTCAAACATAGACCTACTCGAGAAAGAGTACTCGTCCTACTCAAAAGAAAAACGCTGACAAGAATCTTCCAAGTTCGCACCATCGAAATGTACATTGCACCGTCTCGAATATAAACGATCCAACGTTATCGATTCTTGGAAAAATTCGAACGATTCGTTGAAAATTAACCGGACGACGTGCAACTGTTGTCGTTTCTCTCCGCTCGGTTTTATTCGCTCCTGGTACACATACATACATATATATATATATATATATATATATATATATATATTTTTTTTTTCGAGAAGAGAGCTCGTCCCGTTTCATTTCGAGCCCACCATCGAGATCACCGAGAAACGGGGCAGCTGTGGCCAGCTATCTCGCTTAATCATTCCTTTTGTGCACGGTGCGCGTAACCCAAGTGCTTTGAAAAATTCGTAACGGATCCCTCGTCGATCGGGCGTATCAATCATTCTCGTGGAGGGATTAACGGGAGATCCGTTCCAAACTGGCGGCGGGATATCTGGTCCGATAATTCGGATCGAATTCAACGGCTATTGCGGCTATAATTCACCGCTAAACGGATATGATAATGGGGCCCAATTACCCGTTGCGAGACCGTGCTCCACTCGGTTGCTGGTAGCGTCGGCGGTCGCCACTTTGTTGTGCTCGCGCAGCTGTCGACGCCACTATTTTCGTGAATTCATTGAGAAAGGCGAAGATGAGGAAGATGTTTCGGTTGATAACAGTCGCCCCGTTGACTGGTGGCGGTGGTGCTAATTTATTTTACGAGAGTAACACCACACACACACGCACACGCACACAGGCACACGTGCGACGGCAGGTGCACAGCGCGCGACGCCCACACGGTGTAAATTCGGCGGCTGGTGTGACGTGGGCGGCGCCTAAAATTGGCTAATGTCAACCGGTAAACGCGACTCGATATTTACGATAATACACACCACCTTCGACGCGCTGTTACGCGTTAATTACACCGATCGCGGTTCCTCGTACCGTTTTCGATTCTACTCGGCGCACCTCGAACCTTCCGTCTCGGAAACGATACGGTTCGGTGTCGAAGTACATCGGTGGCTCGTTCTTCGAGTCTTGTTCCTTGTCCATGAGACAGCTTCGTTGAGACTTAGCGGTGAATTTTCCAACGAGTGTTGTATTATACGTATTATGTTTACGTATATTATATTATACGTATTATGTTTACGTAGATTATATTACACGTATTATGTTTACGTATATTATATTACACGTATTATGTTTACGTATGTTATATTTTACGTATTATGTTTACGTATATTATGTTATACGTATTATGTTTACGTATTATGTTTACGTATATTATATTACACGTATTAAGTTTACGTATATTATATTACACTTATCATGTTTACGTATATTATATTACACGTATTATATTTACGTATGTTATATTTTACGTATTATGTTTACGTATTATGTTTACGTATATTATATTATATTATGTTTACGTATATTATATTATACGTATTATGTTTACGTATATTATATTATACGTATTATGTTTACGTATATTATATTATACGTATTATGTTTACGTATATTATATTATACGTATTATGTTTACGTATATTATATCATACGTATTATGTTTACGTATATTATATTATGTTTACGTATATTATATTATATTATGTTTACGTATATTATATTATGTTATGTTTACGTATATTATATTATATAATGTTTACGTATATTATATTATATTATGTTTACGTATATTATATTATATTATGTTTACGTATATTATATTATGTTATGTTTACGTATATTATATTATATAATGTTTACGTATATTATATTATATTATGTTTACGTATATTATATTATACGTAAAATTATCTCGTTCGTAATAGCGTTAACCGATTAAGTATTACGAAGGTACCACTTTGAGAAAATATTCGAGGGAAACAATTCCGTGGGGTTAATTTCATTTTTGTTTCGCCGAAAGTGGAATGGATTGTGGATTATTTAAAAAAATTGTCATAACTGTACGCAAGCAAATATGGCCGACGAGTTAATTTCCGTGCACAGCGCGACCGTACGACCGCAGCTTCATTGTTCGGACGATTTGAGCGCTCCCGATGATTCCGTTTGAAAATGAATGGAATTTTATTAAATTCTATCGCGTTGGCCGCGACCAGTCGAAGGCTGATTATTAAAATTTAAAAATCGTAAGGAAGTTACGCTACTTGAAAATAAAACGAGACAGTTTGCGTAAAAGTTTCCTCCTTCTCTAATAAATACAATGAAAACCTAGAAAATTAAAATATCAAAAAAATTGATATGATAAATAAACTCGTCAGTCATGTGTGCATCAAATTTCGCGAAAAAATAATGAAAATTGACGAAATTGTCGCGCGCGGGATAAATATATCGTTTGAAAATTTTCAAACGTGAATTTACGTTTCACTATTTATTCCTGAGGTACAGTTGGTACCTTCCTGTGCTTCGTACCTCCTCGAGGGAAGAAGGTACTCTCGTGGAGGTACGTACCCCATGGCCGATCCTCGTTTCAAGTTTTCCTTTCCTTTCCACGCGGTCGCCGTGAGTTGGAAATTATTTTCCGTCGCGACTTTCTCGCGTTCCGTCTTCGTTACCGCAATGGAAATTACGAAGTAATTCTTCTCGGGGGTAAAAAAGTTTTTTCGTATTAAAAAAGTACAGTATCGAGTTTCTTTTAGTCGCGCCATTGAAAGAAAACCGTCTGCCGCGTCCTCCTCTTCTTCCTCCTCCTCCTCCTCCTCCTCCTCGTGGAATTTAAATAAAGCGTGGCGACGATCCCGAATAATTCTTGTCTCGTAGTTTCCTACGAAAATAACTTTTGCAAATCGACGAGGTGGCTCGTTCAGATCGCACCGCGTCGTTAACTTCGAGTATCGTTGTCGTAGATTTTCCTGCACGTTTTCAAGGACACGAATATGCCTGGGAAAAATCCAGGTGACACGGAGAGTGACAAGATTGGACTCTTTTTCTTAAAGAAAATTTTTCTCTTTTCGATTTCTAGGGTTTTACGATTGATTTCTCATGAATTTCGTATTAAAATAATAACGGTGTAATATGTCAGGAGAAGACCTAAGTTTGAGAGTAACCTAAGATTTGAAGAACAAAAATGTGTCTAAGAAATTGAAAAACTTCAAGTCGAAGAGAAAAAAACTAGGTTGGACTCTTTTTCTTAAAGAAAATTTTTTTCTATTCGATTTCGAGTGTTTTACGATTGACTTCTCACGAATTACGTATTACAATAATAACGGTGTAATATATCAGGAGGAGACCTAAGTTTGAAAGTAACCTAAGATTTGAAGAAGAAAAATTGTCTAAGAAATTGAAAAACTCTAAGGCGAAAAGAAAAAAACTTTCTTTAGAAAAAAGTCCAACCCTTATCGTCACTCGACGAAAGAATTATGACAATGTTGCAAGATGGTTTTCCCGAACAAAGAACTCCTCTCGTGTAACCTCCTTCGCGGACTTCTCGCAGGACGATTGCATTCGGTTCCGTAGGCGTTGCATAACGAGGAAACCGCCCCAATTTTCTCTTAACGCGCCCTCCACCTAAATACATTCACGTATATAGTGGGAAGAAGAAGCTCGAGCTTCGAGTCAGGTCGAAACGAGTTCGATGAGGAATGGAAACGAAATCTGGTACTTTTAACTCCAGTTTTCCATATTTATTAACACGTCGAATGTCACGGTGGTCACCGACATTCCAAATTCACAATGTTTCCTTAAAAAACGGTGTCCCTCTGGTGGCGAGTACAGGAGTTGTCGCTGCGATACTTTTTTCAAAATTGGCCGATAATCTACGGCTAAAATTACAGCTACGCTCATCGTGGATATAAATATCAATCTCTCTGCCAAATTTCATTGCAATCGGCGAGGGTCACTTCTCGAACTCCCCGGAGTTTCATCCACGGTGCATTTGCATACTCTTGGATATCGACCGAGAAATATTTGGAGAATACTGTAAGATTTCAAATAGCATGGACCAGCAAACGTTATTACCGTTTACGATACGAGAGGTTATCGGTCATATTGCGTTCCTAATTGCTTCACGTTTCTTTGTTATCGTTGAATAAATATTGCTAAGAGTTTTCTATTCGTCGATTTGCGAACTCTCCGTGAGAGCCAACAGGAATAATTATTGGAAACCGAAACAACGGATTTTGATTGTTCAAAGTTTTTATCGTTCATCGAGGCGATCGTTGAAAATGCTAATATTTCTAGGTTAGGACAGAATGCGATACCGATTCACCGAACGCATTTTTTTCTCCGCTCGCAAAAGTTTCGTTCGAGAGATATCGTCTGGCAAAGTTACGAGACTTAAGAACGAATAACATCGAAATATCTGTTTCAAAGATCGAAGGTTATGTATCTCTGTTTGTACTGTAAACAAAGCTCCTTTCATTCGTACCAACGTAAGTATACCGGGACCTAACCCCATTGGAGTATCTTGTATGGGGAGCACCGACGGAAGAAGTGTGTAAACAGTCTGTAAACGACCTTCAAACATTGAAACGGAGAATAGTGTAAACGTGCGAAGAAATTACAAACGTATAATGTCAGACAGCCACTCGAAACTGGTAACAGTTGTTTCAAACAAAATATCTAACAGTGACACTTTCTTTAGCGATAAACGCGATGAACGTAATTTACACATCAAAAGTTCAAAGCGTTAGAAAGTAAGATTAACGAGAGAAGAACCGTGTATTTAAATAATTACCAGTACGACGACAAGTTAATTCACTCGAACAAAAGTGAACGAAAGTTACATAAAAATGTGATCCGTTAAAACCGGTAATCGGAAAAGTCTACTATATCTCTTACCGAAACCGGTGACACGTGAAAATGGTCGAGGGGGTCGACGAATCGACGGATCGGAAATTACCGGAGATTCGTTGAATCTTTTCCCAGCTCCTCGAGTATTCTATTTGCGCGCGATACGATCGGTGAATACGTGGCGGCGTTTCCCACGTCACGCTGCCATTACCGTGAATATTGCACGGGAGGATGCTCGCTCGCGACCGTAATCCTTCGGAAGCGGCTCAACGTTCGCAAATCGAGCGGCAGTCTGTAACGATAGGCTTCGTCGATGCTTCGAAGATATGGGACACTGGGTTGGCGTCTGCCTTTACGTCGAACCGGGATAAATACGAAATTTAACGACGGTAGATATTACTGAGAAACGAGACGTTGATACACCGCGAACTAACGAGACCGACCAACTGAACGACTCAAGGGACGCGTCGGGGAATCGGTCGCCCCCTCCACTCATTCTCCCCACTGTTTAGATTCTTAGCGCTCGAACCCCATAGTGGTAAGACTTCCATATATCGGAGGATAATTTAAGAATACAAAGATTTCAGGAAACTACGGACACGGAATCTTATCGAGTTGATAGAACGTAACGTTCGGTAAAATTAAAGATATCTTTAACACAGAGATCGAAATAATATTCTACGTTCGAATGGAAAAAATACGAATTAGCGGAACTGATAGTCATAACCACTCGGAAAGAGATACGAAATATACGATATTATCGAATCTAACACAGTGTTTTGAGATGGAAAATTACACGGACGAAGAGAGAAACAAGAGACAATAATGTACCGATTTTAACGCTCGGAAGACCGCAGTTGCGCAACGAGTAATAAACGCAATAAGAAAAATCGAATGCAATAATGATTTAACGCGACAGTGTCGTGCGTCCCGATCGGCTCTCGCTTTACGATCGAGCGAGGAATAACGTCACCTTGGTTCGCGCGACACAAAGCCCTTCTGCACCATAGGAAACTCGTAAACAAACGCCTAGCTATCGGCCATTGTGGTGTCTGGCGCGTCTGACATCGTTGCGTTCCGAGAAACTCGCTCCGGTATCGATAATAACCAAGAATCTGAAAAGAAAAAAAGCCTGGTAGTCGATTCCCCTTGCCCTTCGCGTCGCTCGGCTCGTTGTTCGCGTCTCGTCTCCCAATAGCGTTCCACCGAACGCGACGCGTGGAATCGCGCGACGTTTTCCGTCTCGTTTCGAATTACCGCTCGATGGGGGAGCGAAACGTTGCAAAAAGAAGAACTCGGCGGCGGTAGGCACGGTAATGGGATACCGTGGCGCGTTACAGACGATACGGATTTCACGACTCGGGAACCGTGTACCCACTGTGTACAGCGTCGGGATTGCTGGAACAATGAAAAGATTTCCAATACGTTCGTAGTTGGACGCAGTCGCGTAGCCCTGCGTTTTAATTACACCTCGAGCTCGCGCGAGCGCGGCTCGATTTTCGTCGAAATGCTCGCCGTGGATCCGCGCGCGCGGCTCGCAATTCTTTTTTTTTTTTGCCCCCCTCCCCGCTTAATAGTAAGACATAAAGTAGCGGGGGAAACGGGAAGCTGAGAGATCCGCTGACCTAAAACGTGTGCCGTGATACAGTGCCGCAAATGCGCCGAAAAGATTCCACGGTAAACCCGTAACACAAACGACGACGCGCGCGTGTAGTGGATACGTATACGTCGTAGATACTACACCGTCGTTCAAAACTCGGGGACAACTTTCTCGTAAGTTTGCCCCGCGACACGTACTCGGGGCTGAAGGTAGATTATTTAGCGAACAAAGGGAGTGGGGGTCGCTGGAAAATTACGCTTCGAGTATCGCGATCGCTCGAACTCGACTCTGTCGCGGAGGAAGAGCCGTTGGAAAATTATAACTCGAGACTGGAGCGATCGTTCTCGATCTCGCGTAGGAGGAAGAATTGCTTGGAAAATTTGCGATCGCTCGATGACGATTCTCTCGCGGGATGAATTTTTTTTTTTCATTTCATTTTAATTTAATTTTCATTTGATTCGATTTAATTTCGTTTAATTTAATTCAGTTCAATTTGGTCCGATTTAATTCGTCAACGGGTCGTTCCCTGTTGGTACGCAATTTTTGGAGCGAAACTTATTACGATACGCGATATTTAAATCATAGAAAGGAAAGATGACACGCGACTCGTAGACGAAAGTAAAAGATTACAATATACGCTGAATTATTCGAGTCGCGAAAAGATGGCGTACGAAGAAAAGAATTCTCTTCGCAGAATTTATCAACATTAATTATTATACGTTTTATACATATCATTATTCCAACCGATAACTTAAGCACCCATAGATTTATCAACACTAGATTTACCAACCCGTCAAAATGACCGTTTCCAACTACTTTCATAATGAAATTTACTTTAAATTCCATAGCACGTTTTCTGAAGACCGTTTTTTCTATTTTACGCATACGATCAATTTTATAAATTCCTTTTTTCCTCATCGATTGATTTTTGTTTTTTTTTTTTTTTAAATACATATCGTATGTATACCTTAATATTCCGAAATCCGTCGATAGTTCTAGCATTGAAGAGAGTTCGAGAGATGTAATCGCGCCATTTGGAAGTTCGTAAGCCAGGACAAGGTCCAATTTGATACATCGATGTGTTCGAGTAGTATAATATTTAATCGAAGCTGTATTACCGTGTCATGGTCGATCTCCGTCATGGGGATAACTCAATGTCGACCTGCTGAACGTAAAAATCTCTAACAGATCCTTCGAGAATGTACAAACGACACTGAATTTTTAACGTGGAAACCAACCGCTCGAAACTATCGTTCAAAACTCTTTACAATAATTATTCGAATCTCCAGATTCGACCAGAGCGATATTCTCGTATATAACTCTCTGCAATAATTACTCGAATCTCCAGATTCGACCAGAGCAATATTCTCGAATATAACTCTCTACAATAATTACTCGAATCTCCAATTCGACCAGAGCGATATTCTCGAATATAACTCTCTGCAATAATTACTCGAATCTCCAGATTCGACCAGAGCAATATTCTCGAATATAACTCTCTACAATAATTACTCGAATCTCCAATTCGACCAGAGCGATATTCTCGAATATAACTCGAAACCATCGTTCGAAACTCTCTACAATAATTACTCGAATCTCCAGATTCGACCAGAGCGATATTCTCGAATATAACTAGAAACCATCGTTCGAAACTCTCTGTAATAATTACTCGAATCTCCAATTCGACCAGAGCGATATTCTCGAATACATCGGCCGTGGTGTTTCGATCGTCCGAGACTTTTGAACGACGATGTACATACCTGCGTGTATCAGAGCCGAGTAGAATTTGGTGTTACGTGTATCGTAACTAATAAGCCGGGTTCGAAACGTTCGCCGCAAAATCGGAAAAATTCCGCCGGAATATTTCGGGGCGCATACTCCGGAAATCATGGCGGACACCGAGCTCCTGATACGCGAGCTAGGTATTAATCGACGCGCATGGTGCCCACCGAGCCGAGAATCTCCGTGCTTTATTTTCGAACAGGACGGAATTTTCACGGCCATCGTGTGTCCACTTTGGACCCATCTCGTTTCGTTAGTGTCTCGTTGCGCATCGAGACAACGTCCAATTGCACGAAAAAGAAAACTCGTGTCCCTCGTGGACATTTTTCATGCAAGAATTATATTTCTTCGCTGTTCAACGCTACAACTACCGATAAATTTCGGTATATTAACCCTTTCCACTCGAGAGGCGATCCTCGATCGCCACTTAATTCGGTGTACTTTCTTCAATTCGGAAAACCATTGTGATTTTGAATTGAAATTAAAATTCAATCACTCCTCTCTTATAAGATGTAAACATACGTATATGAAATGTTGAAATGAAAATGTTACGTTTGAAATTAATTACACGATTCGAAGGATTTCATCGAGGTGCTAGTTTCTGGTTGCAGAAAAGCTTCGAGTGCAAAGGGTTAACATTGGAACCATCGAGGATGAACAAATTATTGTTTGTATCAAACTTAGTACGTAACTTCGAAGTTAGACGGAGAAATGGTAAATTAATTTACGAGTACGAGTATTTCGAAAGAGTCTTCAACGTACAGTCCTGCATGTCCTTTTCGACCACATGTATCGAAAAAATAATTAGTTTAGTTTAGTTATTAGTACAGAACAATCTTTACTGTTTACATCTTTGTAGTGCTGCAATATATGCAATTTTCTATTAAGGAAAATCATTAAGTCTTTCATACCTCAAAATAATTAATATCTTAAGGTGTTCCTCGTACGTGTAAAGGGTTAAGGTGTTTCTTGTACCTGTAAAGGGTTAAGGTGTTCCTCGTGCGTGTAAAGGGTTAAGGTGTTCCTCCTACGTGTAAAGGGTTAAGGTGTTTCTCGTGCGTGTAAAGGGTTAAGGTGTTCCTCGTACGTGTAAAGAGTTAAATTGTTCCTCGTAAGTGTCTCGATAAAATCGATGCTCTGAGAACAAGGAGGAACTTGTGAAATCGATTATATCTATACGATAAAAAACCTCGTAATTGTAACCGTTGTAATATGTAAAACGTGTCGTTTGAAAATATATTACGGAATTTAAAGTAAATTGAATCTGCAAGCAGACATTTTGACCGGTTGATAAATCCAGCGTTAACGAAAAGGGCGTTGGAAGTTTCGATCGTCTCGCGGAAACGCTCGAGTCACCGTGGAAAAGATGGATTTTCAATCCGTGGCGGTAACCCCTCGTGTAATAGAACACGTCGGTCTAGAATGCGATTCGCATAATTATAATTATCGCGTGCGGCTCACACCGCGAGGGTGCTCGAACGAAAGAATATTTCATTCGTTTCAATTACGTTCCGAAGTAACAAGGTGATGCTTGTGCCGGGTGAATTGCAGAATAACGAAATTAATTACATTATAATTACAGCGAGTAACGCCCCGTGGTAATAAGCGGGAGAAATCAATAATCGATCGTAGACTGTTCTAGTTCCTCCGACGCGCGAAGATTCTCAAGGCGGTTGAAAATGGGATGTTAAAAAATGATGTCTCCGACATGGAAATGAAAAATTCAAGGGAGGATCTTCCAGAAGTGTCTCCCGAAAAGGAAAAAAAAATGTCCGGATCGTTTCACTGGAAAACCGTGGGAGAGTTAATAAACGAGTCCAAAATGTAAATACGGGTACGATCGAACTCGACTGTATTTTATGTTTCGTCGTCTTCTACTTCGGACGTTGGACCGTACTTGAATTAATTAACGAAAGAAAAGAAAAAAAAGCGAGTGGCCATTGATATTTTGTTGGAAAACATTCTTAAGGCACTGGTAGGAATTTTTCATTTCCGAGAAATGTCGAAATTGATAATTTTTTTACAACACTGGTCGCGTGTGCGCGTTGTAGCGTTTCGGTGCTTCCAGCACAATGAAAATAAATTAGACACAGCGGTGAATATAAAAACTGCATAAACAGACAGACGCGACGGTGCACCGAGTGCAACGTAGAGTGCAACGTAGAGTGCAACGCGATGAATTTCATTCCGCGCCGTTGCAAGATATTCGAAATGATTAAAGTTGACGCGCGTTGTACGTTGTACGCAGCGACGGAATCGATACCGATAACGGATCGTCGATGGTCGATCGATTCGATATTTACTCGATGAGAGGTATCGATGTGCATCGAATTTTCAAGTATCCGGTACCCGCTTTTCGAGAGCGACCGTTCTTACAGCGATGATAAATCGCCACTGTATCGAATCGAAATCTATTCGATACATCACGAAGGTAACGATACTCGTTCGATGCTCTACGAATATATCGATACACGGTTGGTACCTAATACAAGTTTCTCTAGAATGTGTTCGCGCGTTATATTAAGTTGTTCGGAAAATCATTTGTTTGTGAAAGTCAGTTATTCGAAAATGAGACACGATTTTTTAAGAGTGTGTAAACATTTTATTAAATTATACATTCTCCATTTTGGAAAACGAAATGACTTTCCGAACAACTCAATAGTAACTTTACGGACGAAAGAATTTTAGCAAAGACCGGAGAATTGATATTAAAAAAAAATAAATAAATAAAATCGTTTGAAAGATAATAGCGTTGATAAAATACTATTTTTTAACAATATTCTACCATTTGTACACGAATGAGAAATTTATATGTATATTTTGTTACACGTGTTGACGATTTATTATACTTTACTAATGTTCTATCGAGTATGTCGATAAATACAGATGGACAGCCATTAGTTGTTTTATCGATAACTAACGAGCTGTTTCGGAGTCGAGATGTCAACGAGATGCGATGTTTTATTCCTTGTTCGTCAATTTATGAATCCGATAATGTCGCACCGTGACCAAAGTAACGCTCGTCGTGCGGTTACAATACACCTAATGAAATATCGAATATTAATAAAGAAGTTGAGACTAAAAATGTACCGGTGATTCTGTAACATACCACATTTAGGAAACTTAATTTTGATGTGTACTTACTCCGGGTATATGTAAACTGGATAACGATTACATAATCTACACTTTGAAAACTTCGTTTTTGGGCTTGTATCTACTGTTCTTCGACCCAATAAATCGATTCTACATTGATTTCTACTTCGTTATAATATAGTATCGGTATCGACATTTTCAAATGTGTTTCAAAAAGATATCGATATTTTCGAGTGTGCACCGAAGAGGTATCGATATTTTTGAAAATGCACCAAGGAGATATTGATACTTTCAAACACCTATCGAAAAGTTATCGATTATTTCGAGTATCGGTATTTTCGAGTACGTAGCGAAAAGTTATCGATTATTTCGAGTATCGATATTTTCGAGTACGTATCGAAAAGTTATCGATTATTTTCGAATACGTATCAAAAGTTGTCGATTATTTTCGAATACGTATCAAAAGTTGTCGATTATTTCCAGTATCGATATTTTCGAGTACGTATCGAAAAGTTAACGATTATTTCCAGCATCGATATTTTTGAGTACGTATCGAAAAGTTATCGATTATTTTCGAGTATCGATATTTTCGAGTACGTATCGAAAAGTTATCGATTATTTCGAGTACGTATCGAAAAGTTATCGATTATTTCGAGTACGTATCGAAAAGTTATCGATTATTTCGAGTACGTATCGAAAAGTTATCGATTATTTCGAGTACGTAGCGAAAAGTTATCGATTATTTCCAGTATCGATATTTTCGACTACGTATCGAAAAGTTATCAATATTTTCGAGTATCGATATTTCCGAGTACATTCAAAAAGAAATCTCAATTTTTCTCGATACTCGCGTATTCGATACAATTCGATACAGAATCGAATATCAGAAATACGATCAACATCGATTACAGACACGTTAAAATTCAATCGGTGAAATTCGTAAGTATTCGCGGGAATAAAGCAAGACACGAATTATCGACGAGTCTGCGAACGAAATACGTTTCGTTCGTTGAAGATACGAAAGCAAAGATTCACCGTAGCGAGACGGGCCACCGTGTTTACGAAACCATGATTCTTCCGGCCTCGAGGGAATTGTACAGGCGGTTCGCAGTTCGTAAGAGAGCAGCTCTTCTCGTTGAAACGCGTTGCTCGCCACGCTGCTGCCGCGATTTCGCCCGAGAAAATAGGCGATACTGAATTATGAAGGCCTTTGCTCCCGTTCCCTTCGACGCGTCTTTCTCCCACGAACGATAACGATAACGCTCCACGGGATCCGTGCCGGTGAAATTACGCGGGGGAAAACTCGAAGCAAATCGGCCTCGATTTCCGATCTATCCGTGAAAACTCGATCTCTCGAGCATTGTTTGTTTCCATTCCAACGATAAATCCGCGTTTAAAAACGGTCACGACCCACAGTGCGGTCGAACGGTAAGATCGTTGACAATTTGTTCACGAATCGAAGTTTAAATGTTTTATTAGGTAAAATTCGTTGTACGGTTGTAAAAAATAATATTTCGATACATAAACATTTTTCCGTGGGTACACGCTAAATGTTCGTAGATTAGGTATAATTCGTTGCAGGGTTGTAAAAAGTAATACTTCGATACGTAAAAATTTTTCCGTGGGTACACGCTAAATGTTCGTAGATTAGGTATAATTAGTTGCACAGTTGTCGAAAATAATATTTAGTACGTAAAAGTAATACAAAAGAAAATGTACTTGCTTTGATTGGTATCTTCCGAAATACTATTATAGACGTAATCGGTGATAATTTAAAATTGTTTAAAGTTTTAAGGTTAGACTCGAAACAATTCGTGGATGACAATCGAGCATGCCTAAATATTCTCAGCATTCGTTTCTTGGCTTCTGTAACCACTGGCGAATTTAGACTTTGTAGATTCAAGGCGTTACATATTTTTCAGACAGCATTAAAAATAATAATAATATATAGAATTAGGTTAAGGTTGGACTAGATTTTTTGTTATAAAAACTATATATAGCTATATCGAATCATTTTTAAGACCCCGTTAAAAATAATAATAATAATAATATATATGATTAGATTAAGGTTAGACTAAATTTTTTGTTACAAAAGCTACATATAGCTATATATACCTAACCCAACCCTAACCTAATTCTAATTCATAGAACAAGTACCAATCACCAGAACATAGACGGAACATTAAATTTACAGAATAATTTTCGACTAAAACAACAAATGAAACGTCCCCGGTCCAAGACCGGCACGATAAACGAACCGAGATGCAGTTACATCGCGGCATTAATAACTCCAAAACGGATAATTTCCGCCAATTGAAACTCACATTTTGCGGTTAGGTCGCGAGGAATTGGTACGAACGTTTCGTTCGTCCGTTCGTCCGTCCGTCCGTCCGTCCGTCCGACGTTGCAACGTTATTTGGATAGCCGGCACGCGAAAGACGCTGTTCGCTAACCGCTCGAACAAGCCGGATCCGTAATGTTATTCGAGTGGAAACAACGTTACGGTGAATCGAGGGGGAAACTCAATTCCTCAGACCCGTGCGGTTCTGTGGAAAAGCGAACGCGGTTAGAGGGGCCGCGATGCAAAGGCTAACGAATTATTTTCTGCGGAACCAGCGGCTACCTTTCGCGCATAAACTTCGCCGGCTCGTTGGTTTCTTTATCGCGCGTTTCGACCTCGAAGAAACACACCTGGTTACGGAAGAACCGTTCGTAAGCCGACGGTGGAGCCGCTAATTCGTCGAATACCGAGCCAACTCGAGGAAGTTCCCGTCGGGGAAACAAAGGTCGGCGAAAATTCCAACCGCTGGAACGATATCCCCGTGAACCTGGCGACACGCTCGAATTAACGTCCGCATGGATGGCTTCCTTTCGCTGCGTGATCCTCGTTCCTCTCCGTTTACCGCGGAAATGCGAGTTTAAAGAGTGCATTCGTGCCATCGAGTCGACTATAAATAGGCGACCGGTGGACGTTTCACCGATAACGCGCGGCGTTCCCTGGACGTCTCTGTCGTTCGTGGGAAATACGTTTACCGTTTGTGAATAAATCGGCGAGAAAATGGGGGAAAAGGAACGAAAGAGAAGGGACAAGTTGATACAAGTTGCGACCAGGGATATAATTGAATCGTTGCCACGGCCGGCGATTAGAGGTCGCGGTTTTGAACGTTATTTTTTTTTTTCTTTTTTTAACGATATTTCGTAGCGACATTTTCCACGTACGTTTACGTCGGAATTATTTACTTGTTGTTTATACGTACGTTACCGCCGAGTCGGTGAAATTCTTCTGATGAAAAACTGTATTAACCGAACACATTCAAATTAATAATTTGGTAATTTAATAATCGTTAATGTCTTGACATTCGTTTGTAGCTACAAGAATTAATTCGTACTGGTTAAAAATAATGTGAATTTGTCCAAACTCGTTTTCGTGTAGGTAAACTGTGCATAATTACAGTCAAGGCAAAATTAGATCGTGTTAAAATTGAATGAAAGCTTTTCTTAGATTGCAAATTCTCCGATAAGCTTCGAACGAGAGCGGTCGTTTCGGAGAATTTTTCATCTAAAAAAACACGAAAGCTTTACTTTTGAATCGAACGTGACTCAATTTTGTATAAATTATAAATGTGCAGAATTTATCTGGGCAGAAATACGTTTAAATGGATTATATTGGGTTGTTCGAAAAGTCGTTTCGTTTTTTATTTTTGTGAAAATGGAACATGATTTTTTTAGAGTGTGTAAACATTTTATTAAATTATATATTCGCCATTTTGGAAAACGAAGTGACTTTCCGTACAACCCAATAGTATTTTTAACGAGTACGAATTAATTCTTTCAGCTAGAAATGAATTTGAAGACATTGATAATTATCAGAGACGTTGAATTAAATTTAATTTTGATTGGGAGAATCTCACCGATTCAGCGTTAATGTAACGTATAAATAGTAAGGAAATCGTACCGTTTCGACGCTTTCGTTCGAAGGTTAGGCTAATGCTTCTGCGAATTATTTGTCTCGCTCGAACTCGAAACGACCGTCGTCGATCTTCGTCACCGCGCTCGGCTAATAACGAGCAACGTCTGCGATGCTAGGAGAAAGCCAGTGGAACCGTGGAATGGGTATGTAAACACAAACGGCTGTGTATCTCGTCCTGTCGCATTTCGTTTCGTTCGCTATCTTTGTCGGACGACGAACAGAAGACGCGATCGACCAATAATAACCAAGAATTCGAAAAGTGGAAGGGATTAGACGTTACGGATGACCTCTCGCCTCTCACGTCGGTTAGTTCGCCGGTAGACTTTCAACGCTTTGTCTTCCAATAGCGGAGAGATATTTAAGCGCGCATGGAAGTGCGTTCGAGCATATTTTAGTGCATTTACGTCTTTATCGATCAATTGAACGTGCCAGGCATAAGTACGTAAACGTGTTAGCTGCGACGCAAAATACCCGTGTAACGAAATACGCGTGCAATAAGAATTATACGGTTGGAAATTCGTAGTCGGTGATTACGCGTGTATTTAAATACGCGTGAAATACGGATCTCTGGTAACGATCGCGATACTCCCGAGAAAAAGTTCGAAGTTCGCGAAACGGTTGGCGAAGTTTTCGATCTTGACCGTAGCAGGGCCGTACTTCCGTTCGTTCTTCTAATTCCGATTTTTCTTGGAAATCGCGCTCGACTCGACGATTCTTCGATCGGAATGACCCCGGGGCTGTCGATACTGGTTCCGGTGTCCGATAAGGGTAACGAAGACCCGTACTGTTGTCGTGCGAGGAGAATACTACTTTCTCTCTCTCTCTCTCTCTCTCTCTCTCTTACGCTCCCTATCTCTTTCCCCTCATTTTCCTTTTCCTTGGTCGTTCGGTCGGCCTATTCTTTCTTCTCTGCCTATTTCCTTTTGCCTCCTACCGCCCACTCCCTTTTTCTCTCTCGTTCCACCGTCTGCGCGTCCGCTGTATGCCTCCGCGAATCGATACGGTGGTATCGAGTTCGAAACGGGGCCGGTGGAGTCGATGGTACGACAGGGTTTCGGTAACGATCTCGTCGCGCGAGATATACCTGCCAGGATATCCCGGATCGACACGGACACGGTTCACGCGATTCGACTTTCTTTTCCAGACCAGGGCACAGCTCGAGTTCGATTCGAGGTCCCAGTGTGTTTCCTTGTTTACCGTCTACGTAGCCGCCCGGTCGGTTGCTCCTCGCCCGTCCGAATCGGTCCTCGACGACTTTGTTTCCCGTTAGATTTTTCGAACGTCGGTCTCGTTTATCGCGTAACTCGCCCGACGACGATACGAGGGGGGTAGGGCGTGGTGGATGCAAACGGCAAATGGTAAGCAGTAAATCGCGAAATGGCGGCGGTGGATAGAAATCGTTCTCGCGCACGCATTCTCGTCACGACGTGCACCGGCTGGCACGGCGCGCCAGACACAAGCCGTACTTTACTACTTACGGCCCAACCCCTCGCTTCATCCGCTACCTTTCTTCCTTCCTGCATCCACCGTGGAACATACACTTAACCCATTTATGCGCGGAATACCGATGGAATCAACATATCCCCGAGCTTATTCTTCTCGACGACGATCGCCTTTCGAATCGGGACTCGGTTTTCGTCCGTTCTATAAATTCGAACTCTCGAGAGATCCCTCGGGAGGGATTGTTTTCAATTTTAGTTCATAATTCGTTTCTTACGTGCGCGAGATGGTCAACGTTGACGAGAATATTACGATAATTGGAAATGTGACAACGAAATAACGGTGACTAGTCTTTAACGGTGGAACCAACGACGGTGAACGTATTATCATTTGTATCGAACTGTTAAGTTGTTCGGAAATTCATTTCGTTTTTTTTTTCTTTGGTGAAAATGAAATAACTCAATACATACGTATTTTCGAAATTGGACGGGGAAAGGGGAAATTAATTTACGGGTATTGTTCATTGACTATTTTGATAATTGTTCGTGAATATTGTAAGCAAAGAAGACGCTATTGAGAGATTAATAAAGAGAGTGTAGAAAGAATAATGTGATGTTCTGTATTTAGATATTAATGGTATCGTAGTTGGATTCAAAAACTATTCGCGACAACGTGTGTGTATGTGTACGTATACTGCGTGTATTTGTGTAACCAGCCGCCATGAAGTACTAATTATGCATAAAGGATGGCGTTGGTGACTCCTTTTTCCAATAAACACCGTTCATAATCGAGTAATTTTAAAAAGTAGTTTGAAACAAGTCAAATCGGCCCCTTTGTAGTTCTAGTGTTAAGAACAATTTAATCGTAGGGGGATATAGAGCGATTCGACGTTTAATGTTATTAAGAGTTGAACAAATATCTAACGATGCGTAGTAACTATTGATGTTTCTTTTGTATTATTTTAATTTTCGAGATTCCTCCCTCACCCACGTTTCGTACCATGGCTACTGGACATTTCGTGCTAATCAAGATGCTGTTTGGTTTTTTCGTTTCACACGAGCAGAACGACAGCCATTCGGACCAGTTTTTCCACAAACGCGATTCACCAAAAATTGTACAACTCCTGCAATTTTTATTAACTTCGTTTATAAAAAATCATGAATTTAGCTTAAACACGGATAAACACGTGTACAAAAAGTCCGTGCCAGAAGTCTTGCGGTTTTTTCGGAAAAAAATCAGAAAAGTTAGTTTTTCCAAAAAAACACATGGTTCACCCAAAATTGTACAACTCCCGTAATTTTTATTATCTTCGCTTATAAAAAATCGTGAATTTTCCCTAAACACGGATAAACACGTGTGCGAAATCTCCATGCCGGAAGTCTTACGGTTTTTTTGTAAAAAAATGAAGAAGACCAATTTTTTTCAAAAAAACACGGATTACCCAAGATTGTACAACTCCCGCAATTTTTATCAATATTGCTTTAAAAAAATCGTGAATTTTCCCTAAACACAGATAAACACGTGTGCGAAAACTCCGCGCCGAAAGTCTTACGGTTTTTTTGTAAAAAAATGAAGAAGACCAATTTTTTTCAAAAAAACACGAATTACCCAAGATTGTACAACTCCTGCAATTTTTATTAACTTCGCCTATAAAAAATCGTGAATTTCCCCTAAACACAGATAAACACAGGTGCGAAAACTCCGTGCCAGAAGTCTTGTGGTTTTTTCGGAAAAAAATCAGAAAAGTTAGTTTTTCCGAAAAAAAACATGGTTCGCCCAAGATTGTACAACTCCTGCAATTTTTATCAACTTTGCTAATAAAAAATCGTGAATTTTCCCTAAACACGGATAAATACGTATGCGAAATCTCCGTACTGAAAGTCTTGCGGTTCTTTCGGAAAAAAATCGCGAAAGATAGACGTTTTTCTGGCGCATCAAGTAGAATACTCGACGCGATTTGGAAAACGCGGGAGTGGACCGATAAAATTCTCCGGTCGTCGCGCCAATTACCGTTACTATTTCCAGGAGGATGCAGAGCGGCCACAATTTTCACCGAATATTCGCGATTAAACGCCCGGGGCGCCGAGAATAACGAAAATATCAACAGCGCGAGCGGAGTGTGCCTCGTTCGCAACTTTCGTTCCACGTTCTTTTCTCAAGACCAACGAACGATAATGGTATTGCGTCTGAACAGGCTCGATCAGCGACAAACGGAGAACTGTGTATATTTTTTTTGGGCCCCATGAAAGAATTTTTAAGACTAATATCTAATCACAATAATAGAAATTCGGTGAAACGATGAAAATAGGTTTTCCTTGCGTGCACTCGAATCAACCCTCTTTCTTGTGTCCAATTAATATTTAATTCTCCGTGGAAGAACTTACAAACATTTGGAAGTTGCAAAATTGTGAATTATATCCGCAGAAAGGTCTGCTATAAGATTATGTTTAATATTGATCCAATTGAGACGATATAAGTGCGGTGGTACCATTTGATTTTTCAATTCGACTTTTACAAATTTTCTAAATTCTAATCGAAACAATCGGACGAAAGTCATTTCTGTTTTGATTATTAGCATCGTTGTAACGATCCAATTTTGAGGCCTCGTTAACCCTGATTATAATAATATGTTTTTCAATGCCATTCTATAACCGTTGGAAATAAGAAGCTCGCAATTTTTCCATGTTTTATTACTGAAAGAAGGAAGAAATCGACTAAAATGATTCTTGCGATGAAATTGAAGAGCTGCGGAAAAATCAGTACGATCTTTGAATATCGCGTTCTGACGTGTCGGTATCTTTCCTTTTACTTCTCTCGGTAACCGAGTTGTATCAAAATAGACTAGTAGCACAGAATGCACAATGCGTATCTGCATCCGAATAAGTAAGCATGAGTCATTTGATACTGTGATCGCGACTGCCTTGGATTGTAAGTAGAGTACAGAACGATAAGAATGAACCGTAAACGACAAGTGTTCGAGTCATGGTGACATCGGTGGGGTACCATGGTGTTTGTAATAGATTTATCGTAGAATCAATATTGAAACAAAAATACTGTAATAATAACCAAAAAGGCACAAACTCTTTTAAAAACTGTCTTGGTAAAAATCATCTCACTTTAGTGTGCTAAGGGTTAGAGCTAAGTAACCATGACGGTTTTAATAGATTTGTTGCGATTGATAGGATCGTTGTTGAAACAAAAGTACTATAATAATAACTGATACAACAATAGAAAAGCTACAAGCTCGTTTAAAAACTTTCTTGATAAAGAACGTCGATGATTTCAATTTAGTGTGCTGAGGGTTCAAATTAAGTCACCATGGCGATTCTAATAGGTTTGTTGCGATTAATACGATCGTTGATGAAACAAAAGTACTATAATAATAACCAATATAACAATCAAAAAGCCACAAACTCTTTTTTTAAACTTTCTTGGTAAAGAACGTCAATTATCTCACTTTAGTGTGCTAAGAGGTAAAGCTAAGTAACCATAACGATTCTAATAGGTTTATTGCGATTAATACGATCGTTGTTGACACAAAAGTACTATAATAATAGTCAATACAACAATCAAAAAGCGACAAACTCTTTTGAAAACTTTCTTGGTAAAGAACATCGATCATTTCAATTTAGTGTGCTGAGGGTTCAAATTAAGTCACCATGGCGGTTCTAATAGGTTTGTTACGATTGATAAGATCGTTATTAAAACAAAAGTACTATAATAATAACTACTACAACAATGAAAAAGCCACAAACTCTTTTCTTAAACTTTCTTGGTAAAGAACATCGATCATTTCAATTTAGTGTGCTAAGGGTTCAAATTAAGTCACCATGGCGGTTCTAATAGATTTATTGCGATTAATACGATCGTTGATGAAACAAAAGTACTATGATAATAACGAATAGAACAATGAAAAAGCTACAATCTCTTTAAAAAAATCTCTCGGTAAAGAACATCGGCCATCTCACCCTAGTTGTCCAAGGGTTAAAGCTCTCGAGGTCCCCGATGAGCGCCAGTGCGTTAAGACGTCCCTAGGATCAAGTTGTTACACCCGTGGCATCGTTGCGAAAAGTTCCCGCAATGGCTGCCGTTATTGTAGCCGATTTCCGGAATTAACCTGCCGGACGAGCGGAGTTCACCGGGAAATGGAACTTTTCAGTTACCAGCGCGATTTGCTCGTAGCATTTTCGCGCGTGCGCCGTTTTAGATTCGTTTATATAATTTCTTTCCACTTTTAACTTTTCGAGAGAGAGTGGTTAAACGCGTGAAACGATACGAAATAATAAAATACTAAAAAATCGATCGATTAGATATTTAATTATATAATGGAATATTAAGTCTCACTAAGAAACTCGTTTGGAGTTATCTGAATTTTTCACGATGGGTCGACAAATATCCCACCATATATATTAGGATATTGAAAAGATTGAACATTTTTTAACCGAAAGAGTTAAGAGTGTAGCTACCAAGAAAAAGAAAAGATGCATCAAGAGACAGTTGGTGGTCCCCTTTCGCAAGAATTTTATTCACAAAATCGATTATCAGGAATCAATGCAAGGATTCTTAATTCTAAAACTACCAAAGGAGTCATTTAACCGGTTTTGAATTTCTTATTAAAGTTTCTCGACGATTAAGGGCTCTTTCGCCTGCAATATTCAGTTACAGTTATTGAAATAGAAAACAAATTACATTCAATTAAATCAATTCTTCCAACCTTCTCTTTTCAAAGATACGTCTACAAAGTAGAAACAGAGATACGTTAAACATCGGTAGTTCTAACGTGAATTATTCAGTTACAATTATTGAAATAGAAAACAAATTACATTCAATTAAATCAATTCTTCCAACTTTCTGTTTTCAAAGATATGTCTACAAAGTAGAAACAGAGATACGTTGAACATCGGTAGTTCTAACGTGAACTATTCAGTTACAATTATTGAAATAGAAAACAAATTAAATCAATTCTTCCAACCTTCACTTTTCAAAGATACTTGTACAAAGTAGGAACAGAGGTACGTTGATCGTCGGTAGTTCTAACGTGAATTATTCAGTTACAATTATTGAAATAGAAAACAAAGTACATTCAATTAAATCAATTCTTCCAAGCTTCTCTTCTCAAAAATACGTCTACAAAGTAGGAACAGAGATACGTTGATCGTCAGTAGTTTCAGCGTGAATTATTCAGTTACAATTATTGAAATAGAAAACAAATTACATTCAATTAAATCAATTCTTCCAACTTTCTGTTTTCAAAGATATGTCTACAAAGTAGAAACAGAGATACGTTGAACATCGGTAGTTCTAACGTGAATTATTCAGTTACAATTATTGAAATAGAAAACAAATTAAATCAATTCTTCCAAGCTTCTCTTCTCAAAACTACGTCTACGAAATAGAAACAGAGATACGTTGAACATCGGTAGTTCTAACGTGAATTATTCAGTTACAATTATTGAAATAGAAAACAAATTAAATCAATTCTTCCAAGCTTCTCTTTTCAAAGATACGTCTACAAAGTAGAAATAAAAATACGTTAATCGTCGGTAGTTTTAACGTGAAAGAGTAATCCGGATGGTAGCCCCGAGGAGTTAATCGTCGGTTTCGAAAGAAGTCTTTCCCACGTTGGAGATCTCCCTGTCGGTGTAACGGCGAAAGGAACACGTATTTTCGAGCTTTCACGTAACCAGCTCGGTTTTATCCTTTCGGCGGGTCCGTTTCTTACCTTCCAGCTCGCGTCCGCTGTTTCGAGAAGACGCGAGGTGGAAACGACTCGGCGCGAGGGTTGCGGGCGTAGCGGACCGAGGGGGCAGTTTACGCGCGGTAAATCGCGGAATTTATGGCAAACGGGAAATTTATAGGTTCAATTTCCGTGATATTTAAACGGGTCGTGTCGGAGCCCGCTTAGAATTCGCGCAAAGCCGCCCGGTTAATCGTTCCTGTCCATTCGGCCGGAGAAAGGGGGCGAGTACCGCTGCAACGCGCCTACCTACCTACCTACCTACGTCTTGCTTTCCGCTCGGTAGCTTCGACCGTTTCGTTGTTCAACCGTTTATTTACCTTACCGGTACGCTGAATAAAATATTCGACCCGATCGGTCGAGTTTCACGCGTCCGCGAACTGTTTCGCGACGGTGTCTCGCGAGTAGCGAATTGCTCTTCCAGTTGGACAGCTTGTAAGGTAAATGGTCTCGTTTCACGATCGGTATCGACAAAATTGAAACACGGTAGTGAAAGATCGCTTCGTTTCACGATTGATATTGATGAAATTAGAATACGGTAGCGACAGATCGATACGTTTCACGATTGGTATCGAAAAATTAGAATACGGTAGTGAAAGATCGCTTCGTTTCACGATTGGTATCGAACAATTAGAATATGGTAGTGAAAGATCGCTTCGTTTCACGATTGATATTGATAAAATTAGAATATGGTAGTGACAGATCGGTTTGTTTCACCATTGGTATCGAAAAATTGAAATACTTTAGTGGAAGATCGCTTCGTTTCACGATTGATATTGATAAAATTAGAATACGGTAGTGAAAGATCGGTTTGTTTCACGATTGATATTGATAAAATTAGAATATGTTAGTGACAGATCGGTTTGTTTCACCATTGGTATCGAAAAATTGAAATACTTTAGTGGAAGATCGCTTCGTTTCACGATTGATATTGATACAATTAGAATATGGTAGTGAAAGATCACTTCGTTTCACGATTGGTATCGAACAATTAGAATATGATAGTGAAAGATCGGTTCGTTTCACGATTGGTATCGAAAAATTGAAATATGGTAGTGAAAGATCACTTCATTTCACGATTGATATTGATAAAATTAGAATACGGTAGTGAAAGATCGGTTCGTTTCACGATTGATATTGATAAAATTAGAATATGGTATTAAAAGATCGGTTCGTTTCACGATTGGTATCAATTGAAATACGATATTAAAAGATCGGTTTCTTTAACGATTGATATCGAAAAATTGGAATACTGTATTGAAAAATCGGTTCCTTTCACAATTGGTATCGAAAAATTGAAATATAGTACTTTCTCGATTATCCAGACTCTAAATTGTCAAATTGTGTTAGAGAAAGCTTCTTCCTTTAAAGGATAACACCAAAGAGTTAACGGTTTGCAACTCGAGACTTATTTTACTACCAGAAACCGGCGCCTCGAGAAAATCCTATAAGTCGTAAAATTAATCTGGAATGGAACATTTTTATATACTTCGCATACGTACGGTTTACACTTTACAAGAACGTAATATTTAAATTCCAATTTGAACTCCAAAACACAAAGTTTCCTTGGATCGGAAATAGTACACTAAATTAGGTGGTGACCGAGGGTCTCCTCTCGAGTCCAAACAATTAATAATTGCCTAATCGGTTCGTTCGATTCACGATTAGTATCCAAAAATTGAAATACAGTACTCTTTCGATTATCCAGCTTTCAAATCGTCAAATTATAACAGAAGAAGCTCGTATTACACTAAACAGTGTTAATAATTGTCTAATCGGTTCGTTCGTTTCACGATTAGTATCCAAAAATTGAAATACAGTACTTTTTCGATTATCCAGCTTTCAGATCGTCAAATTATAACAGAGAATATAAAAGCTCGTATTACACTATACGGTGTTAATAATTGTCTAATCGGTTCGTTTGTTTCACGATTAGTATCCAAAAATTGAAATACAGTACTTTTTCAATTATCCAGCTTTCAAATCGTCAAATTATAACAGAAGAAGCTCGTATTACCATATACTGTATTAATAATTGTCTAATCGGTTCGTTCGGTTCACGATTAGTATCCAAAAATTAAAATACAGTACTCTTTCGATTACCCAGCTTTCAAATCGTCAAATTATAACAGAAGAAGCTCGTATTACCGTATACGGTATTAATAATTGTCTAATCGGTTCGTTTGTTTCACGATTAGTACCAAAAAATTTGAAATACACTACTCTCTCAATTGTTCGGTCTCTAGATCGTCAAACTGTGTTAGAGAAAGCTCGTACCGCGCTAAATGGTGTTACTAATAGCCTAAACACGATTTTAAAGAATATTAACACGTATTGTAAGTCTATCTTACATATTGTAAAACTTCTTTTCCACTCCTGCAAGCTTTAACAATCGTTCCGTGATTTACGACCCTTACGATTTCAATCACTATTTTTTCTTTCAAACAACGAATTTGAAAAGACGCTTCCAATTTTGGCGCTGTTCACCAAATCGCTTTACAGTCCGTAAATCGAAAGTGGCGATCTTTTAGCTGGTATCTCTGTCGAAGTAAATAAGCAATGCGTACATACATTGTATATTCCGGAATCCTCGTGAGCCGCGAGAACGATCTAGTCGATGGAGTGGCAAAATATGTAAATGTTTGTAGTCACGTGTCCCTCAAAAATTCAACCGAACGAATATCCAAGAAACATCTTATTTACGCGTACATTAAATAAAGTATGTGTCTCGTTCTGAAACTGGTACGTGGCATGTTAACGTACGTACTTCGAGCTAACTTGCCCCGTAAAAAAATCCTTTATCCGACCGATTTACAATCGAGGGAGCAGCGTGTTGCGATTAAACGTACGGTGTTTATTATTCCGAGCAGCTTTCACGGAATAAAGATTGTATTTACGAGTAACGACGATGTACAAAGGTAGCCATTTTCATCGATCTAGCAGGCACTGATACAGCTATGAAATACATACTTAAATATACATATATCAGTCTACAATCTACACAAATTAAATAAAAAAAAAAAACACTCGTAAGGGAGAAGTAGAATTAAAGAAAAAAAAAAAAAAAATTGTATAATAACAGGGAGGAAAGGTGGTCGATAAAAGGTACAAATAGATCGAGAACGGGGACATGGTGGCGAATATAATTCTTGTTGTAATATTCTTACAAATAGTTGAACAAAAGCTTGAAAATCTAGTTACGTGTTCGTCTAACCGAAGTGTTCGGTAATTACGGTGATCAATGTTTCATTCGATCATCTCGTATTCTTGGCGAAATGTTACTATTTTTAGATAAGCACGTTCTCGCGAGAACAGTTAATAGGGACATTTACGTCTTACGGGGTTCGTTTTTCGCGACAGAGGCGACGAAGTAATGGCAAACGCGAGAATCTCGTCGTTAATTGCTCGAACAACTCCACTTTGGCGCAATCTCGTCGTTTACTCGAAATTATAATATTCACGGATTGGTCGGCTGCATCCTGAGCGTGATCAACGTCGTAAAAAAAAATATCGGAGGTAATTAGCGAGAGCGAATAATAATTCGTTCGCCGTTCGATTAGGCTCGAGTCGATGGAGACGAACGGATCGTGTGTACTCGCCTCGTGACTCCTGCTGTTTCATTTTTCTCACCCTTCGAGGAGAAACAATGTCGAGTCGATTTTACCTGTTTTTACTCTTCTCTCGTTTTCCGGGAATAGGTGGACCAAACCAGGAAAAAACGGAGAATTGAGTAGGCTCTGAAAAAATTTTTAAATATTGTAATGGTAATAAAAAGAATTTTTTCAATATTGTTGGGAATCCAGTTGGAAAATGGTAATAAATATAATAAGAATACTCGCTTTCAAATCGTAAAAAAAATAGGTGAACGATACTAGGAACGAATAGAGAACCGAGTAGGCTCTGCGAAAAAATTTTTAAATATTGTAATGGTAATAAAAAGAATTTTTTCAATATTGTTGGGAATCCAGTTGGAAAACTGGTAATAAATATAATAAGAATACTCGCTTTAGAATTGTAAATAAAATAGGTGAATGATACCAGGAATGAATAGAAAACTAAGTAGGCTCTGCGAAAAAATTTTTAAATATTGTAATGGTAATAAAAAGAATTTTTTCAATATTGTTGGAATTCCAGTTGGAAAAATGGTAGTAAATATAATAAGAATACTCGCTTTCAAATCGTAAAAAAAATAGGTGAACGATACTAGGAACGAACGGAGAATTTAGTAGGCTCTGAGAAAAATTTTTTAAATATTGTAATGGTAATAAAAAGAATTTTTTCAATATTGTTGGAAATTCAATTGGAAAACTGGTAATAAATATAATAAGAATACTCGCCTTAGAATCGTAAAAAATTAACTTCTCTCGTGTGCACTCGAGTTAACGAAACTTGTCGAAATGAGATAATTTATTGGTGTTTGTGTCGTTCGATTTTTCGATCTGTGTCTCTTTAAATATTATAATTTACAATGGAAACAATCCGGGGAAAGTCACTTTCGTTTTAATTATTTCTCAGAATCGTTGCAATCTGGTAAAAAAAGTTTCTAAGTGATATACTTAGTAGGTCTAACGACCTACAATAGTAGGTCTAACGACCTACAATAGTAGGTCTAACGACCTGTTATTTGTTAATTTTTGTTATTTGCGAAGATTCTGTATGGCGAGTCTCTTTGGGATACATTGAATATATATTCAAATCGTTCGGTTGAAAGTACATCGATGCGAGGTTCTTAGTGCGAGATCGCTAATATCGATAAAAATTACTTTGTCGGGGGTACAAATCCTTCTTGTCGTACCAGACGTTCGATATATGTCATCGTTCCATTCGAATGCACATCTCATCTTTACGTGACGTTACGTTTTTGATCGATTTGCGTTACGTTCGCGTACGCGAAACGATCTCTATCGATATTAGTGGTCTCGCGTTGACAATCTTAGAACCGATACTTCGGAACCAATTTCTCCATTTACATTCAATTTTTCACGAAGAGACTCACGATTATACTTTAGTTATTTATAATAATTTAAAAGGAAAAAGAAGAATATTAAAACGATCACGATACTCTTCGTAAATAACAAAAGTTAATTTTCAATTTTGAGACTCACAATTATACTTTTGTTATTTATAATAATTTAAAAAGGAAGAATATTAAAATTATCACGATACTCTTCGTAAATAACAAAAGTTAATTTTAAGACTCACGATTATACTTTTGTTATTTATAATAATTTAAAAGGAAAAAGAATATTAAAATTATCAGGATACTCTTTGTAAATAACAAAAGTTAATTTTTAATTTTGAGACTCACGATTATACTTTCGTTATCTATAATAATTTAAAAAGAAAAAGAATATTAAAATGATCACGATATTCTTCGTAAATAACAAAAATTAATTTTAAGACTCACCATTATACTTTCGTTATTTATAATAATTTAAAAAGAAAGAATATTAAAATTATCACGATACTCTTCGTAAATAACAAAAGTTAATTTTAAGACTCACGATTATACTTTTGTTATTTATAATAATTTAAAAGGAAAAAGAATATTAAAATTATCAGGATACTCTTTGTAAATAACAAAAGTTAATTTTTAATTTTGAGACTCACGATTATACTTTCGTTATTTATAATAATTTAAAAAGAAAGAATATTAAAATTATCACGATACCCTTCGCAAATAACAAAAGTTAATTTTTAATTTTAAGACTCACGATTATACTTTACATTCTTTATAATAATTTAAACAAAAAGAATATTAAAATAATCACAACACCCTTCGTAAACAACAAAAATTAATCTCGCGCCAAAAGGATCGATCGCAGGATCTGTATCGATCAAAGATTTATTATTCCTCTCGTCAAGCGTCCTCCAACTCCTAGACCTCTTTTACCACCACTCGTTACATTAATCTTATTTCGAAACCCCCATTAAAGCTCCCAGGGCCCCGGGTTCTCCGATGCGTTAAAACGTCCCTGGACGAAACGATCTCGTCCTTGTTCCCTAAAAAAAAAAAATAGAAAAAAGAAAAAATTCACCTTACGAGCTACCTACCCGTAGTGTTCGATATTTTCGATCTCTCTGTGAAAACGTACCGTATCCTCGCTATACGGATCTTCACCCAGACCTTGGTATCGACGCTCGAACGAGATTCCACACCTCGTCGCGAGTATCGGTTAATTTTCTAGTCGGCGTTACGAACTCGATCGAATTCCCCGTTCGTCGGTAGTTGGAGTGCTCTCTCGAGGAGGATTCTTCGCAGCGGTCATCGATTCGAGGCGTTTAACGTCCTTCGGGTGTCTGTTCGACGGAATCAATTAGAGCATAGTTCGTTACCTCGATCCGCGACGTTCGCTCCCGAAGGAGAACCGGTGGCGAAACCGACGCGCAAGTCGCGCCGCATCGTGCAAATTCAATTTACGTAATAAAATCGTGCGTCCGTGGTGTCTCGGTGGAAGCGACGGAAAGAGGATAGGTTTCAAGCACCGACGATGGAAGCACCACGAGTGTCACTCACCCCGGCTGTCTTCCCTCGCGAAGTTTCGTGTTACTCGGACAAGGAAGTCCGAGAGAGTACTTCCTGCGTTTTGTGTCTGTCGATCCAGCTGGAAATCGTTCGTTACGTGCGGGAAAGCGAAGCCGTTCGTTGCACGGACATCGGCTCTTACGAATATGTGGGCAGGTTGCTCGAACTCGTGTCGAGAAAACGTCACCACGATGCTTTTCTTCATTTTAGTCGATTCGTAGAGTGAACGCGTGGAACGTCATTGGGGGTCACCGGTGACCTGCGCTTCGAAGTTACAACGATTTTCTCAAGTGTTTACAGGACACGAACTTTAATAGTCGTGAAATTTTAAGTAATGTTACTCGCGTCGCTGATACTGTAAAATGACGAGTCGACGAATTATCTAGTATTTTTTATATCACGGTTTCAATGAATATTGTGGATTTCTTTGATGCTTGCAAAGTTTTAAGTAGCATTACTCGCGTGAGTGATACTACAAAATGACTAACGAGTCGACAAATTATCTAATATTTTTTACATTAATGTTTGAAGGAATATTGTGGATTTCTTTGATGCTTGTAAAGTTTTAAGTAGCATTACTCGCGTGAGTGATACTACAAAATGAGTAGCGAGTCGACGAATTATTTAATATTTGTTACATTACGGTTTCAACGAATATGGTGGATTTCTTTGATGCTTGTAAAGTTTTAAGTAGCATTACTCGCGTGAATAATACTTTAAAATGGGTATTTTAGTAAACATAGACGAATTAGCGAATGTTTCTACTTTTTACATTACGGTTTGAACGAATATCGTAAACATCTTTAATGCGAACTTTTAAGTAGCATAACTTGTGTAAGTAATACTATAAAATGACTAGCGAGTCGAAAAATTATTTAATATTTGTTACATTACGGTTTGAACGAATATCGTGAACATCGTTAATGCGAACTTTTAAGTAGCATTAACCGCGTAAGTGATACTATAAAACGACAAGTAGAGTTTCTACTTTTTACGTTACAGTTTGAACAAATATGGTCGACGTTCTTAATACTTTTAAAGTTTTAAGTAGCATTACTCGCGTTGGTAATACTATAAAACGACAAGTGCATCGACAAATTATCAAATATCTTTTACATCACGGTTTGAACAAATTTCGTGGTCATCCTTAATACTTGTGAACTTAAATAACATTACTTGCGTTAATAATGTTATAAAATGACAAGTGCGTTGACAAATTATCAAATATGTTTTACATCACGGTTTGAACAAATATCGTGGTCATCCTTAATACTTGTGAACTTAAATAACATTACTTGCGTTAATAATGTTATAAAATGACAAGTGCGTTGACAAATTATCAAATATGTTTTACATCACGGTTTGAACAAATTTCGTGGTCATCCTTAATACTTGTGAACTTAAGTAACATTACTCGCATTGGTAATGTTATAAAATGACAAGTATATCGATAAATTATCGAATATCTTTTTCGAAGCTCATTAGTATCGCGTCAAGAATGTAATATATACTAAGAGGATACATTGTATGATCGAATTGTTAGGTAGACTTTGAAAATATTACTTATTCGAAGTTTGGTCGAGAATGGAATTGAAAGTGCAGTTAATTCGTAGTACGACTATCTTAAAGCTTTTGCAAAAAAAAGGAACGCATATGTGTCAATATTCGGTCATCTATAATTGTCAACGTCAATTGTCTTTGCATACTTTTGATACTTTTTTGACAATTTTTTTACACGGATACAACTTTCTCATTTAAAAGTTCGTTGCACACGAATGCATACGAGTGTGATGAAATATTCAAATACACTTTATTGTACAAAAATAGTCAAATAGTTGTAAAATGTTACGAATGCAGTAATACATTTTTGAAGAAAGTATCGTTTCAAAGGCAGTTTCAATTCCATTATTGACCACACTTCGAATAAGTAGTACTTTCGAAACATTTGTAACAATTTGATTATGCATGGTAGATAAACGACAAATAGTGTCTACGGAACGAAATGAGAAATTGGTGATTATTATTGACCACAGTTTCAATTCCATTATTGACCACACTTCGTCTAAGTAATACTTTTGAAATATTCGTAACAATTCCATTATCCATTGTAGATAATCGACAAATAGTGTCCGTGTAACGAAATGAGAAATTGGTGATTATTACTGGATAAGAAACGATACATACACATTGAGAATTAAATATGCGATCAAAGGAACGCCATAAATTGCATTTTCGAAGGCCTCGATGGACCTGTTCAAAAATTCGAGCGGAGAACTTGTTCGGGGTCACGCAAATACGATTTATGGGGTCAGGTGAGCCGAAACGGGATAATACCTACGGGGATGGAAACTACCTGAAAGACGAAAGCACGAAAGTTTACGTTCAACCTATGTTTCCTTTTACGACGTTACGAAGAAACGAGCCATCGATCCTTCTTCGATGGTTTTTTTCGTTACGAACCTAATAAGAAGCGAGTGTGGAATCGTTCTTGGTTCTCTCTCGCGTTAAAATCGTAACGCAACGACGAACGTCGAATCACCAACGACGACTATGACTTCGTGGATATCGTCGAATGGTTGTTCGACGCTTCTTCGTAAACCATCGTTGATAAAACGTTCTCCTTAAGTAATTATACTTACGGAAGTAAACGAGTCTTGCCGTTCGAATGGAAATGGCACCTACTTCGCGAGATTAAAGTCGCGTTCGCGATGTAGATACTCCCGTCATCTAGATATTGCTTGGTTAGTACGCGTATCCATATTATCCGGATCATATTGATATTCGTAATATTCAGCCAGAGCCGGTATTCGCGATCGAATGAAACATCCTACAATGCGAACAATGCGTTTGTTCGGGTCTTCGTGCGCCGATACAACTCGCGAAGATTCCAAATAACCTAGATGAACATATATACACGTATATATATACAGGGTGTTTCCGAAATGGTGGTAGAACCCGAACGATGACAACCGCGCGAAAAATCAAGTCGAAAACGTAGAGTGACGTTTTCTGGTACGGAGCTCCGTTTTCGAATAAATCTATGTTAAAGATTCGCGGAGCATGCGCACGCTGAATCATATCACGGACCAGTGTTCGTTGGATTCGAGCTTACGAACAGTACCGATGTATCGTGAGTCGTCGTATCCAAATGTGAAAAATAATTTTATTTCAATGTTTGTTCCATAGTATTCAAACGTAAAAAGTAATTTTATTTCAATGTTTGTTCCATAGTATCCAAAAAAAAAATATTGAAACATCAATTCGAACTGCACGGTGATATTCTTCGGACATTAATGAGATCGTACACAATTGTAAAGTGCAAATTACCCATTGGTGAGAAACTTGTGCTCTTATCGATTCCGTCGCACATCTCTGTAAATATCATCGATTTATTCGAACAGAAACCGTTCGACTGAAAACATGTCGCTCCACGTTTCTAACTTTCACACAGATTCACCCCCTGTTCAAGTTGCACCACCTGTTCTTCGCACCCTGTGTACACCTCTTTTGTTAGAAAAATGTAACCCATAGAGTGTACGTCAACGTACGATCTCTTGGAACAGTCGCGTTAAGAATAGCCCGGTTCCGAAAATATGGATCACGAGGAACGCGTATCGATGGTACAGCGGAGGCTGTCGTTCGCGGACACGCTAATCGGTCATCGACTCGTACTTCTCGGTGCTTTCACATCTGTTCAACATCTTTCCTCTGTTTTGCCACGGTTCGTTGGCAGCGTCGCGGCTCGGCTCGGCGTTGTGTTTCGTCAACCATTGATCCCGGTAACGTGACAAACATTCGTACGCGCGAGTGAATCATTCCCACACGGACAACCACCGATAAGATTTCTCGTCCTTTTGGTCCCGTTGCTGTGTCGCGGTGCAACGCAGCCGCCGAAATACGCCGACACATTTACCTTGGGTCGAGACACGCGCGTCCAGAATCTGGCTCGCGATTTGGAGGCCGGCCAGCCGCGAGTCTCGATCCTGACCTGCCCTCCTCTTCGCGTTCCACCGTGCAATTCCCGAGAAAAGTAGCGACCGTACGAGACCGAAGGGATTAGACGAAAGGCCCCGGAAAAAATGCAACCGCAATTACAACGCCAATTTAGGCTACCACCGCCCTCGAGGAACGGGACGCGCCGTTCGTTGCAGATAACCTGGCCAAGACGCCGCAACGCGACGTCACTAGCAACCTACCGACGATACGAGCGAAGGGAATTCGCGAAACGGTGCGCGACCGTGCTACGTCGTTAACTATTTCTTTACGTAATCGTTTAAACGATGCGCGACGATGCTACGTCGTTAACTATTTATTTTCGTATTTAATTGCGTTTGAAAGAACGGTACTCTCTGCACGTGTAAACAAAGCACGTGTGTGCAAAATAGCAAGTGTGAACGAAAAAATTCAACGTTCTCGAGATCGAATGTCGATAACCGATTGAAGATCGACGAAAGATCGGGACGAACGAAGACTCGAGTAATTTGAAAACTTTGAAAGGTTATTTCGAGAGTTTGCTGGCTACTCGTATGTATTTTTAATAGTATTTTTAATGGAATACTAATTTTTTTTCTCACGATTTATAAAAGTCGTTCGAAAGAACACTAGGACGAGTACAGTTGCGTATCTGTGTATACCTTTGTTTCTTACGATTTTGGCCGATCTTTACAATTTTATCGGAGAAAATAATGATAATAATTAATCGAATACTAATTTCTTTGTTCACGATTCATAGAAGTCGTTCGAAAGAACACTACGACGAATATAGTTGCGTATCTGTCTATGCCTTTGTTTCTTACGATTTTGGTCGATCTTTACAACATTATCGGAGAAAATAATAATAATGATTTGTCAACGGGTGATGATTACCATTCGGTAGTAAATATCGGTAAAGAAACAAGAAAGATCGAGTGGTTGCGATGAATGGGACACAAGGCTCCTTTCAAGTGACTTCTCACGAGTCGTGCACAGTACGTATCGTGCGAATCACCGGGTTGCGTAACACGTGGCGTTTGTTCGCGGTGTCTCTGCCCGGTGCTAGTTTCCCCATCGAGCCCACGTCTCTTTGTATCGACTCGCACGTGTCCACGGAACGCCTAGGCGTTAACATTCTCGATCTCTCGGAGTAACGTCGAGCTCCGCTCGTGGAAACGTTCGTGTACACATCTTCGAGGAGAGCCTGGTTGTGAATCTATTCGCGTAGAAACGGACAGAGTTCCCGATAACCACCACCGACCGGTTGCTTTTCGAGCAACATTATCGACGAACGTCGACAGTTTTGAAAATCACCGGGAACGCTGTAGAATACGATTCGTACGATTGCTACGCGGGCGGTACGTTCTGTGCCGCGTGCACAAGTTACAATTGCCGCGAGACGCTCGTTAATTAACCGCTTTATCCGTATCGCGAATCGTACGATCTGTGCCGTTCTTGGGCCTGTTCGACTTCAAATCCACGTAACATAGAAACTTGACGTCGAATCGGATTTCACGGGAACGTGGAAATTTCAACTCGCCTCTGAATATTATCGGTCGAGAAGTTCGACTCGGTTTCTGTCGGGAACTTCCCCGATATGTAGCTGCTGTTTGAGCGCAAATACGCCATTCGAAGGTAAATCAGCGTGTTTTGTATGCCGGGGCGATGCAGTTCCAAGAACTTCATTTATCCCGGTTTCGATACGATTGCATAAAATTGCGCGACGGCGGACGGGCCGTTTACTCTCGATCGATTAATCGAAGCCCTCGATGCGCGCGGAATATCGCCACTTCGTAACGCGATAAACGAACAGCGAGTGACTTCCGTACGAGAAAGGAGAACGCGCGTCTAGATAGATCCGAACGAACGTCGAGAGGCGAAGCGTGTCATCAATTAGGATCCTTAATCCTTTCCGTCTCAGGCTATGTAATTCGTTGCACGAACACGAGAGCCCTCGGCGAGAATGAAGTGGCACTCGTAAAAGGGCTCGAAAGTAGGAGAAACGCAGATCCGTGTAGGCAGATTTGCACACGATATGCGCAACTATCTCTGCCACCTGCTGTACCGAACGAAAGAGCGCGGCGGAGTTGCGTTCGAAACGGTCGGCTCGTTCGACAAATAATTCTCCGGGCGAAATTGAAATTTCGCGACGTTCGTTCGCATCGGTGGTGCACGAGTTCGTTGGCGGCGAGACGAACCCGATACGCGTAAGTTCGCGTGGGTTGTATACTAGCAGTATTCGACCTTAACCGATCTATTCGGATCGTATCCGACGTGTCACGGACAGGTACCGAGTATTCGAGTAACCGGTTCGAATCAATAGCATTAGCCGGTGGTATTCGCTGAGCACCACTGCGAAGACAGGACTCCTGGTCACGCCGAATAGCACGACGCACGGAGTCTTTCACCGAAGGGCAGGACGGAATTGCGAACCGGCATACACATTCTCCGTGTGCGTGCGCCGGTTTCGTAGTACGCGTCGCGGCCGCGTTCGCATAGGGGTGCGCTCGCTTCTCCCTCCAGGTGTCCCAACCTAACCTACCCCTACTTCGCTACGTATCCCTTGGTTCGACCAATCTGCTCCCCCCACTCTCCCGCTGAGCATCGCCGGTTCACGTTCCACTGTTCCTCTCGCCTATCCCCTCCAGGCTCGACGACCGTCCCCCCACCAGTGGCCCGAGGCGGCGAGCGCACAGCTGCCACACTGTGAAGCGCGAGAACTGGAGAGACGCGCAGCAACGCCGTTACCGTCTAGCCGGTTCTTTGGACTAACCTATAAATTCGAGGAGGCAACGAAAGAAGAAAGAGCGAGGGAGACGGACAGTGTGGCCGGCGTGTGGGTTTCTCGCGTTTTTCGAGTCTTCTCGCGCGGTGACTGGCGTGTCCTGTCGATCCTGGCTGCTGTTACCGCGTCAAAAGCCGGCGTGACTTTCGCGAACCGTTGTGTCACAGGTCGGCGTTCCTTTCCTACGTTCCTCCGTATGCGGAGGAAACTCCTGCTTGCCGAGGACCGGCACAACAGAGTAGTCTCTTTGTCTCGAACGCTTCGCAGCTCCCAAGTGCATTTTCGCGACGACATTCGTTCGGTGGTCGTTGTTTTGGCGGCATCGAGGTACGCGCCGCGCATCGTTTAGTTCTATTCGTATCGTCGCGACCTTGAACTTGTGTGCTTGTATCCCACCGAGAGTGGCTGTGTGTAGTTCGTTTAACCTGTGACGTCGATCGCTCGACGGTGAAACAGTGTGTGGAGAGAGGAGGCGGAAGAAAAGGATTCGGACAACTGCTGGGATATCCTGGAAGCGAGCGCGTCCGAGAATGTTTCCCTTCACGTCATTTTCGGCAGTAGGGTAAGCAACAACGGAAAACTATTAGACCTTTTTTCTCACCGCGGTTCAAGTCGTTCGACAGTGGTTCCCTGTTGGGTTGCGTGTGTCGCTTGCTGTACTAAGGACTGGCTTTCTCTGGTAGCGACTGTTGCAGCTTCTTTTCCCGCATCTCGTGCTCGAACCGTTTGCGTTCTCTTTCTCTCCTGCCCTCGCTCGCGTTAACCCTTTCATTCTGGACTGTTTGTTTTCGTGGTGCTCGGCTGTGTTTGTGTCATGCTCGCTTCGGACCGCTTGTAATGAGCTTCTCGCGTACATACACGCGCTGCCTGTCTGTATTTGATTCTCTGTCCATGCTTTATTTCGTGTAGAAAACCGGCCAGAGGGGAAAAAACGCGTGCAACTACCGATGCGCGTTGTGTGGTGCGTGCGTGCGTGCGTGCGTGCGTGCGTGCGTGCGTGCGTGCTGGCTGCCTGCCTGCCTGCCTGCCTGCCTGCTGCCTGCCTGCCTAGTGCGTGTGTGTGCGTACTCGACGTTGCGCGTATTCTAGAGAGAGAAAGGGACTGGACGTCTGTCCGCTCTGTGTGCATGCAAGACAGAGAAGGGAGAGAACGAGAAAGAGAGACGTATGCATGTTTCTACGGAATAGGTACGCCCGAACTTCGAGCGCGTCGACGCTTTGTCCTTTCCCCCTTTGTCTCCTTCTCCTGTTCTCCGTCGCACTTTTGGCTCTCCCTTGCTTCGCCGTCTCTGTCTAGACCGCCGGTATACGGTATATACACACCGTGCAAACGTGTGTAGACACGCGCGTGTGTACCTACGAGGATCGCGCGGAGCCCTTGCTCGCTGGCTGCGTTCGGAGAAATCAATCGCGTGCAAACGAGAATGGCTGCGAGAGGGCCGATTCGAAAGTTGACAGAAAAGTTGCACGTGACGAACGACGGGGCAACGGGAATCTCGTGTTCCGCCATGCTGTCTTCTCTCTGCTCGACACGGACGAGGGCAGATCGAGAGGGACACAAGGATACAGAGGGAAAAAGAAACGAGAAACGTTGAAGGATTTTGGAGATCGCAACGCGAATCCCGAGAATTGCATCCTTTTTAATCAAAAGCTTTCCTTGGTTGTCCTGGCAACGTGTAGTACGCTGGTTCGACGCATTTCGCGAGGGGAAGAAAGCAAGGAAAGGGTGCAGGGAGTAGCGTGACACACGAGGGCCGTTACGGCTGCAGTTAGGTTAGATCGTTGTGATTTGGTCGTGCCGTTCTCTCTCTCTCTCTCTCTCTCTCTCTCTCTCTCTCTCTCTCTCTCTTTCTCTTTCACTCTCATAACACACATACACACACCAGGTCGTCATGGCGACGAAAAAACAACCGGCTGCGGTGGTGTTGCCCAACCGGGTGAGGTTAGGTTAGGTTTCGCGAAAACGGCGTTTCTATCTCGAAACGAATCCACGCTCCGCGATTCGAAACGAATAAATAACGATTATTAGATCGATCCACGTGAAACGACGTTTCCCTCTTCGGTCTTCGCTTCGCTCGTAAAGACGCAAAACTTTGAACGTTTAATCGAAATCCGTTTCCACGAGAAATAGATTTCTTTGTTTTTCGCACAGAACGTGTGCCGTAATTGACGATCGAACGTTGTTTCGTCGCCCCTTGTATCGTACCGCGAAATTCAAACGTCGCGAGGTTCGACGCTTACTTGAAACTGTTCCATTCCGTTATTTATTCCCCTTACGGTTTTATTGCACAATTTGCGAATAGAAAATCTACGCGATGGGAATGAACGAGAACCAAATTGAGTGAACAATGAAATAAAAAGAAGGGAAAGAACTACGATGAACTTCCGTGTACGCAATTGTCTCTCGCTACGTTATTTTTCTTTCGGTCGCGTTCTACGTTACGATCACGTTAATAGACGTACCGAGAGCTATTTTCGTGCAATATATACTGAAACGTGAGTCTACCAATTAGGTAACGAGAAAACCCGGTACGTGCAGTAATGACATTTCTGTTTTCGTATTCTACGATAACGATACACGTCGATGAACCCCGATCTCGAAAACGTGTGTCGGTGTTGTTTCGTAGCAAAAAGCGTGGTGACGTCAGCGACGAGTACGATTAAATCTGCGCGTATCACGTGTTTCTATACGGTGTCGGCTTTATCGGAGAAACGGGGATAATTTACGAATGCGTGCCCTAAGCTGTACCTCGCAATTAAACCTTTGTACGAGCGACCATTGTGGCGCTCGTTCTGTAACCATTCCGAGTACTTGCGTACTTCCTTTTTTTTTTTCCCTATTCAAAACACACTTGGGATTATCGTCTTTCCGGAGCGCACGGTAATTTTCATCCCCAATGATTTTACCCAGAGAAAAGAAAAAACGTACTTTTCAATATTTGAAATTTCGTTCGAAATTTCGTTGGATCTGTTTATCGTTCGCGTCGGTAAGTCGTCGTTTCCTTGTTCGTTTCAATGTCACCGTAGTATCGAGGTTATTCTCGCGAATTGTCGGCAAATAAAACCGTACGAATTCGAACAGCTGTCATTCGCGCGCCAGCGATATAAGTAAATACCGGGACAGATACACGTACGTGCCCGATACGTCGCGCGCGTTTCTTCGTTTCGGATATTAAATATCCGTGCCCTGTTCGAAGAGCCGACTGAGTCCCGCGCGTTCGCTTTTAACGGGAAATATGCGTAAAACGACCGTGTTCGATTCGTCCCTTTATCGATGCTTGTTTTCTCTCTTTCTCATCCCCTTCCCCCTCTCTCCCCAGAAATGAAACTATAAAGACACGAGTCTCTTTCAACGAATTGTTTCTCCCGTCTTGGGATTTTCCTCGTTCCGATTCAAAAGACCTGGGTCGATTACAACGGGAAGAAGGGGAGGTCGGTCGTTGTTGCGAAAGATTTATCGAAGCATCGTTTTCGACGGTGCGAAACGGTACGAACTTTTTTACTTGAACCGAGAGACAGTAGTGGAATCGAGTGCGGTTGTTAACGTACTCGGGTAAAGTTTTAATTGAAACGCGAGCTTCGCTGTTTTCGCCTATTATTTCAATGAGGTTAAAATCAGCGGCGCGCCCCGTGGAAAGGAAAAAATGTATCCGCGAGTATGACGTCCGATGCAGAGCGTCTTGAAATTAATTATCGGAATTTCCAGCACGGAATACAGAACCGCGAATAATAAGCACGGAATATGGCTCGCGTTGCTCGTATAACCTATAAAACGTTAAGAACGTAACGTAGACACGCGCGCAGTCGAGTTATCCGAGCGACGTAATCGTCTAACCGAACTTCGGTAAGGTTTCATCGGGTCGGTTTAGTCGCGACTTGCCGACCGAGAAAAGCAGCGTCCGCCGAACGTACGTGCAGTATTCGCATCACGGATCCTATCGGAGAAATTGAATCGAGCGCGGAAACGTCGACGTTTTTACGCTGGAGTTTCAAGCCGTAAATACATATTTCGTCGTTAATTAATGCGACCGTGTTCGAAGAGAGATCATTGGACGCGATAAATGCTAAACCACCGTGGCGGCAATACACGTATATATATATACATATATACGTGTCGTATATAAAAGTACGTATATACTACGTACGCGCTGCTATCGCTCATTGGAACAAGTTAATTCACAGTTATCCGTTAGATATATCCGGTTCGACTCTTGACTTTACCCTAGGAAAAGCGGTCGTACCGCGTCGATGACCGTTGATTTTTTGCTCGCTGTGTTTACAAAGCGTCGCGGTACCGTGGGCGCATGCGCGCGAGTGCCCGACGAGTTCAGAAAAGTGTTTAAAAAAGCCCCATTGGAAGTCGACGGTTGTAGGGAAGAGGTACGTACGCGCGTCTATATAGGCAGCGGGCGCCGTCGCCGCGCAGTTTTCCACTTTCATTTCTATCTTCGCACGAACGCAATTCCCTGGCACGGGGCCCAGGTGATAAACGTTCACCGGGAGCAACCAGCGAGCGTTTGTTTCCCGGTGGAAAACGCGGCTTGTAATTAGTTTGGACGATAGGTCGGTTGGTCTGTCGGTCGGCTACCGAGAAGCACGCAATTGGTTTTGCCAGAACTGCGAAAGAGAGTAAGTAGTCCGGTTGCACGGGCAGCGGGCATCGAGCGAAAGGAAGGGGGAAGAGCGAGCCGGGGCGCGCGTGAGGGAGAGAGAGAGAGTGAGAGAGAGGAAGGACGAAAAGGGAGCGCGAGTCGCGTGTTTTCTTCGACCAGTGAATATCCGTCGTTGTGCAGTCGATAACCGGCGTGCGCGGTTAGCTACGATCCGCGAATGTTATGTCAATAAATGTCCGTCACTGACACCGTCCGCGTCCGTCGGATGCTTTTAGAACGGCTGTGGCCATTGCCGGCTGCTCGATTATTTGCCTCGCTGGAGGATCGCGCTTGAGGTGCTTTCGATGCCACTGCCGCTCACTTCTGTTGTGACTGAAATATCGGGGAATTTTCCTTTGGTTGTCGTTCTTTGAAAATACCGTCGTTTCTTTGGCCACCGTGTGCTCTTCAACCCTTTACACCCGGCCGACCGATTTCCCTTCGTTCTCGAACGCCAGTCGGAAAGAAACCAAGCAACAAGCTGAATCGTCCGACGCGTCGACGTTAATTTATACGAATCGTGCGAGTAGCACGTTCGTTTCCGACGTGGTAAATCTCTGTCTCGCGGGGGTTAGTCGAATATAGATACGCATCAGGGTTTGGCCCGTGTACTTTAGTTTCGTTTTTTATTATTAATCATTCTTGGCACTCCTCGCAAATGTTAAACAGGTGTTTTTCCGAATAGCGAATCGCGAGTCGTGATCGGACTGTATTACGGCGGGTTTTCAAAGAATCTATGAACGTATTTTACCGTTCGAGGTGTATCCGTACGAAGGTGCCGCTCGCGCAAAGTGAAAACGGAGATTTATCGATTACCTTGTACGTACATAGATTGGAAAGCGTGTACGCACACACTCCGTATTGAATTTTGATAATTCGTGTCCTACGGACACAGATTGCACGGAACAAGGTTAGGGATGGCGACGGTGGTACGCGCGCGAGCCTGTCACCGAACGATCCTCGTGGATCGCGCATCACACGCGATCGACCTTGACGTGGAATTTTTCTTCCCGTTCTGCATTCGATATCTCGATCGCGAGACGTCTCTAGACACGCGAGATACCTCGATGGTTGTCAACCGGGAGCTCCTGCGCGCAAAAAGTAGCCAGCAGAGCGGAGACAGAGAAATCGACCGACCACCGGTGGTATCCAGTGACAAAGACCTCGATCGATGCACGTGGTGGCACTGTCAGGCTTCTCTGTCCGTCTCTTTCTTTCGTTCCTTCTCCCTCTCTTTCTCCAGCGACTCCCACTCCGTTCCCTTCTGTCCCCATAGTCTCTCCTTCCCTCCCTCTCTCTCTCTTTCTCTCTCCGCGTTCGTAATTCTCTTCTGATCTACAACCTCTGCCAGTGAACAGTCGACTCAACTCGGAGGAACTTCCCCCCCGCGATATATATACCGGGTGCGTTGGCAATTCCACCCAATCGAAAAGAAATTAATCAGAGCGACACGAGTTCGATGGAGAAATTTCATCGATCCTGTTTATCGTTTTCTGCGAAGCGGAGAGCGTTCAATCGTGTCCGTTTACCGTGGTACGAGCGAACAAATTTTTTTTCCCCGCCATTGAACGAATTTCTGTTCGGAGGGAATCGAAAGGTAGCGACATTGTTCGAGTTGTGCTTCGCGGACAAGCGTCTATTCGTCTATTACGAGAATAGCTTATTAGTCGAATCGACGTTAATTTTCCGCCGGCAGACGCCGGGTCCCGCGAGACCTATGCAATCACATTTTTGTTTACGTTTGGTGATGCTTGGGTTCTTGAAACATAATACCCTAGTTCCCTCCTCTTCGCTACTGGCAGTGACACGACCGTTCGACGCACAACGGTAGCCAGTATTTTTCGTAGCGTAAAGTAAGAGAAACGAAGTTTGCTTACAAGGGTATCGCTTAGGATTATTTCAAGTTTACGATACAGACGAACGCATCTGCTACTTGCGAGAATTGTAAAATGTTAGACTTTTACGCGTCGTTTCTCTTCTTTTTTATAACCCAAGAACGTCGACAACGATAACAAATGTGTACCGTATACGCATTGCGTATAATTATAGAAATATAAATATATTTTATTTCGAACATGACAGTACGTTCTTTCATTTTTGCTCTTGTCAATGTTTATTTATTATATTTTTAATTAGTATCCGTTTTGGCTAGACATAGATAATAAATGAACAAAACTACTCAAATTTCTGTATAAATAGTTTCGAAGAACGTATTAGAAAAGATTCGCTACGGATCACAACCGACTCGGCGTCCGCTCTACACGGGACTGTTTCGTCATCCGCCTTCCGAGGGTTAATCCATCGATCGTGGACGACTTTGACGTAAAACGTACGCTATGTGCGGGAAACCTTCTCGCGTATCGAGCGTGCATACGCACCGAACGCCTATAGGCGTTTAACGCATACGGTCGATCGACCGAGCCCCTGTAGCCGTTGATTGCAATCAAAGAGTTAATTAACCCATTGATAATGACAGCAATCGATACGTATTTGGCCCCAATTACCGTCAGGCGAAAAGCATTGCGAGTAGGTATAGACGACCGATCGAAACCAGATCTATTTTACCTCGCTTCGCATTTCTTGCGCATTTGTTTCGACCAATGAAACAAAAGTGTGCTACTTTCGCTCGTGGATACTGGTACGTCGTTGTTGCGAAGCAAAAATTTTTACGTGCCTGTACGTCATTCGTTAAACCGACCAGTAAGGTAATACGCGGTTAAAATATGCACTGGTTAACTTTTCATGATTCTTCATCCCTCCGTGTATTATTTTACATATATATCGAGTCGATGAAAAATTAGCCCGATTTATGACGTATTTGGACTCATTTTAATCGAAAGAATTCGAATAATTCGTCGACGTCGTTTTTAGAAAGGCGATACAAAAATTACGGAAAAGTACAATTTTGTATATTACACATTTTAAATTTTGTACATTACATATTTTAAATTTGGTACATTACATATTTCAAATTTGTTATATTACACATTTAAAATTTTGTATCTTTTTGATCTCGGCCGCCTACTATATCTATCTCGCTTTCTCCTCTTGTAACCGTTCCCTTTCTTGTCGAGTTCGAGTTCGAATTCGATTCTACGATGAAAAACGCGCGTTACCGTGTACCTTCGACGTACCGGTACGTTGTTTGTGCGAATGGATTAAATCGTCGAGTGTGGGTGGGGCGAATCGTACGAACTCGACCTTTTCGGCGATAGGGTGGGTGGTTGTAGGCGAGATACACCACGAATATCGGGCGTTCGGGTTGCGTAGGACTCTGTTGATCATGGGGGAGGGTCCGTTATTCGTGGAATTAATATTCGTTGATTGATCGGGGAACGAAACCCATACCGCTGCCACTCGACGTTGTCGTAAAAGTGGAACAGGTTTCTGGCAGGTGAAAACGAATCGGTAAGCGCGATTACCGGTAAAGAATGACCGGAAAATTGATCGAAACGTACCTACTCCGTGTTGCGGCGAACGTGTCACGAAACGGGACGAAAAACCCGGTACACGAACGTTTCTCGCCCTCTCGCGACGGTGGTCGGGGATCTCGGCTCGAAACGACACCTTCGCGGTTCGTTTTGCTTCACGGAACGATCGTCGAGGAAATTAGACTCGTGCACGCGCTCGAGATAAAGATAAGGATATTCGCGAGCAAATTGTGGCGCACGGTCCACGGTGAGTCGGGCCACTGGACCGAGACGGTGACGACGATGACGACGACGACGACGACGAGTTCTCTTTCTCTTTTATCGACAAAGCGGCACCGCTTCGTGCCGGTTCTCGACTTACGAGAGATCGCGATCGAAAAGTTTTGCTCGTCGAACCGTGCGCCGTTGGTTCTGCGCCGTGCTTGGAATCATTCGATCGAGAAGAAAAGAAAAAGAACGGTATTGGAAAGCGCGTTGGATACGTTTCGGATGGATTAGGCTGCGGTTACGAATCTCGTGCGAACCGGTGCTGTGCGGCGATCGAATCACGTCCGGCGTTTTGTTCCAGCCGATCCACGAACCAATCGCGGGGGCTCGGGGCGGCTCGTGTCGCGTCGTGAACGTTCGTGCGGCACGCGCGAACGAATTGCCGACGAACGAAAAATTCGAACGGGGATCACGCGAACGAGCCAGCCGGCAACACGACAAAAGAAAAAGGGACGCGTATGGAAAATCTTGTTTATATCCGTCTGTACACGTACTCGGTGAGCTTCGGGACGAAAATAAAACAACCTTGGAGGGAAACTAATTCCGAGGCCTAAATTAACGCGCGTTTCGCGAATACGTAACGAGAATCTCGTACTTTCCCGGATCGTATGCGCGATCGTTTACGACTTCTTTCGACGCGCTTCGACGAGTTTCTACGATCGATCACCGTGCCGATTTCCGATTGTTTTTTCGTTTGTCTTTTTTTTTCTTTTCGTTTGGCATCGATGGAGTTTCACGGTCTCGTTGGCAGCGAAGTTGGCGAAAGTATCGATTTCCACGTTCGGAAGAGAAATTATGGTCGATTCTGTTCCGTTCATTTCGATGACCGAGCAAATAGATCGCGGTGGCTGAGAAATCGTTTTCGTGAGAAGCAGCATCGATGCCTCTTATTGTTATTCGCCGAGCGCTCGAACATTTCTCGCACGGGAGAGCCGAAAAACGAAGGTAATCTCGGGGTGGGGGGTGTCGGGTGCGTGCAACACGTGCGTATGTTGCGCGAAACTTTTATTTATTTTCAAGATCGTGTAATCGACCGCACATCTATCCACGGGCCGATGAAACTTAAGATTCTCTCTGAAACCTTGCGAGATGCTGAACTTTTTTACATTGATTATAACTGAACGTTGGTTACAAGAGCGACTGGGACGGCAAATGAGTTCGATAGACGACCACTCTACTTTTTCAAAGTCATGCTGAGCGATTTTACAAATTATTATTATCACTATTATTAATATTATTAATATTATTATGAGTATTATTAATATTATTATTATTAATATTATGATTATTATTAATATTATTATTATCATTATTATCATTATTATTATTATTATTAACATTATTATTAATATTATTATTATCGTTATTATTAATATTATTATCATTATTATTATTTTTCTTATTATTATAATAAACTTTCTACGTATCTGTTATCAAATCCGGTACCATATAATGTTCCTTCTTCCGGATTATGTGTATCGTATACTCGTGAGATTTAAAAAGCCTCGGTAGCCAGTAAACAAAGTAATAATAATATTCCGTGAGAATAGTGGGTGCGCGTAGAAGGGAAATCGTCTCGCGCTTGCGCGCTCGCGCGAAATCGTAAAAGAAAAACAGCGATAAAAAGAAACTTGCAAAGTGCCGGTTTACGCGTTGCGCTTAACGATTTCGCGCAAAACGGCCACCTATCCTCGGTTACGTTGCTTATTTTCTTAGTACGATTAAAACGTACGACCTTAAATATCGTGTTCGGTCGAACCGATGAAAATCGTCACGGCGATAGTTCCTTGCGTAACACCACGTGGAAACGTGACTCGATCCAAGTACTTTTCGCGAATCGAGTTACCAGATCCCGTTTGCCCGGCGTAAAAGATTACAGAATCTAGTTCCTGGGGCGGTTTCACGAGCCGCGTTGCGAAACCGCGCGACGATCGATCTATCCGCGCGGCGCGCTTTCGTCGTTGCGCGGATTCGTCGCGAGTATTCAGTCGATGGAAGCGGCTAAGCTTCTTCGATGTGTCCTTGGAACGGGCCACGAATCCTCGGGAGAAAATGCACACGGCCAAGTACCGAAAATATGGCGAACCGCCCTAATTGGCCGTGACGATAGAGTTCTACGCCTCTGCTCGCACGTATTGTCGTTATTGGCCGAGTTGATCGCATCTAGGAACTTATCGCGCGACCAAGTACCGCTACCGTGCAATTTCCTCCCTACGAACCGGAGGTGTTCGAATACTCGAATAAAACGAACCTAGTTATACCTGGGGAGAATGGTCGAACTGATTCGTGCGGCTCGAAATGAAACGGGGAGCTCGAAAAAATTGAACGTCGAAAGAAAATCGAGTGACTTCGAAGAAAATTGAGTGACTCGAAAAAAAATCGAGTAATTCGAAGAGAAACGAGGAGTTCAAACGAAAATCGAGTGACTCGAAAGAAACTCGAGTGATTCGAAGAGAAACGAGGAGCTCGAAAGAAAATCGAGTGACTCGAATGAAAATTGAATCACTCGAAAGAAAATCGAGTGACTCGAAAGAAACTCGAGTAATTCGAAGAGAAACGAGGAGCTCGAAAGAAAATCGAGTGACTGGAAAGAAAATCTAGTGATTCGAAATGAAACTAGCTGCTCGGAAAAATTGAACGTCGAAAGAAAATTGAGTGACTTTGAAGAAAATTGAGTGACTCGAAAGAAACTCGAGTGATTCGAAGAGAAACGAGAAGCTCGAAAGAATTGAAGATCGAAAGAAAATCGTGTAACTGGCAAAAATTGAGCTCTTTATGTATACATTTCAATAGTACATAATACACACAACTATTTCAAATAGCTGTACGATCTATTTGAATCGTCCTTGCAACGCTCGATTCGTTCGAGTCACTCGCTGCAATTCTCTCTACTCGATTTTTCCAAACCGCTCGGTCTCTCCTAGTAGCTCGATTCTTTCGAGTATGTACTCGAATCGGATTGAAAATCCGAGTTTCGAGTTGCTCGAATATATACGAGTATTCGAACACTTCTCTAGTATCTACGCTCGGTCCAACGAGACGAGTCGGTCTGAAAGGAAGAACAAACGCGTGGAATACACGCGGCGGAAGACGAGAGAGCAGTGAGTTCGGTCTCGGCCGTGCGTCGATCACATGCGTCTGTTTACATCTGTCGACTCGTCTCGTTGGACCGAGCACGGAAGCGCTTAGTGGTGGGGGGACGGGGCGGAGCCAGCGGACCACTCTCCCCGCCCCTCCGGCGTCCAATTCGCGAACAGTCCGACAATTTCTCATCGTCGAACAGTAGGATACCCTCCGTTCGGGTGCATCGTCACCGCGTTCTAAGATCCTTCTCCGGGTCCTTCTTCCGTGTTGAATCGTCGAGCGATGAAACGCTACCGCGATTGATGCTGCACGCGTTCCCTGCACTTTCCTTCCTTCGTCGTTTCTTTCATCTCGTTCCGAATCGCGCTCTCGAAAAGCGTCGGCGTTTGATACTTGAAAGCCATCGAAAAAGGCGGCGAGCGAGCCCCGCGTTTTTGACTCGCGTCAATGCGAGCGAGCCGGTACGGGTACTCACGCGATGAGAATCGCGCGCCTGATGGATTCCGGACGAAAGTCCCTCGAAAGCTCAAAGTAGTAATGGTTTTTAGAGTTTTCTCCTCTTTTTTCTTTCTTTCTTTCTTTCTTTTTTTTTTTTCTTTAACCGTGTCACGATGCATTTACAACGCCACCTGAAAACCGAGGGAGACGCGAGACGAGTCGAGGATCGTTTTACGAAAAATCGGTGTTTAAAGGGTTGATGCGATCTACAATTTGAAAAAAGAGCGATTTTCTTTTTATTACATTTTCTTTAAGTCCACGACTTTGAAAATACGTGTGCAAAATCGTTTGATTGGATTCGTGAGAATGTCGATGGTACACAGAGGTTTGAATGTACATTCTTGATACGTGCGAGATCGATGAGAAAACTTGAAAACGTTAATTTTCAAAACTGGTTTCCATTATATCTCAAGATCTAATTGGAAATATTGAGTTTTACCATTTTTTTTTTCACGTGTTAAACACAAAACAAAGCTAAGAAATATAAATTCAAAATTTAAAGTTTAAAGTTTCCTAACGAAGATACTTTCTTACTCTCTGTTTCTGATCAGTAGATCGGTTAGAATCGCGAAAGCCAATAGAACACCTCTTTTAGAAGTGTTTTTACACAAGAAGCTCTATCTCCAACAATTTTCAATATTTCTAAATGAAAAAAATACCGTACGTGCTTACAAGATGCATAAACGTATCTGTAAAATCTCGCTACGAAATAGTCTACCTATCGTTAAAAAAAAAAAATCACAACCGAAAAAATCTGGACAGCAATATAATGCTCCCTTAACGTTCGATCTGCCTCGAAACGGGAATTTCGGCGTTGTGTGCGCCATTTTCTTTCGTCGTTCAAAAAACTCGACGCGGTGCGCGCGTAATGAGCATCAAAATTCCAAACAATCAACGACGGTCCCGTCGAGACTCGAAAACGTGCCGCTAATCGCGAGCACCGCGTTCTTTCGAGTTAAACGGGCTCCGCGAAGCCCCGCTGCGCGTTATTACACAAATGAAGTCCGTAAAAATGAAAATTCAATTCGGAGCTGATCTCATTTTCCACAATTTTTCGCGTATCCCCCCCCCCCCTCCCCCCGTTTCCTCGCCGCGCCTGCTCGTCGTCCCGAAGAGTTCGTGCAATTATTGGATTTAGAAGCGGTACACTCTCTTTCTCCCGCCTTTATAACGCCTCTAATATCGCGCGCTGCGCCCCTAACGAATTTTCGATCGCGGCCATTATTCATAATATTTGCCCGCGTTTATCCACTTACGCGTCTCTCGTTTATTCCCGCACCGCGTGTCGAGCTCGTCCCTTTGATCCGCGAATTTTTCTAGGAAAGTTCAAACGCGACCAACAACAACGACCTGTGTACCGTTTCGTAGGACTTTTTACGAACTATGCACAGTACTAGGTTGTTCGATAAGTTTTATCAAACGAATGATCGAGACATTTTGATTTAAACGACAAACCATTGTAGTACTGTTCAATAAGTTTTGTCGTTCGATAAAACGAACCTAATAGATTGTTCACCATTAACATGTGACATTGCCCAGGTAATTGTGGCATTTATTTCAACACTTAGTAACGAAAAATCCTAATAGGTTTCTCGAAAATTGACCTTCGTTTTCGAGATATTTTCATTTAAACGATGGAACAACGTAGTACTGTTCAATAAGTTTTATCGAACGACAAGATCGAGATATTTTGATTTAAACGACAAAACTTATTTAGTAACTTAATGCTATACTAAGTTTTTCAGTAAGTTTTATGGAACGACAAAACTTATTTAGTAACTTAATACTATACCAAGTTGTTCGATAAGTTTTATGGAACGACAAAACTTATTTAGTAACTTAATACTGTACCAAGTTGTTCAGTAAGTTTTATGGACCGACAAAACTTATTTAGTAATTTAATACTATACCAAGTTGTCCAATAAGTTTTATGGAACGACAAAACTTATTTAGTAACTTAATAATATACCAAGTTGTCCAATAAGTTTTATGGAACGACAAAACTTATTTAGTATCTTAATACTATACCAAGTTGTTCGATAAGTTTTATGGAACGACAAAACTTATTTAGTAACTTAATAATATACCAAGTTGTTTAGTAAGTTTTATAGAACGACAAAACTTATTTAGTAACTTAATACTATACCAAGTTGTCCAAAAAGTTTTACAAAACGACAAAACTTATTTAGTAACTTAATACTATACCAAGTTGTTCAAGAAGTTTTATAACATAACAAAACTTATCGAGCAACCTGTTACATCTGCTACCGTTTGAAAAGCAATTTCCACTATCGTAAGGTCTTCTCGTTAGTCGATCGTGTCACCCTCTTCCGCGGAAATGTTGGACGATTCGTCGAATCTATCGAGAGCCCGAAAGATCGCTAACCCGTAGCTCAAAACTCGATACCGGAAAAACGATGGCTAACGAACGCGGACGTACATACTTTGTAAAGTCTGTTAGCAAACACGGTTGTCGAGTTTGTTCGATGTGTATCCTTTCGGTAGCGTTTGAACGCCGGCCAATAAATACAGAAGTGAAATCCTCTAAACGCGCGCATGATTTTCCGAACACGCCTGCATTCGCAGCGGTGCGTCGCGCCGGCCCGGTGCATCGCGCTGCGTTCAATTTAAATTCATCGCGCAGTCGCTTGGCCGTTATTAAAGCTGTCAGAATAAATTTTAGCAGGATTGGCGATAGAATCTAATAAACGTCGGATGGTTATCGGACGATGAAATATCGAATCAATGAAATATCGAATCAAATTCTTCGATTATTGCTGCCCGCGCAATTAATGAATATTAAGGTAACGTTTCGCACCGGGAACGCGAAATCGCCAAGACCCTCGTGTACACCTTGGTGATACGTAAAGCGTGCAATCTGAAGAAGTCGGATCATCTTCCGTTGCTCGAGAAATCATGATCTAATCCCTGATCATTTTCTTTGTTTTCCCTGCGCGTAAATACGCTTCTATCGTTTCTTTTTTCTTCCAATATTCGCTTTTACCGTTTGATTTCCACCCTGTGTACATACGCTTCTACTGTATTTTTTTTTTTATATATTTTTCCCCCGTTCAAGGTCGAATATTCGCGAATCGATCGATTTTAAACCGCGATACGACTTATCGCTCGTTCGAACGCGAAAACCTGCGGTTTCTATAAATAAATATCATTACGACGATCGGGCGCATCTGTTCGCGCGATAACGCGTGCTTTGTATCTCGGGATTTCCTCTCGGTTAGTGTACACGATCTTGGCCCGCGGTTTCTATAACGCGATAACACCGGTTCTGCGTTCCTCGAGAATCCGTTTCGGGCACCTGGTCGGGCCGAGCCTACGTTCGTCGTACCTATGCATTTATGCGCGTTAATACGAGTCTTGGACGTAACGTTGGTGTCCACGAATTTTTCCACGTGTTCGCGACGATCGTGAACTCGACACGGTGAAAAAGATCGATGAAAAGTCCCGTTTCGAACGATGTTAAACACTTGATTCACCGATCAGTCGAAACGAGCAATTTCGATGCATTTACAAAGAAACTTTCTTTAATTCTTTCGTTCCAGCGGGCGTATATATACGCTTTCGAAAATGACCATTTGTATACGAAGGGCGTATATATACGTTTTGGAAAAGTGGTCGCTGAGGTACAAGGAGCGTATATATACGGTCTGGGAAAGTGGTCGCTAAGGTACTAAGAGCGTATTTATACGGCTTGGGAAAGTGGTCGCTGAGATACGAAGAACGTATATATACGCTCTGCAAAAGTGGTCACTGAGATACCAAGAGCGTATATATATGGTCTGAGAAAGTGGTTGCTAAGGTACGAAAAGCGTACATATACGCTCTGGGGAAGTGGTCGTTGAGGCACGAAGAGCGTATATATACGCTCTGGGAAACTGGTCGCTGAGGTACGAACAGCGTATATGTACGCTCTGGAAAAGTGGTTGCTGAGGTACGAAAAACGTATATATACGTTCTGCAGAAGTGGTCACTGATATACCAAGAGCGTATATATATGGTCTGAGAAAGTGGTTGCTAAGATTCAAAGACCGTACACATACGGCCTGGCAAAGTGGTCGCTGAGGTACGAAGAGCGTATATATACGCTCTGAGAAAGTGATCGCTAAGGTAGGAAGACCGTATATATACGCTCTGGGAAAGTGATCGCTGAGATACAAATAACGTATACATACGCTATGGGAAACTGGTCGCTAAGGTCCGATAATCAATTTTCCTGAAACACGTACGAGAAACACCTTAACCCTTTGCCCTCGAAGCTTTTCTGCTACCAGAAACTAGCACCTCGATGAGATCCTTCGAATCGTGTAATTCATTTAAAACGGAACATTCTCATTTCAACGTTTCGTATACATACGTTTACATCTTACAACAAAAGGATTAATCGAATTTCAATTTCAATTCCAAACCATGGTTTTCCGAATTGGAGAAAGTACACCGAATGAAGTAACGATCGAGGATCGCCTCTCAAATGGAAGGAGATAATATACCTAAATCTATTAGTAGTTGTAACGTCACGTGCGGATAAACGAAGCGGTTTCGGAAACGGTTTTTCGAGTTCTCGTTACATCCGAACATCACTTAATCATCGTAATCTCGCGTCCTGGAGGTTTCCTGTCCGTGAATTCCGCCGTCAGGATCGACGAATCGTCTTCCTTGATACTCCCACGCGACGACGACGAGGATGACTTTGACTTCGACGACGTCGCGAGTGTGTTTCAACGACTCGTATCCTTAGCTTTCTCATTGAGAGGAGCTCTGACCAGGCCTCTCCGACGAGCCGAGCCAGCAGCAGGCGCCAAGGCCGAGCATTCCTTCACCTCGTTCGATTTTTCTTCTTTTCTTTATTTCCACTCCTCCCTGCACCGCGATCTCCCGGTCGACTATATCTTCCTTTATCCTTTCCCCCCCTTTGATCCTCTCCTCTTCTCTCCTCTCGTCTCGTCACGTCTCGTCTCGATTTCTCGGCACTACCTTGCCCCTCGTGTGCGCCAACCACTGTCCGTACCTGCTGTTTTCTCGTTTGTTTAGCGTCTCTCGGCCGTCCGTCTGGTTCTCTTCCTTTCTCTGCTCGCGCACAGGATCGGTACCTGGAACAATGGGGATCCTGTGTCGTCCCTGAAACACTAAACACATATTCGCGTGGATTTTTCCCGTAAACCGGACAACCCCGGATGACCCAGCCGGTTTTTCAAAGGTCGCTGCCATCCGTCTAGAAACGAGACGACGACCACGAGAGTCGATCTTAGAGACGACGATTCGAGCGAACGCGAATTTGTCGCGACTGGTCGCGATGGAACAATAAACTGTTCGATAAGTTTTGTCGTTCGATAAGAAATCAAATCATCGTTTTATTTTTCTAAGGACTGTACTACTGTTTGATGAACGTGTGCGAAATTTCGGGTCGATCTGTCGAATCGTTCGCATGTTTACGATTGTTCGAACGTTCAAGTGTCATAGTGTTTTTTAACAATGGAAAAGATTACAAAATTTGTCGAACAGACTAGTGTACAACGCGCGGTTAACATTTTTCTGAGATTTGGGATCGAAATTTGCAAGCCACTGCCCATAACAGTGACGAAAGTTTTGCTACGATAATAAGACTGTCACGTTGTCGCGACGTTCGGTGCGCTGTCTGCTACGCTGTCGCACAGTGTCGCGAGTTTTACCAACTCGCGTGAAAACGCGGCTTAAATCTGTAATGTACTAGAAAATAAAATTCCAAAGTAAATTGTAGATTGTAATTAGTTCTTAGGGAGGATGAATAATTTTGAAACACTATAAATACATGATATGTACACGATACGGATAATTTTACGACACGGTATAAATACATATATATTAGAAAATAAAATTTCGGAGCAGATCGTGGATTGTAATTAATTCTTCGAGAAATTAACAATTTTACGACAAGGTATAAATACATATATATTAGAAAATAAAATTCCGGAGCGTATCGTACATTGTAATTAATTCTTGGGGAGGATGAACAATTTTACGACAAGGTATAAATACATATATATTAAAAAATAAAATTCCGGAGTAGATCGTACTTGATATAATAATTAGTTCTTGAGGAAATTAACCATTTTACGACAAGGTACAAATACATACATATTAGAAAATAAAATTCCGGAGTAGATCATACATTATGTAATAATTAGTTCTTGGGGAAATTGACAATTTTACGACAAGGGTACAGATACATGTATATTAGATAATAAAATTCCAGAGCAGATCGTGCATTGTAATTAATTCTTGGGGGGATGAACAATTTTACGATACAGTATAAGTACACATGTATTAGAAAATAAAATTATGGAGCAGATCGTACATTATATAATAATTACTTCTTGAGGAAATTAACAATTTTACGATAAGGTACAAATATATATATATATATATATATATATGTATCAGAAAATAAAATTTCGAAGCAGATCGTACATTGTAATTAGTTCTTAGAGAAATTAACAATTTTACAAGGTACAAATGCATACGTATTAGATAATAAAATTCTGGAGCCGATTGCACATTGTAATTAGTTCTTGAAGAGATTAACAATTTTACGACAAGATACAAATATATATATATTAGAAAATAAAATTTCGAAGCAGATGGTACATGGTAATTAATTATAATATATATATATATATATATATATATATATATATATTTTATAAAAATTACCAATTTTTCAAGCTACAAATGCACACGTATCAGAAAATAAAATTTCGCAGCAAATGGTACATACATGGTAATTGCTTCTTAGATGATCGACGAATAATTTCACGTAGATTTCCAATGACACGATAGTTAGAGAAACTATATTTCGCTTGGAAAAGGTCGCGGGCCGAGCCCAAATGCGAAACTGGCGAAAAAGCTCCGGCCAGGTGCGTCGCGTCCGCGGTTGTCGCAGCTGTCGCGAGGCTTCGATCTCGTGAAAAAAAAAAAAAAAAAGAAAAAAAAAAAGAAATTCGTCGTCGGTTCGGTATAATGGTGTATTTTCGTTGAAGGCGCGGACGAGCGACGTAAATATCGAGTTTTATCGTCGCGATAAAACGGCTATATTTCGGGAGAGAAATTTTTCGCGATAACGCGTGTTAGCGCAAAACACACGCGTCGAGTCGAGTCGAGTCGAGTCGAGTCGATCTTAGCCGGCGTGGGTTTGCGCGCTTGAACGGGCAAACGTAACAAAAAGCAACAAGCGCCGGTACACGAGAACGGTGGTGGTAGTTTTGGAAAACAACCGCTGGAGTTAAAGGTTGGCCGACCCGAGAGAGATCCGCTGGCCATCTACCATTTTATTCGACGGTTATTTTAAACGCGAAATGGGTCACGAACTCCTAGACCGACGATTTCGACGAGATATTCGCCACTGGTTCGCTCGTTGGCGCGTTCGGCTACGATTCGTCTCGTAACGATCGCCGGCCCGTAACGCGTGTAATTAATTAACTAACTCGTTATCAAATTATTTGATAATTAGCGCGTTCAATGAAGCGGCCGCAAAGCGAACGTTGTTAATTGTGCTCGGTGGCTTTCGAGGTTTTCGGGCTCGTTGATGGCCGATGTACCGTGATGCCACGGACCCGTGGAAAAGATCGAAGACCGACGAATCGATCGACGAAAGTTAATCGTTGTTATCCTGGCCGTGTCGCGCGGTAATTCGAGATACGAATGTGGAACGCGGCGAAAATTAACGTAGCGGATAAACATAAACTGCTTCATTCAGCAGCCAGCAGCTGTCTCTTCCGGTCGTGAGACACGAGCGGTTAGAGTTAGTCTGGAAAGTGGCTAATCGTGTCTTGCTGTGCACTCGACGGCTTCGTAAATCCTTTCGTCGGTAGAGCTTGTCGTCGTACGTACGTGCATATCCTAAACTCGTGAATCTCCCCCGTGGAAAATTGGCAAGATCGCCGCTCAACGGGAAATCGAGTATTTCGATCATCGAGAGAGGAGGGAGGACGAAGATTCCTTGAAATCGTTATCGGGCCATTCATCCTCCGTTTCCTCGGTTTCAATTACGATTTTTAATTCCTTCGATGGATAAAAAAAAATTTAAACGCCCGCGCGGGCAAATACTCTGTCGAAGAAATCGAAGCTCTCGATCTCGAGAGCAGATTACAAAGAAACGAGGGTTTATCGTTCCATTCTTTCGATTCGGTTTTTTTACTATTTGGATTTTCACTCTTGGAGTGCTATGGGCGCATATATATGTCCAAAGAAAGTTATCGGTGCGAACTATGGAAGTACACATGTTTGAATATAAAATTAAGGTTTTGTATTATTTAATTTCGTTTAAAAAAGTTATAATGGTATCTTAATTGCGTTGAATCGAAAGAAATGAAGGTTTAACGTTTCATTCTTTCGATTCGATTTTTTTCTATTTAGATTTTGACCCTTCGAGTGTTACAGATGAATATATATGTCCTAAGCAAGCTATCGGTGCGAAATATGGAAATATATATGTTTGAATATAAATTCAAGGTTTTGTGTACTATTTAATTTTACTAAGTTACAATGGTAACCTTGTTACAATGCTAATTGTACCGACTCCAAAAAAACAAAAGTTTATCGTTCCATTCTTTCGATTCGATTTTTTTCTATTTAAATTTTAACCCTTCGAGTGTCATAGATGCATATACATGTTCAGAGAAAACTATCGTTGCGAAATATGGAAGTACACAGATTTGAAAATAAAATAAAAATTTTGTATTATTTAATTTCGCGTAAAAAAGTTACAATGCAAACTTAATTGCAGCTTGTACGTACATTGAATCGACAGAATTCGTTCGAACAAAAATATATTCCACCCTCAGCAATTACAATCGCTAGACGCGCTCGTTCACGTGTATTACTTCGTTCGGGAGTAATTCAGCAATCGAAGTCTTAATTTTTACACAATACGATATTATATTATTTTTTCATAGAAATCGATCGTACCAAATGAAAATGAATAGGTACTCGTCGAATTTGAGAATTGTACGTCGATTTTAAACATCGAGACACGTATGTCCCAGCAGTTCTTTCTTTCGATACATATACAGAGCGGTCTAGCAAGATCTGCCGGTTAAATAACTCGAAAACCGTTTGTTACATGAAAAAACGTTACGAATAAAAGTTCTGGAGCGAACGAAGGGGAACACACACCGGTATGATTAATTTTCTCCCTCGCTTTGTTTTTTATCGCGATACAAAGGGCCACTGTGAATTCTTCAATCGTAACCTGCAAAATTTGACTCCGTTATCGAACAGTGTATTATTTTTCGATAAACTACGGTAAAACAAATATAATAAAATCAAGCACGGTATAACGTCGATTATATTATATTTAACGAATAGAAACGGAGTAAAATCTAATTGGACGCAAACGTTCCCAGAAAGTCCGAGATACATCTCCGTGAACTGAACAAAAACATAATAATTGAAAATTTATTCGAGAAAAAAAAACGGTCACTTTGTATCAAAAATTGAAAAGCTGCGTTAAAAAATCGTAACAATTGTGAAATTACGCAAGTGAAAAACGAGGTCTTTGACACCTTTGTTACACAATCGTATGCACCGTCTTGATAAAAACTATCAAGTATTTTGCAACGTTGCTCATCGTCACGATTATCGATCAATATTAATACAAACGCATCTACGACACTCGTATTGTTCTACGTACGTTCGAGAACGATCCCTGACACGTGACGTGTTCCGTTTAGGGTCCTAAAGGTTCAACGTATTTTCTTTCACGGTTCAGGGCAGCCGTTTCGCGGGTTTTATTCTCGCGTCCATCGAGAGGTGAAACACTTCTCGAGCGTGCACGTTCGGTCGTTCGGTGGAAACGCACGATGCGATTCCTCGCCGGAGAAATAAGTCGGTACACGGTTGAGCGTAATCGAGTCGACGGAACACGAGAAAACGTTGGAGGGCGGCGCTTCTCTTTTATCAGAGGGCCACGGCGATATAAACTCTTTTCGAGTCCGCTCGCCTCCTTTCTCGCGGATGGAAGACAAAGGGGTAGGGGCAAGAATTTTATATTACGTGCTCCAGCGAAAGTTCCGTCGGAGTAGCGAGGCGAATATGAAAAGAATGCGAACCACGACCGAGAAACGCGTAATAGGTGCATTGACTGGCCGTGCAACGATTACGTTGATGGAAACCCGTACACGAAACCGTGTACGGTAATTATCAACAAAGAGATGCATATTATGGATGCGTACGAAGATTCTACGTGTACACGAATACGTGTGTATGTGTGTGGGTGTGCGAACGATACGCACCTACGGATTATGGAAAAACGAAAACTCGTCGTCTATAGAAACTAATTATCGTTCTTCCCACACTCGGCTCGCCGGTGCACCGGCAACGATAACCGTTCGCTAATCCGTTGAGAAGTAGGATCAAAGCAGTTACGGAACGTCGAGCGTGACATTTTTCCATGGAAATGAAAACTTTACCGCGATTCTCGATGCAGTGCACTCGCGATGCATTCCCGATTCGCGTCCGGTGCCCGCGAATCGTAATTGGAAAGTTCCGCGCGGTCTCTGATTTTTTGCAAAATTGCACTCACGAGACTGGTTCTCGCGATCTGAATCTACTCGAGACGAGTAAGTCACGTTACGAATAGGTTAAAATAGCTAAACACGGTTCGAATATTATTATTCCGTTTGATTTTCAGTCCACGTACGATTTGTGCAAATTGTTCCTGGACAGTTGGAGTTGTTTTTAGTTTTTGCGATCGGAATATACTCGAGACGAGTCAGTAACGTTACTTGAGACTAATATTAATTGGAATATTAACGAATATGTTAATTTATTAATAAGTAGCTAAACACGGTCCGAATAATATTCCATTTGATTTTCAGTGCACGTACGATTTGTGCAAATTGTTCCTGGACAGTTGGAGTTGTTTTTAGTTTTTGCGATCGGAATATACTCGAGACGAGTCAGTAACGTTACTTGAGACTAATATTAATTGGAATATTAACGAATATGTTAATTTATTAATAAGTAGCTAAACACGGTCCGAATAATATTCCATTTGATTTTCAGTGCACGTACGATTTGTGCAAATTGTTCCTGGACAGTTGCAGTTATTTTTAGTTTTTGCGATCGGAATATACTCGAGACGAGTAAGTAACGTTACGAATATGTTAATTATATTAATGAGTAGCTAAACATGGTCCGAATTCCATTTGATTTTTAATGCACGTACGAATTGTGCAAATTGTTCCTGGACAGTTGGAGTTATTTTTAGTTTTTGAGATCGGAATATACTCGAGACGAGTAAGTAACATTACGAATACGTTAATTATATTAATTATATTAATGAGTAGCTAAACATGGTCCGAATAATATTCCATTTGATTTTCAATGCACGTACGATTTGTGCAAATTGTTCCTGGACAGTTATTTTTAGTTTGTGCGATTGGAATATACTCGAGACGAGTAAGTAACGTTACGAATACCTTAATTTATTAATAAGTTGCTAAACACGGTCCGAATAATATTCCATTTGATTTTCAATGCACGTACGATTTATACAAATTGTTCCTGGACAGTTATTTTTAGTTTTTGCGATCGGTATATACTCGAGACGAGTGACGTTTCGAATACGTTAATTATATTAATTATATTAACAAGTAGTTAAACACGGTCCGAATAATATTCCATCGATCGTTTGTGTCGTATACTATCGTAACTCTATTGGAACTACGATTAGTTTATTTTCATTCATTTGTTTGTGTAATTGCAAATTAAGCCACTTAGTAAGCAAAAATTTAAATAAATTATACAGAACCGTCGTAAAAGGTTAACAGTCGCGTAACATTGTTTCTAAATGTAACGGGCGGGGCGAGAAAATTTCTTGGAAAGTTGTACTCGTTTCTAGTTCCTGCGATTAAAATATATCCAAAACGGGTAAACAACGTGTTACGAACGCGTTAAAGTAGCAAAACACGCTCCGAATAATATTCGAGCGGTGATCGTTTCTCGTACAGCTGTTGAAACTCCACGTGAAATACGACCGATTTGGATTCGATTTTCAATCGATATCCAATGTGCACGAATCGTTCACGGAAAGTTGCAGTCGTTTCCAATTCTTACGATAAAAATCCACTCCTACTATGAAAAAAAAAATTATAAACACTCGTCGAGAATAATATTATACAACAAGCCTAATTCTAATATGTACATATTTTTCTTTCCACGTATACTCTCCGTTCTCTATTTCAACCGATAAAATATCTTTCGTGCACTAATGGATCTTTGTTTACCCGATAAATAAATACAAATACTCCCATCGATTTCTCGTACCGATGTCGCAATTACGAGCGCTCTACGGGGTTTTCGAGTTTGATTTTCGACTCGCGTGTCCGGTTCGAGGGAATCGTTCTCGGAAAAATGCGGGGGATTCTAATTACCGTGATTGAAAAAAAACGATCTTACGAACGCGTTTCGAGGTAACGAAACAACACCGATCCGAGCGACTCCATTGATCGTTTCTCGTACACGTGTCGCAACTCCGCGATAGATACGATCGATTCGAGCTCGATTTTCCAGGCCTGGCTCGATAATCTCGGGGTCAGTCTAGGCGAAAGATCGTTGGTACGCGTGTAAGACACCGCTGCAACTGCAACCGGAGCCCCTTCCCCCTCCACCTCTCGCTCGATGCACCGCGGTGCAGTTACCGTGCGATAACGCAGCAGAGAAAAGGGGAGGAGTGACTGGTGGGGATAAACGTGTACCGTGTTCGGTCGCGGGCAACGTCGATTCACTTTCTTGCTTCGTCGAGCTGCTTCTTTCGCTTTCCTTTTCGCTCTCGCTTTCGTGCACCGCGTCATTTGCCGCGTAACAGAACCGAGAAGCAACCCGCAAATTGGCCGCTAAAAGGCCTTTCGAAATGGACGAACGCTCACCGGTCTTTCTCTTCCTTTCTCCTTTCTCCGTGAAACTCGATCGATCCTTACCTCGGTTGCTCGGTGGTGTTCTTTCGAATTGGTCGTCCTCGTCGTCGTCGTTGTCGTCGTCGTTGTCGTCGTCGTTGTCGTCGTCGTTGTTGTCGTCGTTGTCGTCGTTTTTCAACCGCGTCTACACCGAAGCAACATCCAGTCATTTTGTCCTCTCTTGTTGCTGCGTGTTACAGAACGTTTCAAATGTACTAGGTTGTTCCAGAAATTTCGTCGTTCGATAGAAGTTATTGAACAGTATATAGTACTATTGGGTTGTTCGGAAAGTCATTTCGTTTTTTTTTTTTTTATGAAAATGAAACACGATTTTTGTAGAGTATATAAACATTTGATTAAATTACATATTCTCCATTTTGGAAAACGAAATCACTTTCCAAAACAACCCAATACTTAATTTTCTTTAATTCTTAACTCGAAAATTAAAGAATGTAAATTGAACGTATTCATAAAATTGTTTTTCTATTAGGTTGTTCGGAAAGTCATTTAGTTTTCTTTGATGAAAATGAAACACGACTTTTTTAGAGTGTATAAACATTTTATTGAATTACATATTCTCCATTTTGGAAAATAAAATGACTTTCCGAACAACCCAGTAGATTGCTCGATAAGTTTCGACGTTCGATGGAACTTATCGAACAGTATAGTACTAAGTTGCTCGATAAGTTTCATCGCTCGATAAAACTCGCGATACTAACATTGAAGTAATACTGTTTTCTCGGTACTACATTGAACAGAACCGTTCAATAAGTTTTATCGAACAACCCATTACTGAACATTCCGTTTACATCGGAGCAACGTAATTCGAGAAATATTTCGAGTATCGTTTTAATACCGCGGCCACGTTTCTCGCTGGCGGTGCAACGGTTTCACGATCATAATTGGTTTCAGATGATCGACGATAATAATGGTCTCGAGTGATCAACGTTCACTTAATGGTAATTAATAATTCGATAATGGTTTCAAGCGATCAACGATCACAATGGTCTCGAGTGATCAACGATCGTAATGATTTCAAATAACGATCATTCTATATTTTTCTTTTTTGTTAACCTTTTACGCGAGTCGAATGGAATTCGGAGCAACATTTGGCAACAAGTGGCGACCTTTTCGATAAACGTGGAACATTGAGAAAATGTTCCACGATGTTGTTTCGGTGTTAGCTACGGACTACGTTGAAGCAACAAGGAGGAACATTTTGTCGATGTTTCTTGAAAAAGTTGCCACTTGTTGCTAAATATTGCTCCAAATTCCAACTCCTTTTCGTCGCCATTTGTCCGTTTCCACTCGAATCGGTAACGATTTAAGAAAAATAGAAATCACCTGAAAATGCTCGTCCAGTGTGGACAATTTGTTACTCGGTTTAGAAACACATCGTCGTCATCGACCTCAACACGGACAGAAGTACAATAATTCATTGGTTATTCGATCTAATGGGGGTGAAAGGTTAGTTGGACAATCGAGGGTGTCGGGAAATAGAGGGATTATTTTTCTTAGGGCAACTGGAAGATATAAATATCTACATCGACGTAATACACATTATTTTGAGTATTCGTTTAAATAACAAGTTAATAAGCAAGCACAATAAGCTATTGGTTATTAGATCTAATAGGGGTGAAAGGTTAGTTGGACAATCGAGGGTGTCGGGAAATAGAGGGATTATTTTTCTTAGGGCAACTGGAAGATATAAATATCTACATCGACGTAATACACATTATTTTGGGTATTCGTTTAAATAGAAAATTAATAAGTAAGCACAATAATCTATTGGTTAGTAGATATAATAGGGGTGAAAGGTTGGTTGGACAATCGAGGGTGTTGGGAAATAGAGGGATTATTTTTCTTAGGGTAACTAAAAGATATAAATACATACGCCAAAGTAATATACACCATCTTGAATATAATTTAAGTGACAAATTTCACGAATATTCGTTGAGTGAAATTTTTGGAGAAAAAACTTGAATAGAAGAATGACGACAATATGGTTTTTTATTGTTTCGAAGTAATAGGTTGCTCGATAAGTTTCGTCGTTCGATAAGAAATGGAACTATTAGGTTCGTTGTGTTATTTTTCTAGAATTGTTCAAAGTTAAAGTGTCATAGTATTTTTTTACAATGGAAAAAGTTACAAAACTTATTGAACAACCTGGTATCTCCCTACCGCAATAATGACTCAATTCGAAAGACTGTGACTCACGATTTACGATTATAGACCAAGTTAGTGAATATTTTAAATTTACAAGTTGCATTGCAGCGAATCAACTTCTTTTTATTATGTTCGGCTGGTTGGATAATCGAGGGAGTGCAAAAATATCAGAAAACTTGCGAAATATTCAAGATGTCCATCCTTCGTTAATATATATCATAGTATTATTTCTATTCTCGTTTCTATTTTTCTTTGCCATAAATCATAAATATTGCAGTTCCAAGTGACGATTCTTCTTTCGTTCCTTTTCGATCTTTCTCGACTTACAACGTGGAACATTCAAACGCTCGTTTAAAAAATTAATAAAAAATAGACCATCGTTCTCTGAAAAAAGAACCATTATGATCAAACCATTATGATCCTGAAAAAACCATTGTATCACCAAAAACGAACGTGATCGTGACATCGAAACGAAACTCGAAATATTTCTCGAATTGCCTTCTGTATGTTTGAAACATTTTTGAAACGTGTAGCAACAAGATGCAACAAGATGCAACGAAACGCATCGACTCAATGGTTACTTAATTGTACAGTAGCTACCAATCATCTCATTCGTAGGTGTGCAATTTCGATCCAACGTGAAATTTCTTTAATCACGATTTTCGTTATCATCCTAATCGTCGTCCCGTTTAAAGAACGCGGAGAAAGGAATTGTACTCCGTCAGTTTGCAGTTCCCTACGAGCGCGTGATGTTTAACGATACTTGCGTCATCGAACGAACAGCTTGCGTACGTTGGCGAATAACAGTGTTCGCGAACGTTGGCGAAAAAGTTCGGTCGCCTGTGTGGCGTTCTTTAATGCACTCCCGAGTTTCGATCGACTCGGAACTCTTTATGGACGACGCGAATCACCGGTTTACTTTTACCCAGATCTGGTTACCGATCGTTGCACAACGAGCACGAGCTAACCGATTCGTCGTGAAAACGTTCGTCGAAGAGTTCCAACGGTCGAGGAACAACGATTCGTGGAAAAAGAACCGAGGGACGAAACGAAAAATGTTGTTTGCTACGTGCACGTGAAGTGGGGTCGTAAAATCGCAGTACACCCCTACAGGGTGTGCAGTACACCCCTACGGGAGGGGTGGGGGTGATTCTACGTGAAAAGACGAGAAAAAAAAATACGGTGTAACGTTTTTTCATCCAGTGCTCCGTTTTCGAGATAATCGATCTCGAAGTTTGCCACGCGATTAAATTAAATTAAATACGCGATCCTGATTATTGTGTATTCTCTAGGAACGGTTTGTGTCCGTTCGAGATAGTATTAATCGATATACGGTATCGTAGCGATAAAATGTATTTCTACGCATTGTTCGTCTTGTAATTTGCGAATATTGTTGAAAATATCGTTAAAAAAGAAAACAAACGTGTCGTCGCTCTTTCATCGTTCGAACTATTTGATAATTTTTCTTTTAAACGTGTAACGTTTGTAACATTCTCTTTGTACACTTGTTCTTTGATACGCTCCAAATACATTGTACACTTTTGATTAATCTCCGATCGATTCATCGTATTCGACGTTTACAAAAATGTTCGCAAATAAAAGAGACCATGGACAACACTGTGCTCCAATCTGGAACGATTTTTGGATTAAGTAGCTTCTATAGTAATTAAACCAAATAACCAAAACAAGGTTAAAATGACAGTAATTGGGACATGTACTCTATGAATGATCGAACCGTATTCAATCTGTTGCGTGGTCGAACGATCTTCGAGGTCGATTTTCTCTAAAACAGAGTACCAGGATTGAAAAATGCTCTACAAATTTTTTTTTCTTACACGTTTGCGTAGAAGCATTCTATAATCGAGTGTACTGCGATCTCCGCAGACTGTATTTTGCACTCGTGGCAAAAGATTATACTTGGCCTCCGTCCGTACCAAATAGTCATCGTTTGACCACGACGAATCAATTTGGCGCGAGGACAGCGTTGAAAAGAGAGCACCGGAATTGAAAAATGTTCTACAAAATCTTTTTTCTTACACGTTCGCGTAGAACCCTCCTATAATCGAATGTACTACGATTTCCGTAGACTGTATTTTGCACTCAGAGCAGATCATAGCTTCTGTTTATACTGAATACTCATTCTTTCATATAACGCGACAATACCCCTGATTTCTCGAAAACAGAGCACCAAAATTAAAAAATGCTCTACAAAATTTTTTTTCTTACACGTTCGCGTAGAACCCTCCTACAATTGAGTGTACTGCGATCTCCGCAGACTGTACTTTGCACTCAGAGCAGATCATAGCTTCTATTTATACTAAATACTCATTCTTTCATTTAGTTCGAGAATAGCCCTGATTTCTCGAAAAGAGAGCACCGGAATTAAAAAATGCTCTACAAAATCTTTTTTCTTACACGTTCGCGTAGAACCATCCTACAATTGAGTGTACTTCGATCTCCGCAGACTGTATTTTGCACTCGTGGCAGAAGATCATACTTGGCCTCCGTCCGTACCAAATAGTCATCGTTTGACCGCGACGAATCGATTTAGCGCGAGAACAGCGTCGATACTAATTAACCAATACCCGATGCCCGTTGTGCGCGCGCGTATGTGTGTGTGTGTGTGTGTGTATCTGGCTAGCAGGAAAAAGCGGTTTCGTGAAAGCGCATGATTCCAGGCCATGTGCAGACAGCGGCAGCGCGGGCCTTGTTGCAGCGGCCTATCCAGCCAGGGCCATTGTCCGTGGTTGAATGAGCTCTTTGTCCGGTACGTACATGCTGCTCCCGAGGACGATGTCGGTGGTAGTGCAGGTCTGCCGCTGGTCCAGGTTTCTCCCACCTAAGCTGTACAACCTCGAGGAAGGACCCTCTTGGTGGTGGAACGCGTCGAACGGCCCGAACACGCTGTCTAATGTATAGTTCTCTGATGTATAGCCTCGTGCCGGGACGAGTAACAGCTGTCGCTAACCTACCTACCTACCTACCTACCTACCTTCCGTCGTATTAAGGGAGAGACTCTCCGAGTTGCTCCAAGCGGACCACCACCTGGCCCCCGACCCCGACAACCCTCCATGTGGCCTTGCTACTTGTCGGTTCCCGGATGAACTACAGTTACCGATCCAACGCAACCGACTTTCGATCGGTCTTAACGCGTTGAGTGGTAACAACGTGTGGTCACCGGTGATCGACGATCCAAATTTACGATGTTCGTTCGAACAGCTTACCACGAACGTACATTATTGTTCGGGAACTTCGTAACAATGGTAACCTCGTCAACGGTGGTATAAAGTAACAACGTGTACACCGAAGAAACGTGTGTTTAATAGGTCAGAGTGCAAAGGACACACCGATTCCCACGTATTTTCGGTGATGGTGTATTATTGGCTGGAACAATCTGTGGTAAATGGGTCGAGTGACGAAGAACGTCGTTAACGCGGTGGATACCATGGTGGTCGACGGTGATCGAACCTCTAAATAAGCGATGTTGATTTAAATAGCATACAAGGAACGAATCTTTTAACGTTCGCGAACGGTTAAAGGTTTTAAGTAACGTTACTGTCGTTAACGATACCGTGATGTAACGAGTGCAACGAAGAAACGAGGATCTAATTGGCGAGAGTGCAACAGATACACCGACTCGCACGTATTTTCGGTGATAGTGTATTATTGGCTGCAACAATCTCTACTAAATGGGTCGTGTGACGAAGAACGTCGTTGAAGCGCTGAATACCATGGTGGTCGCTGATAATCAACCTTTTAAGTATGCGATGTTTGTTTAAATGGCTCACGAGGAACGAATCTTGATATTTGCGAAGTTTTAAGTAACGGTGCTATCTTTAGCGATGCTGTGAAAGAACAAATACACTGAATATTTTTCATTTTCGCGCTACGGTTCGAACGAATGTCGAGAACGTCCTCGATTATGGAAAATTGACGTGGCCAGTCAACGCGGTTAACACATTGCGCACGGGTTACGAGATATCTTGTGTACAGCGAATCGAACGTTTAGACTCGATTACGAAATATCTCGATTTTATGCTTTGCTGTATTCGCCTATCGACGGCCTAACCGTTAACCCTTTGAGTGCTGTGGACTTGTATATGCGCCCAGAGAGAGCTATCGATGTGTACTATGAACGCATATACGAAAATAATATTCTTGTGTGTTATTTAATTTGGCGTAAAAGAATTACAATTGTAACTTATTTACGTTTAATCGACAGAATTCGCTCTAACAAAAAATTTTCTCAGCGATCTGAATATCTGATCGTAATCGCTGATTCTTTCGGACCGGAGTATTCGGCAGTCAAAGGGTTAAAATTGATTTAATTTGTTTATTACGTTGCCAAGGTAACGGTGTCTTGTGGCAAGAATCGCGAAATAGGTGTCGAAAGACAACAAGATTATATATAAAACAATATTACCTGCATTGGACCCAAAAATGTTCAGACCCTGGAAGCAAATTTGACAAGCAGATCGGCCTCTGTTAAGGTACGTTTTCACGTGGCGGTGTAACTGGATTCCCGAGATCCCTGTGCGATAATAAACGTTTATCTTTTTATAATAGACTCGTATTATCGCGTCGCCTTTCAGCAGATTAGCCTTTTGTACACAAAGTTCTTAATCAACGTGTAATCTGCCTCGACATCGCATCTAAACTACCTTTTTATGCACCGTCTAAAAGCTTTACCAATAAGCGCGATAGAACTCCGAATCGTAATAAAACGAAAACGAATACGACAAAGAGAAGTCCAAGGAGTGCCAAATACTCGAGAATCGATAAATTTGGATTCCCGGCAACACTTTCCACACCACTGAAACATTCTCTTCTTGTATTGTATTGACCCAGTCAACACATATCGGGACGGGTTAATTAACAATTGAACCACAGTCGCATTGAATTTTTCAACCGAACTACGAATCGGGAGTTTCAGTTGGTCGATTGCGTGTAGGAAACGTTTCTCGAATTGAACAAGAATTTCGATAATAAATTTTAATCGTTTCAACTCGTTCAACAACTGTGTATCCTCGATGATTCGTAAAGCGTTATCGACCACAAACGTCGCACGACTTTGACGATTTGATAACAAACATGGCGTCTGTGACGATTCCAAATTCTATCACCCTTATTGAAATATAACACTAGATAGAAATAATCGAAAAACCGCTACACATAAAAACGTAGCGGCTTTTTTTTTCTTTAGGTGGATTTTAGAAATTGTTCGATTCACAATCGTGGACCAAGTTGGTCGTCATTCACGATTTTGTAACTTTTCGCCTTATTTTTTTCCTCCTTTTTTTCTCCGCGTCCTCCGTGCACGTGCAAGGGTGCAACTAGCCGAGACTCGACAACTCGCGGGCGCTCGCTCGCGTCCTTCGAGGCGAGCTGCAAAGTGTCGCAATCCGAGCGGACTCTAATTATCTCCTTATTCGGAGTAAAATCGCAACGGTTCAGAGCTCGTATCGTTTGTAAAGCGTTATCGACCACAAACTTCGCACGAATTTGACAATTTAATAACAAACATGGCGTCTGTGACGATTCCAAATTCTATCGCTCTTATTGAAACATAACACTACATAGAAATAATCGAAAAACCGCTACGTGTAAAAACCTACTGGGCTTTTTTTTTCTTTAGGTGGATTTTAGAAGTTGTTCGATTCGCAATCGTGAACAAAATTGGTCGTCATCCACAATTTTGTAACTTTTCGTCTCGTTTTCTTCCTCCTTTCTTTCTCCGCGTCCTCCGTGCACGTGCAAGGGTGCAACTAGCCGAGACTCGACAACTCGCGGGCGCTCGCTCGCGTCCTTCGAGGCGAGCTGCAAAGTGTCGCAATCCGAGCGTACTCTAATTATCTCCGTATTCGGAGTAAAATCGCGACGGTCCAAAGCTCGTATCGCTTTGGAGATTGTCCAAGTCGCGACATTTTACGCGTCGCGTGGTACACGAGCGTTGTTCGTGGAGTCTCCGGCCGGGCGCTGGAAATTATCCAGAACTAATTCAAAGTATGCGGTACGTTATCCCGTAGCGAGGTCTCGTACATTGCGCGGCGATCGTTAATCGTTGCGAAATTATCTGGTTATTACGATGGTTCGCGGGCCGCGTCCGAACGATTTACCCTGTCCATGGAATATCAATATCGACGACGAGTATACGTATATCGTCGTGGATATATTTGGGCGAATGTGTGCACTCGGATAGGTTTCGCGACGCGTTACGTTGCGTTGCGTAAATTTCGCGCGCGAAATCGAAGCGGGCGGTGACGTACGTCGACCTATTACCGCCATTGTTTAACCCGTTCGGGTTAAATTATCAACCGGCGGTCTCATTGGCGCACGAGCTGGACCAAAACTCGCGTTATTACGAATACAGATTCGTAGTTTGTCGATCTTGGATCATTTTCGCGTCTGCAATGATTTTTTATCATTTAACGGTAATCTGAAAATTTCGATTCTCCGAGCAACGAATTTTATCGTTTCGTGAACGACGCTAATGGATAAAATTAATTTATCGTTACGGTGTACCGAATGGAAAATATTTACGGTTGCGAGTGTGATTTTACTTTCATCCGATGAACGTTGAAATAAAATGGAGAAACCTGTGGGTGGGGAAGGGAAGGAATTTATCAAATTGATGATACACGTATAGAATAGAAAGAGAGTTTTCGAGAAACGTGGTATGGAATTTAATACAAGTTTCATCGCAAAAGTAATTGAAACCGATCAAAGTGATCGATCGGTGGTATTAACGTCGTAGAAACGTACAAATATAAATAGTTTATTAAGGTACATCTCGTACCTTTGAAAATCCATTGGCTGGGAAAGAGGATAAATTTATCAAATTGATCGTACGTACAGAATGGAGAGAATCTTCGAGAAACGTACTATCGAATTTAAACCAAATTTCTTCGGTCGGAAGCGATCAAAATGACCAATTGGTACTATCGACGTCTTGAAAACGTATATAAATAATTTATGAAAATACACTTGATATCTATTTCAAGGAACCCAATTAATGGAAAAGAATAAATTTACACGATCGATAGTATCTACAGAATAGAAAAAAGAAGTTACTCGAAGCTCGTGTTCTCATTAACATCTATCGATTGTCCATAATCTTCGTTAAACACTTTACGAAATTTAAAAACAAATTTCTCCATAAAAGCAGATGAAACTGGTCAAAATGATCGATTGGTAGTAATTAACTTTATAGAAACATACATACGTAAACAGCCTCGCGAATCGTTCGATCTCGATGGATATTTTTCGGTGACAGGATTCCACGATGAAAACGTAAATAGGAGCGAACGTTGGCCGGGAGAGAGAGAGGAGAGTACGCCATGACAAAAATTTCGATCGCAAATCAAATTTTCCGCGGGATGAGTAAAACACCGGACGCGAAAACGTTACGTACGCGCGCGTAGCAGAAGGTTCGTTCGAAACGATCGCGTAATTTTCATCGAATCGCCGATGGTTCACGTTGGAGCTTTATAATCTCGCAACGAAACGTGCAACAGCTGCTCGCCCACCAACCGTACCATCGGACATCGTGAAAAGGTCGTTCGCCTCTTCCTTTTCGCAAACTAGGTACGTATCGCCTCGCGCGGGAGGAAGACGAGCCGAGCGTATCATCCGCGCGGTCAGATCCGCTCCGCCTGGGCGAAAAAGTTGGCCTACATCTTCAAGGAAATTATTACCTCGAAGTCTTGGTCTCGTGTCAGTTTTATCGTCCTTAACCCTTAGTGTACCAAAATGGAGGATGATCGACGTTCTTCGTTATAGGGATGTCCTTAACATTTATCGAAATAGGCAATTAACGATACTCGTAAATTTGTATCTGATATTTTCGAAGAGGAACGATACTGAAAAGAAATCAAATGTGAAATGAATTTAACGCTAGAATTACCAAAAGGGTAATCCTTAGTATACTAAAATGGAGGATGATCGACGGTCTTCGTTATAGGGATGTCCTTAACATTTATCGAAATAGACATTTAACGATACTCGTAAATTTGTATCGGATATTTTCGGAGAGGAACGATAATCAAATGTGAAATAAGTTTAACGCTAGAATTACCAAAAGAGTAACCCTTAGCGTATCAAAATGGAGGATGATCGACGTTCTTCACCATGGAGATGTCCTTAACATTTATCGAAATAGATAATTAACGATACTCGTAAATTTGTATTGGATCTTTTCGGAGAGAAATGATACTGGAAGGAAATCAAATGTGAAATAAATTTAAAGCTAGAATTACCAAAAGGGTAACCCTTAGCGTACCAAGATGGAGGATGATCGACGTTCTTCGCTATGGGGATATCCTTAACAATTATCGAAATAGGCAATTAACGATACTCGTAAATTTGCATTGGATATTTTCGGAGAGAAATGATACTGGAAGGAAATCAAATGTGAAATAAATTTAACGCTAGAATTACCAAAAGGGTAACCCTTAGCGTACCAAAATGGAGGATGATCGACGTTCTTCGCCATGGAGATGTCCTTAACATTTATCGAAATAGATAATTAACGATACTCGTAAATTTGTATCGGATATTTTCAGAGAGAAACGATACTAGAAAGAAATTAAATGTGAAATAAATTTAACACCAGAACTACCAAAGGGGTCAATCTGAGCTGTTTCGAGCTTCTTTTTAAAATTACTTAATTATTAACGGTGTCCTTGGCTGCAATATTCGTAGACAATTATCGAAACAGACAATTAATCGTACTCGCAAATTAATTAAGTTCCCTGTCTAATTTATAAGATACCTATGTGATCTGATACAAACAGAAATACGTTCATTGCGGGTAGTTCTAATGTTAAAAGACTTGATAACTTTTTCATCGTTATATTAGTTATTACTGTAGTATTTTTGTTTCAATATCGATCCTATTTCACCGCGACTCACTTGTCATTTACAATTTAGAACAGGTTATTCTTATCACATTATACTCTATTTACAACAATCCAAGGCAAACGCTATCACGGTATCAAACCACTCGTTTTTACTCATTCGGACGCAGATACGTCGGACGAAACCGTCACGCCGAAACACGACAGACCGTATAGATTTTTTTCGTAGATATTTAATTTTATCCTACAAATAATTTTCGTCGATTCTTTCCCTTTTTGCCCGTATCGATCGAAATTAGTAATAAAACTCACGAAAATATTTCGAGCTACGTATTTCCAACAGTTACACAGAACGACATCGCAAAAACGTATATCGTACTCCATCTTGGTACGATAAGGGTCAACCTTGAAAGTGCCCTGAATAATCCCAGCCGAAGGGATGAAATATTCTTTACTGGTGCAAAAACTCTATCGATTGAACGAACAAGGTGTAACCAAGTTACAATAGTGATATTCTTTTATGGCGAAATTAAATGATACAAGAACGTTATTTTCGAACATAATCCACACCGATTGCTTTCTTCGTACTCATGTATACGTCCATAACGCTCGAAGGGTTAAAGGGCGGCAATTGTTTCATCGTTTCTTTGTTACGAGACAAGATCGATTTACGAAACGCGAGAAAAACGTTAGACCATCTCTCCGTAGGTTGTTGTTTCAATTTCTTCGTCGATACCCGATTCGATTCGATGGAATAGAAGTAACCAAATGCTCGTCACTTCCTGCGAAAGTATCGCGTAGGATATCCCTCTTTCAGTGCTTTTTCGAACGCCTCCTCCATATTGAGCGACGCTGCCTCGTCCTCGCCGATATCGTCGGTTACGTTCCCATCGGCGTCCAGCATCGGTTCGTTTCTCATTAATCTGTACCGATTGTCCAAGTGAATCACTGGCTTCCACTCTTGGAGTTTCACTAGCTGCAAAACGAGGAAAATGTTTTAACAAAACGCAGCAACGTTCTCCTGCTCGAAAGCTTCTGGTTAAGTGGGAGTTGTCGTCGTCGTCGTCGTCGTTGTCGTTGTTGTCGTCGTAATCGTGTATTCACGGCGAAGGAAAAATCGTTTCGAGTTTTAGAGAACAATAGCCACGAAACGTTGAATGCGACCAATGTAGCCAGAAAAATAACCCGAATCCCGTGTACAAGGAATGGAGGAACACCGTGAATCGGAGTGGGAGAAGTAACGGGTGTTTCTGTTGCATCGTAGTTAGGTATACCTTGTACCTGATATACCAATACAGTAGATACACTCGTTACTTCTCCCACTGTTGTATTATTGGATTGTTCAAAAAGTCATTTCTCTTCTTTTTTTGTGGAAATGAAACAATTTTTTTTAGGGTGTACAAACATTTTATTAAATTACATATTCTCCATTTTGGAAAACGAAATGACTTTCCGAACAACCTAATAGTATACCAGGTGTAAGGTATACCTAACTACGATGCAATAGGAACACCCGTTACTTCTCCCAGTTTGTCCATATTGCCTCACTCCACTCCTTACAAATGAAATTCAGTTCACTTTTCTGGCTACACTGGTATGGATTAAATCTAGGTTAGGTAGATATATTATTATACCTAATACTTGGTACAATAATACAGCAAATACACTCGTTACTATCCACACTCCTTACACATAGAATTCGATTTATTTTTCCAACTAGATCATTTCTATTCCACTCAATTTTAAATCAATTTATTTGCTCTTTTGTGGTACTTGCTACACAAGTCTCAACTAGTACATATAAATACCATAACCGGAAAAATAAGTCGCATACCGTGTGTAAGGAGCAGGGCAAATAACGGCTGTTCTTATTGCAATGTACTTAGGTATACCATTATATTCGATACACAAATACAATAGATACACCCGTTACTTCTCCCACTCTGCTCGTACTGTCCCCCACTCTTTGAACATGAGATTTAGCTCACTTTTCCGGCTACGCTGAACGAGACAGCTTCCGCTAGGCATCCGAGGGCTCGTGAAAAATATCTCAAAAGGCAGTCAAGCTGCGCAGTCGTCGGTTATCTAAACATTTCGCGGGACGCGTGTAGGCGTCAAACGGTGGCAAAGTGTCGCGAACGAGAACCGTAGAAATTCACCAAGTTGCCCTCAACGTGTTAGGAGAGGGAGGGGTGGGGGGTTGCACCCACGCGCGCGGAGGAAAGTAGCTTTCACGGATACGCCAGTCCTCATCCGACAACGTAAGAGTTTTTCGGTACAGAGAGAGTGAGTGAGAGAGAGAGAGAGAGATGTCGTTTCGTCCGTGCACAGTAGCTATCGGATAGAAGTCAACGTCAAACAGCGACGTTGCTGAAAATCCGCACCGCGTCGCTCGCAATAAGCTGCTTACCCCGCAACCAACCAACCAACCGACCGACCAACCAACCACTCTCCCTCTCCCCGTCCCCTCTGCAAACCCTCATTCAAACCTGGCAGGAACTTTGTCGTTGGTATTGTCAATATTACAGGCGAAGCCCGCGTTTCTCACGGCTCGTGTACCGCCGTGGTCGAATAATTATCGAGACTAAATGATCGTTTTTTCCCCTCTGGTTTATTTACTTTCTTTTTTTTTTTTTTTTTTTTTTGTTTCTTTCTGCGAAGCAACGACATTGAGAATACCTCAGGACGAAGCAGCGTTACGAGTACTAGGAATCGTGTAACTTTTCAAGGCGAAAAATCGGACCCGTGAGAACCGTCCAATCGTGAAACCGAACGATGCACCGAGAGCGATCGTAACTTCGAAGCGACGCGACCCGCGCTTTATCGGCACTTCGGTTGAGAATTCGTGTATTTGACGATTAGATGGATCGAATATTGTGTACGTTTGTGTTATTGTGTATCGTTGCTAGAGTATCGGCCGAAGAATCGACGAGATTGGATTCTCCGTCGGTGAAACGTGTATGAAAATTTCGAACGAAGGCACACGGAACGCGAATTTTTACGCGCGATTAGAACTAAATGGGAACGGGCTCGCGTTCGGATTCGCTCTTATGGGGAAAACATTTTTACGATCGAGCCGGTAACGCTGTGACGTGAGTCGAATGGAAAATATATACACGAATTTAAAGTTTCAACGAAGGATAAAACTCGATGCGCCCCGCGACAAAGAACGCTCTTGGCGGCCGGCGGGCTTTTGTCGGCACAGCTGCCGAATCGTTCCAGTTCGATGCAAAGGGTCTCTTTCGGGCCGAAAGAAACGTAACAATGACGAGAACGTGTTCGAAAAAATTGCACCTCGACAACACCAAGGATAAATATTTTTTATTACGGGTAATTCCAATATATTCTTTTTTTTTCTTTCTATGTATGCGAAGTTTTCTGTCACAATTTAAGAAATATCTTGTACATTGGGTACTAATGAGTTTTTTACGTAGATAATAAATAAATAAATAAATGAATACAACGAATAGGAAAGTCGTAATCGATGAGAATATTTGTGGATTGAAATCGTGATTACGAGCGTGTTTTAACGCTCGGGTCCTTTTGGACCCAACTCTAAACGTAAAACACTCGCCTCTTTGGTATTCGATATCGAAAAATGTATTCAATTTGACGTAATAATGAATCGTCAGGTGCAAAGGTGTTACTGCCAATGCTTGGAAAACTCGGATTTTCGGCGATCTTCGAGAAAATTCACGCGAAAAACATTTTTTATGAGGATGTTCGCGAGTGTGTCACGGGTTGATCCTGGGTAAATCCATAACACGGCACACTCAACTAAGAAAATTCGTAGAGTAATAGTTTGAATGTAAAAAGTACAAAGACGAAGTAAGTTTGACACACAGTGCTTGCTAGTAAGACTTAGACTGGTTCTTTGTTGGCATGTGGTTATATGTATGGTTTTGTTTTGTTGGTTTGGATTTAGGTAGGGTAGATGAGAGTGAAGGCTAGGGAGGGTTCGGTAGATGCTATTTAGCCACTGTCATTTCTGCACTATGGATTGTTTGGTGCATTAGAGGGGCAAAGTTTGGTTGATGTCGTTTAGGTACTGTCATCCCTGGACTATGAGTTGTTTGGTACATTACAAAGGCAAAGTTTGGTTGATGTCGTTTAGGTACTGTCATCTTTGGACTATGGATTGTTTCGTACGTTACAAAGGCAAAGTTTCGTTGATGTCATTTATTTACTGTCATCTCTGGACTATGGGTTGTTTGGTACATTACAAAGCCAAAGTTTGGTTGATGTCATTTATTTACTGTCATCCCTGGACTATGGATTGTTTGGTACATTTCAAAGGCAAAGACTTTTGTTGATGTCATTTATAAACTGTCACCCCTGAACTATGGATTGTTTGGTACATTACAAAAGACAAAGTTTGGCCAATATCGTTTAGGTACTGTCATCCCTGGACTATGGATTGTTTGGTACGTTACAAAAGGTAAAGTTACGGTCGATGTCATTTAGATGCTCTCATCCCTGGACTATGAGTTGTTTGGTACATTTCAAAGGCAAAGACTTCTATCAATGTCATTTAGATGCTCTCATCCCTGGACTATGAGTTGTTTGGTACATTTCAAAGGCAAAGACTTCTGTCGATGTCATTTAGATGCTCTCATCCCTGGACTATGAGTTGTTTGGTACATTTCAAAGGCAAAGACTTCTATCAATGTCATTTAGATGCTCTCATCCCTGGACTATGAGTTGTTTGGTACATTTCAAAGGCAAAGACTTCTGTCGATGTCATTTAGATGCTCTCATCCCTGGACTATGAGTTGTTTGGTACATTTCAAAGGCAAAGACTTTTGTCGATGCCATTATAAACTGTCACCCCTAAACTATGGATTGTTCGGTATCGTTTAGGTACTGTCATGGACCCTGGTTTAGACCTGGGTAGACCCCAGGTACTGGTCCCTGGACTATGAGTTGTTTGATACGTTACAAAAGGCAAAGTTCGGTCGGTGTCATCCGGGAGCGAATTATTTCTGATGAACGATGAGTCGTACAGATACCTCGCGAGTGAATCGAAATGACCCGAGCACGGGCACGTTGTTTGTCTCAGGGTCGCGCGAAAGGTTCAAAAACGGGTGTCCGTAGACGGAAACCGTCAACGCGCGCGCAGTACTCAAAGGATTCGACGAGCGTCGAAAGCCGAGGACGTCTCTGCTCGTTCCACTGTGCGCGATCTTTATATTTACCTGGTCGTTGCTTTTGTCCGGGGAGAGCTCGAAAGCGAAAGAAGCACGAGATCAAACGATGCCAGACCGCAACGACGCTCCGAGCAGCGACTGAGAGATTCCGCGAATCGGGGGGGAGGGAGAGTCAGGGTTGTTCTTGTTTCGAGGTGTGCCGACTGTCGCGAAAGTCAGTGACATTGTTCGGACTCGTTGCATTCCCGATTAACAATCTCCTTTCGGATAGTAACGGGTTGTTCGGAAAGTCATTTTGTTTTCTTTGGTGAAAATGAAACATAATTTTTTTTAGAGTGTATAAATTTTAAAAAATTATACTATATATTCTCCATTTTGGAAAATGAAATAACTTTCCGAACAACCCAGTAGATTGCTCGATAAGTTTCGTTGTTTGATAGAACTTATTGAACAATATATAGTACTATTGGGTTGTTTGGAAAGTCATTTCGATTTTTTTTTTTCTTGTGAAAATGAAACACGATTTTTTTTAGAATGTATAAACATTTTATTAAAATATATATTCTCCATTTTGGAAAACAAAATGACTTTTCGAACAACCCAATACATCGCAACACCGATGATTTTTAAATCATTCTCAATACAGTCGACTCTCCCTAACTATTGTCTCCAAAATTGGGACTTTTCCAAGGAGTGAAGTTGCATCGTTTACTCTTTCGACCGTACTTCCATAAAAGCCCAATGATCAGCCAATGTTAAATTTTTGAATGGAAGGAGTTAATAGGGGTAGATTCTAAACGTAAAATTTTAATTTCGAGTACTTAATTTTGAACTTAACTCTTTGAAGCACAGTTAAACGTGTGAAATGATACGAAATATCTGAAACTAAGAAATAGATTAATTCGATAATTACTTACGGGATGGAATATTAACAGTCGCGCTTGTGTAACTTGTATGGAGTTAATGGAGAGCATTAATTTTTCACGGTGGGTTGAAAAATATCCCACTGTCTTTATAGAGACATTATTAATGCGACCGTCTCCGTTGTAGAAGTCGTCGTCGTTCGTTCGTTGTCGAGTATCGAATAACCGATGACGCAGAGCGGTATTGAATCTCAGTTCCTACAGGGTATCCTATTTAAAATCCACGCATTGCGTCATTGTAATTTTTCGGTCGTCGAGACATCCTCCAACTAGTGTCAATTTTTAGGAAATTTATTAGAGAATTGGGCTAGATTTTCTCTCTCTACTACATCAGCTCGGTTAGCACTCGAAGCTTTTTTGCTACCAGAAACTAGCACCTCGATGAAATCCTTCGAATCGTGTAATTAATTTAAAACGGAACATTTCAGTATTTCATATACATATGTTTGCATCTTACAAGAAAAGAGTAATTGAATTTTAATTTCAATTCCAAACCAAGATGGTTTTCCAAATTGGAGAAAGTACACCGAATTAAGTGGCGATCGAGTTTAAAGGGTTAACGCGTGAAAAAAATTTACACGAGCCACCCTATAGATACAAAGGTTTACATTATTGCTGTGTAGTTGGCTACCGGAACAGTTGACAACGATACCAAACAGAGAATGACTGTGTGCATACGTATAGGAAGAATGAATGCACTTACGGAATTTTATTATTAATATCTCGGAAACTATTAAATATCCGAAGTGGAAATTTTATATTTAAAATTTACTCCTCCTCTCCTCTATTGCCCCGAAATTGGTGCTCATTGGTCACTGAAGCTTTTCAGAAGAACGTTTCACTGTTTTCCACACAGGCAGATGAAAAGAATTCAAGCGAGCGCAGGAGAGGTACGAGCGGAACGAAAATACACAGCACGTATGAACGTCGACTCGAATGTTAATCGTCTTGTGTTTCATTACTCGACATCTAAGCTTACTGCTAGATTTCCAAGAATGGGTGGGGATAACGACGGACGATAAAGTGGGCAAAAGTTCCTATACTGAAGTAATACACTCTATACGCGTAATATATACAAAATGGATAATATTTTATTAAAACATTCCTCGAATTTTATACTGTAAACACCGAGCAAGGGACAACAATACTCACCGATATAAAACCTTTCCCTATTTAATTGGAAAAAATTGCACGATTATTAAGTGCAATTAATAATCAAGTCTGCGAAGACGTTAAGTACTTCGTACCAAAAAGGACATAAAGAGACACTAAATATCGTTCTGAATAGCATGACGTCGTGTGCGGACGTCTGCTCTGAAATTTATCGCACATTGCATCGTTTTTAAGATAAGCTATTTACTACGGGTCAAGTAGGACGGTTTTCGTTTCGCGAAAGGTTCGATAGAACGATGAAACTTGTTTATTTTCGGTGGACCGCTCGGTCGTCGAGGTTCGCGATACGGTGAGGGGAATCCCTGGTCGGTGGTGGGGATGAACGACGAGCAGTTACGCGGTGGATCGTTTCGCGCAGTTATCCGAGTTTCACCGCGTGTACCATTGCTCTGTCCGTGACAATTTCCTATAAGTCGCGTTCCGTTTGTTTCGATCGTCGCGGATTTTACGAATTGGTCGAAGAAAACGCGTAAGAGATATATCAGAGAGGGCTCCACGTGCAGACCAGACCGGTGCTGCCTGAAAATCAAATTACCTCGTTAGAAGCCGCAAAGCAGACGCTATAGAGGAACGGTGAGCCCCACGTGAGGAGAGGTGCGGGGAGGATGGAGGGTCGAGGAAACCTTTGGAAACTTCCCTCGTAAGCCAAATGCCTGACCCGAATTCACCGGGTCTTCCCTGGTCGTTTACGATGAACTCTTTTCCTGTTTTCTATGGTTTCCAAAGCGCGTGGTAATATTCTAAATCGACTGAACGGCTCACGGTTGCACCGGTCTCTCGGGCCTACGAATTCGTAAACAAGGAAACCTTGTCGGGCGCGAGCTTGGCGAGGGTCACGTTGAACGGGAGATTAAACGGGAAAAGTGTCGAAAGGTTTTTAGAGAGAGTAGTGGAGATAAGTATATATACATACATATATAATCGTGGTACGATATATATACGTACATACATATATAATCGTGGTACGATATATATAAGTACATACATATATAATCGTGGTACGATATATATAAGTACATACATATATAATCTTGGTACGATATATATAAGTACATACATATATAATCGTAGTACGATATATATATAGGTACATACATATATAATCGTAGTACGATATATATATAGGTACATACATATATAATCGTGGTACGATATATATAAGTACATACATATATAATCGTGGTACGATATATATAAGTACATACATATATAATCTTGGTACGATATATATAAGTACATACATATATAATCGTAGTACGATATATATATAGGTACATACATATATAATCGTAGTACGATATATATATAGGTACATACATATATAATCGTGGTACGATATATATACGTACATACATATATGTGGTACGATATATAATCGAGACGAGCGGTGACCTTGAACGGAAAAACTATTCGCGCGCCGCGTCCCCTTTCGAGACGCCGCTGTGTCTGCTCGGCGAGCGGCGCTCGTTTGTAAAAAGTGGCGACTGCGACGAACACGCGTCGGTCGGTCTGTCGCGGAAGCGTGCGAGGGGAATACCCGTAAAAAATTGCGATATAGTATCTCGCCGTGTGGCACGCTTTCTTATTCTCGCCGATTACCCCATCCTGAAGCAGTATCCACGCAATGAGTTTCGATGTTTTATTATTATTATTATTATTTCTTTTATCATTATTATTTTCCATCGTTTTTCGACCAGTTTCTTTCTTCAACGTCGATGTTTTATTATTATTATTTCTTTTATCATTATTATTTTCCATCATTTTCCAACCAGTTTTTTTCTTCAACGACAATGTTTTATTATTATTATTTCTTTTGTCAAAGTTACGGTATAATTTCCATCGTTTTCCGACCAGTTTCCTTTCTCAACGTATACTCGAACCGTATATTTGTCCAAATAATAAATAATGCAATCTTTTTTAGTAAAAACATTTATCACATTATCAAATACGATAATCAATTATCCAATTCCTTTTCGCCATCTTAGGGTTAGAATATTCTTAATTTCAGAGACAACGAAATAATTCGACGCATTTTCAATTTCAACAATCGTACTCGAGCGTCGACAGAACCAGACACGACAATTTTTCGTTAACTCGATTATTCTTGAGCAACGCTATAAACACCGTTCCGGCTCGTGTCTCGGGCTGGAAAGAGAGAGGGCGTTATCGATCTCCATCTTTTGGTCAAAACTCGTTTATTCGATCCGAAATCCGTTAAGAAACAGAAGCACGAAGAAGCAAAAACGTATCGCGATATCTCGGTCAGAAATAGCACACAATGGCTACGCGCGAACAATGGAGATTTTCTCATAGCCTCCGGATACTTATCTTTTAAATACTCGATCTTTGAAACATCGTGCATCACCTTGCACATTTTGAGACGTTCGTCGTAACTCGAACCCATTGCTGGTGGGGTTACTCCGCGTACGAGAAACTCTCAGAATTGTTTTTCACTCGACGACGTTAATTCGCTTCGTTTTCGAAATATGGCGTTTCGTCGCCACGTTCGCCACTTTTACGAGATATTAACGCGGTTTTCTTCCCGCGTTTACCCTCGCACACCCACCCACCTACCCCCCCTCTCATTTTTTAGTCATCGAGGGAAGTTAAAAGTCTCCCGAGGTGCATATTCCGTTCGCGTTCCGTAGACTTACTGTCTGTCTGTACGGTGTATTGATCTTACGGGGGATGATTTTTAAGACGAGTTTGCCGACAACCGGCACAGATGGCGGCACCTCACGGGGGTACCATCCCCTCGCCAACTTCCCGGAACCTGTTGTTCCTTTTTTCATTCGACAAATCTCCTTATCGATCGGATCGCGCGTACCCGTGCTACTTTCGTTTTTATCGTTTCGACGCCCGCGATTTTTCGCGAGTAAAACCCGCCTCGAAACTTGCAGCGTTTCCCTCTACAGAATCGAACGAAACGAGACTGTTTCATCTCTTGTATCAAGATATTCGTTTCGTTCGACGAATTGAAATTTAAACTGCAGAAAACTGACCGTACGAAGATTGCACAATCGGTAGACTTTCGATGGAAAATTTGCACGAAAGAATCGGTGAGATATTGTTCGAAATGAACACTGACCGTAGGTTAAACGATAGTTTTAAAATTCTATTGAAAATTTTGCGTTAATTCTTTCGTTCGTTCGACTTCACGTAATCTATTGCATTGTTCGATATCACATGTATTTCTTTCGGAAAAATATAATCTTTCACTGGTAAGGAACACGTATCCATCGAGTGGTCGATTGAAACTTAAACTTTTGCTTCGAGTTGAACATTTATGAAGTCGATCGAGGGACGAGAAGACTCCGTAGAACCAACAACCACCGATTCGTTCTCTCGTTTACCCGGTTCCCGAAGTATCTGAACATTTCGAAAGACGCGCGGAGTCCGTTGGCCTCGGCGTCCGATCCGCGGTGGGGAGTGTACGCGGGAATGCACATTTCAGAGGAAAGTTGCAACGAGTGTATATCGGCTCGGCGGAACGATCGATAACCAAGGACGAGGAGGAGAGGAATTTCCGCTGTGACGTCGGGAGCTTCGACGAACGATACGGCTTGAGAACACACCGTAAACGTTTCCTATAAATGGAGGAACGTCGTCGAGTTTTCATGGTCGCGTTTCGCTACCCGTCGTTCGAGTTACGGGTCTTTTTTGACCCACGCTCGCGAAAACCTCGTCTCGATTCGCGACGAGTGATTTAACCGTTTATTTCCAAACCTGTAAGATTGTCTATAGAACGACAAAGTAGAAAGAAAGGTAGAACAGGGTCTACACTGACCCAGGTTTGCCAACAACCACCAGAAGTAGCGTGTTCAATTTTCTGTCGATTGAGTTACGGGTCCTTTTTGACCCACGCTCGCGAAAACCTCGTCTCGATTCGCGACGAGTGATTTAACCGTTTATTTCCAAACCTGTAAGATTGTCTATAGAACGACAAAGTAGAAAGAAAGGTAGAACAGGGTCTACACTGACCCAGGGTTGCCAACAGCCACCAGAAGCATCGTGTTCAATTTTCTGTCGATCGAATTGTGGGTCTTGCTTGACCCACGCTCGCGAAAACCTCGTCCGTCTTCTCGATTCGCGACGAGTGATTTAACCGTTTATTTCTGAACCTATAAGATTATCTATAGAAGGAAAAAGTAGAAAAAAAAGGTAGAACAGGGTCTACACTAAGCCAGGGTTGCCAACAGCTACCAGAAGCATCGTGTTCAATTTTCTGTCGATCGAATTGTGGGTCCAGATTGACCCACGCTCGTGAAAACCTCGTTTCGATTAACGACGAGTAATTTAAACGTTTATTTCTGTACCGATAAAATCCATAGAACGACAAAGTAGAAAGAAAGGTAGAACAGGGTCTACACTGACTCAGGGTTGCCAACGGTGGTTCTAGAAACGTCACGTTTAGGCATTTGTCGAACGAACTTAAAATCTGTCTTTATTTATATAAACCTTGTCCGTCTTCTCGGTTAATGACGAATAATTTAACCGTTTATTTCTGAACCGATAAGATCATCAACTGGAACGACTAAGTAGAAAAAAAAGGTAAAACAGGGTCTACACTGACCCAGGACCATCAGAAACATCGAATTTCGGGTCTTTTTTGACCCACGCTCGCAAAAACCTTGTCGATCTCCTACATACTGGATGAAGTAATTTAGGCTGTTTATTTCAGTACTAATAAATACCGTCGAGAAAATGACAAAATAGAGAATAAATAAAACCGGGTCTACACTGACCCATTCATGACCGCCGACGGCGGTTCTAGAAGCGTCGCGTTTAGGCAAGTTCGTCGAGCGAACTTGAAATCTGTTTTTATTTATATACGTATGAATCAAATGAGTCCCGTTAGCGTACAGTTGAGAGTATATACGTGAAAGTACAAAGCGAGAGAAATAATGTACAGAGGGGACGTGATGTACAGAGGTATTACAGTAATTTGTCGATTGAATTTCTAAACGATGAAATGGATCCGGAGAAGAAATCGGTTCGATTGCAATATAACTTGGCAGCGGAACAAACGCGAGTGAACGAATCCGAAAAAATAAACTTCGGTATGCAGTGGTTCGGGAGAAAGATTCGTAGAGATTCGAGAGATCCAGATACGTAGAAATTAATTTTATCGAGAAGCTGAGAACAATACGCGATATTGCTAATTAATTTTAAAAGGAAAAGTATGTCGTTGGTAACGCTACGAGATTCTCCCCGATTCTTGACGTGTAATTTAATCGTTTTTGTCGGAACCGATAAGGCGATCGATAAAACGACAAGACGGAAAGAAAAAGTAGAATCGGGTTTATAGTGATCCAGACATTAATGGTCACTGAGAGTTGACGTTAAAAGAAGAGTGATTTTCCACAATTTATTTGTAACGTAAAATCTCGATGGAACTATTCGTCGATTTGCGTGTATATTGTTTAACATTCCAAAGTGTACATTCTTTTTTTTTTGTTACAGTTTATCGGTTCTTTGCGAAACGATAAATATTGTTCTCCATAGACGGAAGAAATGTTATTTTGTCGATAGCGTACAGTCTAGCATTTTTTTTACTTCGATCTAGAATAAAAAATGAAACGGAGTTTTTTTTCTAATAGAATTGCGTATTGCACGAATCTAAATCCTGTTTAAAAAATATAAAATTAACGATAACACGCGGTTCTGGATTTAAAAAAAATTGTATACCTTGGAAAGTGTATGCCTCGTTGAGATTTCACGTTACAAAAATATAGCGAGAAATCATTTTTATTTGAACCATTTACTCGAGTATTATCCTTTAACGCTAGAACTACCGACGGTGAACGTATTCCTATTCGTATCAGACCACGTACGTATCTTCAAAATTAGGTGGGAAAAGGTAAAATTAATTTACAGATATCTTTAGTTGTCTAATTCAATAATTGTCCACGAATATTATAGCCAAGGACACCGTTAATAATTAAATAATTTTAGAAAAAAGTTTGAAACAGGTTAAATTGACACTTTTGGTAGGTCTAAGACAAGTATTAGTAGATATGTCTATTCGATAATTATCCATTGGTGTTAGTGGACTCCTTAATATTTGTCTACTAGTATTAGTAGATATTAATTGTCTATTCAGTAATCGTCCACTACTATTAATGAACTTCTTAATACTGGTCTATTAGTATTAGTAGATATTACTCATCTATTCAATAATCGTGCACTACTATTAATGGACTTCTTAATATTGGTCTGTTAGTACTAGTAGATATTAATTGTCTATTCAATAATCGTCTACTACTATTAATGGACTTCTTAATACTTGTCTACTAGTATTAGTAGATATTACTCATCTATTCAATAATCGTCCACTACTATTAATAGACTTATTAATATTTGTCTACTAGTATCAGTAGATATTACTCATCTATTCAATAATCGTCCACTACTATTAATAGACTTATTAATACTTGTCTACTAGTATTAGTAGATATTACTCATCTATTCAATAATCGTCCACTACTATTAATGGACTTATTAATACTTGTCTACTATTACTAAGTAACTATTAGCTATCTATTTCAACAATTCTTATCTCAAGAAAAGACACCGTCAATAACAAAATAATTCAAAAAAAACATTTTTTTTGAAACAAGTCGACCCTTTCGACAGTTCCACCTCAAAACCCCCGTGACGAAACGAGAAGACGCGCTCGCCGGCGATCGACTCGCGATACACGCGTTGAAAATCGCGCGAGAGTGCTCGAAAGTAGAGACGCCGTGTACCCCGGTTTCGCTCGTCGTCCCGCGTGGGCGAAACAAAGAAGAATATATCACGAGACTCGAGACACCCCCGGTAAAATCAATCGTCAGGAGGTGTTTCGTCCCCTCCATGATCCCGCGTCTACCATCGAAGAGGAGAACCACCGAGAAGGCGTGTAGGCGGTTTCGCGCTACGTAGACGCGGGAAGTGAAATCGGAACATCTCCGAGAATCAATTATCGTGTTCCCGTTGGATCCGTGAAACGTACCACCAGTAACCCGCGGTGCGTCCCCCACGGTGGCGGGAACGGAAGCGAAGCGAACTAAGAAGAAGTGGGTCGATAGAGAGACACGTGTCCCATCGAAACACGTTGATCCGAATCGCGCCGGTGGCCGATTATGCCGCGGTACACGGCACACCGAGGTTATTGACCAGGAAGATAGGTTCGTCGTCGGGGGTGGTTGGCGCGGGGAAGTGTCGGCGGTGGTGGCGGCGGCGGCGGCGGCGACGACGACGCTGCCTCGAACAGCGCACAGGGGGTGTAGGGTAGGGTAGGGTAGGAATGGAGTTTGCTCTCTCAAGAGCAGCCGAGGGTGGGATCCCCAGCCGGTTAGGGTGGGGAGTTTTGCTACAGATCTACAATACCGTGTTCCCAGTCCCATCGTGTAACGGGGGCCGCGTACAGTCGATGAAAGAAACGCGGTTCAATGTGCCAGAGATTTTTCGGGGGGTACCGAGGGGGAACGTAGATCGAGTCGTCGCGTCGAACGCGTTCCATCGATCGGGCCAATTTGACGAAAGAGACACAGCCAATCGATACCACGCCACGGAGGTGCGTGGATAGGTATTTGGAAGGTGGGGCACACGGAGATTCAGTCACTGCGTTGTAAAAATTCCAATTGGACCGATACGACCAAGGAGACTAATTGGAACAATACGATAGGAACACGGAGAACCGATACTCGATGGGATATATACTTTTGGGGGGCGGAGGGTACGGTGATCTAGTCACTGCGTCGAAAAAATTTCACCAATTGGAACAATATGGTGAAGGAGACTAATTGGACTAATATGGTGAAGGAGACTAATTGGAACGATATGATGGAGATACGGAGAACCGATACTCGATGAGGTATACTTTTGGGGGGCGGAGGGTACGGTGATCTAGTCACTGTGTCGAAAAAATTCCACCAGTTGGACCAATACAACCAAGGAGACTAATTGGAACAATATGATGGAGACGTGAAGAATCGATTGTTGACAAGAAATATCTTGGGGGGTGGGGGGCAAAGGGCACGGTGATCGAGTCACTGGATCGAAAAAATTTCACCAATTGGACCAATACGATGAAGGGGACTAATTGGACCAGTACGATGAAGGAGACCAACTGGACAAATATGACGAAGGACACGTGGAGAACCGATTGTTGATAAGAAATATTTCTGGGGGGCACAGGGCACGGTCACTGCGTCGAATAATTTCCACCACGTGGACCAAATTGATGAAAAAGACGCGGAAAACTGATATCAGGTATGAGATATTTTTTGAGGGGGGTCGTAGGGCACAGAGATCGTATCAATGACACCAATTGGATCGATTCAATAAACGAGGTGCAAAGAACCTATACCCACGATGAGATACTTGAGGGAGGGGGGTGTAGAGATCGAGTCAATGCGTTGAACAAGTTCTACCAATTGGAACAATTTGGTAAACGAAACTCAGGGAATCGATATCCGGTACAGAGGTGCTTAAATGAAATACTTGAGAAAGGGGGGCAGGAAGAATGCTTCGAAAAAATTCCTTCAATTGTATCAATATAATAAAAAAAGAGAACTTGACGCGAAATATTCTTGGGGGGCAGAAACCAGTGCTTCGAACAAGTTTCACCAATTGAAGAAATTTGGTAAACGAAACTCAGGGAATCGATATCCGGTACAGAGGTGCGTAAATAAGATACTTGAGAAAGGGGGGCACGAAGAATGCTTCGAAAAATTCCTCCAATTGTATCGATATGATAAAAAAAGAGAACTTGACGCGAAATATTCTTTGGGGGGGCAGAGGGCACCGAGATCGAGTCAATGCTTCGAAAAAGTTTCACCAATTGGAGCAATTCGACGAAGTAAACCTGGAGAACCGATTCACGGTGCTAGGTGCGAGCGATGAGATACCTGAGATGGAAAGGGACACGGAGGGCCAATGCGCCGAACAAGTTCCACCAATTGAATCAATTAGCTCCCTCTTCGAAGAAACTGAACCGCGGAAGAATCTCACGGTCGTTCGCGCGATTGTGAATGCAGACACTGCCGAATCGGATCGATATCGGGCGTCTCGATGCCCCGCGGCATCGAGGACGTCGATACGATGTCTGTGCAACGGCTGCTCGTTAATTGTGAACGCGCTCGTTAAGACGATACGCGAGGATCGACGCGACCCGCGCTCGTTAACTCGCGACAGAAGGAGCAGATTGGTTTCTTGGTGGAAACGAACCGTATCGGTAGGTCCTTTGCGACGTGGGTCAATTACGGTGTCCCCTCGACGAGAGCGCGCCGAGCTCGGGACCGCTGGCGAGCACATAGCGCAGAGGTGATACTATTTCAGAGCGTTTCTCGAGGTAGACGACAACCGACCGAGAAAAAACAAGGTGTACCGTTTCTTGGTAAGCTTTCGAACAATCCCATCTTCGTTTCCATGAGACACGAGAGGGAGTCGGTGACTCTTATCGTGTAGATCGAATTCGACACCGATCGAGAAAAAACAAGGTGTACCGTTTCTTGGTAAGCTTTCGAACGATCCCATCTCCGTTTCCATGAGACACGAGAGGGAGTCGGTGACTCTTATCGTGTAGATCGAATTCGACACCGATCGAGAAAAAACAAGTTGTACCGTTTCTTGGTAAGCTTTCGAACGATCCTATCCCCGTTTCCGCGAGAGACGAGAGGAAGCCAGTGACTCTTATCGTGTAGATCGAATCCGACACCGATCGAGAAACCAACGTTTCGCGACTCGTTCACGAGCGCTTCCAAAGTCGAGATTTGCGCACGCACCAGCGTCGTTTAATTAATTGCCTCGCGTCGACGATAGCCTCGATTAATTCGACTAATTACGCGACGCGTCCGGGCGTCGTTCGTTTCAACGAATCGGTGGCGTGCACGGTTCTGACCTCGCCTCGGTTTCTTTGTCGGTAATTTCGATAAATCCGTGTCGTACACTTTCGACGGTTGAACGCGAGCAAAAAGACCACACCGCGTAACGTTCGAGTTGTCCGCATTTTTTTCTTCCTCTTTTTTTCTGTTTTTTCTTTTTTTTTTTTTTTAACGAGTTAACCCGTAACCGTTCGACAGGGGCTTCCCGGCTGAAATTGACAAAATAACAATGCTTCGCTGGCACGCGTTTTACCCGAGCACTTTTAACGCCGCGTCAAAGAACCGAAAGAGATACACACAGAGGATCGTCGCTTGCGATTTAATAATACAGACCGGTCGAGGAAAAACTCGATATTTAGTCGGGTCGATCCCTGTCTCCAGTTATCGGGGAAATATTTCCCGCGCGCGCCATCCCTCTGTGTACGACGCGAGAACGAAATTTAATAACGTCGATCGAAATCGGTATAATACACACGGCTTTTCCCTGAACGGATCGCGTCTGCAGTTTTTCCGCTTCCGTTCGCGTGTCCGATGCACCGACCGTTTTGTCATTTTCACCGGTAGAAGTTCCCGTGAAGGGGGGGTAGAGTAGGGTAGGGTCGATCGATGATAACGCGAAACGAGATTAAAATGCTCGATCGAACGACGAGCCTGAGATTTACGCGGTTCCATTTCGTTATCGTCGTTGTCGCCCGTCAACCACGGTTACACGCACAGTGGTATAGTTGTCGAAGTTGGACCTCGAATTAGCCACGTTGGTTAGTCCTGTGGGATCTACGCGCGCGAAAATCGTTTCTCCGAAACCGTTTTAATCTTTTGCACTCTTAGTCGTTGTCTGTGAAGAGGATCTTTGGATGTTTAAATATTTTACCTTGCGAAATGTAAAAATACGTAAAACATCGAATATCAAATACTTCGTTAAGAATTGTGCGTGTTGTTTTATTTTCACTACCGAGTTCCTTCTAATAGCGAAAGCTTCGAACGCAAAGGGTTAACTTTTCAAATGTGGATGATTTTGACTTGGAGCGTACGCTGTGTGCGGAAGACCAACTCGCGTATTGGGAATACGTGTACGTTGGACGCCCATAGGCGTTTACCGCACGGTATCTACCGAGCGCCTATAAGCTTCCATAACAAAGTACCAAAACGTTAAAAATGATGATTAACGGAATTTTTATGGTATCTCTCTCTCATTTACGTCTGTGTCAGAACTCTCTCTCTCTCTCCCTTTTTATTTCTCTCTCGATCGTGGTAAATCAATTTGCATCCACCGCTCAAGCGTAAAGGGTTAACTTTTCAAATGGAGACGACTTCGACTTGAAGCGTACGCTGTGTGCGGAAGACCAACTCGCGTATTGGGAATACGTGTACGTTGGACGCCCATAGGCGTTTACCGCACGCGATCCACCGAGCGCCTATAAGCTTCCATAACAAAGTACCAAAACGTTAAAAATAACGATTAACGAATTTTTACGGTATCTCTCTCTAATTTGCGTCTCTGTCAGAACTCTCTCTCTCTCCCTCTTTATTTCTCTCTCGACCGTGGTAAATCGATTTGCATCCACCGCTCGAGCGCCTATTTAAAGAAACTTGTAGCCAATGCGGTTATGTTTACGCGGCGTAGCATTATTCGTAACAGGATAACTTTTAATAACGTTCAATCGCTCCGTACGTACAAGTTTTCGTTAACAACTTTGGAAGGAAAGTCGGAGAGTTTCGCCGAGATTTCGAATCGGGAAGCTCGCGTTGTTCCCCCGTTTCGGTCGTTCTTATTCCCCGGCTCGGGACACCAAAGGATTATTCCTCCGCGAGGGGAGCTGGCGTCGCAAATTCGAGTTGCTCGCGGAGAATCGTTTACTCGCTCAACGACAATGGGGTCCAACGACCCGAGTCACGGTTTTACAGTCGTTGTTTGTAGTCTTTCACACTCTCTCTTTCTCTACATATATATATATACGTATAAATATCGCTTGTAGTTGACACATTATTCGTTTTGATCTGCGAATTCTAACTGGTAACTTACAATTAGCGAGGCGAACACTATGTCTGGTAGTGCGGCAGATTGGTTATAGAGAACATTTTGTCGCTTTTATGTACATATGTACGCGTATATGTATGTATATATGTACATATATGTATACACGTGTACCTATAAAAATTATTACATATATATAAATTAGAGCGATTGTTTTTTCGATTTCATTAATTCAGCGCCGTATATTAAGTAGTGTCTTAGAATCTATATATATATACAGATATATTGGTGTATATTACTATATTATTATTATTATTATTATTATTATTATTATTATTATTATTATTATTATTATTATTATTATTATTATTATTATTATTACTCGTCGTTAGTTATACAATGTCACCCATCACTTTCTTTCTAACACTGTTTTTTCACCAAATGAATGTTTGTCTTTTAATTTGTATTGTCGTGTCACCGATAACCGTAGACGTATCACCGTATCTCGATAACAAGATCGATACGATCGAGTAACACAATCCCCCCGTTCCCCCTGATTAGAAGTATTAGTCGTACAGACCAGTCGAACGATCTTGCCGTTGTTTCTCCAGCGGCTCGAGAGATCGCGTAACAAAACTGAGAAAATCCAGTAAACGACGAACACACCACCACCTTCCCTCCTTCTCTCTCGACGGATCTTTGTCTCTCTCGCGTCTCGCGTCAACCTTACACCGCACACTCTGCCTTAACCCCGCCCCTTTTCGTCCACTCTGTCTCTCTCTCGTACTCCTCCTCCCCTCCTTTGCCTCTGTCTTTATCTTTTTCACTCTCTCCCCGAATCTTCTTCTCGAGCCTCTTTGTGTTTCATTCGGAACGAAAAAACAAGCATCGACGATTTTCGCAGGCTTTCCACGTCTCTTTTCTCGGCGAGGAGGAACAGAGGAAAGACAGGCAAATGAGTTAAGAGACACTGAACGACAGACAGAGAGAGAGTGACGCGGAGCAACGAGGGGGGGCGACACTGCCCGAGGCGCACGAGAGACACCGAGCCTTTATCAGCCGAGAAAGAAACCCTCCCCCCTCTGTCTTGTCTCTTTTTTTCAAGGATGCAGGTACGAATCCTGGTAGCCGCCGGTCCTGGTGAACCGACGCTGGACCACCAGCTGCGAGCACGAACGATGGAGCAACGGTGACCGGGACACGGTGTGTGTTGCGTATTGTCTCTCGTGAGTCCTTAATTACCAAGAACACCCGCCTACTTTCGGTACCAATCGGTGGAAGACACGAGAAAGAGAGAGAGAAAGGCAGTGGAAAGGGACCGCGCGATCGTTGAATTTGTTTTGGAAATTTTTTATCAGTTTTTTTTTTCGAATTTTTTGGGGAATTTTTTGAATCCGTGGCAGGGGAATTTTCGTCGATGGTTCTCGGCCCGGGCGAGTGCCATAAAAACGGTTCGCTGGCAGCGCGAATCCGCGAGACGATAATTTGCAAACGACAGAGGTTCGTATTACCGGCCAGCTAGCCGACCAGCCAGCCACGTTCCCACGTGTGCAATACCGCGGCGCATAACACGCGCGAACCGCTTAACAAGGTTAAAGGTTCGTTCGTGGTGTATCGCGCCACGGAGATTCGAACGCGTTTCTCGCGCGCGTTGCGAAATCGTTTCGCGAGAACCGGCCGCTCGAACCGGAAGGTCGTAGACGCGCGTGGCTTTCGTTCAATGAAACGAATAACGAAGCAACTTGCGCACGAGTTTCTTTCCCTCGAGTCGGAGCAGCAGTAGCAGCAGCAGCAGCAACAGCAGCAGCGACGTCTATAGTATTTCGTTTTCTCTCTGTCGCCCTTTCTCTGCCTTTCTCTCCTCGCGTCTATCAAGGAGGCCACGGACGTAACAATTCACCGTACGACGATAAGTCACGACGCGCCGAAGATTAATCGTCGAGTGAGCGCCGCGTCGCGAAAGTGGCGCCACGGTAGTCGCGTCGAATAAGCGGCGTTGCCGCGAAACTCCGGGGTTAACGCGGGTTCGTCGAACGACGCGTATCGAAATGCACGGAAGATAGACTCTTTGTAATTCTATACTCGGTCCAACGAGGCTAGTCGGTAAAGAAAAACAAACGTTCGTATGGAATTCGTGCGATAGAAGAAAACGAACGGTAAATTTCCCTTTGCTTTGCCCGTGTAAGTCGATTATACGCATTTGTTTATGTCTGCTGACTCGTCTCGTTGGACCGAATACAGCAGCTTCGAAACGATAGCGTTTAAATTGAAGACGCGCCTCGGACGGCGGATGATCACGCGACTACGCTGGATCGGTCGGTATCGTATTATTTGTGTTTGTTTCTACGAGTTACGGATAATAAGAATCGATTATATTTATTTCGTCTTCTATCTTTATAATCGATTCTTATTGTTAAACTCTACCAAGTTGCGCGAAGTAAATACGTACACTTGCATTTTTAAAACTTTTACCAGCTTTTATTCCCCATATTTTTCCTTTTATACCGACAGATTCAATTTACACGATTTTTATTCTCGTAAATCAAATCCACGAGGAAAACAGATATTCGCGTAAATCGAGGGACGGGTGTATGCACACATTTATTCGTTTATTCCGTCTTCTTATAATCGAATCTTATTACCCGTGACTCGTCAAAACAAATAATATATATAAAGAACGATTTGAATCGACACAACGGAATATTTCCTAGATGATCGATCAACGTCTCTTCCATGATTTCGAGAGGAAGAGTTCAAACGACGTTGTTACTTTTTTAATTCACGAATAGTGACTTTGCGAAATCATTTCTAGATTTGTTAAATTCGCGCGAGAACGAACAATTGCTCGGTCGAAATTGATTTTCTTTCCCCTTTCGCATATTTTTATCGATGGAACCGTTACGTTCACCGATCATTTTCTACGTTACCGATCGATAATCGATATTGGTTCTACGCGATCGAGCGTAGCGCATTTCGGATAAGATTCGTCGAACGGTCGTGTCGTCGTTGTATCGTCCGTCGAGGAAACAATGCACGTCTGTTGCATTCGGATCGATCCATCACACGATAAATCGTTACGTCCGTGGCTCGTTCGCGATTCTCTTTCTCCGTAACTCGTGGCTAATCGACGTGTTCTCTATCTTTCTTTGTCGCGTATCCGAGACGTGCACCGAGCCGGGGTGGGGTAATCGTTCGATTAAAGCGACATGCGTGCGTGCGTCGCTCGCGCATACATACACACACGCGCACGCGCAGGCGCGCGCGCATACGCGGAAATAGAAAACGAGGAAAAGGTATCGTCCTGGAAGCGACCTAGATCGCTAGACACCGTTAGAATCCATCCAGTCGAGAGTCGCTGATAACTCGACGGCCGTAAACGTTCCGCTGTACGACAGATAACGAGTTTCTCCGCTATTCACCGTCCCCTGTCCCCTCCCACACACACCTTTTCTCGGTACGCTGAAAATAAAGCGACGCAGGAAGTTCCCAGGAACCGAGCGGCGATCTCCCATTCCGCGATTTCTTTTCCGCGAGTCCGTTTCTTTCGTCGATCGTCCGCTATATCATCGATCGTTCCCGAAACGAACGTTCTCGGTGTATTTCGAAAACGTTTCCGTTGCCAAAAATCGCACTACCCGCGTCGAAATCTAACTGTTCAGATGCATTCGAAAATTTAAAAAATTACCATTTAGTTCAAAGATACGAAATTTTGGTAAAAAGTAAGAAAAATTCTTTTTTCGATAGTCCCCAAAACGAACGTTTTCGAAAACGTTTCCGTTGCCAAAAATCGCGCCATCCGCATCGAGATTTAACCGTTTAGATGCATTCGAAAATTGTAAAAATTACCATTTAGTACAAAGATATGAAATTTTGGTAAAAAATAAGAAAAATTGTTTCAAACCGTTTCCGTTGCCAAAAATCGAGATTTAACCGTTCAGATGCTTTTGAAAATTTTAAAAAATTACGAAGAACGATGACGATCTTCATCGTATGACGAATCTTTTTTTTTCTTTTTTTTTTCGAAATTTTGGGAACAGCGAAACTTTTCGAAACGATTCCAAGTCGCGAGTTTGAAAATCTACGATAAAATGGGAGTGGAGGGGGGAATGCTGCCTCGAGGGGTCGGTTGATTTTCTCTCGCGACTATAGACGTTGCCTGGGTGCGGAAGTCGGTCGCAAAAATCCGACCGGTTCCGTGACACGACCGGAGGAAGCAGAAGAAGGTCGATTAAGACGACTAAATGAACCGAACGACCGGTATACAATATGGCAACCGATTTGAACCGCGATCCTGATAGAACTCACTGTCTTTTCGTTTCTGCCGATTAACCCTTACTTTTCATTTCTGTCGATTAACCCTTACTTTTCGCTCAAATGTTCTATACCAACAATCGCCAGCTCGTGAAACCGTCGAAGTACAAACTAAGGAAAAACCTAAAAACGAAACTTCCTCGAGTTAGTATCGAATATGATAAATTTCCACGTAATATTCATCGAAGAAACTAAAAAAAAATTTCTAAACGGTAGAAAATTAAATCGTTCGTTTTTCAAATTATAACCAAAAGTAATTTCTATCTCTGTAAAAGAAATATTTTAAATTTACCCGAGGAAGTATCCAGGTGTCTTCTTTTTTTTAACAAAAAAAATACCTCCCTCCTTTCTAATTACAAATAGAAAAAAAAAGTTCTGAATATCGAAACAAAGAATTCTTGATTCGAAATTCGTCCCTAGGAAAACATCGTCGATGTAGATCGCGATCGCAGGTTCTCGACTCGACTCGGGCTAGACATAATAATTCCCAAGGAACACCTTTGCTCGTCAGACTTGCACGAGAGCCCGTCTGCGAGCGAGAAACCCATCTCTCTTCCGTTGTTTGCCTTTCTTTCGGAGCCCGATGAAATTCCGATAAAAATTGCCCGTACCATCGGCTTTGTCCGGTGCACGATCAAAGTTTCACGAATAATCGCGCGGCCCCTCCGGTCGCGAAGGGGGTGAAAACGTGCTTGTTGCCTTTTTTTTCCAACGACGCGACGACGAACTTCCGTATCGATCGACTAGCACGGACCGAACACGGATCGAGCGCGACTTTAGAGTATTTATTAGCCGAAGTGCAAACGCGAGCAATAGAATTACAATTAAGCGGGGACACCACTCCGAGACGTCGAAAAATGGGTAAATTTTGCGAATTTTTTCCCAGGTAATTACCAAATGAAAATCGTAGCCTTTTTCGGAGAATGTAAACACAACTTCTGGCTTCGTTTTACAATTTTGCGAAAGTAAAAATCGTAAAAAATGGCGAAGTTATTCGCTATTCCTGGAAACCCCTTCTGGTGAAACGTTGTTCGTTGGTCGTTAGAGTAGACAAACTATGGGAGATTTGAAATAAAAAAATATTGTCGATTCGTAAACTACAGAATGTTGTTTAAATTGTAGTGTATGATTTTTCGAGAATTTTAACAATTGTAGAAACGGTCGAAGTTTGAAAAGAAAAGAATCATTTTTACCCAGAAGAAACAATTTTAAACGTTTATAAAAAACTGAATAATTGATGTATTTAAAAAATCGTACGCTGCATTGTAGAACACTCTGTGCAGAGTATCTTTATAAAATTTAAAGTAAATCGGATGTGTAGTTCCGGAGATTTCGTGTCGGTTGAAAAATACAGTTTTGAGAAAAACGTGAAACAAGTGTGTTTATCGCTGCAACTTTGCTAAATATTTATTTGAATTTCGAAATATCTTTTCGACATAATTCCACATACTTCAAACATTAAGAAAATAAGAATAAAAAAAAATTCAATTTTTTACTCATCAGGATGGTGTCCCCCTTAAAAAAAAACGAGAAGTGTATTTCCTTGGAATAAAAATACAAACGAGCCTGAAAGATCTCGAGAAACGTACAAATCTACACCACTGAAAAACTACCCACTCAATCTGATAATTTATAATTTTAACCAAGAAAAAATTCGAATTAACGCACCTCTTCTCGTGTTCCCGCGCATTTGAATTCCCCTGAGCGAAACCCTGAGGAAACTCAACTCGCGTGGCGAATCGAACGCTGAGAAATCGATTCAAGTCGAGAAAGAAAAAAAGAGAAGAACAAAAAAAAAAGAAAAAAGGGGGTCGAAAGAGAAAAAATGTAGAGTAATTTAACCAGTGGCCGATAACCGTCGGTTTGCAAGTGGTTCTTTCTGAATCCGATTCGGAAGCACGCAGCCATCGCCATTGGGGCGCGAAGTGGCTCCTCTCTGGTAAGAATAAAAGATTCGGTGGTCTGTTCAGCTTCTCTTGGAACGGGGCAAGCCTCGAGAGGTGCGACGAGGTGCGGAGAGGGTGTATATCGAGGGTGAATCCGTTAGATGGACGCGATAGCCCGCGATCCACGATCGAGAGGGGAAGGGTCGGCCCTGGAGATCCACGATTGAGCAGAGCCTATATAGGCACGCAGCCACCTCCGAGCCGAGAAATCCTTTCCAGTCTGGGCGAGATAACGAGCGAAATAGCCACGTTGGACGCGCGAGCTCGATTCGTCTCGACGATATCGAGACCAGCCAGAAGGAGCGCAATTATTATCCTTCGTTTATAAATAGAAAGGAACCGAAAGCGCCAGCGGTGTGTCGGTAGGTGGATAGCCAACACCGAACGAGTGTGTCGCGTTGGCTCCGCGTTACGCATGCGTGAACATATCCCGATCCCAGCCCCGATTCGACGTCCCGGAAAATCTTTTTCGTTACGTGGCTCAGGTGTTCCAACTGCCAGGGAAACGCGACAAAGCTTGTCCAAGGTCTCACGAATCTTACCATCGTTGGTGATGCTCGAACGGGTGAACGACAGAAAGGGTTGTTGGGTTTATCGACGATTCTCGAGTAACGTTTTCGAGCAGGGTGAATTCGAGTTCGAAGGTCGTCGAATATGGTATCGACGTTGCGATTGTTCGCGCGTTGTTAAGCCGTATTTCCATTTAACCGAGTCGAAACGCGCGAGAACGATGCACGAGGTGGAGCAAGACGATTCTGTCGAGACAACATTTGGGCGATATGTTTAGACGAGAAGTCTCGAAACAAATAGTTTCCCGTTGGTTCTCGATAGTTTTCTGTTTTTTTTTTTTTTTTTTGAATTATTCGAACCTATTGCCAAACGCGCAGCCGATGCTACTGCTTCTAAAGATACCATGTGCAAGCTACGGATGTTGCTCGGGTGAAATTGGTTTCGTCGCATGTCGCCTGAAAACAAGCGACGTTGGATGCGGTACATGACACTCTACGAATCGTCTAAGCGGAAGACATCGCTTTTACCGTTTTTCGTGCAGTTGACGCAACGATCTCGAATCGTCGGTATCTCGTCGTCGACTGATATCGTGGAATCCGTACCGTCTCGAAACGAAATAAATACCACCGAGTTTACCAACGAAGGAATTTTTAGTTTTAATGGGATTGTTGCTCGATGAAGATGAGAATAATGAACGAGAAAAAGGAATGCTTTTTGGTTTTACCATCGCTGTGTCTTGAGGGATTTGAGTTATTCAACATTGGTGGGTATTGTTGAACCGATTCGAATAATTTTCCACTGTCCACGGTGTCAGGAGGAATGATCGTGGCCTATTCGACGCGTCACTAGCAATAATCGCTATCTGTTCGACGCGTCACTAGCAATAATCACGTGACGTACGTCACGATACGTTCTACGCGTCACAAGCAGTAGTTGTAACCTGTTCGACGCGTCAGTAGCAATAATCGCGATCTGTTCTATACGCCACAAGCAATAGTTGTGACCTAGTCAACGCGTCACTAGCAATAATTGTGACCTGTTCGACGCGTTACTAGCAATAATCACGATCTGTTCTATACGATACAAGCAATAGTTGTGATCTATTCAACGCGTCACAAGCAATAGTTACAACCTATTCGACGCGTCACGAGCAATAGTTGCAACCTACTCGACACGTCACGAGCAATAGTTGCAACCTACTCGACGCGTCACTAGCAATAGTTGCAACCTATTCGACGCGTCACTAGCAATAGTTGCAACCTATTCGACGCGTCACTAGCAATACTTGCAACCTATCCAACGCGTCAGTAGCAATAGTCGTGACCAATTCGACGCGTCACGAGCAATAACCACGATCCGTTCGACGCGTCACTAGCAATAGTTCCAACCTATTCGACGCGTCACTAGCAATACTTGCAACCTATTCGACGCGTCACTAGCAATACTTGCAACCTATTCGACGCGTCACTAGCAATACTTGCAACCTATTCGACGCGTCACTAGCAATAGTCGCGACCTATTCGACGCGTCGCGAGCAATAACCACGATCCGTTCGATGCGTCACGATCAACTGACCGTGTCGTTTACAACGCGCGATCGTCACACGAACATCGCCAAGATCACCGTGTGATCGCCACCTCGCTGACAAAACGTTCACTTCCGAGAATCTCTCGGCGCTCTCGAGGCGATGCGGAGAAGCGTCGATGCGGTGCTGTTACGGATAAGTGGAAGCGTTTAAATAGAGAACGATTGCGATCTTAGCACACCGAGAATTGTTCTCTAAAACGGTGACTCGGATGAAGGAAAGGCTTGAATGCAATATCCCCGTTTAAACTATACAGGAGAATGTCAACACGTCGACGTTGATCCAGTGCCGTACGTGTGCCCTCTGTTATTAAGTTGACGACGTCCTTAACCCTTTCGGGTTAATTAAACGTTACTTTGGTACCTCGTAGAGTGGACGCGACACGACACGAAACAAAACAATCAACCGTTTGCGTTTGAAGATTTTTTTCTTACGAGAAACTAACGCCTCGACGAAACCTTTCAAATCGTATAATTAATTTGGAATGTAATCTATTTCGATATTTCGTGTATGCGTGTTTACATTTTCCGAGAGTAATAAGATTTAAATCTCAAATTGAATCTCGTGTCGCGAAGTTTTTTCGAATTGGAAAAGAGTACGAGTTAAATGGCGATTGAGACTTTTTTTGAGTCCAAAAATTTAAGAAGCTAAAGAAAATTAGTATCCGAAGAGATAATACAGCCACGCCATCTATTCGATTAAACATGCAAATCGATTTCAAATTTTCACTGTTAGTATCAAAAGGTCGAGCTAACCTTAATATGCGTTCTTTCGTGTCGATCGTACACTCGAGGTCTTTCGATCCAAAATGTCCCGAACGTATGAAATTCCAGTTTGTAAATTTACGATGCAACGAGAGGACCGTGGAAATACAGAAACGATAGTTTTAATTAAGAAAAAAAAAAGTATATTACGATAACGTAACTGGTCGAAAAAGACTCGAGGCACGCACCAGAGTCGAAAAACGCGACCAGAATTCCTCACGCAGCTGCGCGAGCGAATTTTGTTGCAATCGGATGTTCGATAAATTTTCACCATTGCGACGAACGACCGGCTTCTATCCGCGAACAAATACGCAACGTTGTCCAGCCAACGTGATCGTTGCTCACGTGCAACAACGAATCCGGATAATACTTTAAATTCGCTCGTGCGAAAATTATTATATAATCGGAATTATTCCGTGTAGCTAACTACTCTCGGTGCATCCGGAATTCCGAACGCGTGTAATACGTTTCGTGAAATTGTTCCCTTTTACGCGACGATAATGCGAGCCAAGAACGATGGAAAACGTGGCGGAAAAACACGCGGAATTGAATTACAAATTTTATCGAGCAAAAACTACCCATCCGCGCGGACTCGAAATCTTCCTCTCAAAAAAGGAAGTCCGTCGCGGTAAATAATTCATAAGACGGACCGAACGCAACGAAAAATTCTTAGCGGGCGTTTTCCAGCGGGAGAGAACAGGGAAAGCGGAGCGACGATCTTCGCAGAAATGAGAACGTTTCTATTTTCCGCGAAGAAACGCAACGAACGAACTGATCAACGAAGTTACGATTCCCATGGCCGCGATTTTTAAACCGGAAACAACACGAAGGAACGTTTTACGACGCGATATTAATATTCGAGCCAGCGAGCTCCGTCGATAGTTCGAAAGGAAAACTTTTTCCATCTTCGATGAACGGTTCGTCGTTTCTCGCGACGCACACTGCATTGTTTCACGCGCTGCTCGATTCTCGGCTGTGCGTGTCTTTCGGAGGTTACGTTTCACGATCCTGAAGTTTATTACCGAGAATACCGAACGATCGATGTCTCTCTTCGGTACCCGGCGTCGAATCTCGAGTATTTTGATACCAGCACGATACATTCTCCGTGAAATATTCGATGCGCGACACTCCCGTAAGTCATCCTTTTATTCGCTGCATCCCTTGTGCCGACGCGCAACCGGTTCGCGCATCGATGGATCGTCGCGTTCGGCACGCGTGGCGCGTAGGTATAGAATCACTCTCGTGCTCGTCGCTCGCTCGGTACAACGAGACGAGCGACGTCGGTAACGCAGACTGTTCTCGACGCCACGGAAAAGCTTACCGGCCGATAATAAAGTCGTTTTCTCGTGTTCGCGTTTTACCTTTCGCCACGGATGCATTTACCCGTGACTATTCGACCGATCGATCCGAAATATTTCATTCTGTTTTCGAGCACGAGACGAATGTTCGTTTTCGTTCCCGTATACTCTCAATTGTTTCGAGAAAACGATTCTCGAAGATATTCTATTCGTTCGACGGTCTATACGCGATCACTCGCGCGTTCGATCTTCGTCTCGAGTCGAATCGAGCGATCGATCGGGGGTTCCCCCGACAACGAGAGCCCTGTCAGCCTCTGCGTGCACGGCGCGAGAAAATCAGCCTCGAGTTCGAGCACTTGCACGCTTCTTGGCGAATTAATCGATGCCCCCGACGAACTTTTCACTCTCGCGCCAATTTCGATCGTCTTCGGCCGCGTTTCAACCCGATTGGATTCCCAACGAATGGATGGTTACGGAGTCGAAAGCGGTGCTAGTTTCTCCCCTCGTTAACCCATTTGCATCGTTAACGCGTATACACGTATACGTGCAATTTTTCCGACCATTATCACCGGAGCGTACACATACGAGCATTGTGGAGCGAACAGTGCTGGTCTAGAATAGCGTAATACGGTTATTAAACGGCATTTTTTAAACTTTCCACTCCACGCGGACAAAATTCCCCTAATTTCTCACCAAGATACACAGCGACCCGTATTCTCTAACCGAAAAATAGGACAAGAAGAATCTACACACACGTACATACGAACTTTCTTTATTTTCGTCCTTCGAACACCATCGATGCATTAAATTTCTAATACTTTTTACGAAATATTGCACTTAAGCGGTAACGTTCCAACTTTTTCTCAATTTTCATTCTTCGAAAAACATTGATATGTTAAATTTCTAATACTTTTCGAAACATTGTACTTAAACGTAACGTACGAACTTTTTCTCAATTTTCATTCTTCGAAAACCATTGATATATTAAATTTCTAATACTTTTCGAAACATTGTACTTAAACGTAACGTACCAACTTTTTCACAATTTTCATCCTTCGAAAAATCATCGATTTATTAAATTTACGATACTTTTCGAAACATTTCTACGAAGATGTAACTAAGAAAAGAAAATGGATGGGTTAAGGGCATACTTTTCATTCTTTCGGTAAACAAATGGGGCGTGTTAACGCGGTTAGGTTACTTTCGTCGCGACAAACATGGCGCACAGTACCCAGTTTCCAACGATCGATGTCGAAACGAAAAATATTTTTTTCGCAGAACGAATAATTTTTCTCCGGCACCGAATTGCGTAGTTCGGTCTGACGGGGGCGGTGCGGGGACGGGAGTGATTAATTAAACGCAAATAGAGCCATCTCCACCCCCGAAGAGACGAGGAAACTCCTCCGTGGCGCGGATCGGCAACCCTTTGGGGTGCGCGGTGTTGTTGTTCGACAACGAATGCAGTTTCCGCGCCGCGTCTACGCGCGTTACTCGCTCCGGTCCGCGAGCGAGGTCGTTGCACTTTGATCTCGACCGTTACGCCCGATAATTGGGCTAATTAAATATCGTTCAACGAACGTGTCGCGAGTCGCATCGGTTTTCGTGGAATTTTCACCGATCGAAACTCTCCCCACTATTTCTCTTATCGAAACGTAGCGAGTCGCGTCGGTTTTGGGGAATTTTCATCGATCGAAACTCTCCCCACTATTTCTCTTATAGAAACGTAGCGAGTCGCGTCGGTTTTGGGGAAATTTCACCGATCAAAATTCAGTTCAATACTTCTTCCGAAACGATGCGAGTCGTTTTGTTTTTTGGAGAATTTTTACCGATATAAATTTACACCGCCATTTCTGCTCTCAAAACGTAGCGAGTCGCATCGGTTTTCGGGGAATTTTCACCGATCGAAACTCTCCCCACCATTTCTTCTACCGAAACGTAGCGAGTCGCGTCTGTTTTGGGGAAGTTTCACTGATCAAAATTTACACCACTTCTCCTCCCAAAACGTAGCGAGTCGCATCGGTTTTCCATTATCAAAATTTTCTCTAATACTTCTCTTCCCAAAACGTCACGAGTCGCATCGGTTTTTGGAGAATTTTCATTGATCAAAATTCTCTCCAATACTTCTCCTCTCAAAACGTAGCGAGTCGTATCGATTTTCGATGAATTTCAACCGATCAAAATTCAGTCGAATACTTCTCCCGAAACATCGCGAGTCATATCAGTTTTTGGAGAATTTTCACTGATCAAAATTCTCTCCAATACTTCTCCCAAAACGTCACGAGTTGTATCGGTTTTTGGAGAATTTTTACCGATCAAAATTCTCTCCAACACTTCTCCTCCCAAAATGTCGCGAGTCGCATCGGTTTTTGGAGAATTTTCACCGATCGAAATTTACACCATCACTTCTCCCAAAACATCACGAGTCACATCGGTTTTCGGTGAATTTTCACGGATTTTCAATGGGTGATTTTTAGAGGAGAAGAAAAAGGAAGAAATCTTTCGCGTCCCCAAAAGAAAACTTTTCCTCCCGAAACGTCATGCGTCGAAATAGTACACGAAAGCGACTCAAACCCGCTACGAATCGAAATATTCCGAGTCACATCGGTTTTCGGAGAATTTTCACCAATCGAGACACACCCTTTAGAGAAAGAAAAGAAATAGAAATTTTTCGCGTCCCCACCACTTTTTCTCTCAAAACGTCATGCGTCGAAATAGTACACGAAAGCGACTCAAACACGCTAGGAATCGATATATCCCGAGTCACGTCGGTTTTAGGGTAATTTTTACCATATGAAACTCACCTTTTACAAAAAGAGAGAAAAGGAGAAATCTTTCGCGTGCTCACCACTTTTTCTCCCAAAACGTCGAAATAGTACACGAAAGCGACTCAAACTCGCGACGAATCGATATATCCCGAGTCACGTCGGTTTTAGGCTAATTTTTACCATACGAAACTCACCCCTTACAGAAAGAGAGAAAAGGAGAAATCTTTCGCGTGCCCGCCACTTTTTCTCCCAAAACGTCGAAATAGTACACGAAAGCGACTCAACCGCGCAACGAATCGATATATCTCGAGTCACGTCGGTTTTAGGGTAATTTTTACCATACGAAACTCACATCTTAGAGAAAGAGAAAAAAGGAGAAATCTTTCACGTGCCCGCCACTTTTCCTCCCAAAACGTCGAAATAGTACACGAAAGCGACTCAACCGCGCAACGAATCGAAACATTCCGAGTCACATCGGTTTTCAGAGAATTTTCATCGATCGAAACCCACCCCTTAAAAGAAGATATATAGAGAGAGAAATAGATCTTTTGCATCTCAGTACTTTTCCTCTCGAATCGTCGTCATCCGTCGAGATGGTACTTCGAAGCGACTAGACCGGCCGACGTTCGATCCGTGATCGGTTACGAGTACTCAACGAGGCGTTCTGGAATTGAGCCATCGACTCGATTATTCGAGCCAGCGCGTCGAGACAAAAGATCACCATCGACATCGGGGGGTCGTTACGCAAACTTTTTTTTCATCGATAGCGAGGCACCGAAGATCTCGCGGAGATCCTCGTTTGATACTGTCTCGTTCCCCCTCCACCGTTCGGTTTCCGTTAACCACGAAAAAAGACCTCGTTAACGCCTAGAGAAGGCCGAGCGTCGATTTAATTGGTCGGTGAATAGCGCGGAAAGGCGAGAGGAAAGCCATTCGGGCCGGAAAGCTCTCTTTCTCTCTTTCTCTTTTAGCGGTTCTAGGTCGTTCGAGGTACGAGAACGACGAACGGAAACTCGGGCTCGACGTCGGGCCGCTCGTTAGCCCACGAAACCGATGGAGTTGATGGGGGCTGCACGGTAATAGGGAGTGGCCCAGATAGAACGACCATCAACGATAGTTCGAAGACGTTAGTCGTCCCTCGTAACACGCGATAAACGTTTTCGATCGCGACGTCACGATAATTCCCGCGAATTTCCAGCCCCTTGAGTTCTACACACGAACGGTATTCGAACGGTATCGATTCGAAAATCCCGAGCATCTCGACTATCGCGTTACAAACGCTTTGAACGATCGCGAGAGAGACCAATCTTGGGTCCAAACTGACCCGTAACTAGATCTCGCGCGAATATTTCGAAGAAAGATTCTTTTGTCGTGTACATTTATAGCTTTCTTAATTTCTCCGAAAAAAAGATAATAAAAACGGTACTAACGGTGTTATCGAGTGGTTCGAAAGATTCTGGGTCCTAGAAGACCCACGCGTGGTACGGCGAGGGTCAACGCGTCGAACTGAGAGCGAATAAAAATTCAATTATTCTATATATTACATTACTTTTTTAATTTCTACGGAAAGAATTGTACTAACGATGTAATTGGGCGATGTAAAAGTCTGTCTGGGTCTAAAAAGACCCACGCGTGGTACAAAGATTGAACACAGCCGACTATTTGGAAACTGATTCGGCGATCGTCGATCTCGATAATTCCCAAGAATTTCGAATTTCTTAATTATACCCGAAGGTTGGAACAGTACCGATTCGGTGAGCATCGGAATCGATCCGTGGGTCGCCGAGAAGGGTAGGAAAGTGGGTTGAGCGGTCCGGGGAGGAAAGAAAAAACCCGACGAAAGTCGTCTTCGAATGGGAGCTCTTAACGACGATTCGATCGCGCCATCTTTGTGCGCAGTCTCGATTCGAGGAGAGAAAAAGCAACGGTGATCGGCGAGATCATCTTCTTTCGTTCGTTTTTCATCCGAATCGCAAAGTTCCTTCACCGCGGGATATTGATACAAAGGGAAATCAAATCCATTAATTAATAAATTAATTGGTAACTAATAGCATCGGGTGTTAACCTCTTTTCTTTCGATCGGATAATCGAGGACTCTCGCGGTTTAGAGAACGATCGAAAACCCCCCAAGTCGGTCTTCCATACTCCAAGGAAGACGATCTAAATGCTTTCTTGAAGATCGAAATGTACACGTTTCGTTGTGGAGAACGATCGAGTCGCGGTCAGTGATAAGAGAAAATAATCGTTCTCGTGAAAGTGAGCGACGACAATCGACCATATTGTTGTCGGCGTTGCTCGCAGAGACCGCGTCCCGATTCGTGGGTGCGCCCGCGTGACGCAGAAGACGTCGTCGACGCGAGTGGTTGCGGTTTAGGAGGGTTAATGCAGCGAGGGTATGGTGTTTCCCATAGGCCATCTGTCGAGGGCACCCCCCGTGGATTAATTGGAACCTCGCGTATTGATCCAATAACCTGGGCGCCGGATATACAAACCAAGGGACAGAGAGAGAGAGAGAGAGAGAGAACACTGGAGAGGGATACCACGAGAGAACTCGATAAAAGGAAGAAAGCGAAATTAGGAGGTTCGAAATTCGGGTTAACGAATCGTCGAATATCGAAGAATCTCGGTCGAAGGACCAACCGAAAAAGTAATCTCGGTCGCGGAGCCAACCGAAAAAATATCTCGGTCGAGAAGTTGATCAGAAAAATACCTCGTCGAGTTTCAAATTTAGTAACTGCCTGTTCTACTTTCACTTTGGGTTAGGTACGATGGAGACCGAGGGGAAGAATTGCGGTAGATCCGAGATATCGTGTTAGGCCGGTGTTGAACGTCAAAACGTCAGGATTTTTTTCTCTCTAACAGGAAGAATGAAAAATTTATTCTACACTCGCCAACTTACCAGTTCCCTATAGTACATTTTGTTAGCTGAAAAAGGAAAGAGTGACATTCTACATAGGGACTTGGTAAGTTGACAAATCGTTACAAGAGCAGGAAGGGTTTTAGTGCTCTACTTTTCGACGAAAGCACAGACATAGCGTTGTAGCAGCGTAAGAAAACATTAAAATTACAGTCACCGAAAATTGTAATCGTTTCGAATTTACCTCGATAAAAACGAATCTATCAACATTCCTCAGGTTCGTCAACTGACGATAATCCCAAAAAAAGCTGTCTATAATATAAACGTCCATCGTTTCCACGCTCGTCATTCAGAGCCAACGATCCGAAAATCTCGCATGTGTCGCAAATTTTCGATAATCTCACACTACTTTCGACCCCATTCCGGGTTAGGGGAGTCTTTCAAAGATTTCCCCGCGTTGAAAAAATATCTCCCTATAGTAGAAATGTCCATCGTATCCACGCTCGTCGCCCAAGGTCACCGATCCGAAAATCTCGCACGTACCGCAAATTTTCAATAATCCCACGCTACTCTCGACTCCACCCCGTGTCTCTGGAAGATTTCTCCCGCATTGAAAAAAATAATCAATAGTACAAAAATCCGTAGTTTCGCGCTCGTCGTCCAAGGGCACCGATCCGAAAATCTCGCACGTACCGCAAATTTTCGATAATCCCACTCTCGACTCCATCCCGTGTCTCTGGAAGATTTCTCCCACGTTGAAAAAAATAATCAATAGTACAAAAATCCGTAGTTTCGCGCTCGTCGCCCAAGGCCACCGATCCGAAAATCTCGCACGTACCGCAAATTTTCGATAATCCCACTCTCGACTCCATCCCGTGTCTCTGGAAGATTTCTCCCGCGTTGAAAAAAGTAACCAATAATACAAACATTCGTGGTTTTCGCGCTCGTCGCCCAAGGCCACCGATCCGAAAATCTCGGACGTACCGAAATTTTTCCCATCACTGACCATCGAACGTCGTTACGAATACCTTGTCCTCCCGTTTTCAATATCGAACAGATCAAAGGAACGTTTACTAACCCCGTGCCTATTATCGAACACGCGACAACAATGACAACGACGACGCATCTCGCACATTTGCGTCCCGTAATGTGCACCTGTTGTATGCTCGAACACCTGACCCGATGGACGAGCGCACACGCGTTCACGCACTTGCGAGCGCGCACACCTTCGAGCGTTAGACACCCCCTAACCGTGACGCGTCACCCACCCTCTCGACGACTCTCTCCGTAAAGTCTTTAAAGAGGAGTTATTTTCATCCGGTCTCACCCGTCGTCGTCGACGTCGACGACGACGACGTGTTCCGCGTTAATTGTGCGCCTTAATTAAAACTAATATCGTCCAAATTAAAATAAATTGAGCCGGCCTCTCGCGCTCGTCCTTCGCAACGGGAAAAAGAAAAAGTACACGAGAGAGAAAGAGAGAGAAAGGAAGAATGTATCTTGAGACGCGCACGCGCACGTGGCCCGCGCGTACGGGGTTGTTCCGTGACGCGTGACGTTTAACCCCTTCGACCGCGCGGCACGGTATAATTATCTTAATGGACGTTTACGCGTGTAACTTGCAAATGAATCACCGTGGCTCTCCCCACCAAACGGGACGAATATCGTTTCTTCGACGAGAACCGACCGTACGGAACCGATTTCGAACCAGATTAAGCGTACTCCTCGCGGAAAAGTCGACGGAGATACGGCGAGTTGCGATTTCCAGCCGCTTCTGGATCCAGGGAAGGCATATATCGAGGTGTAGACGATTCGTGCTTCTTTTTTTTTTCGTTTTTTCTATTCTTTTTTTTTCACTCAATAACATTTCGATTTATTGAAATTTCAGATGTCCCTAGCACCGGTCTTTTTTTTTCTTTCCATACATTTTCGTCGAGATTGCGGCCTCTCGGGAGAGAGAGAGAAATAGAAATCGTAACCGCAAAATATTGAAAATTCGTAGTAAAAAAGTATGTGTATATATACGTGTATATCGGTATATATACATATATAGTCTACGCGCGAGCGTGTGTGTGTATATGTGAGCGAGTGTGCATCTCTATGACACGCAACGGGCAGTGGTGCTTGACAAATATGGTTTTACGATTACGTGTGTACGTATGCACAGCCTAATTACATAGTCTATACCAACGTGCAATGCATGCAAATTGCTCGTTGTCGATTGCCGTGAAATGTTAATCGCGCGTTCGTTTCTTTTCCAAATATTTCTTTTCTTAATTTTTTGTCTTCTTCTTCTTCTCCACGATCGAAGAACACCGTTCTTGGCGAGGAAAAAAAACAGAAGAAAAAAAAAAGAAAACGATCGGTTCGACGAGAGGTGAAATTCACGGGAAAGTTTCTCGCGGCGCGGCGCGTCGCGTCGCGGCTTGTGTAGGTATACACGATCGTGGGGAAGATCGATCGCGCGAAACCGGCCTCGCGTCGTCGCATACAAACAACACGCGCGATACATCGAATCGAGCCTCGGTCGTGTGTCTGTGTACGGACGGTCGTCTCGAACGTGGACGAGAGAGAGAGAGAGAGAGAGAACGTGTCTCTCCGCGATCGAGGGTGGATTCTGTCTCAGCGGCGTGTACAAACGCGATACAGAGAAAATGTACATATAATACAGATGTCTAAAACGGACTCTCTATCTAATCTATGACAATGTCTACACAACAACGACATCTGCGCGCGACGGTGTGTTATATTACTCTAGCCTCTACACATCTATGGGGTTTCTCTTGTCTAAGGTGTCTCTCACGGGGATGAACATGGCCGACTCTCTTTTCTTCCTCTCAAACATCTCTCTCGTAAGGTGCGTCCGGTCCGATCCGTTTGTATTTTCATCGAGTTCGTCATCGTCATTCCCCTCGTACCGGCTAGTTCCTCTCCAGGATTCCTCGAAAGACGCCCGCAGGTATTAACGCACGGTCTTCGACGCGACTAACCACCGATCCAACGGGGCTTGCACCTCTCCTTCTCGTTCGTCCACCCTCTCTTCCTTCGCCCTTCTCTTCCGGTGTCGAACGAGTCGCCGCCTGGTGGCTGTGCCCTCTACCAACCGGTAGGAAGGTTAGATGACAACCCACCCCATCCATCTATCCAGCAGCAGCAGTAGCAGCAGCAGCAGCAGCAGCAGCAGCAGCAGCAGCTCACCACTACCACCACAACCACCACGACCACCACCACCACCACCATCACCACTACCATCACCAGCACTGGCAACCACCACCTCTACGTCACCTCCACGTGCACCTACGAGGGTAGAACACCAATACCGGCATCACCACCACCACCACCACTACCACCACCACCCGTGAAATCCGACTCCAACAGACGACGACCTCCAAGCTTCTCTCTTTCGAATCGCAGACGTGCCGCGCCCGTTAATCCAACGGCTAATCAATTCTCACCGCGATGTCTGCTCGTGTCCTAACGATTCCACCTTTTTCACCGCACGTAGGTACTCTACCGCCTATTTCTTTTCTCTCGTTAGTCCCCTTCGTTCGTCCACGGTGGTTGTCCCTCGACATCGTCGCTCGCGAGTCGCGAGATATCGATTTCGAATCGATCACGATCCGAGGGATACTCGTCACTGCGCGACAATTCTACGAGATCGAGACGTTCGATCGTTGAACCGAAAATTGAAGATCGCCAAAGGGTTCGTTCCTCTCGTAACGTTCACCCGATAGATTACCCAAGACGAACGATGTAACGAGCGTCGCGAGCAATCGTCGACGAGGGAGCAAAGTGTTTTCCGCGTTTATCCATCCAGGGGTCTCCCGTGACCCTGATCGACCACGGAACACGAGCCTCGTCGCCGCGGTTCTTCCCCGAGATTCGTCGTGAACGTTTCTCTTCGAAACACGCGAGCAAAACTCGCGCGTGATACGCGTTCGTTGAAATTTCTCGATCCGAGAATCTCGAAACGGAGAAAGAGAGATAGATAGATAGATAGATAGAGAGAGAGAGAGAGATCTCGTCGAGTTCACCAGAGAAGTCTGTGCCACTCGTTGTTGTTTACAGTCTCCGACGAATCAGGGGTTGGAAGCGGGAGGAGATTCTTCCGGTTTGACCGTAGCTTCTTTTTTTTTTCTTCTTTTCGTTTCTGTTTCTTTTCTTATCGATTTTTTTTTGCCCCCCTCCCGAAACGTATTTCGCGAGGGTTACGACGAGCGTGTCCTCCGTGTACGTCATTCCGTGCACCGATCGAACGTTGTCGCGGCTAGTGGAAACTCTCTGATCGAAACTGGGGAAACCAAGCAACCTAGAGGGGGAGTTGACTAAAGACAGAGAGGGTCGGCTGGAGCGTAAGGGAAAGCCTACGATCGACCTAAACCCGGCGTTAACCTTTTCATCGACCCCGTTCGAGTTCTCCACTACCCCGTCGTGGCGCCGCTCTAATTCGGTACACCGAGTCGCGCACGGAAACAAGGCTGATTCATTATTCAGCGAACGACTGCAGATATTTCGGGGTTGAAACCAGACGAGGAACCGTTCGCGGGGCAGGTGTTCCCCGTAAGTAGGCCACGTCGATTTTCGGTTCGATCGGCGTTCGAACGCGTCGCACGATACGAACCAACGAACCGTGTTACGTCACCGTGGAAATTCGCGCGAGAAGAAGAGGAAAAGGAGACGAGACCCTGGGTCGCGAGGGGTCGCGAGGGGTCGCTTTGTGAACCTCGCTCGTAATCAGCGACGCGTTGCTTTCTCTGTACGGTGGTTAGGTGAACGAGGAGACGTTCGTACGTTCGTACGTTCGCGTAGTAACGATGCATCGGCGTAGATCGCACGTAGATTCCCCCGAACGAGTACCGTAACTCAAACACCGAGTAACGCAGCGTTGGACACACGGGAAGAGAAACACAGAAGCTTTGTGGTGTCGTCTCGTGGTCGTCGACGCGGTACGGCCATTTTGCGAATACCGTACGGCACAATACGCGAGATTCGGTGTCCCTTTCGCGATCACACCAACCTTTCGGCTTGTCCCGAGACCCTGGCCGACGTGGACACCCCCGACGGATAGTGGTGGTCTCCGATCGGACAACGAGCGAGGAAACCGCGTATTTTTTTCATTCTCCGCCTTCTCCTCCTACTTCTCCTCCTCTTCGTCGTCCCCCCTCCCCCGCCCCTGAAGAAATTGGGTTCCCTCCGCGTCTCGCGTTTCCCCCGATGGCCGTGCAGAACTCGACGAAGAGAGTTTTCCGATCGACCGGCGTAACCAGCGAGCAGCCGCACCTTCCGGCAGCTGCCTTATCGACCGGAAATGCTCGTGGCATCCACGTTGGCGTGAATTAAGAGACACCTCGCCACGAACGGGTGGCTCGAAACCATTTACGGGGATACGATCGCGTTGTTTCGATAACCGACGCGAACAGCGAAAGGTGAAAACGTTTCTCTCCGTGAGGACGCTGAAAATTTTCCAACCCCCCTCCCCCTTCGCGATTCGCGAGTTTACTCTGTTCTTCTCCCGTTAACGCCGGGTTTCGTGCACGGTCGCGCGTCGCGTAGCACAAAATACTCTTTGCGGGAAGGGTATAGCACACTTTCGTCGTGTTCCACTGGGAGGATCTGTCGTCGATGGTGGTAGTTAGCACACTTGCGTAGCGGAGTCGATGTCGGGAGTACGACGATCGGAGAACGGCCACGAGACGAGGACAATGTCTCATCACACCAGTAACTGTTCAAAGGCGTACTGCTGTGACGGGACAATATCCCCGGCAAGTGTCCATGAGCGTAGGCGCCGGGTCTGTCGGCGTTCCTCGTAACCGACTGTTGTCCCTACGGTGGTGGTGGCGGAGGCGGCGGCGGAGGCGACGGCGGTGGCGGTGGTGTCGGCGGTGGTTCGCTGGGAAGGCTTCCTCGACGCACGATTTACCGATTTCTACTTCCATGGTACGCGAAGGGACGTTTGCGGACGAGTTTCCTCGTACGATCGCGTGGATGCGTGACCGACGACGGTGTGTCCTCTTTTTCTTTCTTTCTTATTTTTTTTTTGTATTTTCCGCGCCGGTTTCACCGTCGACGACAACGACGACGAGGACGTGGTTGTCTCAGGATCCATCCGAGAGGTCGAGCGAAGTGTGCGGAGAAACGGTGGTGGCCGTGGTCTCGCCGTCGGGCGGCGTCGAGCTGACTGCGTCGCTCGGTGTCGGCGCCGCTTCCGCAACCTGGCCCTCCCCTCCCCCAATACGGGGGAGCTTCTCCTCCAGGTTCAGCGAGCCCCACCAGCGAGCCGGGATCGCACCCTCCCCTCGGGTTTCTGCACGAGCCTACAAGGGTGGAAGGGTGGCCAGTGCGCGTGTCTAGCCGCGCATATTCCGCGTGCGAGCGAGCACGGCCTCGAGGGAGAGACCGACGAGGAGGGAGACGACCAGCAGCGCGGCCAGCCCGAAGAAGGGCGGCAGAGAAAGGGAGGAAAGTAACCCTCGACATTGCCGAGGGCCAACGGGTGCTACGCCGATGTGCCGCCGGCGCAGGGTGTCTGCCGATACTGGAAATACTGGAACCGTTCTCGCGTCCAGTTTCTTCTCCGTCTCGCCCGTAACCCCTCGTGGCCGCGCTTTTCTACCGGTCCTCGCCCCTTTGCGCATCCAAGACGATCGAGGTCATGGGCTGCCAATGGGTCATTCGATCTCGACGGACTCGCGATCGAATCGGTCGTTGCTCCGCTTCGAGACGAAACGGAACCTTGCGTTGAAACACACCGAAGCGTCGAATTCGCGTCGAATCAACGTTGAATCTACGTCGTCGAATAGGAGCGCCCGTTACGCTGAAAATTACGGAGCGTCCATTGCGTTGAGCAACACGACGATCGATTCTGTTAAGAATCGAAGCGTTGGTCGAGAAAAATGTGGAGAATCGATTCTGTTAAGAATCGGAGTGTTTCTCGAGTAGAGAAAACTGGAGAATCGATTTCACGTCGAATCGAAGCGTTCATTGGGTCGAGAAAACTGGAGAATCGATTCCGCGTCGGAATCGGAGCGTACGTTCCGCTGAAAATTCCGTAGCATTATATCGGGTCGAGAAAACTGTGGAGAATCGATTCCGCGTTGGAATCGGAGCGTTTATTTCGTTGAAAATTCCGTAGCGTTCTATTGCGTTGAGAAACCCGACGATCGATTCCGCGTTGGAATCGGAGCGTTTGTTTCGTTGAAAATTCCGGAGCGTTCTATTGCGTTGAGAAACCCGACGATTGATTCCGTTAAGAATCGAAGAAGCGTTCGTTGGGTCGAGAAAACTGGAGAATCGATTCCGCGTTGGAGTCGGAGCGTTCGTTCCGTTGAAAATTCCGGAGCGTTTAACGCGTTGAGAAACCTGACGATCGATTCCGCGTCGAATCGAAGCGATGGTTTCGTTGAGAATCGGAGGGTTCGTTACGCTGAAAAAGTGGAGCGTCCATTCCGCTTTGAATCGGAGCGTCGATTCCGCTTCGACTCGGAGCGTTCGTTCCGCTTCGAACCGGAATGTCCATTACCTCGAAATTTCATTAGGTTGAGAAAACTGGGGAATCGATTCCGCGTAGAATCGAAGCGTCCGTTCCGCTAAAAAAAAACAGAGTGTCCATTCCGCTTCGAATCGAAGCGTTCGTTACCCCGAAAGAACGGAGCGTCCTCTTCGAATTGGACGCGTTAATTCCGTTTCGAATCGGAGCGTTGAAAAATTTCGTTCCTTTGAAAAATTGTGTTCTACCGTGGTCGATGTATCACGAACAGAACCGACAACGATGAAACTTTGGTATCGTCCATTTCGATATTGAGCGTCGATTTCGACGTGAAAATCGTGTTCTCGGATGTATCGCATCGACTGTTCGTATATAGAACGATGAGAGACTTCGGATGGTGTACTTATGGAGAATCTCGACGATTGACCGCATCGGAGCTCGTACACCCTCAATCGAATCGGTCGTTGGCCCACATTGACACGACCCCTCGATTTCGACGTTAAAATCGTATTCTCGGATGTATCGCATCGACTGTTCGTACGTAGAACGTTGAGAGACTTCGGATGGTGTACTTATCGAGGATCTCAACGATTGACCGCATTGGAGCTCGTACTCCTTCTCGATCGAATCGATCGTCGACTCGTAACGACACGACGCGTAAAAATCGCATTCTCGGATGTATCGCATCGACTGTTCGTACGTAGAACAATGAAAGACTTCGAATAGTGTACTCGTCGAGAATCTCGACGATTGACCGCATCGGAGCTCATGCATCCTTTCGATCGAATCGGTCGACTCGTAACGACACGACGCGTGAAAATCGCGTTCTCGGATGTATCGCATCGACTATTCGTACGTAGAACGATGAAAGACTTCGCATGGTGTACTCGTTGAAAATCTTGATTGACCCCATCGGAGCTCGTACACCCTCGATCGAATCGGTCGTTGGCCCGCATCGACACAACGCTTCAATTTCAACGTGAAAATTCTCGGATGTATCGCGAGCAGGGTCGTCGATTCTGTACGCGCGAAGGTGAAACTTCGGGCGTGTGCGCTCTCGTCGAGAATCACGAGAGGTAGCCGCGAAGTGCGCATACGCTCCGATCTCTCGCGTATTCTGAACTTCGGCGACCCACTTCGGCGCGTCGTGAAAACTCGCGACCGGTTGGTCGTTCCCGCGCGTCGAAAAACGGAGCGTTAAGCGCGAGCGCGCGATTGTTTCTAAGGGCGGGCTTTGTTTTCGAGTTTGTGTCGTCGCCGCCGCCGCCGACACTCGCGCTAAATAAAACCGCGGCCCTGTTTACGGAGGAAACCCGGCCGCAAGCTCGCCGGTTATTTTGTTACGCGGCCGTGTTAAAACGCCGCGGTCGTTTCGTCCCGAACCGTTCGTCCGTGTAACGAAATTATTATTGCATAACTGAATTGAATACCTACCGTTCGCGCGGAACGCGATGAAAACCGTGCATCGCGTCCGGGAAGAGAAACCGGGAATAAAATAATTACGCAACATCGATACCGAGCGGACGAATTCGTTCTCGGGGTTCTCCATTCCCCTCGCGCGGTTTCGCGGTTTTTCGCTCGGAAACGGACGTCTCGCTCTCTCTCTTTCTCGGCGAGCGTGGGAATATTCGATCGAGAATCGACGCCGCGGAGTCTATCCGCGGATCGAGATTGTTTTTTTCTTTTCTCGACTGCGGAAGGGCCCGGTTCGAGATTACGAAGTTCCCGAACTCCTCGGAAGATTCTCGACGAGACGAGAACGCGGCGAAGTAAGCGCGTAGCGCGTAGGCGGATCAATTTCTCGACGACCAAGGGGGAGGAGAAAAAATCTCTCTCTATCTGTTTATCTGTCCGTCTCTTTCTGTTTCTCTGGCGCGCTCCGGCTCGCACGGAATTTCGAAAGAGGGATTCTCTCGGTGGTGGGGCCCCCGGATATCGGAGGACGATGCAAACCGGGGAAGAAACCGAGAGACCGATGGATAGTGGACGCGCGAGGAAGAAATAAAGCCGGCTAATGCGGAATGGCAGCGGCGCGCGCGGGGCCGCGAAAGAGCGAGACGACTTTACGTAGAAATTGGCGGGCGAAAGCGAAAAAGAGCGTCGCATCTTCCGATAGACGTTCCGCAGGGGCGGAACGTTGCAAAAGGTATCGTGCGACAACTCGGAGAGGGAAGAACGAAACGGAGGGGCGTATTGATCCACCAGCTGCGCGTTCTCTCACCCTTCGCCCCCGCTGCTCGAACCACCCTCTCTCCACCCCGCTGGCCGACTCCTTCGAACGGTACTCGGCCCGTTTCACTCGGACTCGCTCTTTCTCGTCCGTCTCTGCCCACCTTTCTCCGTCTGGCTCGTCCGCCCGTAGCGATGGGAACGATGCCCTCGCGAACGGACGAGGAGACGGACGCGTACGGGGGCGCAGCTTCCTCGTCACTCGAGGGTTAGACGACCCCCCGCGTTGACGCGAGAACGGTTCGAGCGAAGCGGGAGAAAAACTCTTGGCTTTTCTCGCGCGAGCACACGGGCGTACCGTGGCTCGAGGTTCGCGTCGATCGGGAGTTACCCGCGAAAGAAACACACGGGAATTCCATCGACGCGAAACGCGGACGCGGACGCGGGCGCGTGCCTCTCGAAATTAATCCCGTCGCTACGGTCGTCCGTCCTTGTTCTCGCGTCTCGTTTCGTTTCGCGTCTCCCTCTCTCGTTCGTCGCGCGCACCCTCGCGTCTCGCTCTCTCCTCGGAGGCGTAGTACGGCCGCGCGCACACGAACGTGTCCCTTCTCTTCGGCCCCTTCCACGCCGGGAGCTTCCACTACGGACCGAACGGTCCCGAACCGTTCCGAAACGGGCCGAACCGAGTCGAGTCGAGCCGCGCGGCTCCCTCGACCTCTACACCTACCGAACGTATCCCCGTCGTACGTACGCTGCGTCCACGTTCCTCGCGGCGATAGAACCGAACCGGAGTAACGTGCAACTCTTCCGCCGCTCTCGATCCACCCTCTCTCTCTCCACGATGAACGCGTACGCCCGTTGCTCGCTTATACTCGGACGAGAGCCAACGGCTCGGCGTACGTCTACGGAGTTCGCCGGACCGATCGGAGTCTCGACGATCGTCTTTCGTCGTCGTTGGTCGGCGACGGTCTCGTCTCGGTCGGAACCGGCCGCGCACGGGGTCGTTTCGCATTACGTCGAGAGAGACGATCAACCGGCCGCTCGAGAAGCGGGCAGAGTGCGCGTGCCTGCGGGTTTGCGCCACGGGGGTCGAGGGGGAGAGGAGACGGAGCCGGAGCAACGAGCGCGAGAGTTCGGTGGCCTCGAGCGGGCCCGGTTGATTATCCACCGACCGTGAATGGGTCCAACCACCGCTCGAAAATCTTCTTTCGTTTAATTCGGACGCGTTCGAGATTCGGGGATGTACCGTACCGAGAGTGGGCGTCGAGGAGCATCAGGTTCGAAGAAAGTTTCGCTCGTTTCGCCCGTTTCTGTTACCTCCCTCGATAGAGACTAGAATTTCGTCGACGAGTATTCCTCCTAGTGTTGAAAACGGTGCTAGTTTCACCCCTCGTTGACCCATTTGCATCGTTAGCGTTACGCGCGCAATTTTTCCGCCCTCGAGCGTGCTCGGTTCACTTTCCTCCGACTTTGTACATTTCTTTATTTATACGGAACGATCGATCGGAGAATTACATGAAAATTATTACGGTGAGGTACCGGAGGTAAGAACGGGAAATATTTTAGGAAGTGAGGAAGGGAGAGAAATATATTGAGGAAAATTCCTACAGGGAAGTGCGGTGGGATAAATGTTTCGTAGAACGAGAAGATCCTCGGAAAAAATGTACGGTCGGACGAGTGTTACCGACGTTAACGACCGTTACGTTAATGCTCGATTGATAACCAAGTACCCTTCCAAGCGGTTGAACGTAAAGTAAGTTACGTCTTGGACGAACAGTCGAACACTTTGATAGAGAATATTTCAAGAATATGGTTCCAATTTGCAAGACCGTTGTGCACTTCGGAAATGAACAAATTTTTTTTCCGAGTCATTGACCCGAGTAACTGGCCGTCCAATAACGCTTAAACGTAGCGATATTGAAAACGAGTCCAACCACCGTTCAAGATTCCGTCGTACGAATCGGTGTGGACGCGTTCGAGGTTCGGGGATGTACCGTAGCCGCGCGAGATGTAAACACTGCTCTCCTACGAGCTGCAACAGCACAGGATGGGAGGGGTGGGGAGGGGAATCGTCCACATCGCTCGCGACGCGATAGCTACGCCCTTACGCGGACGCGTTGTCGCTATTGGCCGAGTCGAGCCGGTCTGGAGGTCCACATCGCGCGACGAGGAACGCGAACGAAACAATTAACGCGACAAAGTGAGACGCGACGAGTTCGCGAACGTATCTCGGATGCGTTTCGCGTCCCTACGGTACCGTACCGAGACCGAGAGTGGGCGTCCAGGACCGAGAATATCAGGTTCGAAGAAAGTTTTACTTGTTTCGCTTCTTTCGAAACTAGAACTTGGTCCGAATTGCGATTGTTTCGAGATATCGGAAGGACGCAAGGACGAGGTTAGAATTAGAGAGATCGAGTCACGTTTACATTGTACAACGAATTTGGTGATTCCCACCGAATTTGTTCCTTCGTGAGAGTATGGGTCCCGATACCGCGGGAATATTAAAATTTTGTTTTTTTTTTCCTTTTTTAAGGGTTGTGTAATGGCAAATTTGAATATCGATCGTATTCTGCTTTTTAAAGTGTAGTTTATTGAGTGTGTCTTAATAAGTACTCTATAAGGGTTCGATTTGATTAAAAAAACGAGTTTCGTCGATGAGAACGATCCAGCGAACGCGTTTCGCCCGCGAGAAGGTCCCGATTAGCCGATTGCGGAAATTTGCAAACGCGTGCCAATTCGGAGCGTCCAAAGCTCCGATTCTCCGATTGGTGAGATTGGTTCCTCCGGTTGGCCCGATTGAACTGGCACTTTTGAGCGTTGAACAAGGATAGGGTGATCGCGCCATCTAGCACTGGAACGGTTAAAATCGGTAGCCGAGCTATCGTGCGTTCTTTCTTCTCTCCAAGTTCTTTAAAGTTTCTGCAAAGCTTCTTCGAAGCCTCTCCGAGTACTTCAAGGGCAAACGGTGACGCCAGGTGATGACTTTTCAAATTCAGGATCGGTAACTGTTCTCTCGCGCGTTGTTTTTTGTCTCGAAGTCTTTTCGAAGCCTTTCTGTGCTCTCTTTGAGTATTTCAAGAGTATTTTAAGAGTATTTTAATACTTTCAGAATTTGAGATCGGTAGCGGTTCTTTCGCGCGTCCCTTTTTCTCACAAGTCCCTTTGAAGACACTATAAAGCCTCTTTGAAGCCTCTCCGTGTACTTCAAAAATAAACGGTAGCACGAGATGGTAACTTTTCAAATTTGAGATCGGTAACTGTTCTCTCGTGCGTCCCTTTTTCTCAAAGTCTCTTTAAAGTCCCTTTGAAGCATCTTCGAAGCCTTTTTGAAGCCTCTCCGTGTACTTCGAAAGCAAACGGTGGCACGAAGTGGTAATTTTTCAAATTTGAAATCGGTAACTGTTCTCTCAAGCGTCCCTTTTTCTCACAAAGTCCCTTTGAAGCCACTTTGAAGTCTCTTTGAAGCCTCTCCGTGTACTTCGAAGGCAAACGGTGGCACGAAGTGGTAATTTTTCAAATTTGAAATCGGTAACTGTTCTCTCAAGCGTCCCTTTTTCTCACAGTCCCTTTGAAGCCACTTTGAAGTCTCTTTAAAGCTTCTCTATATACTTCAAAAGCAAACGGTAACACGAGGGCGATAACTTAACAAATTCGAGATCGTTGACTGTTCTCTCTCGCGTCCTTCCGTCTTTGAAAATCTCTTCGAGGAAGCTTCGAGGACAAACGTAGACAAGCGGATCCGTGGAGAGGGAAAGCGCAACCGTGTCTGCTGGAAGCGATGATAATAGACGACAATCGGTAGTGCTCGCGATGACGGTGATGGATGAAGAAGATGGACAGATACATCGGGCGGGTTGGAATCTCGTGGGAGTCGCGCGAGCGAACAGAGAGAGAGAGAGTGAGAGAGAATCGATGGCAGTTACGAGTAACGAAGGGTGACAGCCGAGAGGAAATAAAATATCGCGTCTTCTTCGCCTCCACCCTCCTCCCCCATCGATTCGATGTCAACGCGCGTACCTACGTACGGAAAACCCGGATCGTTTCCTGTTTCCATAGTGGGAGATTAGGGGGGCGTTGGTTGCCTCTTCGAAGATTTTATCAACGGTTCCTTCCGCGCGGAAGTAGCCGTTATCTTTTCCAATTATTCGTCCGGTGTGGATCGGCGTAACGGTGTTGCCCTAAGTCGTCGTAGCGGTCGCGGTTCTCGTCCGGCCGATTAAATCTCCGGGACAGAGAAAAACGGCGGCGAGAAAGCCACCGTTTCGTGCACGAAGCAATTTGTCCGGAATTATTCGAAAACGATGGCGGTTCTCGCTCGAGCACGCGCGCCAGACAATATACTCGACCTCGGTGTCTCGTAGTTCACGTTTCGTTTACAGTTTTCGATTTCATCTCGAATCGGTTTTACGACTTTTCAACATCGTGGAAACAGACTCGGTGAAACCATTCGGGGAAATATCGCGAGATGTTTGGTTATTTATTTATCGTTGAAACGAATATTTGTTGAATTATTTATTTATCGAATCGGTATTTACGAAGCTCGGTCTCGTTTCGTTACGGTTTTCGTTCCCATTTCTAATCGGTTTTCAATTATTCCATCGTGGAAAATTCAATTGTAGAAAAAGACTCGGTAAAAAGATCATCGATCGAAGAAATATCGCGAGATGTTTACGTATTTATTTATTTATCGTTGAAACGCATCGACGATAAGAAACCGCGCTTACCTTCAGCACCCGAGGTTTTCGCAGATCGAAGAACCACGGAACAGACGGGATCTCGAAACGTTGACGGCCACCTAATCTGTGGGCATAATAAAAGCTTCGATTAAACGCGAACCGCGGTTGCTCGCTTCTCGCGGGGAAAAATCGAAGACGACGCGCCGATACGTGGCGTACTCGATCTCTCGATCGTCGCGCGTGGCGCGTCGAGTCGAGTCGATCGTCCTTGCGCCTCGAGACGTTAGGCGCGAACTTACTGAACATCGATCGAGGTGTAAAACAGCTTGTAGCAACCTATCACCGGGATCGATATGACCACGCAAGCCTGCAGCAGGAGGAGCGGTATCGTCTGAAAGTAGAGAGAAAACGTGTATGTACGATATACTGGACTCGTTGACGGCGATAGGTTCGCGCGACGTCTAGAGGGGCTTTTGTATTTTCGTAGGACTCTTTATCGTTACACGAATATGTCCCCTTTTGTTCACCCACCCGTACAGCGTGGACGGAGCAACGAGTAATCGATTAAATCGACAGAGAATAATGAATAGCGATACATCTTGGTATAAGATAGTAAATAATAGGAAATCGTAATAAATAATTGTGAATGACAGTAAGTAATGGTAAATAATAATAAATCGTAACAAATAATAGTAAATCTTAATAAATAATAGTAAGTAGTAGTAGATAATAATAAATCGTAACAAATAATAATAAAGCATAATAAATAATAGTAAGTAGTAGTAGATAATAATAAATCGTAACAAATAATAATAAATCATAATAAATAATAGTAAGTAGTAGTAGGTAATAATAAATCGTAACGAATAATTGTAAATAATAGTAAGTAATAGTAAATAATACTAAATCGTAACAAATAATAGTAAATCGTAATAAATAATTGTGAACGATAGTAAGTAATGGTAAATAATACTAAATCGTAACGAATAATAGTAAATCATAATAAATAATTATGAACGGTAGTAAGTAATAGTAAATATAAATAATTCATACACAAATAATAGTAAATCATAATAAATAATTGTGAACGATAGTAAGTAATAGTAAATAATAATAATTCATACACAAATAATAGTAAATCATAATAAATAATTGTGAGCGATAGTTAGTAATAGTAAATGATAATAAATCGTAACGAATAATAATAAATGATAATAAACCGTAATAAACAATGGGAAATAATAATAAGTAATAATAAGTAGCGTGAGAAAGAACCCCAGGTTCACGGATTCGCGTGCGAGCGTAAGAGGGAATATTTCGCGGAATGGAGAGAGGGTGGGAGAGAGGGGAAGGGAGGCTGGATTCGGAGGGTGTTTCGACGCGTTTGAAATATTCAAAAGGCGCTCTGTAGAGGCTTGCTTAATGCTGCGCGGCATAAACATAAACGTGGAAAAGGAAGCCCAGAGGCTCGCGTTAACCCCGGATCGGGCAATAAATTGCCGACGAAGAGACGGCGCGGAGGAGGCGGAAGCTGGGAAAACCTTTTTCCGCGCGGCCCGCCGGTAATTAAAATACTAGCAGTGGCCCGTCGTTCATTATGCAACGATGCGAGAAAGCACCGGTGCACCGATTATTCGCGCCATTGTAACGAGATTTAATTGTTCTCAGGGTCGCGCGAAACTCGAGCGGTTGTGTACGCGCGTTTCGACGGCTGTCGAGTTCGGTGCAAAAAAAAAAAACGGAAGCGGATAAGTACTCACCGAGACGATCGTCTGTCTATCGAAATCGAGATTTTATTGAACACATTTGATATTCTCGGTCACCGCGCGTACGAAACTCGGTCGGTGTACGCGTCGGTTGGACAGCTGTAAAAATCAATATAAAAAGAAAACAAAGAGTGCATCGAGTCTCTCGATCGTCCAATTACCATCGAGTCACTCGAGTGCACGCTTTGAACCGAAATCGAGACCTTTGCGAACGGGTTCGACATTCTCGGTCACCGCGCGTACGAAACTCGGTCGGTGTACGCGTCGGTTGGACAGCTGTAAAAATCAATATAAAAAGAAAACAAAGAGTGCATCGAGTCTCTCGATCGTCCAATTACCATCGAGTCACTCGAGTGCACGCTTTGAACCGAAATCGAGACCTTTGCGAACGGGTTCGACATTCTCGGTCACCGCGCGTACGAAACTCGGTCGGTGTACGCGTCGCATGTACGATTGTAGAGATCAATATAAAAATGAAATAGACAATACATTGAGTCTCTTGATGGTCCAATTACCATCGAGTTGCTCGAGTGCACGCTTCGAACCGAAATCGAGACTTTATTAAACGAATTCGATATTCTCGGTCACCACGCGTACGAAACTCGGTCGGTGTACCCGTCTCTTATACGATTGTAGAGATCAATATAAAAACGAAACAGACAATACATCGAGTCTCTTGATGGTCTAATTACCATCGAGTTATTCGAGTGCACGCTTCGCACCGAAATCGAGACCTTTGCGAACGAGTTCGACATTCTCGGTCACTACGCGTACAAAACTCGGTCGGTGTACGCATCGCTTGTACGACTCTAGAAATCAATATAAAAACGAAACAAAGAGTGCATCGAGTCTCTGGATCGTCCAATTACCATCGAGTTGCTCGAGTGCACGTTTCGAACCGAAATCGAAAACTTTGCGTACGAATTCGAGATTCTCGATTATCACACACGTACAAAACTCAACTCGGTCGACGTACGCGGAATTTCAACGGCTGTCGAGATCGGTATAAAAACGAAACAAAAACCTAACCGAGATCGTATTTTAATCTCGTGCACGTTCGTTTCGAAGTGAACCGTAACCTCGAAAGAACGAAAGCTCTCACGTTTGCGTACCGAACTCAATATTTTCGGTCGTTGGACGAACGATTCGTATGTACCTAATCGTTGGTAAATTTGTTGTGTTTCAGCGCCAGCATGGAGGCGGCGAACGGTGCGATCGAGCACGATTTTCACAACGCCCTGGTGCCTATAAACGGTAGCCACTCGGGTAGCTCCGGTAGGAGTACACCAAACGGAGGCGACCCGGCGCCGGGTAAACTCTTCGTCGGCGGCTTGTCCTGGCAGACCAGCAGCGAGAAGCTCAGGGAGTACTTTGGCATGTTTGGTACCGTCACCGACGTCCTCATCATGAAGGATCCGGTCACACAGGTCGGTCTGCTCGATGGACGCTCACGCGGCTCGTCCATCTTCGAGGGTGGCCCGTTCGCGAGCTCGAACGAGAAACGTTGGTCGGTTTCCCGATGCATACGCGTATACGTATATCTATGTATATGTCTATACACACAGATACATGTATACATATGTATGCACCGGTTAATCGTGCTTCGATCGCCGGAGACTCGTTTGGAAACGTCGAAAACGAAGAAACGATCGAACTGTCCCAATTGTGTACACGTTTGCGTAACACGGAGTCGACGGTCTCGATGAAGGTTTCACGGAGCACGAACTCGCGAACGAGCCACCAGCGTGTTGAAAAATTCTCGTCCATTTCCTCCTCGATAGGTCAAATCGTTCGCATCGGTGTGTCGGCCGAGCCGGAAAGCTCTCCGGGTGGGGAGGGGTGGGAGGGTGGGTAACAAAGTACAGAAAATGAAAGAAAAGAAAAGAAAAGAAAAGAAAAAAAAAAAGAAAGAAGTCGAAACGCAATTCGCCTCGAGGAGATTCGATGCACCAGTTTCTTCCTTCCACTTTTGCACGAGACTTCACACAGTAGAACGTAGAGAAGAAGTTGTACTAATCGATGTAACTAATTATTGCTGAGACAGTGTAAAGGAAGTAGAAGTGTATCTTGGTATTTTACTGTATTAAAACTTTGTATTTAAAACGTAAAAGGTGGAAAAGAGGCAGAGGCTCGTTTCTATAACGATACGTTCGCACAAATACGCGCGCATGGGCGCGCGCGCGCGCGCGCGCACGTACGCATCGTACGCGCGAAGACGCGGGGACGCGAACGCGGGCGGGCTGGCGCGCGCGCGCGCGCGCGTGTGCACGCGTGCACACCACATACACACACGCACAGGTATACGCACACGGAAACACGAATACATACACGCTCACGCATCGGGATTCGAGAGGAAGCACCGAACGAGGACTGTGGGCACACATTATTTATATCGTATATATATTTCGGTAGCGATGCAATTAACGATCGTAATTCTCAGTTGAGTCTTTATCGTATAATTCAAAGTCCTTGTCTCACGTAATCCTAGAATGTTTGTCTTACATTGGCTTGGACAGTCTTGCATGTAAACGGTAGTTTGGTAGTAATTAGTTAATTGTATATAAAAGACGATATATATGTATATATATATAGAAAGAGAGAGAGAGAGAGATCAAAAATATATACATATGTTACGGTACCATTTTTACATACAGAGAGTGCGATAGAAAAACAAGACGGGTTACTTATCTGACGTACGTGACGGTAAATGTATAGCTAGCAGCTCGTTCAGCGTTACGAGAGTCGTCGGGAGAAGCGCGATAGGTAACGGAGAGGATTTCGTAACGTGTTCGTAAGCGCCGCGTGCATCGTGGAATCCCCGCGGAAAAACAACCAACCAACCAGCCGGCAGTTAACTTGTCCGCGGCGATCGTTTCCTCGACCGTTACCTCGATCGGGATCGGAAATCGGATTCTTCCGACGGAGGGAACGAAAGGAAGCGACAAAAAAAAACAAAAGAAAAGAAAGACGTCGGTCGTCGACTCGTTCGAAGCGGAGAGGTTAACTGACCGGCGACGCTCAGGCGCGAAAGAGAATCCCGCGCGGCGAAAGATGTATCGAGTAGGCAGGTCGTCGAGAGGCCGAGAGACACTCAGGCGAGAGGGTAAGAGAAACGATGATAAAACTGAGAAACGAAAAAAAATATTTAAAAAAAAAAAAAAAAAAAAAAACGAGAACCGCGACAGGGCGAAAAAGCGAGAAAACAAAGAACGGGAAAGATGAGAGAGTCGGTGGTTGTGCATCGTGGCCGTTCTGGCTTGTTCGGTTACAGCGTAGTCGTGGATTCGGCTTCATCACGTTCGCCGAGCCGGGTAGCGTGGACAAGGTGCTGAAGTGTCCAATCCACACGTTGGACGGCAAGAAGATCGACCCGAAGCACGCGACGCCGAAGAACCGCGCGAAACAGGCGAACCGCACCAAGAAGATCTTCGTCGGTGGCGTCAGTCAGGATACCAGCAGCGACGAGGTGAAGGCCTACTTCAACCAGTTCGGCAAGGTCGAGGAGACCGTGATGCTGATGGACCAACAAACGAAACGGCACCGCGGCTTCGGTTTCGTTACGTTCGAGAACGAGGACGTTGTCGATCGCGTATGCGAGATCCATTTCCACACGATCAAGAACAAGAAGGTCGAGTGTAAGAAGGCTCAACCGAAGGAGGCGGTTCAGCCGGGTGCGTTGGCCCTTGGGAAGAGGGTGGTACTCGGGGCGTTGGGCGTACGATTGGCGCCGCAACCGCCGCTTCCTGTCGCCGCCGCCTCCCAGATAGTCGCCGCGCAGGCACAGGCTCAAGTTCAAGCGGCCGCGGCCGCCGCCGCCGCCGCCCAGGTCCAGAACGCCGTCGCCGGATACGGGAAACTGTTCGCCAGTAGCTATCCAGCGCTCTCCGCCTACAGATACGCGCCGTACCCGATCCCAGCCGCCGCGGTGGCGGCGGCCGCAGCAGCGGCCGCCCCGGCACCCGCACCCGCGCCACCATCGGCAGCTGCGGCGGCGGCTGCCGCGGCCGCAGCAACGCCAGCAGCCGCGGCGGCGGCCGCGGCCGCACCGGCGAATCCCTACCAAGGATACTCGCTCACCAACGTCGACATGTCCAGCTTCCAGGGCGTCGACTGGGGTTCCATGTACGGTATGGGCATGTACGTTTAAAGAAATGTCCTTCGGCTCGCGTCGGGGGGCGGAAACTCTGATCCGAAGACGCGTAGCGGCACGCGCTTCCACGAGCTGGTCGTTTCTCTGTGTGTGTGTGCGTGCGTATGTGTGTATATAGATACGCGTACGCGCGTTATATGTATATATATATATACATATGTGTGTCTATACGTGTACGTATACGTATATGTATATGTATATACACTTCGATATGTATATACACACACGCACCCCGTGTATACAACGAACCAACGCGACGGTTGGTTGCGCGCACGGAAAACCACCGATCACCTTCCGAGCTTCCGATTATTCCTTTGTAAACTCTCTCTGTTCCGCTAGCCGTGTGTAGTAGTCTCGTCGACGTTTGGACACCGTCGACTTCCGCTCTTTCGTACCGCCGCCGTCACCCACGGTGATCCGGGAAACCCTGACAGTTTCGACGCGCGCGTCCCCCAAGATCCATCATCGTCGCACACCCCTTTAATCTTCGACCCCCGCCGCCGCCGCTGTTGCTGCCGCTCGAGAGAGAGAGAAAGAGAGATAGAGAGAGATTGAGAAAGAAAGAGAGAGAAAAAGAGAGAGAGAGAGTCTTCCTGCGCGATCGCGGCGCTTCCACGCACCGCGTGGTCGTCGACTCTATCGTCGTCGTCGTCGTCATCGTCGTCGTCCAACGTCGCTTCGTTGAGCGCAGGAAGACGACGAAGCAAGTGCGAGAACCAGGTTCTCGCACCGTGTATGCGTATGTGTGTGTACATGTGTGTGTGTGTGCGCGCGGGTTGCGTCGTGCACCTCCACCGCACCGAGGAGACGCCCGCCAAATGTTGAGAAGAGATCTCGATATTAAAAATTCGAACGAAAAAAAAAAAGTAATAATATTAATAATAATAAAATGCAAAAAAACCAACCCCGGAGGGTCATGGAAATGCGAAGTAAAGTAATGATAATAATAATAATGCAGGAAAATAGAAAAAAAGAATAAAGTTTAGAAAAAAAAAAAAGAGAGGAAGCACGGAAGCGAGCGGATAAAGGATCAGAGTCGGAGTTTTGCGCGTACCCTCGAGCAGGGCACGAGAAACTTTGCCGGCCGGAAACCGAAGTCATTCTTCTTGCGTTTACTACTCATCATTATCGCTTGTCAATTAATTTATTAGCAAGAGAGAGAGAGAGAGAGTGTGTGTGTGTGCGTGAGAGAACGAGCGATTGAAGGAGCGAACGAAAGTGTACGAGAGAGACAGAGAAGTTGAAGAGGAGAGAACGAGAGAGAAAGTGTAAGAGAGAGAAAGAGAAACCGGTGCGTATTTTCGTCGTATCGCGTGTTTCGTTGCGATATGTATTTCTTTTTCTTTTTTCATCCTTCATTCGAGAGAGCCCGTTGGTATATTCCTTTTACCCACGCGATTATTCCACGCGTTTTGTGTTTCCGCCACACTCGGTTCCTAGTTAGATTAGCACACGCTCCCTGACACACGATACGCGCGTGCGCTCGCTCGCTCGCTCGCTCGCTTGTGCGCGCGCTCGCACGTGATATCGTTCGCGTTGTTTCCCGGCTTCCCGCCGCGCCCAACCTTACACGATAACTAACTAATTACTTACTTAATTAATTAAGCGATATAGGCGGCCGTGAACCACGACCGCCCTACTCTCAAGGATCTCGACCACGAAGCAATAAAACAGGGGAGGTAGAGAGAGCGAGAGAGAGAGAGAGAAAGAGAGAGAACGCGTGAAAGATGAGAGAAAGCGCGTGAGAAAGAGAGAAAGAACGAGCGAGAAAAAGAAAAAGAGAAAGAGAGAGGAAGAAAGAAAGAAAGAAAGAAAGAGAGAAAATAGCTCTGGACGTTGTGCCGTGAACCGAGCTTGCGAACTGAATCTACTCTAGCGTTAATTTTGTTTCATCTTCGTTGTCCACGATTACCCTATTCCTTTGAAACGTACGTGAGCGTAGCTCGTCGTACGAGCGGGAGCACGCGCGAAGAAGGACGCGTCCGTTTCGACCGTCGACTCGCGAGTCCTTTCTTCCTCTTCAGAGAACGAGGCTGTTCTCCTGTTCGTCGCGCGATACTCCTCCGCCTCGGTGAAAGTGCCAAACGATAAACCACCGGATCGCGATCCCTCGATAGAGAAAAGGGATCGTCGCCGAAACTCCTTCGCGAACCAGGCTTTACGCTCCCGCGTGCCTCCGCTCGGCGATCGGCTACGCGAGACAGGTCGATTTTCGAACACACACGTACCACCACCCCTTATACATACATACATACATACATGGATACATAGATACATACATACATACATATATACGTACGTACGTACGCGACACCCCCACGTATACATTGAACACTCGCTCACTCAGTCAGTCAGTTAGTCAGTCGGTAAGTCAGTCAGTCAGTCACTCAGTCAGTCAGTCGCCACACGGTACACGCGTACATGCGGAAGACACCAGCATGCAGGAACTCTTGTACGAAACGCGGTACAAGGAACGCGTCTAAATAGGGATAGCTATGTATAGGTATACATATATTTTTCTCCGAGTAATGGAAGACAATATTTACTCCATCGCGCGAAACGGTAGAAGGTGGTCACACTCGTACGGTGACGCGTAAACGAGGGCGGAAAAGAAAAAAAAAAAAGAGAAAAGAAAAGAAGAAGAAGAGAAACAAGAGAAACGCGCGCGCGCGCGATCAGTGGGCGCGTCGTTCTCTTTCGAGGGACGATACTCAAGTTTCTAGGTTATACGTATAGTTTTCGAGTCGCGGAGCACAGGCGACTGCGCGACTGCGGTAAACAGGAACCCAAGATCGAGATTAGCTCAGCGTTAAGTTATAAGCGCGAACTAGTTCGTAAGTTTCAAGCAGGTTTAAGTCTAGAATTTTAAGGCGTTCGCGACGAAACGAAGTCGATACTTAATTTATACGATATTTTCGCGGCCGCGCGGCGCGGTCCTCTCGCGCGTCGACGACGCCAACGCGCACGCGCGAGTTGCGCGCGCACACTGATCGGGACGGCTGCCGTTCGTGCGCGGTTTCCTCGATCTTTCGCCACTTTCGGTTGGCTTGTGCATGCTCCACGTAGTTTTTAAGAAATTTTTCCCGCGTTTCGCGCGTCGACCCCTTGCGCTACCTCGGGATCTCCGTTTCGTTCGCGTCTTCGAAGTATTCGACGTCGCTCGAAACGCCGCGTAGTGTTTCTTTTTCTTTCGCGTATCGTTGTTTGTTCAGTTTTATCGGTTTTTCTTTTTTTTTTTCTTCTCTCTTTAAGTATGAACGAAACGAACCTCGATGCACAGGAGCGCAAGGGACCGAGCGCGCACGACGAGAGAGAACGTTTAGGGAGATCCGATCGGTGATTCTTTTATTTATTTTATCGAGTCTTTCGGTTGCCCTATTTATAGACGATTTAGTCGAAGCGATCGAGAGCGAGTGATCTCAGTGGAAGTGCGAACGATCGACGAGCGAAACGTTTTCTCGCGCCCAGGCAGACGTCGCGATTCGTGAAACGAGATCGAGAGGAACGGAGCGATCGATCGATCGATCGGGCGGAAATGAATATACGAGCCGAGACGTGGTCGTCGACAGCCAAAGGACGCGTCGCGGCGTACCGCGACGAGAAATTTCGAGCAATAAGCGATATCCACTGAAACCTTAAAGCTGTACCGTTTACCTTTAACGATTGCGATTCAGCGAGAGACAGAGATGATGAAAAAGCAAAAAAAAAAAAAATGAAAATAATAATAATAACAAGTACGATAATCTGTACGCGCGTGGGAGAGACTCTTGCCGTTCGGCAAGCGGAGAGGACGAAAGAAAAATCCTCTTTTCAAACGACAAGTAATATTCTTTAGTGATATACACCTTAATATACTTACTTAACGTGTATCGTAATGTTAACGACGACAAAGCTCGCGAGTGATATTTATGACATTACACGTAAGATGATACTTTAGAACGATAAGCGGAAAGAATGAGAGGAGTTTAGGCGACGTGTGTGAACAAAAGAGCACGCCTTAAGAAACCGCGAGAAGCAAACAAGCAAAAAAAAAAAATTAAAAAAAAAAATAAAAGCAGCACGCGCGCGCGCAATTCTAGCGAGAGGCAAGAGCAAGAGGCGATAAAATTCGACTATAGAAAGAATGGAACGGATGAGAAAAATACGAAAAAAAAAAACACAAAAAAAAAAACTAACGGAAAACCACACCCGCCGAGGTGTGTGCAAACCGAGTTCTATTTTCCACGGTTTGTGCGCGCTCGATGCGCTGTTTCGAGAGCTAGGAAATCGGTGCGTACTTAAAGCTGACCTCGAGGACACCCCGACATCGATGTATCCTGGCCCGTCCGCCATCCTAAACCCCGCACACACACTCCAACGATCTTTCCGACTTTTCTTCCCCACCACCACCACCACCAACCGCCACCCCACGGTGTCGTCGGTCGATCCTTTCGCGAAGTCGCACGAAAGAGATCGATCGTCTTCTCTTTCCACGGAATGGTTCCACTTGTTCTGTTTCACGCTCCAGATCTCGACGACATCGTGTTTCCGGTCGTACAACGATAGCGCGGAATTTGTTGTTGTCGTCATCGTCGTCGTCATCGTCGTCGGCTCCGCCGCGTTCGAGCGCGTCCTCTCTGCGTCGTCGCGCGTCCTTCGTCGTCGTCATCGAACGATTCGGCAATAAGGTATCCTCCGCGTCGACGTGAACGCGGAACAAACGCTACGCGAGTCAATGCGCGCGCGAGCAGAGGGACGCGGGAGGGGTGGGGGGTGTTTACGATCTGTCGTCGAGAACCAATTAACGGGAACCTTTTGTCGATCCGATGGATCGATTTCTTCGATCGTGTGTCCGGAATGGCCTTTGATCTTGCACCGACGTGGATTTATCATCATCGTTGACGGTCAAACCCGCCTCCCTCGATCCCTCCTTCGTCCAACACGTCATCTTTTCCCATCAGACCCGTTTGATACACCTCTGCAGATGATTATGTATTTTATACGCAATACACGTATATATATATATATACACTCACACACGTACATATATATACATCGGACATACACAGGTACATACGTACATACAGTCAAACATGCAGACACATAGATATACATACGCGTATATACATACGTACACGTACACGAACACACATATTGCGAATGTCGAGAGTAATTGTTAGCGTAGCTAGTATATTTTGATGAGCGCTAACCACCCACTAGTTGAGAATGATCAGTAGGTGAAGCATGCTGGTTGAAATATCTTTTAGAACCGGATATCCCCCCGTTGTTCCTTCACCGCCTTCGTCGTTTCTTCGTACATGTCGAAAGCACACAGTGTCTCGCTGCTCTGTCTTCTTGCCGACGTTTGATCGCGACCGCGTCACAAAGGGGTACGGATTCGGTTGGAAATATTTTAGTACTTTTTTTTTTTTTTTTATTCTTGCCCCCCGTATTCTATCGTTCGTTTATTTTCGATCAGATTTCGTAGATATAGTTTTTTTTCTTTTTCAATTTTTTTGTTCTGTTTTATTTTGGTTCCTCCTTTTCGATTCTTTCAATCGTTGAAGATGTCTGTAGCGCGCGACACTCGTCCATTTTCTTCCCCGTGAGAGCGGTTCGCGAGGAACGCTGTCGCGCGACGAGAGAATCGTCGCGTCGCCGATCTGGAAGCGTACACACGCGTGTACAGCTATACACGTGTACCGAAAATCGTGACCATCGCGCGGAAAGTCGTTCTACGTGTGAAAATAAATCGATAAGAAAAAAGGAAAGTTTCTTCGAAGCTTCGTGCAATTCTCGAAAACCTCGATTTCAAAAATTGTATTCCTTTTTCCCCGACTTACTTTTACGTATAGAATCATCTCCTGTTGCACCACGATCGTCGGTATGCTCTGTATATACAGGGTGTTTCCGAACTGGTGATGCAACTCGACAGAGGGTGACTCTACGTAGGAAAAGAACAAGTCGTTTTCAAACAACTCGATGTTAAGAATTCGCGAAGCGAAAAGTAACAATATATCACGTGTAACGATACAAATAATTTGTTTAACCCATACTATTTAAAATAAAAAATTGGAACATCAATTCAAAGAGCACAGAGAGATAAGTGAGATCATATATCCATATTATAATATTTATTTATCGTATAATATTTATCATAGATTCGATCGAAAGAGAAGCCTCGAACGAAGAAACGTCGCTCTACGTTTTCGATTTATTTTTCCACCTAGATTCAACCATTTTCGGTTTACGAACCACCTGTTCGAAAACACCCGGTATAACTCTACCGTGTACACTATCCGCGCGTATACGTGTACAGGTGTGCATACACCTGACCAGGTGCGCGTCGATGGTCGCCGATACGTTCCCCCGTCCACGGCTCACACGGCTCTTGCGTCCATTTTCTCCGTTTTCCTCGCCACTCTGATCTCTGTCGCGCGTTCGATCGAGAAAACGACTCGTGGTTCGCTCGATCTCGACGATCCTGGGGGCGCCATTTTCGAGGAAATCGATCGTTCCGCGAAGAAGAACGGTTCGACGAACGTGTTTCAACCTCGTTTCGCAGCCGATGGCTCCGTGAAATCAATTTCACCGTCGATTCCCAAAGCGACGCGGAGCAGGCCCCCGTTCGTTAGAATCGTTTTAACTTTTCGACGGATCCGTTCGAGAGACCGTAATCGATTAACGCGCAACAGAGCGCGATTTCTCCCTCATTGGACGATTTCATCGTCGAGGTAGCCACCCCTCCTTTTAACTCGGATGTCGCGACGGTTAGCGTCTTTCCTTTACGACGATCAGCGTGGCCAGATTTTACTCCCTGCATCGCTAACTGAGAGGAGTGGGAGAAGGTAGCACGTTCGGGACCGCCCCCCTCCATCGCGCATCGCGCGTCGAAGGCACTGGAGTGGGAGAAGGTCCTTGACGCGCGGTGCGCGAATGAATGGACGGTCCTCGACGTACTACCTTCTGCGCGTGCGTCGGAGGCACCGGAGTGGGGGAAGATACGCGATGCGCGAAAGAGGGAGACGGTCCCCAACGTACTACCGTCTGCGCGTGCGTTGAACGCACCGGAGTGGGAGAAAGGGCGCGAATCGCGTCGCGATTCCGATGCCTTCGACTCATCGTGCGCAAAGGAGGGGAACGGTCCCCGTCGTACCGTCTTCCCCCACTTCTTCCAGTTGGCAATGTAGAAAATAAAATCTAGCCGCGCCGAGTGAACGCTCGACCCCCGAAATCTCGAAAAAAGTGGCCCTTGTTCGCGGAGATTGGATCTCGGGGATCGATAATAACGCGGGTTTAATCCTCGACGACAATTTCGCACCGTTTCTCCTCGAACGATCTCGATTTCCCCGCGAGTCGAAGTCTCGACCGTTTCTCGGAAAAGAAAAGATGGCGTTTCGTCTCTCGAACGATCGGAGCGTACCGGTGAAACGGAGACAGAGGGCATTGGACGACGAATGACAAAGACAAAAGAACAACGCGGAAAGAACGCGCACACCTCGCCGCGACGCGTCCCAAATCCTCGCGCGAGTTCGTCCACAGACCGACGCCCCCGTCCCCCCACACGTCCCTGTTTCGTGCGTGATCCCGATACTCCGTACCTTGTATTACCGTTACTTACTATTTACTAAGTATTATTATTCTTATTATTACGTCGTCGATTATTATTTCTCGACCCGTCTTTGCCGTCACCCGCCCCTCCCCCGAGCAAGTACGTTTCACGATCATCCGGATAACGGTCGCACGTAACACACACACAAATCCGTATATTCCTTGTTCTCTCTTCGATATAAAGAATATTCTCGTTACGTTTTCAAGAACGATCGTCGACGCGATCTCACGATGCGCGTGAAACGAACTTGTTGCGCGCGCGCACAGAGACTCTCGTTGCCGGGTTTCGTCCCCTCGCCGATAGTCCCCCCTCTCCCTCGTCAAACTTTCGCGTTTCTCTTTCGGTCGCGAGCTTTACCTCGTCTTCCGTTTGTCCGTTGTGTGTACGTGTTTGCGCGCGCGTGTCTCTCCGTGTGTGCGCGCGCATATGTGTTTTCTTGTTTCTTTTTTTTTTCCCCCGTTCTTTTTTCCCCTTTCTCTTTTTCCGTCGTGCCATAAACGCGTTTGGACAGGTGGACGGGGACGCGTGCAACCGTGCAACGAGAGACGCGCGGCGTGCCCGAGACGAACGGTGATACGGTTACGTTTCTCGGCGGAACTCGCGTCCACGTAAAAGAAGAAACTTTCTGCGCGTGAAAAGAAAAACCTGTTCGCTTCTCCCCTTCGAGCGAGGCTGCTGATCCGTCGACGTCCGAAAATGGGGGGACGAGCAACCACAACCCCTCGGAGCCCGTCGTCGACCGCCCACGGGATAACGCTTCGATCGATGCGGTGGTCCACGTTGTATTTCGGTTCGCCACGTGGAAGAATATTCTGCTCGACGGAACGAACGCTTCTCGCGTGGAAATCGCGATCGATTCTTCACCCCTCTGACCTTACCCCGCGATTGTTCGAGGGATTTCGCCTCGTTTTCCTCGTCCGTTCTCTCGTACGGAAAGGGGACGATGTGGATACACACCGACCGATCGAACGAGAACGCGGCTAGGTTGCGTTTTACGATTATTAGAGGCCCCCCACCTTCTTCTTTCGGTTCCGCATCGGTCTCATCGGGTTCTCGTTTCGATGTAGAAAAAAAAAAAAACACGAAAGAGATATATATAGAACAATCCCGACGGTTCGAGTTTTCGTGTTTCGTCTTTCGAGCATTATTTTCCTCCCCGGACCGAACCGGTAGCCTTCGACGCGAGAGAAAACAAAACACAAAAAAAAAAAAAGAAAAAGAGAAAAACCTCCCCGATAAACGGTCGCGCGCACAGATACATCCACGATCACCGGCCGTGAACTGGAAAGAGGACGAGAGAGAGTGAGAGAGAGGGGGGGAGAACGTGAGAGAGAAAGAAAGAAAGAGATCGAGAGAAAGAGAGAGAAGGAGAGAGAGAACGCACGACATTAGCGGGAGTACGCAGGGCGGCGAACGCGAAGAACGACAAGAACGACAGATATTAGTTTAGTTCGATGCCTAGATGAGTTGCCAATAAAGTAGTTCGTTTCAAACTTGTAGCTAACCTGTATATTGTGTACCTATTTTGTATACTCTCACGAGAATCCCCATTTACGTCCCACGCTGGATATCCCATTCTACTTATTTTTCGTAACTCGGACATCCTCCGGCCGTAACTTGCATACCTCGGCTAATAACTGTATCTCTTAGTTGTTATTATTATTATTTTTTTTTTTATTTTTTTTTCTTCATACCTTACCGCCAAAAGTTGTATTTATTTGTTGTACTTTTTTTTTTTTTCCTTTTTTGGTGCTGTGTAATACTTCACTACCCTCTCGCTCACCCATGTAATGTACCCTAAACTGTTTATGTCTCTCTGTATGTCTCATTTTAACCTCAATCTAGCGTGTTTGTTTTTGTATTTATCTGCGATCCACGGTATACTAGCCCGTCGTACCATTGGTCATTATTTACGATTTGTTTGTTCTCTTCCTACTTTGTTCTCTCCTGTATTATTTTCTACTTTAAATTTTTCCAATTTTTTCTTTTTTTCTTTCCTTTTTTTCTTCAATTTTAATTTTATTTCAACTTTCTTTTTCCCTTGGACTCTTCCATTCGTCGGCAGCGCCGAACGGTTGGCGCAGCCGTTGGTGCCGGAGGCGCGCCACCGCGGGCGCATCGCTAATTGGCTAATTAATATTAAGCCGTAATTAGCCTCGTTAACCCCGCTGGGCACTCGTTTCGCGCCGCTCTCTGGTTGGTCGGAACCACGGCGTGCCCTTCGGCTCAGAACCAGCTTGCACCGCGCATCGAGGACCTTTCTCGCGCGTTTCCAATCGTATCTCGCGTCGTTTACGAATCGCGAACGCGCCACCGGATATCGCTCGGGGGACCTGGCCGGACCGAGAGAACGTTTCCTCTTCGGTCAACCGGCTCCCCGTGGGGTACGATGCCCCGAAAGAGACAAATCTCGCGATCGAACGCGTCGACGAAATTTTTCACCGATCGAGAAACCGAATCTCGAGACAAAAACAATCGACGATAGATCTCTTCACCGTAATTTCGGGATCGATCGGGAGAAAGCGCGAAACGCGAGTCGACGAAACATGCGTGCACACGCGAAGAGGTCCTCGATACACCGAACAGAGAGAAGCGGAAACACGCGCCAGAAACATTCCACGTGAACGAGGAAACGTAATTTCGTTCCACGTTCAACCACGAGCTCGACGTTCCGCGAAAGTACAAGGCCGTTTTCCCATCGAGCAGAAGGGCGGCGTGCCCTCCGGCACGCATAGAGCGTTTTTAACATTACTTCCTCTCTCCTGTCGCCCCCATGTTGCTTCTTAAGCGGTCTAAGACAGCCAGCGAAATTGTTGTAGCGCATGCATTTTAGCTAGACCAACCCTGGCGCACTCTAACCAGCAAGTAAGAGTAAACATTTAATAAATTCGATATGTACACAGTTTTTTCTCAAACAACCCCCCAACAGGCCCCCTCTTTCGCGGTCGCTCAACCTTTCGGCTGCCAAGTGAAACCGGCGGTGTGTCGCGTACTATCCGTCCGCGGGAAAAGTCTAACGAGCGTTCGCGTCCCCACTTCGGTTCACGGACCGTTAGCTCCGCCCTATCGCCGCGTGCAGTGCCTCTACTGGCCGTGAGCGGTGACGCGGGATCGCGGACGGCCTACCGGCAGCCCCCACCACCGCGCGCACGATCGGCATTGGCCGCGGTTGACCTTCGTCGCCGCTTACGGCCAGTAGCAACTCTGCGCACGGTGGTGGGGGGAACCTATCGGGCCGTGAAACACAATCGGGACGCTCGTCGGGCTTATTCTCGCGGACGCACAGTACGTAGATCGGGGATGCCAGGTTCCCTGCTACGGCTCTGACTCGGTTTTCGCGCCATTGGCTGGAACGAGAGTAGTAGAGGGGGAACCACGTGGGAACCAGACTCGAAGCCGGTCCGCTCGGTGACGCGAGAGGAACTCCGGCCAATCGTCGCGCGGTAACGGGCAACCTGGCGTCCCTGGTACGTAGACGAACCGCCTAACGATAAGAAAACGGAGCCCTCGCGGTGAGAGAAACCGTACAGGACACCGCGCGGTAAGTCGGACGCTACCACGGGACACGCCGAGAAACTGGAGGAAAGTTTCCCAGTCGGCCGCATCGGAATTTTGGCAGTCCAAAGTTGACAATGACGAGCAACCGAGGGAGGATTTCTCGCTTCGTTTTTTTCCCCGTTCCTCCGACATATCCCGAAGAGTGCGAAGGCTCGACTTACCTCGTCGTCCCTTTAACCCTTCCGCGCGTGTGGCGTGTACAACGTAACGAGTTTATCGACGCGACGAAGGACGCGCGGGGGGGCCATCGCGCGAAGGGTTAACGGGAGAGGGTTGTGTGTACGTTCCGGCGCTGATTTCGGAGCCGTTCGAAGAAAGAGAGCATCGCGGCCAGACCTAACCCCAAAAACACCCTCTCTGCTCGTACGCTCGATCGAAGCGACCAGCGTCGTCGTTGAGCGCAATTCGGTGATTTCGGTGGGACAATTTCTTCCACGACGACAAACTTAACCCAGACAACAACAACAACAACAACAACAACAATAATAATAATAACAACAACGACAACCGCACTTAAGAGTTTGACGGTAACGCTGTGTGTATAGTAAACGTTGACTTCTTCACGGAATGCCAACCTCTGGTAGACACTCGATAGCGAGCTTGAACAGTAGTCTGCGAAATTAACCCGGTAGACTAACGAACCGTTTGTCTAGAACTAGTTGTTCCCCCGAACGCTTGCTTCGACGACCACATTAATCGCGTTTCTGTAACAACAACGAAAGGGAGTTTTTTTTTATTTTTTTTTTTTTTTTTTTTTTTTTTTGTTTTTTCTGTTCTCTCCAATTCGGACACGACGTTAAATCGAAGAAGAAAAATCGACGACGCTCGGTGCGTTTCGTTGGAGCGGGCGAGCGATCATCATTGTCATCACCCAAGGCATCCCAGCACGGAGAAAGACGACAATTCTTCCGGGTTTTTACAGGTTTTTACGCGAGATATCGAGCCGCGAGAACCTCTCTACCGAGTCGTATCGATCGAGTTCGCTGGAAACGCGAAAACCGTTGCCTTCGAAATGATCTTGGATGGAAAATCCTCGGGATCGGTGTGTACATATCGTCGAGTTAGTTCGGTACGAATTCTAGGTCGTAGTATCGTTTTATACCTACACATATCGCGCTGTGATTCCTCTCGCGTTTCGTCGTCGTCGTCGTTCTCGCCGATAAACGAGCGACTCTTACCGTAGAGGCGAGACTCTCGGAGCAGTGGAAGACCAAGAAACTGTGAATACTCATTACGCATCATCGATTTTTCAACGAGACATTTTTTCACGTAGCAGCCCGCGATTCGACGCGAACGTTCGGTGAACTCTCGTATCGCTCTCGCGCGTTCCGTATAAATCGTTCCGTGCTGCGAAGAAACGCGTCAGACATATCGAGAACCCGCGACATATCATTTTACGAGATTTATCGAAAGAGAGCGAGCGGAAGGCCGCTACCGGCCGTAATTTCCTCCCGCGATTCTCCGTTAAGGGTCGACGCGAAGAAAAAGAAGACGAAAGGAGAAGAAAAAGAAGAAGAAGGAGAAGAAGAAACGGGAAAAAGAAAAAAAGAGAAAAATCGCAAAAAAAAAAAAAGAAATAAGAAAAACGGGTCGACGGGAACGCGTTAGCTTCCTTCTGCTTTCTCCGTGCAGTCGGGGCCACTCTTTCCCTCGTTTTACGATCATCGATCCGACAGAACCCGAGTGCCTTAATCCGATCTCTCTGTGCCCCCCGTCATGTATCCCCCGCCCTCGGCCCAGCCCCCAGCCCCGGTCCAGCTCAGCCCAGCCATCCTTCGAAACTCGAACGACGAATGAACAATAAAACTATTCAAGGACGAAAAAAAAATAAAAAAAAAAAAACAAACATAAAATAAAATAAAAAGAAACGATACAGAGCTAGAGAGAGGGAAAACGAAAAAAAAAAAAAAAAAAAAAAAAATTACCGAAAAAAAAAAAGAAAAACAAAACATGTAATAACACGATGAGAAATGAAAAGTGAGACAGCGAGAAGAGAACCAGGGAACGATTTAGATGCATATTAATTCCCCCATAGGCAGAGTAGAATTGAGTGTCGATCGCTAGAGAAGGCGAGAGAACCGCAACCACACGGATTCGGACCCGAGACACCAGACCGGCCGACCATCGCGGCTGAGTAACAGGTAAGACCACTTTCTTCTTTTTTCTCTCCCCTTTCTACCCTTACGTACTTGTTACGTATGTACAGGGTGGTACCGAGCATCTTGTCACGATCGAGACCGGGAACCGGCGAAAATTATACACACACGTACGTAGAATACGATTCGAGCGAAAAGGGTCTCGAAACACCCACCGGTCCTCCCTCGTGTCGCTGATCCGCGCCAAGATGCTCCTGGCGCCATCTTGTGTAAATAGACGTATATACGTATTATTATTATATACACGCATCGTTCTGTAGATTTTCACATAGTGCGTTAGACGTTGCGAGGTTTTAGCGTGTTAGTTGCGAGCATTGTTTATCGTCGATAACCAAGTCTCGTTTCTCCGGTGCATCGGTGATCTCCGGAGGATCGACACGTCAACCCTACCACACGCATCGTAATACATAGTAAATGTTGGTAGTTGTTACGTACCTAGGCGTAGCTCTCAGAGCCATCGATGGTGTAGGCGTTCAGTAGTTGTGTGCATAATTCCGGTACGCAAATTTTTTTGCGAGCAACGCGAGAGAGCCCCCGGGATCGAGAACGGCTGTTTTCGAGGGATACTGTTTTCCAACCATAACCGCCGGTAGGTACCGCGCAGAGAACAATTCGCTCGTTCTGGTAGAATATATTTACGATACACCGGCGCGTCCACGAAGCTTCAGGACCGGATTCGCGAAACGTTCGACACTCGAGGAAAGAAACTTAGGTTCTTTTTATATCGTAGTATTTATTTGTATCTTAGTTCTCGACGTATAGTCTTCTCTTGGATCTACGAGTGACACGTGAGCTTTTGAGTATTTTTCTTCTTTTTTTTTTTGGTCGTAGAAATTCGCCACTCGAGATACGGTGAAATTCATCTTCGATCGGTTCGTTCTTCGTAGTCCTGGGCCGGGGTCATTTATGACCCACGCTGACGTTTCATCGATAGAGATACGCTTGTTCGGTACGTAGTAACGCGAGTCACGCATATATGTACCAACACTGATGGTCGTTCGAGACTCGAGCTCCTCGTAAATATTACACCGTATATATATATATCAAGATTGGATCGTTCGTTGTACACATCTAGATACGCGCACGATTATCGTTGTCCGCAGTAGCGAGATTTGGCAACGTGTACACTGGTGTCTCGAGGAAAGTGACGAGTCGAGAGTGACTCCGGCACAGTACCCGGTCGTTTAATCCGGGAATAAGAACGATAATATGGAATCCAGTGGTTAGAAATTTAACACGGTAGAAAATAAAATTAACGAAAGAACGATAATATGGAATTCGGTGGTTGAAAATTTCGTACGGTGGAAAATAAAATTAACGAAAGAACGATAATATAGAATTCAGTGGTTAGAAATTTCGTATGATAGAAAATAAAATTAACGAAAGAATAATAATAGAGAATCCAGTATTTAGAAATTTAGTACGATAGAAAGTAAAATTAACGAAAGAATAATAATAGGGAATCCAGTGGTTAGAAATTTCGTACGATAGAGAATAAAATTAACGAAAGAACTGCACATTTGAATAAATATGAAACGTGTATTATTCGTTGGAGAGTGAGTGAAATTTTTACTCGATTGCTTTTGCGTTAAAAAAAAAAAAAAATACTTTACCGGATAATCGAGAAGTCTACCGTATTCTTTAAGCTCGCGTGTTTCACCGATTCGAGTTTCTTCGACGGAGTCGAAACGACGTCTCGTTGAGTGAGATTTCCGCTCGGGAAATAGAAAATAGCAGGTGTCAAAAATACGGTGAATAGAACGGGGGGGGTTAAGAATTGTAACACTTGGCGAGAAATTGCCCGACAACGACCGCGTTACGAGTAGGAGCATTGTCGCGCGACAGGAACCGATCGTTCGAATCCACGACCCGGTATTACGACGTTAAGGTCCCTACAGACGCTGATGCATGCACCGGTACGTACCGCGATGCTAGCGATGGGTTTAAGTGAACCAACATCGAGTCTGAAAATATTAACCCTTTGGACTCGAGAGGAGATCCTCGGTCGCCACCTAATTCAGTGTACTATTTTCTATCCGAGAAAACATCGTGGTTTGAAATTCAAATTGGAATTGAGATATTTCGTTCTTGTAAAGTGTGAACGCATGTATGCGAAGTATATAAAAATGTTCCATTCTAGATTAATTTTGCGACTTAAAGGATTTTCTCGAGGCGTCGGTTTCTGGTAGCAAAGTAGCCTCGAGTGCAAAGGGTTAAAATGCAACACCGATGATCGTAAAGACTGTGTCTAAACTTACGACTCTCCGGTATTATTATGGATGGTAATTTTTAAATAAATATATTTGTAAAAAAGTTGACGAAACGAACAAGAATTATCGATTTGGTAGTTTTTGAATGAATAAATTGAGAAAAAAGTGGATGGAACGAACAAGAATTAACGATCACGAGTGATAATTTTTAAAGAAATATGTTTGAAGAAAAGTTGACGAAACGAACAAGAATTATCGATTTGGTAGTGTTTAAATAAATCAATTGAGAAAAAAGTGGATGGAACGAACAAGAATTAACGATCACGAGTAGTAACTTTTAAAGAAATATATTTGAAAAAAAGTTGACGAAACGAACAAGAATTATGAATATGGTAGTTTTTGAATGAATAAATTAAGAAAAAGGTGGATGAAACGAACAAAAATTGTCGATCACGGATGGTAGTTTTTAAACGAATAAATTGAGAAGGAAGTGTACGAAACACAAAAATTCTAACAAGAATGCGTACACAGATCGACGTATTCGTTAATATCGTCCAAATTGTATACCCATCGCTAGCGAACGATGTCTGCATGTACACGTGCATCAGAGTCTATAGAGACCTTCGCGTTTAACGAACAGCTACTTCCAAACGCGCACGAACGAAACTTCCGGCGAGTGGAGTTCGAATGTGCTACTAATTAATGGTAACAACGGCCTCTGGATAATTTAAACAGTACACTCGGAAAAAATCAGCCCTGAAACTTCGTAGACGCACCGTGTATTTCGATACGATACCTCGTTATTTTCCAAGCGCGAGATTCTCCCCGTGATCGGTTTTCTTTTTTTTTTTTTTTTTCTATTTCCAAAACGAATTTCGAGCTCGTTGTTCTCGTACGTATTCCGTTCGACTCCTTTTCGATTCAGTCGGTGAAATTGACAAGATTCAGCCGTCTCGGCCGCGGTTGTGAATTATCTTCGAAGAGTTCTCCGACTCGGGAAAACTGACGTTCGATGACCGACGACGACGACGTTTCTTCTCTCCCGAAGTTTTCTTGTTAGCGAAACTCGAGGACCGCCAAGGTGACGCGAGTTTGTTCCATTCTCGCGTCCTCGTAACTTCCCCATTGAGTCGCTCTTGCATCGGGAATTAATCGCCGGAGTTCTCACTCTGTACCCGGTGATATCATCTTCCTCGTTTGTCGACAATTCGTTTTCCGCGCGGAGAACTCAACGATAGAGCAAGAGTGACAACGAGCGAGTGAGCGAGCGAATGAGAGTGAAAAAGAGGGAGAGAGAGAGAGTGAGAGAGAGAGACAAAGTTGGGGCTGTTTGTCGACGGTAACGTGCCACGTATCGAGGCTACGACACAGAGAGGTGTATCGTGCATGAGTAATGATTTGTGTATACTAACACGTGTCTGAACGATCGTCTCGTATTCGCGATCGGTGCAAGATTCTTTCGATCTCGGGACGCACCGAGAGTCGCTTCATCGAAGACGACGCGGCTTCGAGCAACGCGAAATATTGCGCGCGATCGCCGGAATTTAACGTTGTTCGAATAATATCTCCAATTACATTTTGAATAATACTTTGTTCGAATGAAAATTTGAATATTTTATTCGAATGAAATTTTGAATATTTTGTCCGAATGAAATTTTGAATGTTTTGTTCGAATAAGATTTAGAATAGTTTGTACGAATAAGATTTTTAATAATATTTTGTTCGAATAAGATTTTGAATAATATTTTATTCCAATGAGATTTTAAATATTTTGTTTGAATAATATTTTGAATAATATTTTATTCGAATGAGATTTTAAATATTTTGTTCGAATAAGATTTTTAATAATATTTTGTTCGAATAAGATTTTGAATAATATTTTATTCCAATGAGATTTTAAATATTTTGTTTGAATAATATTTTGAATAATATTTTATTCGAATGAGATTTTAAATATTTTGTTCGAATAAGATTTTGAATAATATTTTATTCGAATAAGATTTTGAATAATATTTTATTCCAATGAGATTTTAAATATTTTGTTTGAACAATATTTTGAATAATATTTTATTCGAATGAGATTTTAAATATTTTGTTCGAATAAGATTTTGAATAATATTTTATTCGAATAAGATTTTGAATAATATTTTATTCGAATGAGATTTTAAATATTTTGTTCGAATAAGATTTTGAATAATATTTTATTCGAATAAGATTTTGAATAATATTTTATTCGAATGAGATTTTAAATATTTTGTTCGAATAAGATTTTGAATAATATTTTATTCGAATAAGATTTTGAATAATATTTTATTCAAATGAGATTTTAAATATTTTGTTCGAATAAGATTTTGAATAATATTTTATTCGAATAAGATTTTGAATAATATTTTATTCGAATAAAATTTTGAATAATATTTTATTCGAATGAGATTCTAAAAATTTCGTTCGAATAAGATATTGAATAAAATCTTCGGATAAAGTTTCATTCGAACGAATTCTCGGAAAAATATTCCGAAAAAAATTGTCGAGTAAGATTGTATTCGTTATTTGAATAAAACCCGGTCAACTCTGACTCCGAGCTCGCAACCTCTTCTTCGCAGTCGCGTTGTCGGTCCGAGAGAGTTCGATCGGTGTCATCCCCTCCGAAAGGGTCCTTAGAATCGAAAGTCGAGTGTTTCTCGACGACCGGGTCTCTCGATGCACCAGCGTCTTTTTCCGTTACGAAAAGCAACAACGGAGTCGGTGAATTTACAACGAACGCGATACGAGACGGTCGTGCCCGTACAAAGGCAACGCGAGGCCTTACGTAGTGTCGCATGCGTGATTTGAGAAAGAAAGATAAAAAAAAAAAAAAAGAATACGATCCGAGCGATTGAAGAAATGCGAGAAAGTGTGAGATAGAGAAACAAGTATACGTGTATATCGTTGTAAACGTTGATCTTTGTAATGGTTCACCACTACTGCCATCACCGTCACCCGCTACCAAAAAACCTTCACTACCACCGTCATCGCCTTCATCGACGAGAGAAAGAAAGAAAGAAAGAGAGAAAGTGAGAGAGAGAGAGAGAGAGAGAAAGAGAAATATTTCGATAAATATCCGAGTTAAAACACGAGTCGCTCTAAAAAGTTGAGAAAAAGAAAAAATAAGAAAAAAACGTGGTGCGCTCGGAAGTCGGCTTTTACGGGCAAGCTCTCCGCGCTCGAGATCGATCGTATTCCCGATCGATCCTCTCGTAATATCGCGAAGGTCCTCCCCCTCCACGTAGGGTGGAAGTTGAAATGAAACTTGCGGTGAAAATTGTGAACAATGAACGTTTGCTCCTCGTGATTCAAAACGGCGAAGGGAGAAAAGTCGTCTCGTTGTTTCCGTTACGGAACCACGATTTCTCTCTCGTTTATCGAAACGTTCGTACGAAAATAGGTACGTTTCCTTCGGAGAGCTTGCCTCGGCTAAAAACGGGACAGGCGAAACGAAACAAGTCCAGCGAATTTTGCCCGCGAAACGACGCGGATCGTCTCGGTGTCGCCGAGGAGGAATCGTCGTCGAGCTTCGAAAAATAAAGAAAAAAAAAAAACAATGAAAGAGAAAGAAAAGAAAAGAAAAGAGAGAAAGAGAGAGAGAGAGAGAGAAAAAAAAACGATCGAAAGACTCTACCACCGTACAACGGAGGAAAACGAACACGCGCGCACGATGGCTGGCCTTTTTTTCATTCGCCTTCGAGGCACTCTTTCGATATGGGACCCGCGCGTTTTTCGTAGCGCTTTTTTAAGGCCGGTAGACGTGTCCGGCGTCTTGTTCTTCCAGTACATGTATACATATAAATAGAAAAATATATATATATATACGTATATATATATACATATTATTATACATACAAAAATACGCTGCGTATATAAAACGAGTGTACGAACGAAAATTGTCGGCGTTCGAGCCGCGAGCGTACGCTAAAGTGGGACGAGGTTTTCCAAAAATGAAACGAGGAAACCATCGTTCGATCCATATTTATACGAGTAGTGGTAGTAGTTTGTCGCATGACACTTCGTTGAATTATCCTCGTCGTTCTTTGTCGACGATTAATCTCAAGTTTTTTCCATGTTGCGATTGAATCGATTAGACTATCAACCTTTTAACTGTGATCACATTTAATCATGGGCGAAACGACGATTAACGGGAAAGAAGAAGGAAAAGAAAAAAAAAAAAAAAAAAGTAGAGGAAAAAAATAAAAACGAAGAAACCCAAAATTGAAAAACCTCGACGCGATGGGAGAGAAAAAAAAAAAAAGGAACAACAAATCACGTAACGGGGTCTCCGGTCGCACGGATGTGCTCGTCTCTGGAACTGTTTATCGCGGTTTTTTGCTATCGACGAAATGACGCGCCCCGCAGAACGAAAACAACGATCTCCGACGCGAAAAAGTTCGTCGCTTCGGTTGGTACTTTTTCTTTTTTTTTTTTTTTGAAGTTTTACTTTTTTTTTTTTTTTAATTGAAAATATCGCAAAGAGGGAGACAGAGGACCGTTTGAAATTCATCGACGATACACCGACGATGTGTCCAGTGGCCATCGAGCCAACTCACCGTTCCGTGAACTTGAAAACGGGGAAACCTCGCGATCTCGAAGAGGTCGCGCCGAGCAATTAACCGACAGATTACGCGTTCCCGTATAAGTAACTTTTAACGTCGATTTTTCGTGATTCCATCAGTTGTCGACCCGAGTGACGCCGTTTTCATTGTTCGACATTTGCACACATACACACACGTCTGTAAATATACTCCTCACGGAGAGAGGAATAGACTCTTAACGCGTATAGAAGTTTCTTTGGGTTTCTCGCGACGCTGTTTCTTGGAACGATTCAACGAATCGAATCGAACTTTTCGATCGTTACAATACTTCATTTTATTTTTTTTCTGTACCAGAGATGAGGAATTAACAGCTTGAGAGCCCAGTTTGTGGCCATTTTTCTCTTATTGTTTTATTTCACTCGTATTGTTAAAAACACAATCCAGAGCCAATTTTAACGCAATAAAGCTTATATTTATTTACTCTTCTTATTACTATCGGTCTTGTTACTTCTCGTTACCATCAACTTTATTATTTCTTATTATTATTATCGGCGTTATTATTTCTTATTATTATCGGTCTTGTTATTACTTGTTACTATCGACCTATTACTATTTCTTATTATTATCAACTTTGTCATTTCTTATTACCACCGTTAATATTTATTTGTTCTTTTCGTTACTATCAGTCTTGTTACCTCTTACTATCACCGCTAATGTTTATTCGTTCCTCGTATTACTATCGCTACGATCTGTTTTTAATTCTTAAGTAGCCATTACACGTACAAACCGGTAACGATTCGACATCGATCGTCTCGCCTCTACTCACTTAATACTAATCTGTACAAAATCGTGGTAAATATCACCACCTTGACTCGTGGAATACAGATGTATCTACTATCTAACAGCTCCGATACGTAATAGAACTGTCCTCTCCGCGTTTAATGCTCAAACCTCAAACAGTGGGGCATGGTTATTTTATCGGTTATTTTTTTAACGATAGAACGAAAACCAGTAGAAAGAGGATCTTATTTTATTGGCTATTGTTTTAACGATAGAATCAAAACCAGTAGAAAGAGAATTTTATTTTTTCTTGCCTATTGTTTTAACGATAGAAACAGAATCAGTAGAAGGATCTTATTTTATTGGCTATTGTTTTAACGATAGAACGAAAACCAGTAGAAAAAGAATCTTATTTTATTGGCTATTGTTTGAACGATAGAACGAAAATCAGTAGAAAGAGAATCTTATTTTTTTTGTCTATTGTTTTAATGATAGAACGAAAACCAGTAGAAAAAAGATCTTATTTTATTGGCTATTGTTTTAACGATAGAAACAGAATCAGTAGAAGGAGGATCTTATTTTATTGACTATTGTTTTAACGATAGAATCAAAATCAGTAGAAAAAGGATCTTATTTTATTAGCTATTGTTTTAACGATAGAATCAAAATCAGTAGAAAAAGGATCTTATTTTATTAGCTATTGTTTGAACGATAGAACGAAAGCCAGTAGAAAAAGGATCGTCGTTGTGGTTCCTGATAGAGAAATTCCCCATCTCTGTTCTGAACTCAAACTCTGCGGTCTTCCTCGATCGCAGTTATCAATAGATTATCGTTCTCCGATCGTTGTGTCCCCCCATCACTTTGAAAACCATCTTGGATCCTTTCGTACGCTTCTTTCCCATAATTCCCTTTGCTTCGTACCCCACGACCCCCCGTAAACACGAACCAGAATATGTTCGGTGGTTCGTAAGAAGGATTCTCGTTAAAAATCGATTTTTCGTATCGAAAGTTAAAAAATTGTTTACCCGGAGAATCCGTCTTAAAGAAATCGATTTTTTCCACAAAATCGATTCAAAATCCGCGCAGTCCCTATCTCGTTACCAGAAGAACAATACACTCTTATTGTATTGAAACTTTCCCTTGTATTTTTCCCTTTGTTTCGTCCACGCTCTTTCGTAGTGTCGTACACCGTGATAAAAGCTTCTGTGGATAGAACTTTCGGATTTTAAGGCGTCCTTTCACCGCAGAATCTTCACCCGATTGATATCATCCCCGCTCGACGCGTTCTCCGATACACGAACAAAATGATCTCTTCTCGGTGAGATCCGGCCTAGCCTACGGTTTTTCCAATCCCGTAACACCTTCCAGAAAGCTTCACGCTGGAGGATGACGAAAGATCAGCGATTCGATGGAAACGGGTGGATTTTCGCGCGAGTTTTTCGCACGGGACGCGAAATTCCAATACACTCGATCGGAGGAACTGTCTTCTCTTATTCCACGTAACTGCGATCGACGATTTCTCTGTACGTATACATCGGATTTCGATCGACCTTACGGGACGATTACATCGGAAGAGTGGATAAATGTTGAGATTAATAAAAAAAAAAAAGAAAGAAACGAGTTCGACCTGGTAAAATTCCAGCTGTGTCTTACAATTGTGTACGAGGTGTTCCAGCATCGATGGTTACTGGAAAGGATGATTCTAAGTGAAAAACTAAATCGAAAAGGAAGAATAAAGTATTTTTCATTCGAGACTTTGTTTTTGAGAATGTCGTCTTTGAATGTTCGTCAAAGGATATTGGTAGCCTTTTGTTCATCGAAGTTAATTTTCATTTTTGTATACGTTTGCGTTGACACATCCTGAACTTATCTTATCGTGATGTCATTTGTTGTATTCATGGATTCTCGGTTCGTGTGTCTGATTGATTATTATTGTTGTTTATTACGCACGGACAAAAGTTATTGTATGTACATTATTCTAATGCAATATGTGCACGATTGAAATACGAAGAACAGCTAAGTGAAAATATCACGTTGGCGAATGATCTTTCTAAAGTTACTCGATTATTAACCCAGCTTTTGTCTTCAATATTCGGTGACAGTTATCCAAATAGAAAACTATATTCGTAAATTGATACGTCTTTTTCTTTTCTAGTTTTAATATTAAACGCACGAGTGTACAATAGTAAACAGAGCCTCGAACAAACAAATTCTACTTTTTATTTTCGATTTCGTTTTTGCGTAAAATCACCCTCTCCTGGGTTGTAACATCGACGCTGGAACATATGTGCGACATATGTACAAAAACTATATACCTTGAAAGGTTTGGGAAAATATATATACATAGAAAACGACGAAAAATTTTATCGAGATTTTCCGGAAGAAAAAATAATTGGCAAAAATCGCGTTTAATTTTCCTTTAATTGTCCAAAAATTACGCATCTTAACACGTTACAAAAAACATATATATACATAGAAAACGACGAAATTTTAAATCGAGATTTTCCAGAAGAAAAAAAATTGGCAAAAATCACGTTTAATTTTCCTTTAATTTTCCAAAAATTGCACATCTTGACACGTTACAAAAAAAATATATATACATAGAAAACGACGAAATTTTAAATCGAGATTTTCCAGAAGAAAAAAAATTGGCGAAAATCGCGTTTAATTTTGCTTTAATTTTTCAAAAACTGCGCATCTTAACACCTTACAGAAAATATATACACATAGAAAACGACGAAAAATTGCTTTGAGATTTTCCGGAAGAAAAAAGAATTGGCGAAAGTCGCTTTTAATTTTACTTTAATTTTCCAAAAACTATACATCTTAATACGCTCCAGAAAATATCGTATATACATAGAAAACGACGAAAAATTGTATCAAGATTTTCCGGAAGAAAAAAGAATTGTTGAAAATCGCGTTTAATTTGACTCGAGTCTCCCCCCTTTAAATTCGCCTTTATCCGCTCGCCGGTGGCTCGATCGATGCGGCAGGACAGAGCGAGAGGAAACAGCGATCGTCCCGGGTCTTTCTTCGGGTCGTTTGAGCACGTTCGAGAACGAATCGAAGTCGAATCGTTTCCGAGGTACACCTACGTTGGTCGCGGCGTGCACGGCGGGAAAGCAACGAGGAACCGAAAGCGAATTGGCTCGAGTCGACGGTACCGATTTCGCGGGGCCCGTGACAACGACGAACAGTGATCACGGTTGAGGTCGGTGTCCGTGGATTTTAGCAACTTGAGAAGAATCCACGCGCCGCGCGTTGCGCTTGGAAAACGGACGAGAGAGAGAGAGAGAGAGAGAGAGAGAGAGACACACATTTTAGAGGCGTCGGTTTCGTCGATACGAGCGAACGTTTCGTTCGAGCAAACGCGTTCGATCGAACGACACACGAGCGACAAAAGAGAAATGATAAAGAAAACGAAAAACGCAAAAAAAAAAAATAATAATAATAATAATAATAATAATTAAAAAAAAAAAAAAAAACGTGAATTCTGCGACGAGAGGATAACCAACTTCGCAGACCTCGAGAATGTTGAAAAAGTACAAACCAGGATATAAACGTTGAACTGGATTTTCGAGACCAGCTGTAGTCCGAGTGAAATAGAGGGAGACAATTCGATATTATCTCCGCCTAGCGTGACTGAGCAGAAATTTTTGGCGAATCGAGTCCCGTTTTCGCAGGCCGTCGTCGATCACCGAGATACATATATCCAAAGGCTGACAAGACGAACCCGGTTAGAAGATATTCTTTGAAGACATTTTTCACGGGCCGGCGGGAGCCTGGCCGAACGCGGGACTCGTTTCTCCCGTTTAGCGTGTAGCCAGTAGCGATGTATCTCGCGTGATAAGATTGCAGCTAATTAATATCGCTGATATCGTTAGCCGTATACGACAAGTATTATTATTAATTACCACGTAGTGTCCAGTTATATTCTTTCGTCAAATGTGCCATTCGTCGCCATCATCGTCATCGTCGAAAAGTCATTCATTCTTTTTTCTCTCTTCGTCCTTGTTACGTAGTCGTTTCTACTCGATTTCCATTACCTGTTTCTTCTTCCGTTTTCACTTATTCTTAATTTATTTATTTAATTTATTCGATAGACACCTGAGTTCACACGTACACGTACACGTCACACACATACACACACACACACACACACACACACACAACTTCTTCTTAGAGAGCTGACACCATTATTATTGTACATGTAATACGATTTGGAATTTGTATCTCTTGCGTACTTTTCGTGTTTTTTGTGGACTAAGCTTCGGCGTAGCGCACTCTTTCACCCTATAAGCATTCCCGCGGTCGGTCGACGATCCACTGACTTTCCAATAAAAGTTCCAAAGATTCGTTTCTCGTGTCTAAGAAGAGAGAGAGATAGAGAAAGAAAGAAAGAAAGCGAGAAAGAGAGATTCACAATTTCGGCGCGAACACGATCGATAACACGGCGCCAGGTGTCTCTGTTTATTGGAAAGATCACGAAATCGTGGCCACACGTAGGTTAACACCCGAAACTCTGCAACGCAACTATTTAGTATAGTCAGTTAGCTAGACAGTCGAATAGTAAACACGATGTGTAGCGAACTTACTTACTTACGTAATTAATTACTTACTCCGGTTTAATGGGTAAGAGGCAAAAGACAGTAATAAGTGAGTTTTGATTAATTAGTAGAGGGACGCGAGGCAAAGCAGCGAATTAGAGAGTATATACGTGTGCGTGCGTGCGTGCGTGCGTGCGTGCGTGCGCGTTCGTGCGCCCGTGCGTGCGTTCGTGTGTGTGCGAGGGAGAGAAAGGAACGTGGCGAAAGGATGCACGTGAGGGAGAGAGAAGGAGAAACGGAAGGAATAATTACCAACGTACTTACTGCAGGTAAACTGGTTACTGTACCTGTTGTTGTTGAAAACATTAAAAACACTCTTATTCCATGCTAACACCGCTTACTGATATCTTTTATTTTCATTCCTTTCCATCGACTTGAACGAAGATCCATCGACGATTGGATCGCGGAGCGTATACTCGATCGATCGAGAACGATCGACGATCGAAAATCGCTTCGTAGCAACGATAGGTTGTTTTTATTTTTTTTTTTTTTCATGGGTATTTTTTTTTTACGACGCATCTCGAATCGTCGAGACTCGTCGAAGAAATCCAAATCTGTTTCGTGGATTCGAGAACGTCGGAGAAACAGAAGGGGAGGGGTCGAAATTGTAAAAAAGAAGATGGAGTTATCGATCGAGACGATAGATCGCTCGATACTTCGAAATTCGAACGCGGTTAGGCTCGAGAAGGTGTTCTGGTAATCGAGCGGAAAAACATCGACTTTCCGATTTTTTTCCGAAGAAACCGCGAGACTTCTCGGCACGGAGTTTCCACGCACGTGTTTATCAGTTTTTACGATGGATTCGTGATTTTTTGCAAGCGGAGATAATAAAAACTGTGGGAGTTGTGTATAATCTCCGCAATGCGTGTCTCGAAAAATCGGTTCGAGCGGCTGGCATAGTAACCGATCGTTCTACTCGCGCGAAACGAGAAAACCAAACAGCATTTCGATCAGTATACAACAGGCTGTGGTATGAATCACGGTGGGAGAAAAAACTGGAGAATTAAAAAAATTGCAACTTTTGAATTTCAAATATCAATTTTTCCCGCCTTTCTCGCCTCTGACAAAAAAATTGAAGGATGCGTCAAATTTTGAAATCCGTGATTCGCGCGGTAAAGGGACGCTCGTTGAAGATTCTCAGGAAATTCGAAGTAAATCGATCGGCTGGAAATCGAGATGTACCGTCGATCGTTTCAAAAAATACGGATTCGAGAAACGAGCGTTTAAAGTTTTCAATGCTCACCCTACGAGCCGTACACCGATGTCTTTGAACGTCCGTAACTTCGTTAATGTTACGAGCTGGAGGAAATCCTATTGCACGGACATTTTCCAGGGCGTATACTTGGAGAAAATGTGAAAGAAAAAAAAATCGATTTTACGAAGCCGGATTACCAGAATACCCTCTTAAGGGGTTCGCGAGTCCGAGTGGAAAACGATCGGATCGAGAGTTTAACGAAACGAAGGGTGAGACCCTCGTGAATCGAATACACGAAGCGAGGCACTCGAATTACCACCTTGATTTACGCCGATACTTATTATTATCACCATCGTTGTATTCAGATATACTTAGAGAGTTCCTCCCGTTTAGAACGAGACGACAGATTACGATCTATCGATACACGAAGATGCACGAACATCGTAAGAGAACCACAAGTGATACCGTAAACCTGTAGTAAAATGTTCAAGAATCGACACGCGGTACCACACACCCCCTATACACTATCGAATTGTATTTTTTTTTTTTTTTTTTCTTCCTAGTAAACGAACATAGTTATGTGATTATACGTGTAGTGTAAATTAAGCGGCACGGTGCAATCGTCGAATTTCTCGATGCATCACGTGCGCGCCTCTGTATATATATATAACAAATATTTAGTATCTCTTTGTCGTAGTTTATTTGCCCTCTGTTTGCGCCGTTGGCCGTATCCTCTGGATCCGTGTTGCCCCGCTTTTCGAGCCCTGAAAACGTGCTTTCGCGAACGACACTGGCCGGCAAACCTTGTGTATAAGGATGGTAAAAAATTCCACGTTAATTAAAAAACTAACCTCGCGTATACACGATACGGTGTTCCCTCGTATATCGTTTAATCCTTTCGTTCTATGCTCGCGATCGTTCGTGACTACAACGGAACGACACTGTAATTTTTCAAAATAAAGGAAAACGATAAAAAAGAAACATGGTTAACGTCTGTGGACGTATTTGCATCAAAATGGCATTTTTGAGCTCGCGATGGAGACAGCGATTATTCGATTTTTCGAAATAAACGAAAGCGATGGAAAAGAAAAATAGTTAACGTCTATTGACATATTTGCACTAGAAACGCATTTTTCAGCTAGCGACAATGGCGGAGCGATAGTTTGATTTTTCAAAATAAACGAAAACGATAATTCCATTTTTCAAAATAAAGGAAAACGATGAAAAAGAAAACTGGTTAAGATTTGTAGTCATAGTTGCATTAAAAAGGCATTTTTGAGCTCGTGACAATGGCGGAGCGATAGTTCGATTTTTCAAAATAAACGAAAACGATGGAAAAGAAAAATAGTTAACCTCTATTGACATATTTGTACTAGAAACGCATTTTTCAGCTAGCGACAATGGCGGAGCGATAGTTCGATTTTTCAAAATAAACGAAAACGATGGAAAAGAAAAATAGTTAACCTCTATTGACATATTTGTACTAGAAACGCATTTTTCAGCTAGCGACAATGGCGGAGCGATAGTTCGATTTTTCAAAATAAACAAAAGCAATGTAAAAGCAATAGGTGATACGTCTGTATTAGTATTTGCATTAAAAACACTTCGTCGAATAACAACCAAAGCGACGAATAACAAGATGGCCACGTTGCAGGTTTTTGTTGCCAACAATTGAGGTACTCGAGTTGCGCAAAATTTCGTAGAAACGCGACTCGAAGGATCGATTCGGATCATCGCGCGTGTCGACCTTGGCGAACGTTTCTCCACGTTTTCGCGCGACCTGTCCCGAAACCGAGTCCAATTCCAACCGGATGAAAAAAATGAACACACGCCTGTATATATAGATAAAAAATTGAAAAAAAAGACGGCCAGCGGCGTACATCGTAGGAATATGGGTTATTTTTTTTTTCCCCCGCTCTTTCCTCATTTCCTCGGAGTTGCTCCGAACGAAGGTAGCGCGAGCCACAATGTAATTAACAGAGCATGACGAGTGCGTGTATTTAACTTTCGATCCATAGGGGTAACGAGTAGTACCACCGAAAACGTGCGATGGCTGCTAACGAAACAGTAACGAATGAAAGTGAGACAGCGCGTCTCGCTTGTTCGCAACGAAGGAGATTAAGAAACTGGAGGTGAGTGACAATAAAGGGGCATTATTTTCGCACACTCTTATTAGCGGCAGTGACATTAAACTATCTGACGTTTTGTAATAATAACGTAGCGTTAACGATCTAAAAAGCGACGACGGAATATTGTCTACCGAGAGAAAGGAAAAAAAAGAAAAACAGGAAGTCTACACACATGTATATGTACATACACGGACGCGCGCGTGCACATACATACATACATACGTACACACACGCATACATACATACATACATACATACGCATACATACACACGAACACACAGAATAATCGAAGGTGCAAATTCCAGGATACCTGTAGCGTGTATTTTACCAGCTTTTGCGAGGCAAAAGACAACGGGGTCTGTACCGATAAGTGTGTATCTATGTACATGTAACGTTAATTAGTTAATATTTGATAGATGTACGGTGAAATAATTGTATAAATTTTTATCGTACCTCCTTTGTTCGTAATCGGCGTGTTTCTTCGGTACAAAAGTAGTTTGTCCGAGTATGCGAAGAAAGTAGGTTTTACTTGGGTTCGACGACAAGCAAAGCGTAATATAATCTTTGAGGTGTATTGTTTGATGGTTGGTGCAAGAGTAGTGAGACATTTTATTCTGGAAGATGAAACGTTGAATTTAGAGAAATCGGTTTTTTATTCGATCGACTTGAAACCGGGGCGGGGTTCAACCCCCGCGACGAATGATTGCCGATCACGAGACTCTGTTCGATCCTCGATCGAATAAGAAATCATTTTGGTTCGTTCGATTCTTTGAAGATACACGCGCGTGCATGGAGCGTTATTATCGTCGAACAAGTAACGAAAAATGGAATACGTACGTATCGAAATACGTACGCGCGTACGTATACGCGATCGAAATTATTCGCAATCGTCGCCCATACACCGGGTGGTACGAACGAACGCGTCGCTCCATGTACACGCGACCAAACGAAACAATTAATTTTAACTTCCATGAGAAACCCGAAACCCTTGAATGATTAACTCTTACGCAGCATCGTAGTGAACGTAGTTTTCCTTTAACTTTCGATGACAACTTACACTCTTTTAGACAATAGTGGCAGCTGACGTAATTGATCATAATTAGAGACTGCGTAGAGAGATGTATTCTCGTCGAGGACCTCGACGATGGTAAACCCGTAGGAACCAGAAAAAAAAAAAAGAAAGAAAGAAAGAAAAGAAAAGAAAAGGGGAACGACCGAGGAGGCGTTTCGCACCCCGTTTCTGCAACGAATTTCCAAGAACGAGCGTAATCGCACGGGTTCGAGAACGAAACTCGTAATAAGCGAACGCAGCATGTTACTGGGAAAACGGACACACCTTCGGCATCGATCCTGCGTCGCGAAACGACAAACGAGAGGCCGAGTTTTCGAGCGTGCTCTCGCGTTAACCCTCGTCTTACCACGCGTGGGTCTTATCAGACCCGGAGAAAGACCTTCACATTGCTCGTTTACACCGTTGGTACGACTTTTGTTAAAAACGAAGAAAGATAAAATATTAGAATTTTTATTCGCTGTCGGTTCGACGTGTTAACCCCACGTGTGGGTCCTTTTTGACCCGGAGAGAGACCTTCACATTGCTCGTTTACACCGTTGGTAACGACTTTTCTTAGAAACGAAGAAAGATAAAATAATATAATTTTTATTCGCTGTCGGTTCGACGTGTTAACCCGTGCGTGGGTCTTTTTTGACCCGTAGAGACTCGCACTGCTCGTTTATATCGTCGGTTTGTATCGATCTTCCCTGGAAAGATACTTCGAAACGATGGAATTTTTATCCACCGTCGATTCGACGCCTTGACTCTTGCCTTATCACGCGTGGGTCTTTCGGGACCCGAAGAGAATTTCGCATCGTTCGACCGTACGATTCTCTTTAAAAACGAAGGTACGACAGAAAACGATGGAATGTCTCGTTCGAGATATTTGTACGAGCGAGGTGAAACCACGGGTCGGTTTAGACCCACGCGTGGCGTCTCTCCGCGGTAGCCCAAATCCCTGGTATCGCGAGGGTTAATCATCGCTGGGGTTTGCGCGTCGATTCACCCGCGATTCGAATAACGAGGAGGGGGGGAAACGGATTTCTCCCCCGAGCCCCCCTCCCCCTCCGTCGTTTCGGCGAGCAGGATCGATCCAGAAGACGCGCCCCAACTTTTGTCGGCAACCTGTGTCGATCAACGACGATGTGGCCTAATCGAACGAGGGCGAAGAATTGATTAGCGCGACGAAAAAGTTTCGCCTTCGCGCGTAGTATCGTTAAGAAACCATGTACAAAGTTGAGCGGAAGAGAGATAAAAAAAAAAGAAAAAAAAAAAGAAAAGGGAACTCGTTCCTCCGCGAGAGCAACAGGAGTTGCAGAGTCGATTTTATCGAAACGTTAGTAGCAGTAGCAGCGTGTAGCGCGAGCGAGAGACTCGCGTCGAAAACGAAAAGAGCCCGTGTGAAACCGGTTTCGTCTTTCGCGCGTAGTAACGTTGAATTTTCGGTGATACTCTGCGCGCGCGTGTTGGATCGTAGCGTGTAAGTCCGACACCACGAGCTGGAAGATTCGTCTTCCGGCGAAATTTCGAATCGTGAGAGAGAGAGAGAGGGAGAGAAAGAGAGAGAGAAAGAGAGAGAGAGATCATTAAAGAAAATTTCATACGAAAAAAAAATACACACAAACGGAGGTTTTATTTGAAATTCGAGAGACAAGCAACGAATATCGACCGCGCGGCCAGAGTTTTTTTTCGATCGTTGTCGGGCCTTGGATACCGTTCAAGAGTATTGCAAAACGGCGGGGAGAGAAACGAATAAACGAGACTACGTTGAACGCGTTCCGTGCTAAGTCGAGGAGACACCGGGGATGTCGATTCTTGGGAAAGAAAATTGATTTTTCGAATCGATACGAACCTACGTCCAAAATTGGAAAATTAATTTACTACGAAAAATCGAGTACAAAAAAATCGATCTACCGATCGAAAGAATTCCGTTTCGAAGATGGTGTCTAGATCGACACGTCCAGGATCGTCTTGTACGTATCAAATTTTCTTAGAAAAAGAGAAAAATTTGTGTTTGTTTTTTTCAATCTATTTCGCATTGAAAGAATCGTTTCACGACAATATTGATCGACCAACGATCGATCTAACAGTGTAGAAGAATCGAACTTTTGAAAAATCGATTCAAGATCGACATACCTAGGAAAAATCAAAACTTCGGAGAAAATCATCGACTCGATCGTCAATTCGTCACCTTCTGACAAGGAAACATTCCAAGTATCGGTATTGTTCGAAACCTTGAATAACGACAAAATGATTGCAGTTTTGTCTATATTGCATTGTCTGCGATTGCATTTAGATACGATGCAGAATATCGGCTATTAACAAATTACACAACTAGAAAATAAGCTATGTTTTCTGTTCGTATCGTTAGTACAAAGTCTAGTCGTTCAAATGGAACGTTATTTATAATAGGTTGTTCGACAAATTTGATCGAACGACAAAACTTATTGAACAATCTGGTAATTCTAACTCAGTTATTCGTCAGGATTCGGATCATCCTTTTGCAGAGAAAATTTTTTTATGATTTTATTCAAAGTTAAACGTATATAAAAATATACGCGCGTGAACAATGTATGCCAACTGACCTACACAACTCTACGAACGAACGATACGATCTCGCTTATTTTCTCGCGTTGCGTAACTCATTAGCAGCTAATACTCCGCGTATTATTTTCTCGTTATCCAAGATTTCCGACAATTACTTTCTCGCTATCGCGACACCCCTGTTAGGAATGTTTTCTTGCGAGATACGGGCTTCGAGTTTCCATTCTTAAACAGTACCTACACGTTGAGAACTCGCGGTTAGCAATGGCTTCGAATTGAAATTTTTCTTTTTTTTTACTTTTAAATACTCGTCCTTTAACCCTTTGAGAGTCCGGCCAATCCACGTGGACTAACGACTGCGATTGTTGGAGACGGAATATTTTTTGCTAGCGCGAACTCTGTCGATTAAATGTACATGGCACAACTAACAATAAGTAATAATTGTAATTCTTTCACGCCGAATTAAACGATACATCAATTCTGTTAAAGTTTCCTTATTGTATACATATACGTGTATAAAGTGTACAGTTGATTTTTATATTTAAATAGTATACTGTTCGAAGTTGCACATTTGATTTTTATATGTATATACGTGTATTGATATTTATTTCATTTTGTCGTATGCGTCGTTCTAATATAACGAAGAAATATTTTTTATACGATACACTGACGGGTACCTCGTCCATGTGATAAATAAATAAATGATACAAGAATGTTATTCTCGAACGTATACGCGTCCATAGGACTCAAAGGGTTAAAATATCGTTCATTACCTAGCAAGTACCCGGTCTTTGAGCATCGTGACTCAAATCAATTGCTCGCCGCGAGTCCGACCTAGCGACCGGGTGTAGTCGTTTAGAAGTTACTTCGCGACACGTAACCGGGGTCGAAACCCGTTTCGATGATCCCGTACACGATCGAGTCGAATCCTCGTGGAAAAATTGTCCACATACCCGTCCACACGCAGAGCCCAGCTCCCTAAATATCCGCACGGAACGCGCGAACGAACCGTGCGATTGCGAAACACTTTCTCGCGGTTCTCCTCCCGAGCGACGAACGAAAAATGGACATTTTCCAGGAAGGGACACCGAGGACGAGGGTATCGATTAGAGGGCCTCGATCGACGAGGAGCCGCCTTTATCGTGTCGCGAAAACCGGAAGTGAAAAAAAAAATAACAGGACGAAAAGAAAGAGCGCGGGACCGCTCGCTAGTCGCCGATGAAATCTCGCAACGATGAAAATTTCGGCGACCGATCGCGACTAGACTCACTTCGTTACGATCAGTGTTGACCGATCGATGAATCGACGTACCACGAACTCGTCGATGTGTAATCCGCGCGGTGAACGAACTTACGCTTCGTAACGCGCGTTACTCGCCGTTACAACGTTGCGCAAACGTTCGTTCGGTCCAACGAGGCCGAGGGGACGCGTTGCTCGGAGAGTCTAGATAAGTGATTTTGTATGTTCAATCGAATAGAAAAAATCCGTGTACGTATCGTACAATCGGTACGCGTATTATGTACGTGTACGTTACACGCGCGCGTAAAAACGACGAATCTCGACGGTGTCGTCGCAGAGCTCGCGAGAGACAATTTTTACGATCCTTCGGTGCTAGTCGCGGCCACGTTTCGACCCGCGTATCACGGAACACGCTCCAAGCACCGGATAACCGTCCGGGACCTCGAAAGACGCGCGCGCGCGCGACACAGTGGGGACGCGGTGGGTGGACGGGTGGGTGGGTGGGAGCCTGCGAGCGTGTTCCGCGTTCGCGACACGCGTGAACGTGGCTTTAGGGAATCCAGAATCTCGCCGTGTGTATCGCAGCCCCATCGTCGTGGCGCGGGATTCCGAGGGCAACAAATTGAAGAGAGACTCCCGAGGCATCCCGGAGGACACCGTCTCGGCCTCTTTTGAAAAATACACGGAACCGACCGGGGAAAAGAATACGCCAGCGGTAGGTGGTACACCGTGGGGTGGGGAGGACCCTCCCCCACGGGAGAAGAAACGGAGTGGTGGGGAGAGAGAGAAAGAGAGAGAGAGAGAGAGAGAGAGAGAGAGAGAGAGAGAGGCGGCTTGGGAACCAACCAGCGGCCTGAAATAAATGATTACCGACTATTTATTTATCGACTGTAAAGATTATTTGTAGCGTGACATACAATTATTTTCATACCTACCGTTGTTCACACATCGCTATTGCCACTGGTTGCTATTATCGTTATTATTATTGCCACAATTATCGATATTATTATTATTGTTATTATTATTATTACCATTAATATTATTATTAATAGTGTCATTATTACTTTTATGATTATCATTATTATTAATAGTATCGTTATTACTTTTATGATTATCATTATTATTAATAGTATCGTTATTACTTTTATGATTATCATTAGTATTAATAGTATCATTATTACTTTTATGATTATCATTATTATTAATAGTATCATTATTATTATTATTATCATTATTCTTATTACTATTATTATTATATAACATGCACTTTAATCGATACGCACAAGTTTCATATCGCAACCTACGACTCCTTTTACGCACGCCACACCCGGAAGCGTCGAAACCTGTACCGGATGTCTCCTTGGAAAGCTACGTCGGTGATAACGGATCGAGTACGGTCGAGAGCCGCATCCCCGAATTGAGACGACGTATCAATTTCTATCCGACTACCATATCAATCGACTAAGTTTTTATGATGATTTACGTAGCCAGAAGAATAAGGAGTGGGGGGAAGACAGCACGGGCGGAATGGAAGTAGTAAGGGATTCATCTATCGTATCGATATTGCAAATGTGATCTATAACGGTATACCTAATTGCAATACAATAGCAAACTTTCGTTACATTTCCCATTCCGCCCATTCTGCCTTTTTCACATTTCTTGTACACGAGTTTCGGCTTATTTTTCTAACCACGCGCACCTATTTTCGGGAAAATTCGATAATTGTTTAAATCAAGAGGACACCTCGGCAATTTCGATGATTTGAAAATACATTACAAAAGACACGATTTTAAATAATTTCAACCCGTTCGTACAACTCCCGATCCTAGTTTTCGAGAAACTAAAAAAATTCCACATTTTTGCGACGTTATTTATTTATATCAGTGTATAGATTCACCACGTGATGTATAAACATCTCTGAAACACCCTGTATATCTACGATTCAATGTAACGGAAGCAAAGAAACTTCGCCAATATCTCGGAAATCGGCTTATGCATACGCGAAAAAGTCGGATTGTGTATTTCCGTAACGTATTCAAAAATCATCGAAATCGAAGAAGTGGTTCCACGATCTAAATAATTACCGAAAATTCGGACTTACAGAATTTTTCGTACGATATCGTTGTTCTTGTCGAGGAAACGAGGAACATGCACGCGTCCTGATCCGAACACCGTGTTCATCCGGTTCGAATTCGACGAAGATAACATTTCGTCCGAAGTGCCGTGAAAGGAAAAGAAAAAATAATCATTTCCGAGAAAGGCAACGTAGAAACGACGAGAGACGTCTTGAGTGGTTATAGCCCGGCAGGCTTTCTGGGATGCCTGTTGTTCATCCGCCGGTCCAGGTTAGACGGTCCGAGGGAAGCAGAGAGAGAGAGAGAGAACGAGAAGAAAGAAAATCGATATCGGGACCCCCCAAGGGCACGCGTTACGTACGCCCCTGTCGGCTAAATTGCGGCCACCCTGGGGAAAAAAAGCTAGCCCAGAAATTTCACCGTATATCCTTCTTCTCGATCCTGGCAGAAGAAACAACATCGAAGCACCGAATCGCTCCACGGATAATTGATTCTCGTGAATTAACAATTCAGGGTCGATTTATCGAAATTGGTCCATAATCGGTGTCGTTGGATCGTGGATGTCACGTTCAACTTTCTACTCGTTTCGCGTTCTTCCGTGTAACGAACGACGTAGAGCAGATGACCTAAATCTCAGTGTCCCTGTAACTGTCATTTCAATTATTTTATTCAATAACGGAACACTGTACGATGAATGGCGAATGAAACAATATTACCACAGGCTATTGTGGTCGCTCTCCACTAGACACCGCTTACTATGCAGAGATCGTAAGTTGCCAACGAATCGAATCGGTCCTTTTATCTCGAGTTACGCGCATTTTCGTTATTGGCCAGGACGATCGTGTATACGAGTCTATCGCGCGACAAATGTCCCGAAGACTGGAACGCATTGGCGTAGACACAGCCTTGGGATATCAACTATCGATGGAACGAAAGAATTCCAGTACTTTTCGTAGTACCATCCCGATAAACTCTACCTGATAATAATTATCGTTTAGAACAAGTATCACGAGTAGAATTTTCGTTTTAGTTTTAATTTGAACTTTATCTGATTTTTTAATAACTTTCCCATCAATTTTAGGGTAAATAATCGTGGGTTTACAATTCCTTAGAACCTTTGAAACGATGCTTCGTTAAAAATTTAGGTACCGGAGATATCCAAATTTTGAACATTTTTTAACATTCTGCTTTAGAGTGTTCTTGTTCGAAACTGTACCAAAAATATCCTTAACTTTATGAATACACACGAGACATTTTGTCACGCGATAATTTCCCCGTATTTGCAGTTTTGTATAATTCCCGAGAATACGGAGATTCTACTCCTATGCAATATGACCACGCGGCATCTAAACGGGAAATCCCTGGCGGGGATTGAGTGGAGCAAAGGCGTAGTCCCCTCGCCTCTCTGACGTTCAGTTTGTAGGGACTTAGCAACTCGGGATCTCCGCATAGTACATACACGGTGTACAACACGCGTTCCACCGCGACTTGCGAAAAGAAAACGGCTTCCTCCCCGCTTGATAAATCGCATCGCGCGAGAACAGACGCGCAAGAACAGTGAGTCGATGCGACGAAATCGGATATCACGGTTTGCAATTTCCATGTGAGACTACCGGCTGTTCGAGTAACGACGGACGGAACCGTATCCTTCGAAGCACGGATCGAATTATCCAATTACGGTGTTTAGATTTGCCTCCTCTGCTTCCCCTCGACGCTCCGGAGGAAAAGAGGTTCAGAACCGGGCAAAACCCGGGATCTTGTACGCGTGACGGAAAAACGATGGCCGTAATTCGATAGCATAAGTTCGCCCCACGCGTTTATATCTCCCCCTTTTATATGTCCCACTCCGTCGCGTAATACCAGAGCGACACGATACGCGGAGAAGACGGCCGGGCATATTTTCACCCCAAAGATGCGAGTCGAGGGAGCGAGGGACATTTACACGCATCCTCCGTGCCGGTCGTTTCGTCGTATACACTGCCATCGATGTGTCGCGTACCTTCGCCCCCCACCACTGCTCCCGAGCCGTAGTGGTGTCGCGTACCTTCGGTTTCCCACGACCACTTCCGAGTCGTAGCGGTGTCGCGTACCTTCGTTCCCCACCACTGCTCCCGGAGTCGTAGCGGTGTCGCGTACCTTCGTTCCCCCACCACCACTGCCAAATCGTAGCAGTGGTCGCGTACCTTCGCTTTCCCACCACCGCTACCGAGTCGTAGCGGTGTCGCGAACCTTCGCTCCCCACCACTGCTCCCGAGCCGTAGTGGTGTCGCACGCGCGACCCGGAAACGGAGAAGAAGAGAATGGATCTATCGAGCGGGGAAAGAAAATTTCCGCGTCTTCTTCGTCTGTTTTGTTTCGTTCGCTATCGACGAACGAAAACTGTACAATAAAGCACGCGGATCACCGACGCCGGCGAGAAAACGGAGGAACGCGTGAAACACGGACGAGGAGCGAACGTTTGTTTCCTTCGTCCGCGAGCAAACGGTTCCTCCGATTGTTGGATTGTATTTCTTTCCATCTCCTTTTACCCTTTCCATTTGTTTCCCCCCGCACCGTGGGAGGAAAAATCGCGTCACGAGACGCGGTCACGCGAACCCACGATCGCGCTGGGTAACGATTTTTATTTATTTATCCGGCCACGCACGGTGGGAAAATACGGGCCGGGCAACGAGGAGGGGTATCGGTGCTTCGGGTGTCGTTGCTGCGTAAATTACGATCACGGAGGTAAGTGAAGATTCCATTACGTTTGCGCGCCTCGATCGATGAACGAAACGCGGAATGCTTTCCGTTAGGATCGCAGCAGGGGAGAATCCTACGTATCGCCTCACCGATGTTTGTACGCTTTGCGAGGATGGGGTGTTCGATTCCACGGTGAGAGACAATGACCAAAATTTCACCGATTTTTGTACACTGTGTCAAATCGAAAACTTCGAAAGTCGAAATATTAAATTATTTTATTCTTTTTGTAATAATGCCTTTGCAATCCGCTGAATCGGATCGAGCAGATCGAGAAGATTTGTTCTCTTAAAATCAACCGTTTTCGATTCGCGATTGCTTTTACACTTCCTTTTTAATTTCCCTCATAATGTTCACTATCCTCCGAATAATCAATTATACAATGACCCGCGATTAATTCCACGAGCAATCTCCGGATTAGTTTCCCTTTTCTTCGAAAGTCTTCCATTTTCCACTTGGCTGTCTGTTCGATCGAAAACGGTTAATTTGGGGAAGAACCAGTATTATCGTTGAAAAATCGACGAATCGATAGTCGTATCGTTTATATCCGTCGATGAAAAATTCCTAAAGGACCCGTAAACTGCGAGAAAACTTTGTAATTTCTGCGAACCGTTTATCGATCGGAAAAGGCATTTCCAGAAAAATGAGCACCGTTAATCGTTGAAAGAAAATTTCCACGGAAGGAAGAACGTAATTCTTTACTTGTTCTCAAATTTTTCCTCGAAAGCTCCAGCCTGTAGGCAATTTGTCGATCCGTAGAAGTGGCAACACTGCATCTGCTACTGTGTCCCTCGCCAAAGAGAGGGAGGGGACGCGTGGAGACGAAACAGTGCGGAGCAAGCAATGGTGGGGCTACGGGAGAGTCACAGGTGGGGGTTGGGCGGAGCTAGCGTACTCCCCTCGCCGTTGCACCGCCCACTGGCCATCTTTCCAGCAACGCACAGTACAAGAGTTTCAGTACACGCGAGCGAGGTCGAACAGTCACCGCGTACGTCCGTAAAGCTCGAGAATAATCGAGTCCGGAGACGAAATCCGGAATCGAACCGCGATCGAATGCTCGACACGTCGCGTTGCCTCTTCATCGATCTGTATCGATCGTTCGATCGCGTCGTCGCTATTTTTATCTCAGCGCGACGTTACTTTAGTTAGGCATAAAATTGCATCACTTAAGCGGATCATTGATCATAAGTAGCCTCAGTTTGCGGAACGGTATTAGCCTAAGGGTGAAGTGGAGCAATTCATAAGGATGGTTGGCCACCCCCTTAGAGCGCGATTTATCTCACTCTTATTGCCAGACCTGAGCCATTCGCCGGAGATTCAACGCAGTTTGATTTTCGAGTCTCCCATTCTCCTTGGCCGTTCGAATCCATTTTAGGTTCTCACTCCAGGCAAGTATCGTCGAGAAAACTCGGATATAATTACCCTCGAGACGAGCGTGGAATTTCTTTGTCGGTATCGTTCCCGTCCCTTATCGGATAGACGGTTAGGACGGTGTTCCCTCTACGAGTCTCGTATTTTCGAACGTTCGAAAACCTTATTCCTCCGGGAAACGCGTTACACGTCACGTTCGAGACGAGGAATACGAAACTCGTCGACCCCGCTGTAATGGAAAAACGTTTTCTCTTAGTTTTGCACGAACCGGTCCAGGCGTTTACAGGTTCCTCTTGTACCACCCTCCTCCCCCGCGTCGATTTCACGCGCTCCCGTTCCACATTTTTCGCGACGGAAACCGGTTTTCCGAACTGTGCGTCAAGGATACACCAACGCGAACTAAAACTACAAACTCTTCGCGAACTACAATCTGTCTCGCAAAAGCGTGGACGCGATATCACCGAGAAAATTCATTTCTTTTCTAAAAAAAAAATCGCAAATATACTTGAAACCCCGATACGCGCTTACTCGATAATCGTTTTAATCTTTCAGTAACATTTTTATTAAAAAAAAATATACAAATAAAAAGAGTCGATCCGAATCGTTTTCCAAACGCAAGTTATATTATAGTCAGTCAATGAGTTTCGTTAAGTGTTAATCGTTCGACCGATGCCAAGGGAGATCCTCGACAATAGCGGGGATAAACTTTCACATTTATCGTGCACCTAAGGGGGAGTATGTTACATTTATCGCACATGTCACATTTATCGTGTACCTAGGGTTTCGAACTTATCGCGCTTGTACCAACGATTAACGAACAAAAATCGCGCGAATCGACTCGTTTTTGCACGACGCGAAAACAATTCGGAGAAACCTCGAAGACGTTCGCGAGAGCCTCGCCGCGCGAAATAACAAAAAAAGAAAAAGAAACAAATTTCTCTTCGATCGCGAGAACTCGTCGCATCGAGGTCACCTAATATTCCGCGAACGTCGGTCCGGGTGAACTTTTCGCGGATTTCCTTATCACTTTGCCACCGTCGAGTATTCAATATAGCCCCGGCTGCATTATGTAGCGAGTTGGACAAGCTCTCGCGAAAGAGGGAAAAACGGAAGGGAAGGAAAGAGGGAGAGAGATGAAAGAAAGAAAGAAAGAAAAAAGAAAGAAGTTGAACGAGGTAAAGTACACCCGGTCGCTTGTCTCGCATTTCAACTAGCGTGGGCTGCCGAAGCCCCGTGGATCCTCGAGAACAGGGATCAACGTTCCGGCGTTCCGCTACCGGGTAATAAACCCCGTGAGCGGAATATGGGGAACAAAGGGCTGCGTCGATAAGGCGAATCGGTCGGTCGGTACCTTACCGCTCAAGACTCGTCGAAAGTTCGACGGACCGGAACTCGTTGACTCGATAATTAGCCGACGACGACAACCGGTAGTAGTCTCGTTCGTACGTAGCGAGACGATACGCTCGAGGTTGGCCCGTTGGGTCTCCGGTCCACGTATTTTTCAAACATTTACGGGAAGTAGGTGCATCGAGAGACAGAAACCGCGGCAACCGTCCGAACGAAATGCACATTTGCAGTAACTCGTTTCAGACTGCTGATAAATAGTTGACCCGTTCGCCGGGACTCGGGAACCGTGGCACGGGTAGAAAAGAAGGGTAGCCAAGAGACACTCGGCGCGAGTACGCGCGTAAAGAACGAGCGTCGGAGTAAAGAGATATGGAGCTTGAATCTTTGATGTCCTCGGGCTCGGCCGCTCGGCCGCTACGCCGTTCTTTCACGGTTGTTCTTCCACCATTTTTACGCGCGGCCAAGGGCATCGCGTCGGTTTCCAGACGATCGCGTATACAGAGTGGAAGCTACATTTAACGGAACCGGAAGGGAGATAAATAGGTGTGCACGTAACCGGGTGTTTCGTCTATCAGATAACGGGGAGGTCCCGTCGTTTCTTTTGTATCTCTTTATGCGTGACACGGTATGGTCGCGATAAATGTGAAACTATGGTCCACGATAAATGTGAAAGTTTTAACCTTCATTGCTACGGACGAGATCGAGCGATTAACGCGGCACCGATTGATAAAATGTTTGTGTCGGTGAAACAATAGTGACGCAAAGAGGAACTTTCTTTTATTATTGGTTTTTTCTGTTATGTTTGTCGAATCTTTCTGGTCGAAGTGGGATCGAACGCGATGTAACTTAGATCGTATTTACTTATTTGTTAGACGATAAATACGAAAGAAACCAGGTTATACCGATCGCGTTGTACGATTATGATCAGTACGAAGAGAAGAGAAACTTATTTTACGAGTGAAAAATATTGAATAAATATCGCTCATTAAATGAGCAAATATTGTCCAAATTATCGTCGTGTTTGATCTTATTTTAATCGAGAAGATATTACAAATGTGTTTACAAAAGATTGCGTAAAGAAATAATTAAAAAATATGTTTGCATTAATCTCGTAACCGATCGAGTGTTCTTTAAACTTCGGCGACTAACTCGAGGCTTGATTGCTCTTTCTCTTTCGCTTTCTTTTTTTTTTTTTATGGCCGACAAAGGTGTACTCGGTCCTTTATGAATGTGAATTTTGGTCCCAAGGCTTTCACATTTATCGAGAAAATACTGGACTACGAGATCGTTCGGAAAGTTCGTTTCCAGTCGTGTAATGTTTCCAGCGTGGATCGTCGACTTCACAGACATTAAGTGAGACGATCTCTGTACATGAATATACTCGTGTGTCAACAATCGCACAATTCGGAAGCGGTGCCGAGAGGAAATTTTCAAATTGTCGTGCCAATTCGCGTAACTGGAACCCTTTCGCTACGTCCCTACTGGAACGCTCGCGCCGAAGGGCCAAAGTGTACACATCACGCGCAAACAATCGTCGAAATTAGGTCTTGCGCCTGAAAAAGTTGATTTCGCTAGAACTTTTGTAAAATGAAGCTCTCTTCGAAACAAGATATTTATAATCCCTTAACGCATTGTGCGCGGACTATTTTCCCGTACTATCATTTTTAATACTTCGTTACGAACGTAACATCAAAAGACATTGTTTTTTATATAGACGTCTTGGACACCTCTTCCTTGTAAATAAAGTTTCTCACCGCAAATGCGTACTGTTTTCTTCCCTCTTCGCTCACCCAATTTTCATAACACCTCCTTATCGTCTCGAAGATCGTGAAAATATAAAAAAAAAAAAAAAAACGAAAAAAATTACGTTCTTCTCTCGTGGAAATTTTATTCGGATGACACCCGTTAGCTTCGGGCAAGAGAGTTTTCTCGTAGTTTGCGGTTGCTTTAAGAATTCTTGTCGATGAAAAAACAAAAAATATTTTTCTAGAAATGAGTGTTAATCGATCGATAAACGGCTCGCGAAAATTCTAAAGTTTCTCGTAGTTTGTGGTTCCTTTAAGAATTTTCATCGACTGAAAAAACGAGAAATATTTTTCTAAAAATGAAAGATTTTTTATCGATAAATGACTCACGGAAATTCCAAAAGTTTCCTCGCAAGTTATAGTTGCTTTAAGAATTTTTATCGACCGAAAAAACGAGAAATATTTCTTTAAAAATGATAAATTTTTGATCGATAAACGACTCACAGAAATTTCAAAAATTTCCTCGCGAGTTATAGTTGCTTTAAGAATTTTTATCGACCGAAAAAACGAGAAACATTTTTTTCAAAATGAAAGATTTTCAATCGATAAACGACTCACAGAAATTTCAAAAGTTTCCTCGCAAGTTATAGTTACTTTAAGAATTTTTATCACCGACAAAACGAGAAATATTTCTTTCAAAATGAAAGATTTTCAATCGATAAACAACTCACAGAAATTTCAAAGTTTCCTCGCGAGTTACGATTCCTTTAAGAATTTTTATCGACTAAAAAAACGAGAAATATTTTTCTAAAAATGAAAGATTTTTGATCGATAAACGACTCACAGAAATTTCAAAAGTTTCCTCGCAAGTTATAGTTGCTTTAAGAATTTTCATCGACCGAAAAAACGAGAAATATTTTTTTAAAAATGAAAGATTTTCAATCGATAAACGACTCAGAAATTTCAAAAGTTTCCTCACGAGTTACGGTTCCTTTAAGAATTTTTATCGACCGAAAAAAAACAAGAAAGAGAAGAAACGAGCACGGTATCACCCGGTACGGGAGGAGCACGTGAATTGCGCCTACGTGTAGGCTATTCGCGAGACACGCGCGACATTCGACCTCTGCGGAAATTCTCGGTGCTCGAGAAGAAGGGGAAACGTAACGGACGAGCTCTCGTATCTTTGGCTGGGAAGTACCGCCTCCAATGCTTTAAAAATAACCTCGCTGTCGAGGAACATCGGCCCCGTCGGGGCGTACGTTGCATTCGAAATCGCGCTTTTATCTCGATTAACTCTCGCCGGGGATACGCTCGAGGCCGATTAATTAGCGGCCTTTGTCGTTGAAAGACCGATTCGACGGTATCGAGACGAGCGAAGAGAATCTCTATCCACCCGATGTGTTCTACGATTGCTGAAAAAGGGACAGTTAGGCCCGGATTTTCGATTTTCGGTAAGGTGTCGCGAAAAAGGTGAAAAATAAAGGCAACGTTCACCAGACTGTGTGTCTATCCGTGAGAAGAAGGCTTACGAGTATGTTTAATTTTTATTAATTTATTTCAATTCACTAGTATATATATATATATAGATAAACTATGCTACACCCATTGGTACACAAAGATATATATAATACGAAGCAGAAAAATGAAAATTCAGAAGCAACAACGAAATAAACGTTTAGTAGAAAAATTGGATAATAACGACAAAAGTAATCGATTAAATATTGATGTTGTAAATCCAGAGGATGGTGTAAGAATCCACGCGTAAATATCAAATTGGCCATTAATAATCCTACGAATACTGCGACACAATGAACCGATAGGTGTCCGGAAACCTAAACGTAACACAGGAAACAGCGTGTCGCGGCCAGCTGACTCACAAAGCAAGGGTCCACGAGGAGGGAAGACCATCCTGTCCACGAGCAGGGAAATTAACCGAGGAACCGGCAGCATTAAAAGCTTCCACGGTGAAATTTCGTTATGTAAATCTCGGAAGTCGTAGACAACACCCCCAACCATCTAATCGCGATCGTCGACGCAGATACGAGTTACGTTCGTATACTCGTCGCCAAAAGTCCGGTTTTCCTCTCGTCTTTCATCCAATGGCCTTGTGCTTACAGTATCGATCACCGCGTGGCCACCTAGTTGATTCTGTACGCTCAGCCTGATCCTTCGGCGGCCTCCGGAACGGGGAGTGCCGCCCCCGCACCGTAGGTACCTCTACAGGCCGATACAAATCGAATCCAACCGCCTCGTTTCTTCCTTTCCTCCTTTTGGGACACGCGACGTTTTCAACGTATCAAGGGTACAAATAGAGAAAACGTGAACTAGTGAAACCGACGTATTTCCGCGAGGAAGAGTCCTTTGATAATTTATCAAAAATTTTCCGTTAATTCGAGAATCTTTCCCGTTGATTTTCGCGAAATTTTTTGTTCGTTATATCCTCTTAACGTTTCGGACGTTTCAAAAGTATAAATAGAAGAAACGATACTAGCCAAATGACGTATTTCCGCGAGGAAGAGTCCTTTGATAATTTATCAAAAATTTTCCGTTAATTCGAGAATCTTTCCTGTTTATTTTTGCGAAATTTTTTTTCCATTGTATCCTTTCAATACATTCTTAACGTTTTGGACATTTTAAAAGTATAGATAGAAGAAACGATACTAGCCAACCGACATATTTCCGCTAAGAAGAGTCCTTTGATAATTTATCAAAATTTTCCGTTAATAAATTTCCCGTGTTCTGGAAATTACAAGAACTGAAATACGGTTACAATTATACAATTCGAATATTCGTGAAACACCACACGTGAATTCGAATATACCTGAAATACTACACGCGTAGCTAAATACACGTGAAATACTGCCGGTGCATTCGATTTCACGTGAAATACCACGCGTGAATACGAATATGCGTGAAATATCACACGTGAATACGAATATGCGCGAAATATCACACGTGAAGAGCTAAATACGGGCGAAATACCTACCGCAAGTGTATTCGAATACACGTGAAATACTCTACGCGTGTAACCGTGTACTTAAAATTACCCGCACCGAAGTACGGGTATGTCGAGTACACGTATACAACGTGTACGTAACCACGTCAAGTACGCGCATGCGCGTGCGATTCGAATACACGTGAAACAGTTCGGATCTCTGTCGGCTATTGTCGAGCTGGTTGGTGCCAGTCGGTTCGCTCGTTGCCGAACACGAAAATTGAATACGAAACGAACGAACACGAGCCGCGTTCGCGAGTCCTTAAACTTCGATTAAAAAGCGCTTTTCAACGGACACCGACGAACCCAGCGAGGTATTTCCATCGACCGAGTTTCCGCACGCTTTCAAGTAGAGAGCTCGAATTTAATCAGGCTGGCACAGTAGATAGATCGCGTAACTGGTCGGCCTCTCCCCACCCCTACTCGCTCCCCCTACTCCGTCGTTTCCTATGTTTCCGTGCACTCGGCGTCGGGCACTCGAAATACCGCGGACGGCTTTCACGTTACGCGTTATTCTTCGCCGCGTCTGTGTTCAATATTTAAATCGACGCGTTCCGTATTTCCGGGAGCTTTTAGTCGCGCGCGTTGCAACTTCGAGGACGTAACAGAGGAGAAAATAGCGTTCGCACAGACGCGAGAAGAATTGCCACGCGATGAATGAGACGCGTGCAGATAGTGTACGCGCGAACGAAAAATGCGAAACGAGGTAAATGAAAGGACACGCTCGTTGAAGCTGCGCGATCGAGAACAAACGAGTAACGCAACCACCGCATCGCCTGTCGGTGTCCTCCGCGTATAAAGGTCCCGATAACCGTCAGTGCCCCCGTAACTGTCGTTTACATTACTTTGTCCAATAACGGAATAATTTTCAGACAAAATCTGATGAAAAAAGAATTTTCTATACGAACTCTTGGAGATTCGCGACGATCGAGAAGAAACGAGTGATGCAACCACTGCACCATCTATCAATTCCTCCGCGAATATAGGGTAGATGTTCCAATAACTGTCAGTGCCCCCGTAACTGTCGCTTACATTATTTTGTCCAATAACGGAATAATTTTAAGACAAACTCTGATAAAAAAATATTCCGTAGAAAAGTTTATTCTTTTCTTGCGTAGAATAAGAATCTACGAATAACAATATAGATTCTCGTTTAAAAGAACAAAATTACCTTTCGAACGATCGAATTGTTTTTTCTACGAGATTTACTTGGACTTGAAGTTTTCAAACGAACATACTCGTTCGATCGACGAGTATTAATATTTTTATTCGACTGCTGTTCCGTAGCGAGGGCAAAGTTACTAAAGGGCAATAACTGGGTCAGACCAGCACCGTTCCAAGGGTTCGGTACCCTATACGACACACCCTTCTCGAGACATTGTCAAAGTGTCTAATTAAATTCGGAAAAACTGGTATACGTGTACCGAAATCGTACTTGAAAGAACAGTTTTAAGACCTATTTTTTCCGAGTGTATTATTCAAACTGTCCAATGATCGTTGTTGCCACTAATTAGTTACACATCCGAACTGTACTTTCCAAAAGTTTCATTCGTGTGATCACACGTGTTTGGAAGCAGCTATTTTTTAAACGTAACATCCCAATACCGTGTTATCGTAGATTCGAACGATCGATTTCTATTACGCGACGTCGCTCCTTCTAGTAACACGGTCATTGTTAACTTAAATATTAACATTAACGTTAATATCAATACTAATATCAATATTAATATTAATGTTAATATCAATATTAATATTAAAGTTATTAATATTAATATTTTATGTTAATACTAGCGCATTTAAAAATCGCTCGGTGGCTTCGTGTTCCTTCCAAATTGTGACACACAAGGACCATCGCGACAGTTTTCGTTCAAAGATTATCATAATTGTATACATATATAAATATATATGGTTTATATTTTCTTCCACCGAATTGTCAAATTATTGTCACATTTATAGAAATCGTGCAAAGTAATTAACATTCTTACCGACCAACATTTCTTGAGTTTCTTCATGGAAAATAAATCGAATTTCGGTAAATCCTTGGTACACGGGTAAGGCGTTGTTAAGAAACACGTTGGTACTCTTAAACGACCGACCATGCTTCCGTGCCTGCACAAACAACGTGAATTGAACTTGCAGTTACTCGTAACGTGCTTATGCTAGAAATCTAAACGATGATAGATCGTAGGCTACGAGCGATTAATTAATAACCTACTATAAAGTTTCATCAATAGTAAATGACCTGACAGTTTTAACGATGTACGAATACGTTCGTCGAGAATTTCTCGTTTTTCATTTGTCGAGCGCTCCTCTCCTCTCGGAACTACCCTCGTGAAAACGAGGTAGTCGATAATCGGTTTGTTTTGAACCAATACTTTGTACGCGATAAATGTATCATCGTCCGTGAAATTTAAAACCGAAGCTTACGAGTATCTTCGAAAAACGATCACGCATATTCATCGAAGAAAATCCACGGGAAATGCGCGAAAGGAAGTTCGGTATATGTTTATACAATAATGTTGGTTAATTTACAAGTATTTAACGCACTGTAAACAATTGCTTTTATCAAAGCTGCATTAACGCTCGAAACTCTGGTATCGTTTAACTTTTTACGGTAAATCGTGCACAACTGTGCTTTATTTATACTTTTCAATATCGATGTACACGTGTCTGGAACTCAAATGTCGCGATCAAAAATTTTGAGGCGACAAACGAAACATTAGCGACACTCGCTGAGAACCACTGACGGAAAATTTGCGAGTCGCGTGTATCGCGAACAAAAGTGACGAAAACAAAAAGTTTCTCCGAGGCAAAAGAGACGGTTTAACGCGCAAAGAAAAATACGAGAAAGTTGTACCGCCTTTGGTTAGTTATTTTTATCATTACTTTCTGTCAAGGTAACTCAAGCCCGGGCTTTTCGTTGGGAAACAAAGAAAGCGAAGATAGGATTCGTTATCTCCGCCACGGCAGGCGAGCAACACAACGTATCTAGCCTCACGTGTTACTTCTTCGCGACAATGGGAGTCGACTTCCCACGACTGCCAAGAGACGGAGTTGTCAAGCCGATCAGCTTGTGACAGCTTGGCGTGAACTTTTGCCAACCACTTCGCCGAAAACAGATTCGGGAAGCTTGCGCTCGCGATTTCGCGAAATTAATGTCGCGGGCAGACGAGAGAAGGGAGAGGCTGACAGTCCGGGGAGAAGGTGAAAGTGAGAACCGTCTACGGACATAACCTAAAAATAAGCTGTATACGCGGCTGATCACAGATTTCGTAGCGATTCACGGCGATACTGTATCGCTTTTAGGAAGTCGTCTGACATGATCGTACCGGAGTGTTGCCATTTTAATGCATAACTTGTCGAGAACGGAGGTAGGAACGGGAAAAATATGGATACCTGCAACGAAGGGAGCGACCGGACTCCGTCTGTCACCACGGTAATGCGAAAAAGTTGGTCCGAACTAAGAAGTGTCGTTAGTGATCTACGCAGAAAATTATCCGGTGCCGGCTCCGTGCCGGGATCTGTAACGTTTCGATCTTTGCCCGATGGACGGTAAGAGATATTCCCGGAACTATGACCTAACCCCCTCGATGTAATGCTATCTACGTACTTTATTTTATATGTAGAGTCTTTTAAAAATGTTTCTTGAACACTTTGCCTAAAATATGCCCTCCAATTAACGTATATTTCTTTTTTTAGGACCAGAATATATTTCCTCAGTAGTCCAAGCAATGGATGGGAAACTACTCTATTATATGTGGACATTGCCCATTCTGATCATGCTAATGGATATCGTCTTCATTGGCAACCTGTTATAGAAGCAAATTTTCAAACGTACCGTAACCTTTCGGAATAAAATTACGTTCGACTTCTTTAAGGTTTTCCCCATATTACTCCCATTCATTTACAGTGTATCGAGTACCAAAAGATTATCGAGAGAAGAGCAGTTACTATGGGAAAGGAAAAGATTAGGAACATGGGGCATCACTAGTTACGAGATTCATCCAGACAGTGGGAAACTAGTTTTTCCAGCTGCGAGCAGTCTTTATCAATGTATAGACACAGGATTTATGGTATTTCTTGGACATTTGCTTGCTTTTATCGATAATTACAACAGAAAAAAATTAATTTGTTCATGTATTAGGCTGGACCTCTTTTTCCATCCGAGATTCGCATGTCGACTTCAGGTGCAAAATTATGCCCTCAAATTTGTCCATGGAACAACGCATTAATTGCTCACACCTGTTCGGGAGATTTGTACTTGTCCAATAGTATCACTGGTTCTTCTGTAAGATTAACCCATGCAAGGAAAGGTGGAAGAAGCTTAGCAGACGATCCTCTAACTGCAGGAACTCCTTCTTATGTAATGCAAGAAGAATTTACTAGGTGTGTAGTATGGAAGTAATAGCATATGTATCTTTTTAAATTACAATACTCTTGTTTATTTAGGTATATTGGTTACTGGTGGCAACCAAAATCCAATGATGGTGTTTATAAAATAGTGTACGAGGAGGTTGATGAAAGCGATGTAAAACTATTTTGCTTTCCTTCTACATCGAATTCTGAAGAAGTAGATGAATTTAGGTTTCCTAGAGCTGGTACGTCCAATGCCAGGAGTAATCTTAAAATGGTGCAATTTCGATTAACGGAAACGTTACAAATTGTTGACACTGAAATATTGGAACTCCAATACCCATTGCACATTCTGTTTCCATGGATGGAATACATGGTGAGAGTGGGATGGACGCCTGATGCGCAATAGTAAGTCGGAAATGTTTCGCGTTTGCCGCGTACGTTATAATGATCGATTCCGTAATGTTTTGTATAAATATAGTGTCTGGGTCCAGCTGTTAGATAGAAAACAGCAAAAGCTTGAGTTGGTTTTATTATCGGTAGATAATTTTTGCGAGCCACCCCCAAATATGTACAATTCTGAAAATCACTTTACACCGTCATCGGCGAGTGTTCAAGTGATATATTCTGAACTGAGCCCGATTTGGATTAATATTAACGATCTCCTCTATTTTTTACCATCCGACGATTCAACAGAAGTGAAGTTCCTTTGGGGTAGCGAGGAATCTGATTTTAGACATCTGTATCTCATCACATCTAGTATAGCAGGTGAAACCCTAACGAATATTTATCAACAGCAATGTATTAGCTCCTCGATTAATGATCCTTTTTATGTATTTTCTTAGTAGGTATAAACAATGAAGTGGAAGAACCTTTGGATAGAATGGATAGCATTTTTTTGCAACCTCGAGTTATTTCTAAAGTTGCTTTAACTCAAGGAGATTGGGAAGTGTTAGGTAAAAAATTGTGGGTAGACGAAACCAACTCCATTGTATATTTTTGTGGTTTACGCGAGGGTCCATTAGAGCAACATGTTTATGCAGTGTCCCTTCGTCGCCCATTAGAGATAAGGTTGCTCACAAGGCCGGGTTACAGTTACAACAGTATATATTTTAATAAGGAATGCACAATGCTAGTGACTGTTTACAGCTCCATCAAAACACTACCCACTTGTCAAGTATGATTCCCTCATGGAAATCAAAGTTGGAACAATTTTTCTGACAATTTTTTTTTGTAGGTATTTAAAATATCGCAAACGGATTGGACGGTGGAAAGTATTTCTTTAACTCCCGTAGGTTATCTATTGGAACCATTGGCTCCTGAATCAGAATTATTTGCTCCAGAAATTTATACATATAAAATATCGTCTGGCGATTCAATTTATTCTATGATTTTTAAACCACATAATTTTCAACCTGGTGTAAAATATCCCACAATACTGAACGTCTACGGTGGTCCCGAAGTACAACTAGTATCAAATACGTTTAAAGTAAGCATTTACAAAATGTAACAGAAAAGAGTCTCATCTATTTTAACCACATTTATTCGTATTCGTATTTTACATAGGGAATGAGACATTTGAGAATGCATATGTTAGCTGCCCAAGATTACTGTGTAGTATTAATCGATTCTCGTGGTTCACACCATAGAGGTTTAATATTTGAAAGCCACTTGCAACATAGAATGGGCACTGTCGAATTAAACGATCAAGTCGAAGTATTAAAGTGGTTGGCGGAAACTACTGGTTACATTGACTTAAATCGCGTAGCTCTACACGGCTGGTCTTACGGAGGATATTTGAGCCTTATGGGTCTAATACAGTATCCTGAAGTATTCAAGGTATTTTTACTTTCCACGAATTATTAATATACATGAATGTATTTTTTCAATACTTTCAAACCAAATTTTCAGTTGGCAATTGCCGGTGCACCAGTCACTTCTTGGAATATTTATGATACCGGATATACTGAACGTTACATGGATTTGCCTCAAAATAATCCTCCTGGTTATATGACTGGTTCAATTTTAACATATGTGGATAAATTCCCTGACGAGGAAAACAGATTATTGATAATTCACGGACTTATAGACGAAAATGTACACTTTTTTCACACAAGTCAGTTGATCAATGCTCTTGTAAAGTCTGGAAAACCATATCAACTGCAAGTTTACCCCAATGAAAGACACAGTCTTAGAAGTTTAGATGCTAGTAAACATTACGAAACTACACTATTATCATTCTTACAAAACCATTTGTGAATTTTTTGTTTTCATTTACCTATACAGTTTCAGCGGTAAATGTTGGTTAAAACAAGATTTTAACAGTTTAAGTGACTGCCATTACTTTATGTACATACATTAAACAAATTAAAAATTATTCGTTGTGTCCGTGAGTTCGCGATGGTGTTATCTAATACATAATGTTCATCTTAGTCTTCATATAAAAATGTATTACAATTTTTTAACAAAAGTGATAAGTTCTAAATGTAAATGAAGAGATCTTTGTTTCTTAATAAAACTAAAAAAAATGATATACATATATATACATACATACTCATATATCACTGTATATACATATATGTATATATAAAAGCATGCGTATTCTGCTACTACACACCACAATATACAACCATCGCAAAACTTACGGAAAACACAATATACAGCCTTTTTAATGAGCTACTTTAAAGCTTTACTATAATAGGATTAATTGTTACTTTTTTAAGAAAATGGACAATACTCGTAACTCTTTTGTACATATATACATATGCGTCATTAGACGTGCATAAATACTTTCAGAATTGTCCCTTAATTGTACTTACAACATACTCATAGTCTTTGTTAGAAATATACTTATCTTGTGGCTGTCACTATTTTACGTTTGACTATGTACATACGCGCGAGCAATCATTCACGTTTTTACAATAAATATTGATAAAAAGTAGTTACACTGTTTCACCGTTATAAGTAAATTATATATCCAATTCAAGACTAATTTATAGATAAGTAAACTTCTTATTTTATATTTTGTTAGTATTTCCTATTATCAATTGTATTCAGGATTTTTAGGAGGTATAAGACTAAAGATATGTATATTGAAATTAATGCAAGGTACGATTATATTTTACATTTTATTACACAAATATACATTATTGAGTGCTACCATACGTTCTAGTTTTGTGATTTAAGAACTTGTACAAATAGTTTATTCTCTTATTCAAGTCTTTCCATTTTGTTGGTCTTGCTATTGGAAATATACCATGTTTCAACATTTTACGCTTTCTTAATAATACTTGAAATTCATTGCCCTTTACACCTCTTAGCCAAGAAGGTACATTATACATAATTCTAGTTGGATGAAGATTATCGGAACCTAAAATGTCAATGTAATCATTCTGACCAAACAATGCTTTCTTCTCAGACCAAGGATTTTTTGGCCTATAGATTGGCATTGGAAGCTTTTCATTGCTTTCACGAGGTAAAAGTCCTTTCATATCTATGGAATCTTCATAACCATAACGCCGTATCAAAGGACCTCTTGCTACTTTGTCCGCATGATAGCGAAACCGCACCGAAGTTACTTGTGGTGTCCACACACTGACAGCCGTACGTATTGTATTCATGAACCACGACATGCTACATATTAATAATCATTAATGTTAGTGATGTATGATACAATAATAACATTTAATACTTGACATAACCTTACTTATTACACATCGCATTTACGTGTAAATACAAAATACTCTAATTCGAATTAAATTTACCTGTTAATGATATTCAAATTGACACGTGCTGCAATGCAATTAAAATTTATTGTTGAAACTTTTGTGAAATGTTAAATAATCGTATGTCATATTTTATACAGAAAACAGAAAACGAATCTTGCTGTTACGTGGTTTAAAACAAGTACAATTAGGAACAATTCACTTGAAAAATACAGTTGATCCTGAATCAGGTACTTTCGTGTTATTGTTTAGGTGACACTAAAGCGGCAATAGTGATTGCTTTTGTCTCGAAAAGGATTCACCCTAGTGTGTGTTATGGTTTATGACTGTTGAAAACTCTCAAGACGAGTTTTCCTTGTTCTCTTTAGTAAGTAATAGAAATCGTAACAGAACCGTGAAATGGTATAGCCATTTAACGACAAAGCAATTGAACGTATTTAAAAAACGAGACAAAACGCTAAAATTTATACATAAATAATTTCCGTCTTTGCTGCTAGATAACACCACCAATACCAACACCAACACTACAGATAATGATTTATATAATTAATTTACTAAACGACCCCTAGCTTACAAACTTTGTTAATAATTGAATCTTTCGATTAAAATCTTTGCAAAAGTAATTTATTAATGTTACCATAAATCGACACTTCATAAGACGTGTGCAAAGATGCATAAATTAACGTGTGGATGGTTACAAAAGGACTGACTACACGATCATTATACATATATATGCATGTCATTCACACGTTCATTTCTAACAATTATTGACAACTATTTCGGGTTGAAATATTTGCAAAAGTTATATATAAATATTATAGAAGGTTCATACTTTATTTTGTAATTGCAAAAGTTTACAGGTTAATATCGTGAAGTCAATTATTCATTAATATTTAATCGAGGTTCAATTTATTAAATAGGCGAATGTTCATGTATGTATCTCATTTCAATGATATATCCTTAGCTAGATGAACCTTCAATGTCGCTTTGTGATTCTCTTATTAGACAACTTTTATCGATCAGGAGAATAAGAGCTAAGTATGCTTTTTATCCTTCTCGTCCAATATTGTCTTTTCTATCTAATATTTTATCGTCATTCTATGTTCCTATCAATATCGGGAGTTCTAATAGGAATCTAGGAAAGAAAGTTAGTTGCGCGATAATAGATTAAAACAAATAGGTTATGTAATTACTGAAGCAATTATTGCTGGCGAGAATTAATGATAACCAATTAAGCACTGTGAACATTTTTTATAAAAGTGTCCTTTGAATGTTGCAATGAAACTACATTTCATAGAGAGTGTACAAAAATATATAAATTAACGTTGAAATGTAAAATTACCGATTACAGCGAACACTACGAACGTTATAAATGAAACCGCTCATAAAAATTGGTGACAAGAATTTCATTTCAATGAGAAGCAATTAATTTATTAATATTCAACCAAAGATCATTTCATTTAAATATATGGAATTGTTTGCTTATACATACATATATCTATCTATCTTGCTTTTATAATCTTCACTATCATTCTGTCATCCTCTTAACTGTAGATATTCATCGAACAGGAGCACAAAAGCAAGTAATCCTATATTCTATCTTTCTCGCGTAATATTGTTGTCACTATTTAATACTTCTCCATAGTCATTCTGTGGTCCTACCAATATCGACAGTTTCTAATAGAAATTCTGAGAAAGAAATTAGATGCATAATAATAAATTGAAATAAATAAATTATGTCATTATTAAAACAGTTATTGTTAACAAGAATTAGCGATAATTAATTAAGTATCATGACAATTTTACAAAAATGCCTGTTGAATATTATCCTGGAATTGTACTTCATAGTGAGTGTTCAAAAATGCAGAAAGTAAGATTGAAAAGTTGCATGATTACTGATTATAGCTATAATTAATAACATCATAAATGTGCCTGTTTCCAGTATAGTTGATAATTATTTTTGGTCGAAAATTAATTATTTCATACAATTTATCTTTACTTATATTCAATACCCCAGAACTGCAGTTATAGTGTTCAGCAGTAGTTAGTTTTAGAGCATCATTCTTTCATCATATTAGCACAAACAGTTCTTTAATCAAACCTGGGGCCAAAGTGCAGGCTTTTAGCAAGAATAAACAAAATCTAAATAAATTTATTTTTAATAGGTGTAATAAGTGAAATGCAACTTAACTCAGACTACAATTCATAAAACTGGAGTTTTATTATTTTCATATAATTTTTTTCTGTTTTTGACTTTACGAAAAACTTTGTAATTGTGTATTAAATTACTTTTGTTAATAAAAAAATATTCAATTCTACTACTTGATCTAGATGTTCGAAACTATGTAAGTTCAATGGTGTTACTTAATATACATCCACAAAGTACGAAGTATTGGAATTTGTAAAACCATGGGACACTATCATTGAGATTAATAGATCAATGATAATAAATCGAAATTTTTAAGCGTTTTACAACATTTACAAACATTAATTTATAATTAAGAGTACCAAATGCTTTAGTAAAATCCATTAAGGTAATAAGACATTTTTTACAGCAACTTGTTAAATTTTTTAATCAAAGCTACTGTTTTGTATATGTTTTAGAAACTATATTCTTTGTTTCATTGTAATAAACTATAAAAATGAGTTGCTGTCTTTAGAACTTGAAGGAATTTTGTGAAAAATAATTTTTTTAGTTCATAATACAAATTACATATTTTTTCTAACTCCTTGTACATATTTTTTTCTGGATTTTTTATAGAAAGACAAACTATTTATAAAAGAGTCATGTATTGACTATCTATCACACTATATAGTATTAATACAGGACGTAGTTTTTCTCTTCTTGTTTCTCGCATTTCTTCACATATTTCCTTTATATACTTTTTATGCCTTGGATGTCTAAAAAGAACAAATTTCGTTAGATGAACATTATAGTATTAAAAGAAGTCTTAAAATTATACAAGAGATTAAGATATATAAATTTTTTATGGCAAAAATAAATCAAAAACGTTACTATCATTCTATACTTTGAGGCTTTATTTTTGAGATACCCTATTATAAGTAATAACAGATACTTCGTGTATGTTGTACGTTACTTTTATTATTTGTAAAAATTACTTAATACAATGCCACAATAAAAAATATATTTACAAATAACTAATCAATAAATAGTAAGTACTCACTTGTCAATGATGACCTGTATACTTTTAAGAAAATCTGGATCTTCTTCATCTATATCTAAAAAACTTATAATTGTTCTGATAACACTCATTTCTAGAAAAACTGCAAAAATTTCAATTGGAATTTTATGCGCTATTCTCTGAAAATATGTAGACATCTGTGCAAGCATAGAATTTTTTAAAATTCTTCTTGAACTACCTGAAAGTTTGTCTCTTTCAGACAAAATAAAATTAATATTGATGTTAACTGGATTATTATTACTTAATGAATTATCATTTGTCGTTGTTTTACTCTCAGTTCTGTTTAGAATGGGTATGGTGTTATCTAGCCTTTGGAGAAACTCTCCAACTTCTTGATTGGCCATTTTCTTTTCTTGAAATCTATCGCGTTCCCAGCTTTGAATTCTTACGCTCCCTTTCTCTCCAGCTTTTAAAATAACAACTTGATTGATTGAATGTTCTCGGCAATGTTCGAGAATTTCCTCAAGGGATGCCAAATCCAGAATTGTAACTTTCAATCCAGAACTCCAAAATTCTTTTAGAAGATCTATCATTTCTTTTTCTCGATAAGGATTACCCAAGCAAGAAATGGCAACATCAATACCATATTTATTTTCTAGAGGTTCTGATGTTTCTAATACAGCAGAGACAAGTTTCTCCAGTGAGATACTAATGCCAGCACCATATTGCTTGGTTTCTTTGCAAGCCATTCCTGTACGTTCAAGTATTTTTCTAAAAGATGACAGCATTTTGTCGTAACGACCTCCTGCTGCTATTACTTCGTCACCGCATTTTCTTCGACGTCGTTTAACTTCGCAAGTTATTTGATAAATTGTACCACTGTGTTGATTTATATTATGCACCAGAAGAGGTGTTACTACCACTGGCCACTAAAATGTATAATTTTTTTATTAATAATTTTAAATATTTAAGAAATAAAATAATTTTATTTTCATCATGTTTAGAAGAAAATATTGCATTGTATCATTAATTATTTGAATCAAAAATAAAAAAATGTATTATTACCATTTATTGATATCTCACGTATTATAATTTTTAAAGAAAGTAGTTCTATAAAGAAATATTGAAAGCTGTACATGTTTTTAAATTTAATACTTTACCATTAAAAGAATTAAAAAGGTTTGCAATTTGTAGAGGTTTTTTAATACTTCTATCGTGTGTGGTTTTTTCTGTATCAACATATGATAAAACTTTACCTTCACGCCGAGTGTTTCAATATTTTCCATTACAATTTCAATCTCTTTTAATCCTTCTTTAGCCAATACGGCAGCATCTCCTTTTCGCCTTGTAATTGTTTTTAAAACACTCTGAATTTTGGCAATAGAGTTCTCAGTATCAAATAAATTAAATAGTGTTTCCATAGCCTGGTCAGTCAAACATAAACTAATTAAATGCGTTTGTGTCTGAAATCTCGAAAATTTTCCGTCACGTGCGTCTCGAAAAATTGAATAAATGTCTTGATATTTTTCTTGATCAATTCCACAGTACATTAACACAGCTTTTAATAAAGATGTATGGTTCAGACGAATAGTAAAATTTCTTTCTTGTAGTTGTGGTAATTCATTGATGACTTCCCAGACAATGTATATTAATTCAGCTTCCATCAACAAATTATTCGCAGTAGGGCTTATAATGTCAAATGCACATTCGTAAAGTTCTCTAGGATGAAAGCCTAAAACCTGTAAAAGTTTTAATGCTAATCAATTACATTAATGAAAGATGGAAATATGTCGTTAAATCGTTTTATACTTTTGAATTATATCAGAAATATTTGTATATCTGTGGGATTAGATCTCATTTGTAGATTGCAGATAAAACCTTTCTAGTTTATGAAACATAATAAAATATATTAATATGTATCCATAAATAAACTCATACAGACGTAGTCTGACTACAATGTTTATTAAAGACTAAGTTACAAAAGTTTCGTCGTTAATCGACTTTGACACAGGCTTAATCCGTAAGGAACCAATATCATATTAACATAAACAATATCAAACATTATGTTAATATGATGTTTCCTTATTTTGTTTTAACAAGATACAGATGTACAGTATTTTCTTAATGAGAGCTGGATATTGTTGATTAAATTTGTTTCATTCCTCCCTTGCAAAGGTGAGAAAAAATTGATACAATCAAACAACAAGTTGTCCATGACTGTTTTAAGATATTCCTTGTTTACCTTTTAGAAATCCTAATATATCCCGCATTGTCAATTTAAAAGTCTGTATGTCTTATCTAATAACATATAAACGGCAAGTTACCTATTCATATGTCAAATTTATTTGTATTCTTAACTTCAAAGGAATTATTGCAGTATATTATAAACATTAATTATAATTTGTTTTAAAAATTAATAAATACCTTTTTTTCTCTGAAAACTCTTTCAATAGCATATCTTCTAATTTGTAGGACATTATTCCACACAATGTATCTTGCGAGAGGAACACGTAAATCATGAGGAATGGAAACAACATTTCCATTGCGAGTCATTAATTTTACATTGGAATCTGAGAAATTACAGAATTGACGTGATTTTGGCATCAAAAGTGGTGTTTCAAGATAAACACCACCGTGTCTTTGAAAAATTTCGATTACTTTGCACTTCACTCCTTCTTGATATTTCTTCCAAGATAAAAAGTTTATATGCCCCCTGCTAGGTAAATTCATATCGTAAGTAATATCGTCTGCAGGGGTAACTTCTTGCATAAAGCAACATGAAATTAAATATTTATATGCTTTGCTTTGGTTGTTTGAAAGGGTACGTCGAATCATTTCTTGTAATTCTGTTTCTTCGAGTCGTGGAGGTGGTAGATATTGAGAAGAGAGAAGTTCTTGAGCCGTCGGTCGTTGACTGGGGTCGTGATTTAATAACCACCTGCAATTACAACATATTTTAATTAATTTATGTTATTTCCAACATTCATGGACTTTTGCACACATTTAGAAAATATATTTAAAACAAGAATTTTTAATAATGATATTTTATATAAGGGTACTTATTATAGCTACAATTAAGATTTAAAGTAGTAAAGCAACAGTTAATAATTAATTTAGTTAAACTGATAGAGTTATTCATTAGTAATGGGGAATTTAATAATTAATTTTTACACTGTACAAATATCATTAACTAAGCACATAAAGTATTAAAATGAAACATATGTATTTAGCAATTACCGTAAGATCTGAATTTGCAATGACATATCTGTTTGCAGCATTTCTGGTGGAAGCACGATTTCTTTCGATCGTACACTAAGTAAAACTTTAATTCGCTCCATTCCTGTTATTAGTGGCTTGTAACACATTTCAAATAATATTATTCCAAGACTATAAATATCAACTTTCTGATTGTAAATGGCTTTTGCAGCTTTCGTTGTAAGCTCAGGAGCTACATAAAGTGCTGTGCCTACTTGTCCTGTTAAAGAACCCACGTCTTCTGTGCCAAAACTGATCCCTAAAGCATTCCATACAAGCAAATATCACATGAAAAGTATTAGCAAACTCTAAACTTAAAAAGCATATTAACAATTTAAACATTACATTGAGTATTGTGGTCTTAACTTAACAAAATGTTCCAAACTACTCATAATTATAGCTAAATACAGCAGATTTACTTAAAACTTTCAACTGTATTACAAGAACTAAAAAAAAGAGTAGATATTATACAATAGAATAATTCCACGCGAAATTATAATTTATTGAAATAATATTTCGAATTTTTTAAAGACATGGATTCATTGTAGTCTTTAACAATATTTAAAAGTATTTCCAAAAATGTTTTAAATAGTAAAACCTTTTTTTCAGATAATTATAACTGTTGAACTAACATTCAGATGAAGATAAACTTCTGACAAGAAAAACACAGGAGTGCCAAATAATATTATTTCAGTTTAAAAAAAATCTTATTGATAAAATCTTTGACCACCTTTTTGCAATTGTATTACACAAATGCGATGTTTTAAAAGTAAGAACAAATTAAAAATATCAAAAATGACAATGTAGGCCTATTTGTCTTTCTTTGAGGATAAATTTTCAAAAATGGAAGACCTTCTAAAATTGACCATATGGAAATTAATTGAAGTTAACACTGCGTTGAAGCGCACTGACCGGTGGTGGTGTACCAACGGTTAGATTATACCTACCTTTCTTATATAAGATATGTGATCGCTGCTATATCTCAAACAAGAATTAATGATGACTTTTTATGATAAATAATGTTTCTAATAGGGCCAATAGATATTGAGAACTCACTCTTTGTTAATGGCATTTAGTATTGAAAACATTCAACTTCTAATGGCGTGAAATTATTGTTAGAAGTATCAGTTTACTCTTTTGTAAGAGTTTGAAATTCCTGAAATATTAGAGAAAAGGATTACACTTTAATTGAAAGTACCACAAATGTACTTACTTATTTAAAGATTTGGACACTTCCCTTGCAATATTTCCATAAGACATTTAACTATTTTTTAACATTTCTAGTGTTTCGGTACCGTGACGGGATTACAGCACCTCGTCCGTATCATTTTTAAATTCCACAGCAAGACCAGATATGTACACATGTTTTGACTGCAAGTACAATACTAACGAACAAAAAACAGAAAAACCAAGAAACTCCCTCCCTTGAGTAAAACTAAATACTTCTACAAACCAATGAAAGAAGTGCATGGTGATTTAGAATGTAGGTAGTGACAGAGAAATATATCTAACAATTAATGTTAATGACAAGTGAGTTCTCAATATTTAACAATTAGATTAAGACAACATTTATTGTAAAATAATCAAAAAAATTTTTTATTATAAAACTTTACCATTAATTCTTGTCTGAGCCATCTGGATATTAATATCGCATGATCGAGATGATTAATTTTCATATGACCAATTTTAAATTGTCAATATTTTTGAAAATTAACAGTGAAGAAGACAAACAGGACTATATCCTTATTATTTCAAATTTTTGGACAATTTTGAATATTCGGAACGCAACGAGACCCAAATGTAAAGCGGGATCGTATTTCTTATGAAGAATCTCAAATCCAAAACAGGAATTCACGTCTTGCAAACTTCTCAGGTTTGCAGAATGACTTGTGTCACATAATTGAATAGAATTACTACACTCGAGATAAAAATTGCTATCAACTTCGCTTTCAAGTGAATTAGTGATTCTGATTTTGTCACTTGAAAACAGAAATTACTATATAAGAAAGTGACCATAATTCTATCTTTTATATCTTTGGTAAAAATTACTTGTTAGACGTTTCATGTGCCACTATATATATTTAACTAATATTTCATTGTTATACCACAGATGATAATATGAACATTGCCATTAGTAATATGGAAGTATTAATATTTTCAGTTAAAGCAATTGATTTTTTTAATGTTTACTTATGTCTTACCTTTTTCGAAAACTTGTAATTCTTTATCGGTTTCCATATTTTGCACAAATGATGAAAGTATATTTGTAGTAGCCAGACCGAAGTCTCCAATTTTTACATGATCATTACTGTCTAAAAATATATTAACTGGCTTTAAGTCTCTGTGTATCATTCCCTGTTGATGAATATGTGCTAGACCTTCAACAATTTCTCGGAATAATCTCCATACTCTTTCTCGATCTTCATAAAGATCCGCATCAATTGCTGTTCGTAGAGTACTCTTTTCACAGAATTCCATTTGAATGTACATGAATTGAATCTCTCTCGTTGTTTCCTTTGATTTAGACGTATCTCCAGTTTCACTCTCTTTTATACTTGATGCAGATTCTTGATAATTTGAAACCCTTTCAAACTCTATGCTGTCAGAAGAATCGATCCTTAAAAGATTCCGCATTCTAAAATATACGTTATAAATTATAGATTAATGACAATACTTACAAGCACCCAAGATCTAATATTTCTAATTGTATTTTCATAATAAAATGTATTTAATTTTATTTTGCGTCACTTTTAATAAATGTGTATATGGATTAAACATATTTCCATAGGATAGTATAACTTTATAAACTATCACTTTAAAAATGATCAATCTCTTACAAAAACGCACAATCTTCATCGCTATCAGTATCACTGGATGCATCGCTATTATCCTCATCACTATCTTGTGGAAGAGTTGTATTCGTTCGAGATTTGTATGAAACGTTCCATTCAACATCTTGCAATGATGGTGACAGTTTTTCAATATCATCGGTAATCAAATGCTAAACAATCAATGAACAGTTAATGCTGAATAATAGTAAGCAATTAATTAAATAAAATAAAAGAACAAATGGTACGAGTTTCCTTTTGTTAAATGTAATCAAATATAACTAATATAGCTCTTCCAGGAATTGTTTAAATTTAGCAAATAGAGTAGCGCAGACTCTAGCGCTAACGAACGAGAGTTGTGGAACGTTATAAAGAAATAATAGATTTATGTGATAAGTGGTTACTGGGAGAATTTTATTCGCAAATTCAAGATTATTATTTGTAGATTGATTGATTATTTGTATTACATTTTACTAACATATAATTAATCTACAAATAATAATCCTGATGTAATAATTACATTGAGCAGATCCTGACTTTTCTTAACTGAAGGTGTTATGTGTTCTTCTTCCATTTCGTCAGTTATCGTAGCGCTCTCTATCCAAGAATTATAATATCGTACTACATTTTCATGATTCATGCGTGATAATAATTTGACCTCCCTGGTGATTTTTCTGTTGAGTTGCTTGTTTTTTGGGTTAAGTTCTATTCTTTTAATAGCATAAATTCCACCATCCAACTTATTTTTCACTTTTAGAACATCACCAAAGGCACCTTTCCCCAGCCATTCAAGAACTTCAAACTCATTTGTTATTCTTGAGTGACCACTCAAAGGTGGTACGTATTGCCGTATGTCTGTGTCGGTTTCTTCAGGCTCACAATGCTTTTGTTCATCTCTACGTGGTATTTTTGGCGGTGATAGAGCACGAGCTAAAGGTTCTTTTATAAAAGTGTGTTCTAACAATTCTTCAGCTGAATAGCGTTTCCGTTCATCATTATGAAGGCACTTTAATAGAAAATCTTGAAGATCCGGCTGAAAGAATTACATATATTTTACATTAATTCATGTTGCTTTTACCCATTTATTTCATGTAATGATTATATATGCTTGTTACTGTGTTATAAATCAATGATGATGAAGTATTTTATACAAAGCATTACTTTAAAAGTTCTTAAAGTAAGAAAAGGCATACCTGAGTGATCACTTTTGGGTCGATTTTATTTCCAAAAACAATAACTCCATTTAACAAAGAAAACATAAGAGCACCAAAACGGTATATGTCGGCTTTTTTCCCACCTCTTCCTTGGACGCTGGGAAACTCTTGTTCAGGCTTAACTGTTGTATATGTCTTGTAAATATCAGACAATCGTTTATTGAGCAAATAATCCGATACCTTAACTGTTCCAGTGCGATCAATGTAGATACTCGTGTCACGTAAATCTTTATGGACAACATTATTCTCATGGAGGAACTTTAAAGCAGAGAGAATTCCAGTTGCCAGATATCGAAGAAAATCAATGTCCACAGGAATATTCTCCGTCAGGAAAAAGGTACAGCTAGTACCTATCTGGCATGGAACAATTAATGCTTAGAATTTTCTATTCCACTGTTTAGGTAGAAATTTGTCTGATCAAGACAAAACTTTTTGTTTCAATAAAGTACCAAATTTCTATTTAAGTTAAAACATAGATATTGCAAAAATTTTCTTCGCTTTTCACCAAGTCCTGATACATACTTACCACAAATTCTTGAAGAACATATATAAGTGCAACATCCTCATCTTCCAGATACTTCATATTTAAATAGTGTACAAGATTTGGATGATGTAATTTGTGTAAATGATTTATTTCTTGCTCAAGACTTCCTATTTGCTTGGTAATGTGTTGCATATTATTTTCATCAATGTTATTATTTATTTTAAATGTCCATTCACTAATAGCAAATAATTCACCAGTTGTCATATCCACACCCGCGTAAACAACTGACCCTTTGGTACTGTGACCCATACATTTTCCTCTGTACACTTGTCGTTCATCTGTAAGGATCATTGTGCATTATAAATGGAGAACAAGATTTTATTAATCCATATGTAATCCATATTTCAAATGTTTAGTACAATCCATTTAATATACATTTCAAATTTTAAACAAACTTCTACCATGCATATACCAAAAGTCAAAAACGTTTAGCCATACACTACTATAAATCAATTTGTATAGAAATATATATTAATTTATATTTATATGGTATGTAATTTTGTATGGCTAGTTTTAACATATAATAATATCTATGAAATATGACGAAGAAAATAGTACTGCCCTTCAAGTTGTAACAGTTTGTGCCAATTACATTATCAATAATTTACTCATCTGCATCATGGCACTGTGCACACAGATTCTATTTTCTATTCACTTTTATTTGTTCCATAGTCGGACATAGTTGTACAACTTTCCTAGCACTCTAAGTATACATTATTGTATATTTTATATATACAAATATTTCAATAACATAATAAATCATAAATCTATAATCAGATGCTCTTGTAGAGCATAAAACTCACTCTTATAGAAGGGAAGGTCAAAAGAAGAAAGCATAAGAGTTTGATTTATTTAACGTGCTCGTGTCTACCTCAAATGTTTAAACAGACACAGCCCTCATGACCAAAGGATTAGAATTGATACGTCCTAATCTGCTACCAATACAATACTGGTTGCAAACCCCTAAATATTTACATTGATTGGTACAAGGTTCTTTTAAATCCTTTCAAATCTTTTTCTAAATCCCACATGTGGAATTCAAGGGACTAAATTGAAACTAAAGAAACCACTCATTAGACCACTCAACCCTCATTAACTCCTGTAATACCATTTAAACCATGTTACATTATCATGCAATTTATGATCCTTTGGATGTGTGGGAATACTACTTCTTAATGTCACCATGATAATTTTTATATGGGCACCCTGCGAGAGGTAGAAATAGCGAGAGTGCGTTGAACAAAGCTGTTTGCAACAGATTGCAGTTTCTGAGCAGTTCTCCTTCCCCCAAAAAAGAATTGATAACCATCAGAACACTACATATCAGAATACATATCAGAAAACTCCGTCACCGACGGTTCTCGACCTCTCCGAGTAACCGATGATCATTATCATGAAGAATAAACTTGCCTATCTATACTCGCTAAAAATGTTCGGGCGTACCCAATTTTGTGACTTTATTCAATTCATATTTATTTGTAAGTTGGACCTATGTTTGATACTTATATACATATAAATCAAAATCACGTTACTTGTAGCTTAAATATAATCATATTTAAAATAGTTCAATAAAAAATAAAAAATATCATTTCTGCTCCTTGTATTTTTGTCAATATTGAAAATTAATAATTAAATTGTGAATAAATTTTTTCATATAAATTAAAATTTTTCCACAAACTTCAAATTTCTACTATAATAAAATGTAACAAATAATAATGATAAATTGTACACCTTTATTGTGATCGAAGTGTAGCAATTTCGTGCCTCTATGCTCGCATAAAAAACCATCGGAACTTTCGGAACTACTAACACATCTCCTTCGAGAATAAATCCGTGGTCTCTCTTGTGGAGATGACGGTATTGATTGAGATGCATTGCTTAATCGGTCATTACACAAGTGAATTGATTCTTTTCGGTTACGAATTTCAGCTTTTAGAGCTGCTTGTCTTTTTTGAATTTCATCCTGTAATACCTGCAATTTCTTTTAATTACCTACAAAATTCTATATATCATAGGCAAATATTTACAGAGCAGAATACTTAAATAGAAACATTTAAAAAAATGCCTTTGGCTAAACATGATAATTAAACTGTAATAAAGTCTGTAACATTTGAATTGTTAATTACAAACATTACACAATACTGTTTATATAATAAGTCAAATTATTTAACCTGTCGTTCTTTATCTTCCTTTAGCTGTTTCTCCAACATTTCAAATTCGATTTTTTCTTGGTGCCTAGAAACCATTTCTTCATAGAAGCTGCTATAGCTTGGTTTATTGTTCTCATGTAGATATTTCTGAACATGTTGTGCTAATTCAAAAATCATTACTTCTCCTCGTAACTGTGTTGTAAGTTCCATTAATTCAGAATATAATACTGCAACCTGTTGGTGCGATAAACCTCTACTCTTCCATAGTTCTATATTTGGTACCCTGCAATTATAAAGCAAATAATAGGAAATACTCTGAAATGTACTAATCAATGCACTTTTTTCTTTTTTATAAGACAATATTAAAGGACTTATGACTTAAAACTATTAGATTTTTTATTGAACATATGTTGAGATCTGGGGATGAAATTCAATGAATAAATTGTTGTCAATATTTCTTGAGATGTATGCAAGAGGATAATAATTTTGTTTTTAAAATTTTGTAAAATGATGATGAAGCAATGTTCACCAGAAATAGAATGTTCAACAGGAATTATCTCAGTTGTGTGAGACACCTTGTATAACTGAGAAAATACTTACTCATCAGGATACTTATCGCTGCAAGTCACATGTAAATCAATCTGTGCATGTACTTTAGCTGGACCTGACATGCCTCTCTGAGGTATCAAAGTGATTGAAATGTCTAATGGGTACCATTTTCGCTTATTTTTTCCATGTCGTAAATCATGAAGTTCATCTCCAAAAATACTCTATGAAACATAAAATCAGAAAATAGAAAATAAAAAAATTAAATTTAGCTTCTTTAATAATTTAACTTATACGTAGGTAAATAGTTAATATCAGAAAGTTTGCTAAGTTTCCAGCATATAATTATCATTACTTTGACGCATAAATGTAGATTGTTATATGTAAATAATGGTGTGTTATATTGTACAATAGTTTAAAAATCTTATCCATATTATTTGAAATGCACTGATGTCATTATCGATCAATTTATTAATCAAATTGTATTTTATCAATTAGAAGTCAAAGTGTGCCTATACATTTCTGTATGTACAGACAATGTTTTTTATGCCAATCTACATAATTATATTTATATTCATTATTTATATAATTTTGAATACAAGAATTTGATAAGAAGACATTAATAAAGCAATATGAAATAAATTGTTACTAATCTATTATTGCATAGTATAAAACAAAATTAATTCTTTCTGACATTAAATACACCTAACCTTTAATTTCTTAGATTCTTATGTTAGTGATTTATGTTTAATGCTTACAACAAATAATTTAGTTTTTTTTAGTTTATTTACATCTCAATTAACAATATTAAGAAAATTTTAACATAAAATAATCGTTTTTATATAATGACAATTTTGTTTAGCATACAAGATGTTCTTTAGAAATATAGAAATACGCTATTTTGAATACCTAAGTGTACGAATTAAACTTATGTTAAAAACATATGAAACTGAAGAACAAATTTGTTTACACATTTGGACTCACCTTCAAGACTTCAATTTCATTCTCTTGTCGATCTTTACAAGATTCGCGGGACATATTTTCCTTAATGCGTTATACTCTCATTGTTTAACCTTCATTCTCTTCAATAACTTCCGATGTTTGTATTTAACACATTGTTTGACACTTAACCTTAAGTTCAATTAGAACACCGGTCACATATTAAATACGTGACAAATTATTCAATATTTAAAAAGTCTTTTCATATCGTCGTTCATTTATGATTCTTAATATTTAAATTAAATTTCGATTTACAAATGTATTATTTAATTGCATAATTTACATACACAAGTTTATTCGACACTTGTGAACAATACTACTTCTTCAACTATGATCAATTTAAATCACAGAAGCCATAGATAAATACGTAATATATATATAGCGAATACTTGTAAGGAAAGTAATGAAATTACGTTGCCCTGACAATATTCTCTAGTTATTACTGGTAACACGCTTTTGCCTCGTTACCAACCTTATTCTACAATTTATTAGCTAGAATTCATTTGAGTAAGTAACTAGCTTCTAAATGCTCCAGCGAAAGAAAGTGAGGTTATGTCAATTAACTATATGGTTGGACTTTCCTACACACGCCAATCACAGCTGAGAACAACTTTCATGTTCTTCTAATTAAAAGCTCTCTACGCATAGCTTCTGACATTACCTTAGAAATGCCACTAAAATTCAAATTTGAGTTAATTTCGGATACTGACATCACGACATTAATCAGAATATCTACAGTGCAACTTTTAATTTTCACAGTGATAAATATTCAAATGTTGTAACATTCACTTTGCGACAAATAAAAGTTATGACTTAACATTACGTGAATACGCACCATAAGTTCGAATACTTCAAGTTTTGAGGAAAGTACTTTCACTTTTATATTGCAACGGGTGTCACTATTTTTTTTCTTCTATACAAGATTGAAGTCATCTTCAAGGTGAGCAAAATGTATTTAATCAGAACAGTTTAGAACTCACGTATCATCTTCATTTTATTTTATATACATATATAATATTTAATTTCCAATTAAGCAAATAATAGTTGTATACATGACATGTTCAATTAACAGTGATTTAAACAGTGGTGTTTCTTTTTGTGCTAGATGTCATCTTAGATTTATCTTGAGATAAAAGATATTCTGAGTATCGATTTGTACAAATGCTAAAACAAGCGTACTGCTTAGAACATTAGAAATTTAATGTTTTTGAGCAATATATATTATAATGTCTTAAAATAGTTTTGAAATTGTGAATAAATTTAAAAGATAGAAAAAAATGGGAATAGGTAAAAGTCAATTTACTGAAGACGAATTGCAAGATTACCAGGTATTTTACAATTGTTATTAAATATTTTAAATCAACTTTATTTAATATTACCTTATGTTGTAGGATTTGACATATTTTTCGAAGAAAGAAGTTTTGCAGTAAGTATAACTCCAAAAAGGAGTTTTATTATTATTATTTCAATATATTTACTCTTACTGTATTGTTACAGTCCATTTACAAGTTACTTTCAATTAAGAAACCATGTATATATCTGCAAAAATTGTTACAAATTGGAATAAAACAACTAGACTACTATGTATACTACATATGTATACTATTATTTTAATGTAAAGATTTTAAACACTTCCATGCCAAATTATTTTCAATACTTAATCTAAAATATGCAGTTTTGTTATTTTATTCTTTAATTATTTAAAAGCAATTACAATATATATTACAAAATTTCTACTCTAAATTTTATATTCCTACTTGTTATTTTACTCTTTATTATTTTAGACCCTAAGCATGGTTTTTCTTTTTTCTTTGGTGACAGTGTTGCTCGAATTAACTTGGGCATGGCCATTAAGTGGTTAAAAGTAAGTGTATTATTTTGTGAATATAAAACACATTTATGAAAAATGTTGTAAACAGTTATAGGTGATAAAAGAATTGAATTTGTAGGTAATAAATAACAGTATTATGTTCTATTAAGCATTAAAATCTATGAAACATACATTATTTTGCAATTAAGTACTCATAATGAAATCTTTTAATAAAAACAAGCAATGAATTTTAATATCCTTTTGTGTTCCATGTGTTTAGAAGAATTTTCAACAACTATTAATATTTTAATTATTTTCAAAAAAAAGGTGGTCAAGGAATATTTGTAAAAGAAAAATTATATAATAGAAAAATAATTATATGGTTACAACAAAATGATACTCTTATTTATACTATATTTTATTTTTATATATTAAATATTTTATCTTAATACCTATTATTCTTTTTAAAAAGACAAAGAATATTCAATGACTTTTATATCTCAAACATCTACATCAATAGAAAAATTGTTATCATCATTTGATAATAGCTCATTTACCTTGCAACTTTTGTTTAATAAATTTTCCTTTTACTCCTATAGTTTTAAAAATAATTAAAGTGCTAATATTTACAGGATCATTGAACTTACTGTTATTAATTGTGCATTTAAACTTACTAGCTAGTTGGATTGTTTTAACTTTATTATTTTTGTACTTTTCTAGATTAAAATTAATAAATTTATTTATTATTAAGATTAAAACAAAATTCATTTATATGTTAGTTTTATTCTGCCTTTTAATTTCTTAAATTCTTATTGCATTAAGAATGGATTCAATTATGAAAATTTTAGTTTTAAAAAGTGATGAATGCCTCTATATCTTAGTTTCTATAGAACTCAAGAATTTGTTACATCTAAAAGTCTCCTGAAATGTGTTAGAGTCAAGAAATGTATGTTATTGTCTTAACATTGTAAAATATTTCATATAAATTATTAATTTATATTTTATGAAATTGCTTTTATACAACAGTGCACATCAAAAATTTAAGGCTCTTGCCCCAGAAAAAGTTGGCCACAATAGAAATGCTAAACTTCCAATGTCCAAAATCTTACAATATCCTGAATTAAGAGTAAATCCTTTTGGAGATAGGATTTGCAAAGTTTTCAGCTCTAGTCAAGATGGAGATTGCACTTTTGAAGATTTCTTAGATATGATGTCTGTGTTTAGTGATGCAGCTCCAAAAGCTGTAAAAGCTGAACATGCTTTCAGAATATTTGGTAATATTTTATACTTGATCTTATAATTGAATATAATTTTATATTGGTTTAACATTTTTATAAATTTTATTTATTCATTAATTAATAATATTTTATGCACAGATTTTGATGGTGATGATATGCTTGGCATTGGAGATTTGAAACAAGTTGTAGATAGACTTACTGCTCCTCAAAGATTAACTGAAACAGATATGCAGCAAGTTCTACAGTGTATATTAGATGAAGCAGATCTAGATGATGATGGTGCACTAAGTTTTGCAGAGTTTGAACATATTATTGAAAAAAGCAATGATTTCTCTAAGTAAGAATCACATTAATTTTGTTGCATCATTACTTGCTTTAATATTAAAATGGAATTTTTTACTTATTTTAATCAATTCATTTATTTGTGCTTGCAGAAGTTTTCGTATACGTTTGTGAAACATAAAGCATTGAATGGTTAACATAAGACTGAACATTATGTTATTGTTAAAACATTTTTATTCATTAGCAGGCCTAATAATTTTACTACAAAGAGAAATATAAAGTTAAGAATTTAGAAAATGTTAATGTTTTTTTAAGGCCTACAAATAACATTAACTGGAAGGTTTTTTCCTCAATTTTTTTTAAATATGTAAATTGTAAAGACTGTCTCCAAATAAGATAAACTAAATTAATATACGCGTTACAAATACTTATTAATTATAACTTGCATTTTTATTAAAACACCTTTTGGATATGTCAGTTATTATGAATTCAAAATTGAAATTTTCGCAGAAGAATATAAATGTAAATGCAAATAAAAATATAATTAGGAATAAAGGAATATGACACTGCAACAGGTGAAAGAGCAATAGTTGACAATGGTCCATATTTAAATTTTTTAATTTGTCCATTTATCATCCTTTTTATAGGATAAACATAATACATAAATTATTTACATGGATTTGTACTCATTAAAAAATATAATATTATGCAGCTATTATTTTATAGTATTTTATCTAAAAGTATTTCACACAGTGTCAATGTGTATAAAAATACTTTCTGTACGCATATACAACATATAAACCAAAATGTTAAATAACAGAAGAATTTATTAATTTGCTAAAATTTTCAAAAAATTGAAAGTACCATATAAAATTACTAATTTTTGTCAATTCTTTACATACCAACTTCTGTTTCTAGCATTAACTGAATTAAAACATCTTGGTTCACTCACTCAGACTGATTAATTGTTATCTTCAGTTTTTACACTTTGTCTTAATAATGGATAGAGTAACAATGTACAAATTTTTTACACTGCCTAAAGTAATTTATGCATTATAAATCATAAATATGATCATATACATCGTCATGTAGAGTAATGAGCTTTCGAAAACCAAATAATAAAATACGTATTATTGTGCAAGTATAAGAGAATAATACTTGATCTTCAAATAATATTAAAGATATTTTGTTGTTCAAAAAATAATTTTATAAATTTTTCGGCAAAGGTAATCTTTTGGAATAATTACTTCAGTAAATATAATTAACTCCACTAATATAGATATCCAATGATACTTGTTAATACAATTTCTGAATAAACAACACTTATACATATATACATAGGTCTTATTTTGTATTCAAGAATTCTTCATTGGAAAATAATTGTAACTAATATTAATAAGAACAATTATTTTTACTGTGGAATTTCTTTACTAATTTCTTTTTTATCTTCTTGTACATCCTCTTTCAAAATAGTCTCATTCAAACAAACATTATTCAAACTAATTGCACTATTAGAAAACATTGCAGTAGCTAAATTTGGATTTTTTGTATCAGTACTAGATAGAGAACGTTTTAAAGACGATGTCATATTATTAGAATCTTTTGAATGTGATGAAATTAAATCACATGCCTTACCAAGAATTACTAAACTATTTAGGATTCTTAATGCTATTAAAACTAAGTACGCCAAAAGTAACAGAATTATGTTTGCTGGTTTTGCGGATGGTGTAATAGTTGTACAAAGAACTTTTCCAATTGCAACACCTAGCGGAAGAGGAATGAAACCCATTCTGCGAGCTACCAAGTCCGAAGGATCGGAAAAAGCAGTTTCTTGACGAGATTGGGTCATGTCGTAAGCTAGACTTATAGTGTAGTCTCGATAGACTGTTGAATGAAGTTCATTGAATCGAGTTATAAACGCATGTTTTACCTGAAAATGATGATATAAGATAATTAATAAAATTTAACAAGTTATTTTTGTTATACAAACTATTTTCAAATTATATTTATTATACAGAATGTTAAGAACATTTACCTGCCATTGGTTGTAAGTACCAAAGTAGTGAACAAAGCTTAATTTTTAATTACACTGTTTATTTATAATGTTTGTAACATACAAAAATATAATAATAAATAATTTGATTATTTTTTATTCCAATGTATGGAATAAAAATGTTTTTCAAAGAAAATGTTCGATTCTATTTTAGAATAACTATCTGCCATAATTAAATGAGGTTTGAAATCAATTTCAGGGATGGTACTTTGTTAAAATTAGCTACCGGTAATTTTTCAGATAATATGTTAAGAATGCATACTTTTATACAATTTTCTACACAGAATTCAAAAGATACCTAAGCATGAATTTAAAACAAAAATGTTGTAAGCAATCTAATTGTAAAATCCACATTTTTCGTAGATTGATTATGTTACTGACATACATACACTCAACAACAAAAATTATTTTTTATAGACAAAACGTGATTAGGAGATCTACAAAATATGTTTTTCCGTAAAAAATACTTTTTCACTATTTTTCTTCATCATAATACTTTCCTTTGTTATATGAATTATAAGCAATATTTTGTTTTTATATGTAAACAACGGTTGGTCCAACTGTTATTCCCAAAGTCGGACTTCGGCATGTTTCAAGAGCGAGAAAGAAAGTCTTACATTCACCTTCTTTCTCAATCTTCCACTGTAGTTGTCCAAAGTCTGAAGTACCGAGATCTCGGCCGCGCGGCTTATACATTAAATGTGTGATTAGAGAGAAATTCAATATGGCTTTCTATAACTTCAGGCACTATCGAACAACGTCCGATCTAACAATGCAACTAATTGTAAGTATGTATCTACATTGTCAGAAAATCCGTACGACGCGAAGCTAGCACTCTATCCTAGGAAAGCTCACAGACTCCACATACGTATTAATGTTACGTTTAAGCGGAAATAAAAGAACCTTAGAGGTCTTATGAAAACTGATTTGGAAAACGCCGTTTTAAATTTTCGATTTAAAGGAAACAACCAAAACACTGCAGTATTTCAGTATTGTTATTTCTGGATTTACTTTTAATCATTTACTTAATTTAAAAATTTCTTTACGTATTAAGCACTTCCTTATATCAGTTTTATTTTTGTTGATACTGTTTATATCTATTTAGACTATCTGATGTCTACATGTCAAAAAAAGAGGCAAATCAAGTATGACGAAATTCTGCTAGAGAATTTGTAATCGAGATATTAATTATTAAAAATACCCCACAGTTAATATCACTTCTGGCATCTTTTATTCATATTTTCAGCAATTAATAACGCGAACATATAAACTCAAATACATTTTCGTAATTTTTGATTTTCATTTTGCATACTATATACAATCGCCTCATAAAGTTTTGGGTATATTGCCAAACACTCTACATATAGATTGCTATTTTTTCAATTTTTTTTACAAAAAGAAATTTTTCATTTCAAACATTCCCTACATTCTAAAAATAAGTAATTTTCTTTTCTTTTTCAATTACAGTATAAACCAATTATAAAAACAAGTAACATTTGTCATTTTGTCTTGTAATCGTAGATACATACATATGTATGTGCCCATATGTTTCTCAGAAGCCACGTAATAATTATAACATTTAAATATTTAATACTTTTACAATACATTAAATGCAAAACAAAACTCAAAAAAATTTGTAGTATCCAATATTTTGAAGGATATAATATTTAATTACATACCCAGTCCACAAGGATTTCAGCTAACAGTAATAATATACAATCAGGTAAAAGTACTGCAAGACGTTCTGCTTTCCAGGCATATTCTTTCATTGTTTGGAGATTTACAGCCAGAAGAAGCATCATTAAATGAAAACGTTCTCTTACATCTGCACATGATAGTTGAAACAGATTATTCTTGTCAAATTTCTTAAAAACGGAACCTTTCAATTCTACGAACTGAAACAAAAGTTTATGTTTTAAATTTCTATTCATATCATAAATGAAAAAAATATTTGTTTTATATATTGATACTTATTTCTATTACATTTTCCAGGTGTTATATTTAACAATATCAACGTTTTACTGATAATAATAAAAATATAATATGTTACAATTCTACAAGAGTTTTTGACTGTAAATACATTAGCTCACTAAAAAAAAATTAACTTAAATTATAGACAAAATAGAAAACTGATATAATAGTGACTTACAAGCAAATTTGCTTGTATTTTATAATGTACATTTTATTAACATTGAATAACCAATATTAAAACTGGTTTTAACTTATTTTCACATAAAATATATACTAAAAACGCTATTTCTTACTTTTTTCTAGCTCAGATATTCATTACAAGGTAGTAGTTTGTTAATTTACCTAGACATTTTTGGTTTAAACCATTGTTTTAGAAATACTTTGTAAAATAGTTATTATTAACATATACTTACATTATTGGACATCATTATAGTAAGTAAAGCTTTGTTACTGCTGTTTATTGCTACATTCAAAGTTGTTGCTTGAAAAAGTACCAATATGCTGTGCAATACTTGAAAACAATATATAGGAAAATACATTTCTTTTAATATTGAAATGTTTGTTACTACTAGATATATTTATTCTGTAATATTGTATCCTTTTCACAGAATATTCTGCGAAGAAATGACAAAGGAATGTAGTATATATTTTAGGTATAAATTAATAAATTAGGATTGCAGTGTAGTTATCAATGTGAAACAATTTTAGTTTGTATTAAATTGGGAATAAAAAGGAGAGAATGCGTGTACAGGATGACTTGTTTAAATCTAGCCATTTAAATATCTTTGAAACTGTTGATAATACAATATTGATGAATATTAATAATTATGGAGTAGAAAAAGTATTCATCTCCGATGAAAGTGGTTTTAATTAAGAGCTACATTCCAGTTGAACATTAGTTATGGAGGGAAAAAAAATTATTCAACCGTGATTTCATTATTCTTGATTTTCATCTTAATTTAGTATGTAGGATCGCCTTCTAAAAGAATGCCCACCTATAAGTGAACAACCTGTATACTTTGCTATTATTAAACAAATAAGCAAAGGATACCTTCAAATCATCGATAAACTTCAACTTAAAACAGTTTCGGTTTATGGACATAACATTCCTCTTGAAACCACACATCGTTTATTTAATCCATTTTTTTCTTGATTTATTCATATTGATGTAAAATGAAGTGATAATTTCAAGTGCCACACCTTCAGTAGTATAACATACAGAATGTATAACTTTCTTTAATATTAGAATGTTCCAAAAATGTATTTTAAAAATTTAATTTATTAAATCACAACTACAACAAAATATAATGTTTGATAATATATATATGTAATGTGTGCATGATTTAGACTTCCCACTTAAAAAGTATGCCATTGCCGTGAAGAGGTGATAGAATAATTGAAAAGAGTATGTTCTGGACTACGCACTTGGTGAATTATAATCTTGTGATAAAAGATGTCGTGAAAGTATCAAAACTGTGATTTGTTTAAAATTCATACTACAAATAAATAAATGGAGACACAAATAAAGCTAAAATATATTTTCATAATCAATACAAAAAGAAAATTTTTTCAACAGTGTATTAATGCTGCATGTGCAAATATGCACAAAGTGACGAAAAAAAGTATTTTCTGAAACATCCTAATATTTAAGAAATTGAAAAACAAATTCAGCTCCAATATTTACATGGCGTTAATTACGCGTATGTTTTTTTCCATTGTTATTAAAGTTTACTGTTAAAAGTAACTAAATTTAGGTATTACTCCTACTGTAATTTTATAAACTTACATATTCATAAGTTACTGCAAAACAACTCTTATATTACTTTAATCCTTCTGTTCTTGAATAATTGTTGTTTTATCAAACTTAATTTGATCACTTATTATATAATTATATTTACATTTATATAAAAAGGATACGAACATAAGTAACAGCAAATAACAAATGTGGCAGAGTGCCCAAATGTTGAGATCCTGTTTGTGTTTTCGACCTAGGTTCTGTAGCAGTCCATAAAAGAGCATCTATTGTATCTTGACCAAAAGCACTAAATAATCTATCACCAACTTCCAGCATATTATAAAATATGTATAATTTTATTACTGATTGGCTCTTTACTAAATGGTACATCATAGAAGTGTCAACCTTCCAAGTAACTGCCCAACAGCTAATCACCAGAATCCCTTTCAACAGATCGCAAATCTCTGCTGGTCTTAAGTGATCTTCCCCAATTTTTAAAGTTCCTCTTTTCTTTCTAGATTATAAATTAATTTTGTATAAAATATATTAAAAATAATAAATATTTTAATTAAACTATTTGTAATACACCGAAGGACATTATTAGATTTAAAAACTAGAAGACCAATATAGCGTATGATGAATTGATTCGGTATGTTTCATGGAGGAACAAACGCGACGTTTTAAGGAGGAATTACCGTGTAATGTAATTAATATAATTCTTATATTCTATTTAAAACATAAACTTACCCTAAACAGTGCCAAAATTGTCTTGTCACTATTGTCCATAATGCCATAATGAATCTTAATGGTAAAAATGTATAAACAAAGAGAAAGGAATCTGCACACTATAACAGAAAATTATATTCTTATATTTTTACTTTCAATATTCTATGTATCCAAACTAATCAAAGAAATAGAACTCGACATTAATCTGATAAATGAAAAATATTTTAACAACTTTGTTCAGATTATGTGTAAAATATATCAAATTGATCTTCAGATATACACAGGGAGTTTCAAAAATATGTGTTTATACCTTTAGAATGTATTTTAGTTACTAAAATTCTATAAATGTATTATACTCAAAATAATTTCTGTTTGATGATTGAAATTTACAACCACAATCCTTTGAATATTTCGAATTTTACCATACAAAGCAACAATACGATTTTGGAATACTTTTACAATAGCAATAGGCATCAATAAACAAAACTCTCGTATGTCCTCATAAATAAAAATTCTAAAGATTGAAATGAAGAGGATGTGCAGATTACGTAATTAATTCTCCTCTGTCAATCTATTGATCGGTGTAATTATTATTAAGAAATTCTTGAGCAATGCAACTAAATTGTGCTAGAACTCCATCATGTGTGAACCACGTGAAATGCGTAATTCATGGATAATGTATAAAATTCTCTTTCTAAAAATTGTTATTATTATTGTGAAATTAGTTCAATAAGAAACACTTCAATAATGCCCACAAGTTACACGAAACTTGTGTCCATTCTCAGTGGTGGTTAGTGGAGAGATGGATGAAATACGAGTTACCGACACAGTTCATGCATAGCGATTGCGTCAAATAAGCAGAGACATTTGTCATGTGTTTAACATAATGCAATTTTGCTTCTGAGAATAAAAGAGATGGTAAATCATGCTATGAGGAAATTATGGATTGAAAAGTGTTCATAAAAATAATTTAATAAATAAAAATCTACTACATTATACTTTATTATTTGCAGTCGTCAAATGCCGTAAAAGGGCATTCATCTGGCTTCGAAAAAGGTTGTATACATAATATGTTCCAAGAAGTTTAATTATTTTCTTAATCTTAAAAAAAATTGTTTATTCATTGTTTCAAGAAGCTGTATTGTTGACTTTTGTAATATTGTATTGGCCTTGAAAAAGGCCGTTTACACGTCGTTTTGAAAAGTTCTAACGTTGTAATTTGTTTGTAGCCTTGAAAAAGGCCGTTTGTTGGTAAGGAGACATATAAAAAGGTTTTCGATTTTCAAACTTCTATCCGCATTCAAACGGTGAAAATAAATTTTGTAAAATGTATTATTTACTATTAATTATAAATATTTAATAATTTTATGAAATTTGAGCTCATTTCATCAAAAAGATTATAATTGAATTTCGATTCGACGTCGCACATAACTTAGGACTGTCGAGTATCAATATCGATCACTGAACACACATGGCTAGAAAACCACTTGAGCAAAGTAACAGTGAGAAAGTAAAATCAAAGTAGACTAAGACTAATAAATTTTGATGATAGTAAGAAGTTTGGGGGAGGTACTATCACGTTCGTATAAGTCGAAACGCAATAGGAGGTAAAATGTGAATTTTATTAAATGTCAATTTTTATTAAATAATAGTGTAAGTCCATCATTCCTAACATCTTTTACGCGTATATTCAACAATTAATAATTTGGACACAAAGCCGCAAACAAAATCCCATCATTTTTTTATTTTCGATGGAATAAAGAAAAGTATATTATGAAGAAAGCAAAGAGAATTTATATTTGAATAATATGAAACATTAAAAGATTGTTCTTACTTGCAAAAATCCATAGACCATGAATTTTTCAACTTCTCTTGGAATTTTCATAAAGGAGTAAATTTTCTCCCTTCTCGCAGAAAATGTTTCCTCGTCATATTCTAGCTGATACCCTCTTGTTAACTCTGTTCGTAAAAATTGTGTAAGAGACACACCTGTAACCAAAACAAAAAATTTGTATTTGTACTTCTACTTAAGTAATATTAACAATAACTTATACATAATTTAACTAGCCCTTTTAATGTGTAAAATGTGATCTATTTCAGCCCCACTCCCAAAAGGGATTGAGTCGGTTTGAATTCATCTTTGCGAGTATACAGTCTAAAACATTTAAATAAGCCTAACATAGTAAAGATTCACACTAAAATAATCTGGTCTTAGTGTCCTACCTAAGACTATATCATAAAAGTGGTAAACAATAACAATCTGTATAAAAAATCATATATTATACAAATGTATCCCTTGTAAACATGTGTCTAATGAAAATGTTGCAAAAATGAACTTTCAATATATATCTTATCTTATATTTGTACAAACAGAATTTCCGTTTTTGGTAAAATCTCTCAAATTATTGACTCTTAAGAAAGCTACTTAATTTGCCTCTGCAGAAGTTCAACTAAAGTCATAAATTAATATTGCAAAATTTCAGAAAATGAAGTTAAAGAAAAATAAATATTGTTAAAATATTAATTATACAGAATATAGCACATTTAACTATTATTAGAATTAATCCAATAATATCACACAAAATTTTATATAATAAAATTACATAAAATAAAAATTTAGTAAGAAAGAATAAGAACTTCTGTGATGAACTTCTCTATTTTTAGGAGAGTCAAAATAAATTTTGAATAAATTTATACACATTTGAAAAACATTGATGTCTTACAAAATTTTAAAACATATTTCCAAATACAAAAAACACAAATGCAATAAGTGATTTCAATATGAATCGCAAAAATCGTAGACATATAGTATCTAAACAAAATAAGTTTACAAATTTATTATACATTTAACAATTTTTTGATTTTCTATACTTTCTAAATCTCTACGTGTTTTTAATTCTTATTCCACAAATTATAGTAACATAAATAATAAAATTTAATTTGTGACAATTATATTGAAAGGAATCTGCAATGTTTAGGCAAAACCTTAAAATGACTTCGAAGTTGCGATATTCATTGCAATTTAATTAAATGAAAGAAATAAGAAAACTTAAAAATTTCTTCTTTATCCAAACACAAACTATATGTGTACTAGTCACTTTATAATTGTCCTTCTAGTTTAAATTTTTATTCGATTGACCATTGAAATCTCCATATAAACTACTTTTATTCTTCCAAAATTCATATTTATTAAAAATATACAACTATTTTATTTTGTGCAATATCATATAATACAATATATCTATAACTATTCAAATTCACTATTTTCACAATAAATAAAAACTTTAACTTATCTATTAAGTTAGTTTAAAGAACTCTCGCCAATTATATTACGATCATAAAACATGTTTTTGAATGCTTATCTTCGATATAAAATTAAATTAAACAAATAATGATTAAACAAACAATTACCTTGACTTTTTTGTCGATGTCTTCCACTATTTAACTGATTCTTTACATCGTCAATTTTATTACTACATATATTGGATTGCTTTGTTGATTTGAACCTTATATTTTTCTTTTCGCTATAATTTTGGCAATTTTTATCAATATTCATTGTTTTCACTCATTCCTTATCTTGTTACTAGATAACCTCAAACTATCGTTTCATAAATACCGATTTTGTCTTTCTTGTTTAATATTCGAATAATTCTTACTATTTAAATTTTCTATTTTATTAACACTTCAAATATTTTAATTATGTAAACATTTAATTCATTATGTCACTATTAGTTGTTATGTAAACTACAATCTTAACAGAGGAAACGTAAACCGAATCAATTTTGTTCGGTAAACGAACAGTAGACAAGTAATATTCCCCACTACATTTCCATATGGACTTTGTTTCCTTTTGAGTTCCTCGGGGTAGTATTTGATGAACGTCATATTTTACAATTACTTAAGGGGATATTTTCATTGGGAGCACCTTTGTTCCAGTGATGTTTAGGATTTAATATTTGTATAGTGACGTATTCATTTATGTTTGAGGAAGGTATACCAATAATTATATACAATTATCTCGTGTATTTTTTATGTTATTAACTGTTCTCTACAGCGTGTCACAAAAATTTGTACCACCATTACTTTCGCGACTAGTATCGTTCTATTCATCGAAGACAAAAAAATCTAAGAAAATTTTAATTTACAGGGTGTCTCAGTTTAATCTTTAAAAATTATTTTTAGGAGGTTAAAAGATTTTGAGGAAAACACGAATATTTAAAAAGATAGGTCGCAAAGTGGAGGGCTCAAGATCATTTCATTTATACTTTTTCAAAATATGTAGTATATAATATTTAGAATATAACATATTTTTCCACAGGATAAGAGAATATAGCAATTCAAGTTTAACCGTGCTATACGTTTGATAGTTTTATTGAATAATTTAAAAATACAACACAAGAATTTTATTAAACTCTGGTGTAAATGTAGTCCTTGATGGGCTATTGTTCATTTCACTGATTACATATTATTTTTACACAGTACGTATACACAGCGCATATTGTAACATTGATATTTGGAACATGCGTAAATGTTAATAACAATCGCGTAGAGAAACAAATATTCAATGAAACCGTTTGTCTTCACAGATTGCGCAATATCTTGATGTTCATTTATCATAATTATTAAGAACCGTCATAGGATAATAGTTTAGATAATTATTAACAATATCTTAGTATAAATAATGGCTTAAAATATTTCGTTGAAATATTCTTTGTTCGCGAAGGAATTTTTCGTTGAGTTCCAACGATATTGTCAAAGTTAGACATATCGACTATCGACTCACAAGTATTCTTCATGATGATTTTTCTATCTAGAAAAGTGATTAATTGAATTTCGGCTCTTTTAAATAAGAAACCCAATTTCTACATATATTGTGTAAATAATTATTATTTTCCATGCTTTAAAACTTTAAGAAACATCAAAAACCATTTTTTATTTCAAATCTCAATTAAAATTTATTTCTGTAGATTAATTAATAAAATGCAAATTGTAACACTCATTGAAATCGTCGGCCTTCAAAAATTTCACAATATCTTGATATTTATTTATCATAATTATTAACTATCGTTACAGGACCATAGTTTCAATACTTATTAACAATATTTTAGTATAAATAATAACTTAAAATATCAATTTGTTGAAATATTCGATTAGATCAAACAAAGGCAATCGAAGTAACTGTAAGTCTGTGAGGCCATACCTCCTTGGTGGTATAAATAGCCCCCCCCCCCCCCCCCGCCAATTACTAAAAATTTCATTCTCCCGGGAGTCTGAGGTAGACGGAAGTTTCGATTTTATACACATGGACCGTCCGTGAACTACCATAGATACCTTTTGCCAAGGGGTACTGACTAACTGACTATTGATAGTCGGTGGTCAGTGTTAGCTTTAATGGCAACTACCACAGGATCTTTAATTTTACGTCTAGTCTAACCTAGTTTTAAGACCACCATGTACGAATCTCTGTACTCTGCCAAGCAATTATAGAATAAGTAGCTTATTTTTGCTTGCTCGCTTTTTCCTCAATCCGGTCACCTCTGCTTGTTGCATAAGCAAGTGACCGACCGTATAACTGATCCAAACAGTCGATCACCATCTCTTCTGGTGTGTCTGTTTTCAGAGAAAGATCTTGCAAACACAGAGGGAGGTGTTTTTATCTCTGTCTCTGTGGAAGTCACCGATTTCAGGATTAAGACTCTCTATGTCATCCTTCGTAAGTCAGGTCCACGTTTGTATGTGCTCTTGACGCGGAGTTGTAAAGGAACGGGACACTCCTTTCGGCAACGTCAACCACTTCCTTCTGAATCGGGCCTACTAAGGGGAAACGGGACCGACTTAGTAGGACCAATTCCACGGTTTGCGTTGCGTCTTTCCCAATTTTATTTTATTTTGTTCGACAATGTAATTGCTTGACAGAACTAAACGAGGAGATTGAAGGAACTTTGATTCCATCCATCTCCCTTCGGGTCTCCGCTCGCAGCAATTTCTCGTGGTGAGGCCTGGTTATCGATATTACTCACGACGAAGCATTGTTCATCATGGGTAATACCGAGTTAATCGATTGTGAATATGAATAAATAGAATATTGTAACGTAAAAAATGTTTGTATCGCGTATGAAAGTACGAATAATTTGATAAATCGGAGGAATATGAATGTAACTTTGATGCGTTTTAATAAATCCATTTTGAATTACTCGAGTAGTTTTCTTTCTTTTCCTGCTTTATTTCCGTTCCTTTTATCCGATCTAAATTAAGTACTATATATTGTTCGATTATTCTTTTCGAAGAGTATAAAATTCACAGAGTAGGATTAGAGAGTAAATGGGACTTGAAATACTTTATTAAGCTGTAAGGGTAGCTGAAACTTTGAAAATATTCTTAGTTTCATGTTGCTGAAATATTTTAAGCTTCATCTGTGGGAATTAATCGAATTCATTGTTACAATATTTTTCTAAGACTTAAGGTTTGAAAGAATCTGAAATGATTCGTACAGGGACGAATTTTTTAGATTAGCTAGCTTTAACGACTTCAGTAGTACAGTTGAATATAATTCCTAAAATTACCTTTATTAAACGAAGAGATCACTCGAAAACCATTGACATTTTATAAGGTCGGTATTTTAGATCGACTGAAACACCTATCATACATCTGCGAAGGGCAAAATTCTGCTTGAAATGGCAAAAGTTAATCTTACTTATTAAATTTTATGTCGATATAATTTGTTTATATTTGGAACTGAATAGTAAATTATCTATTTTATTTTTTTAACTTTTCCATTTCTAAAAACACGACACTGCACGGTTTTTTGTATATTTCAGATATTGTAAATTATATTATCTGTATCTTGTAAAATTTAAATTTCTTAAGATTGTAAGCCCAGCTTTGTAACTGTATATGTTCAACGATAGCTTAAAATTGGCTAAACAAAACCACGTGACTGCGGCAATTTCTTATTGGTCTTTGCCCAGGAGTATATCTGACGCATACTAATTCGAAACATTCGACCGACTTGGGGATCTATATACGCATTTACAACCATTCTCTTTTTACTGCGTCGTCCCTATAATGGTACACTACAATTTATATACATAAATCCTATATAAATTCTATTATATTTATACCTTTTCGGGACATAGTCCTTTTCGGTATCGGTTTTGTCCGAAGTCACGTGACTTTATTATTACCTTCCGGGTTCTCACTGGATCAAGTAGAGTATCATTAAGTTTCATTGTTCAGAGTACACGAAATATAAATTTATTTCTTAGCGAAGAAATTACACCACATATATTTAGTTTTTCTATTTATAGTAGTTACTATTATCCAATTTATTAATTTCGTACACTTTAATTAACTGATTATTTAAATTAGATGATTAACAAGTAATAAATTTATTAATATACAATGTAGGATGCAAAGTACAAATACGTAGCTTTGACATAAAACAGAGGTTTTTTTTTAAATTAATTCGCAATATCATAATTTGTGACACGTTTCATCTATAAAACAATTTATACACATTTTTTAGGAAGATACACTGTCTCCTTAAAGAAAGATTTAAGTAAATTGTTGAAAATTGTACTGTAACAATTTTCAAGATATGTTGAAAATTATATACTAAATTCAAAATATGTACAGACAAAATACCCAAAGAATCGATAGAATGTATTTTTCAAGATTGATTTGAGTGTTTCACTTCAAGAAATGAATATTATTTATCTCAAATTTGATAAAGGCGGCATTTATATTAAATATATTGCTCACCTATTTTGGGGCGCAACTTCATGTCAGCCAGTAGTGTGCTCCGTTTTAACAAAAATACATTGAAGGAAAAGATTGTATAAAAGAAAAACTATTAAATTACTAAATATTTACGAATTTAGTGTAAAATTAAAATCATTTAAAAGATTTCAATTTGCAATAAACAGTTCAGTCGATATTTATAATTTGGTTAGGACTAAGAATAATGTACACAATAAATGAATCAGTTTTAAAAATCAGTAAATAGTTGGATGGATATCCTTTGTACAAGAATTTTCGTACAATTTCACCTTTTTAAACTATTTAATAGTTTCAATGTGATTTGAGCGCGAGATTTTAACGACCTGCAACTTTGTCCTAGACTAATTTGTCCGTATTTAATTATCGGTGTACGTATATCATCTTCGTCATCACTCAGTCCTGTATGTAGCTGAAACTTTTCGAGTTCTGTTAAGGCTAAATCTAAATTCTGAATTCTTTCTGCAAGTACTATTGCAACATCTTTCCAGCTCTGTAACAAAAAATTAAAAATAAAATGAACAATAATTACTTTAAATTAACAGAACAAAATGATATAAAAATACTAAATTATCTTACATGATCATTATCATTCAGAGAAACGGTTTCTATTTCCTTGCAGTATTTTTTTCTATTTTTCTTGTGCAAGGTTCCAGGTTGTAATTGCGTCGCACAGATAGTACATATGGCACTAATAATCGCAAGAGATTCACTACACGTAGCTGCTCTTAGCAAAAAATGCTTAAAAGACACTGGAATACCCTTTTCAGGGATGTCTATTGTCTGAAGACATGGTGATGCCTGTAGCATATTTTTTATACATTCGAAGTCAGGATAACGTGAGCAAGACAGCGATTCTACGAGCCGAGCAATCGTTTTCAATTGCTCGGAATAATGGGCTTCGCGTAACCTTTCTACTGCGTCCATAGGAACCAATATTTTGCACGGCCTATTTTTCTTTCCCTCCGATTCAAATGTTTGAAGTATCAAAGGAATGTGCTCAGTATCCAGTTGTTTTAGTTCCCTGCATAGTCGTGTAAGAAGGGAAGAAGTATCGGGCATTACACACGCTGCTAAGATTTTCAATATTAAATTTCTCGCTGCAAGTAATCTTAACATGCATACACGTGTTTCTTCTTGCATCCTGGGGTCCTTTCCATTCTCTGTGAATGGCTCCCATCCTCGAACAACCTGTTTAAATACAATATATTAATTTATTTAAATTTCATACTTTTATCATGAATTAAGAAGCCAGCATTACCTCTAAATCACGATTATCACGTAAAGAATTTAATCGAACCGAATCTTCATTGGGTTGAATATGCATATTATTTAAAGTAGAAATTAGCGATGTAGAACTATCGCACCAGCTTAATTCCAGGATCATCTTATCTACAGTAGTCATAACAAAGTGAAAGGAGTTTTCCAAACGTTCTTTTAACTCCACGAATTCTTGAATCTTTACAAAACTTCCATATTTATAAGCAAACGTTAGATGATCTGCACTCTAACCATGCACAATGAATTAAGTTAGAAAAAATTTCTTATTATTTAAGATAAATTTATGATATGTCAATACATACATCCTTGCAATTTGCAATAAAAAATTTAGTAGAGTGATCTAAAGTTGTAGAAGCCAATGAAAGGTGACCGAGAGGAGCAAGCAATGGTGCATGTAAATAACCCAACGAATCTAATTGAATATGTTTTACATCCAATAATAAGAAAACATGTTCTGCTGAAATTACTAGTCCTGCTTCTAAATATATTCGCACTAGTAAAATTTTTATATGAAAATTTGCAGAACTTAAAAATAAGCCACGTTCCAATATCGCCATTGCCCTATAACGATGTATTTTTATTTTTATTATATTGTCTATAAATTTCTTTTACAAATACTTTAAAATGATTTACCTGTACAGGTAAGATGCATCATTAGTACTGTACCATAATTCATGCAACAAATGTGTGGCTAAAAGGATGTATGAATCCGTAGGACAAAAATCTGTTGGTAATCTTTCTTGTATTGGACATAATTCATTACCCTTTTCATATAATTTACATAATCGGTTCACCAATTGTTTTTGTTCATTTATTCCTACAATGGGAGATTGATGGAAACCACAAATACGACGTAGTTGTTCTAAATGAATATGTCTCTGCATTTGTTGTACAGTAGTTGCAAATTCTTCTGGTTTAACACCTACATCCTCTTCTATCTAGAAAAATAAAAATATTTGAAGTTAGTAGTTCATACAAAAAAATAAATTACTTATTTTGAGTGATACATTCTACTATTTGATTACTTACTCTTTGCAGCAACTGTAACCTGCCCGTAGGAGTTAACAAATCTAAGTACAGTCGTAAGTCTTCAACTACACAGTCTTTTTCACCAAATTGTGAAAAATACAGATGCATTAGATCCACTGGTTTAGTGGCATTTTCAATAATCTCCTTATTTTGAGTGCGTTTTAATAATTCAAGCTTTGCAAGATATGGAGCTCTAACTTTTTTCTCTGATGTAGTTATGATCTTTTTAAAAAAATCTAAACACTCTTCTGGTTTTTGATATTTAAGAGCCGCAAAAAGGTAGTCTTGATAATATGCCCAGTTGTCAATACTATTTTTAATACACCAACAATATATAATAATAGAACAGTATTACTAGAAAAATGTATACACTATATTATACTCACTTTTCACTAATAAGTTCCTTGTATGCATTAGCAGCTTCAGGAAAACGTTCCAACCTTAGTAAAAGTGCTGCCTTGCGTTGTGGATCAGGTGAAAGATGTAAGGCTAAAGGTCCAGATAAAACTCTTAACATTTCTTCGTTTTTACCTTGAAGCTCCAATATCATTAAAAAAAGTTGGACTTCTGTTTCTGCTTCCATTTTTCCCATATTAATTAGTTTCAATACCTTGTTTCCATTGATTTATTAAAATTTTAAATAAAATGAATTATTTCTTATGATAATGTAATAATTTTATAACAATTTACAAACCATTCTTTCTGCTAATGGTAAAGTAACTCCTTTCGCCAACTTTTCATCCCCATGTGCAGCCTGCATAACTATACTCATCACAGCCCAAAAATAATAAGGATTTTTTGGTTTTAGTTTATATAAGGAAATTGCTGTTTGCTGCTGTTTTTTATAATCCCCAAGACGTACATACGACATAAAGAGATGAGTCAGTAACTCCTCATTGTTTGGATCTGCTTTCGCTGCAGCCTCATAAACTTCGCTAATTTTATTTGCTATAAATAACCATATTTAAAATTATATTTTATCATATAAGAAAAATGTAATATTTGTATAAAAAACTGTGCTTCAAGTATAACTTAAACTTACGTTGATGTATCTCTCTATAACAAATACTCATAACTTGTAGGGTAGAATCCTCACAAGGTACTTCTGAGCGTACCTTATCCATAATAACTTGACCTTCATTTTCTTTACCAAGTCGCAATAAAGCCAAAGCTTTGAGCACTTTAGCACACTGGTTACTCGGATGTTTTTTAAGCACCTTATCTGCTTCTTGAAGGGCTTTCTTATTGTTTCCATTATCCAACCAATCTAAAGTTCATAATGTAGTAATGTTACATAACCTCATTACCGGTTAAATATTGAAAGTAAATTCTTACGAAACTTACAAAATTAAAACATCATATCAATGATAGAAGTATCAATAGTATACTTACCATATATCGGACGCAATCGACGTTCGTTAACAATATTTTCCACATGGGCCTTAGACGCCATGATACTTTTTATGGTAATTTTAAATCAACAAACCGAAAGAGCAAACATTCCTTCGTCTAGATAGTTCATGATGATATCACAAGGCAGATTTACATTGATTTTCTATATACATGACTCAGGATCTTGGAAAAAAGCATGAAATGTTTTCTACAAATATTTTTAATTTATAAAAACTTTAAATTAAAGAAGTATATTACATTTTTATATTTGTGCAAAATATTAATTGCTCTATATAATAATAATTAAATAAGTTTTAGTTTAAAAATTGTATGAAACATTAAATGCGACTGAAATATTTTTCAAATTATTTCTGAATTACATTTGATTAGATTTTAAGTCAGAAAATTCATACACTTGATGAGTTTCAAACTACATTTTGAAGCATTAAACTATATTTTACATAATTAATGAATGTAAATTTGTGCACATTCTATTTACTTTGATTTATTATTGTTTATTTCCCTATTTATTCATTGTAGAAATAACTAACAATTATTACCACTTTAAAAATTGCACTTAATTTATTTTTACAATTTGTAAACCATCTAAAATTTTTATAAAAAATAATTCAAATACTTTAAAGAAACAGATTGTGCTTTAACTTGAAACGCTTATTGTTATAAACGAATATCAATAAATACTTATTAAGTTTTAAATCAAATTAAAAGTAACTATATGTGATCAAATACACCATCTGTAGTCAGTCTTACTTAATTCAATTGAAAATAGGATTCATTCTCATGAAACATTTTCAGTTTAATATTGTGACAGAACTAGATTTCCTGTAACGTATGATGCTTATATATTCGCGCGCAAATTCTATTCTATTTCACTGAACGCACTGCTTAATCTTTTGTTGTTTTTCGTAAAAGGAATACTTAAAAATTTATAGTGTTTAAAAGATTAACTTCGAAACAATTAAATATCAAAATGTGGTCATCTAATTTAGATACTAGTACAAGTTTTGAAGGCGGATTTATGGATAATCAGAATGACGGACAAACTGATAAAAAATTACGAAGAACACAAAATATTCTTCCTGTCATGATAGGACACATACTGTCTGTTTCTTCAGTTGACAAATTACAAATTTGGGACATTCCTGCACGCATGTTTATGATTGTTGGAATAGTACGCCACATTGAAGAAACTGCAATGAAAATATCATATGATATTGAAGATGAAACAGGTTTGATTTAATTTGAAACTAATTTCTATATTTTTCACATTTGTAGTTTATTCTTTGGTTTGTTAAGATTATATGAAAATGAGTTATTATGTTGTTCACATGTTTAGGTACAATAACTGCACTTAAGTGGTTAGAAGCAGATAGAAAAACAGTAGATATTGTTATGGAGGCAAACACATATGTTAACGTAATCGGCTTCCTCAGAGAACAGAATGATAAACGACACATACTTATTATGCAAATATATCCATTAGAAGATTTGAATGAGTTAACAAATCATATACTTGAAGTTACTTATACTACATTAAAAGCTGAAGCAATGGCAAAAAAGAATAAAGAGTTAGAAAACAACCAAGATAATACTATGGTAGATCAGGGACCAAGTGAAGATTCTCCTTATTATGGAATGTCAAAAGATCAAACATTAGTTTATAAAATTATTCATGCACAAAATGATACTGAATCTGGTATTGAAAGATCTGATATTAAAACTCAAGTACCAAAAGGAATTCTGCCAGAAATAAATAATATATTAGATTTCCTTGTTTCTGAAGGTCATATATATACAACGAGTACAGATGATCACTTTAAAACTACTTGAGCTTATTTTCTTTTCATTTTTTGAATGTCAATATTATTTTAGTTTCATTGAAGAGTAACAGAATAGTAGTAATACATCTTCTACATATTTATCTAAGTATAATATTACTCATAAATATTACACTTTTCATTTTTCCAATATCTATAAGTGTTATTTTCATTTGCCCACATTTGTATTTACAAGATCATACATGTATTAAGTCAGTCAATATATATATATATATATATAAATGCGCGCGCACTCACACATATTTATATGCGGTAACATAATGCAATATTTTTACTATTTTATTCCTTTGTAAAGAATTTGTGTGTTTAATTTCTTTTCTGTGCCATTTCATTTTAAATCATACAGTGTATGTATTCAAGTATTAAATTTGTCTTTTATATATTTATTATAAAAAATAATAGAGTATTTTAAATACGTTTATTTCTTTCTTCTTATTCTCCTACATTTTAATGTATAATATTCATAATACGGCAGTTCCTATAAACAGAGTTTTGAAGCAACTCACGTAATGAACAATTGCGATTAAAATTTAGTACGTACATTTCTGTCATTTTATTCGTTTCCTTTTAACTTACACATAATGTTGAAAAATATTAAAGTGCTGTAATTTTTTGTACATTTATTTTGTTATCAAAATTTTGACTCATTTTGAAGAAGCTAACCTAAAATAAACTCAAACTAACCTTATCTCAAACAAAATAATCAGGTTTGACAACCTTGAATCATCACCGATGGTCAAATGGAAACAATTGAAGCATACAAGTGCGTTCTATTTAATTTCCATCGTACATATTTAATAATAAACAAATAAAATGAGGTACGCGCAACTTGTAATGGGACCAGCTGGCAGTGGAAAGGTATTTCTTTTTTGTATTCAAACGTATAATTTAAAAATGTGTATATATAAGCTCAAGACTAAAATCAAACTAAGAATTTAAAAATAAATTGATAATAATTTTATAATAGTAATAAGTAAACATACTTTCGTTCTTAAAATAATCATTTGTTTTATAAAGTATTTTGCTGTCAATTTTTCCAATAGTCTACATACTGTTCTGCTATGCAACAACATGCAGCTAGTGAAAAGAAAGTGATAGAAATAGTAAATTTGGATCCTGCGGCAGAATATTTTGATTATGAACCTCTAGTTGATATAAGGGAATTAATTCAGTTAGATGATGCTATGGAAGATGTTGAATTGCAGTTTGGACCCAATGGTGGTCTTGTGTTTTGCATGGAGTAAGTTTTCTAATTAGTTTTTATATGTTTTCAGAATAATATATAGATTATTCTAGAGTTTGTATTTTTTTTATAACTTTGTTCGTAGGTACTTATTAGAAAATTCATCATGGTTAGAAGAAAAACTAGGTGATGTGGATGATGATTACATTATTTTTGATTGTCCAGGTCAGATAGAATTATACACACATATGACAGTTATTCGACAGTTAACGGCAATGTTGCAAAATCTCAATTTCCGTATATGTGGAATTTTCTTGGTAGACAGTCAATTTATGATTGATGGATCCAAATTTTTATCAGGCACTATGGCTGCACTCAGCGTAATGATTAATTTAGAATTACCACATGTTAATATCCTCAGTAAAATGGATTTATTATCAAAAAGTGCAAGAAAACAATTAGATAAATATTTAGAACCTGACCCGCACAGTTTATTGGCAGATATGGAAAAAGATTTTTGGAATGAAAAATATAGAAATCTTACAGAGGCTATAGGAAGGCTTATAGAAGATTATAGTTTAGTACGTTTTTATCCCTTACATATAAAAGATGAAGAGAGTATGGCAGATATTAAATTAACTATTGATAATATTATTCAGTATGGAGAAGATGCTGATGTTAAGATAAGAGATTTTGATGAGCCCGATGAAGATGATGATAAAGATATAAATTAGGATGTATAAGTGTAAAATTATCTGCTTTAATAAAATATTTTTATGAAACATTCTTTGTAATCCATTTCTTAGTGTGGTTAGGATGAAAAATAAAATAACATTAAAAAATTGTTTCATTAATTTAATTATTGTTAGCTTATGAAAATATCTGTACATGGAAATGAAGGAATATTTACAATGCAATGTTTCACCGCTCCAAGTGTGCATTTATCGTATTAAATACAAATAATAGACATCCAAAAGCTAGTGTTGATCCATGAGCAACAATAGCACTTCCTTCCCAGCCTTCTTCTAAGTGATCTGTATTCTTTGTCTCATACTTTGTTAAGTTACATTTACACAATACTCTTTTCCTCTCTGTTTGCTCTTGAGAAAGTAAAACTTTTTCTTTAATAATAGCTTTCACTGCTTCTGTTGTTTCCTGTTCTTTAGTTATCAATTGTATTTTCTCATCAGTTTCTTCTTTTACTTGTTCTCTTACTACTTCTGTATAATTACAAGAATAAAGTACATTATCAACCACTGTTCCATATTCACTATAGTTTAATAATTCATAACGTTTTGTACTCTGCAAATCAAAAGATATAAATTATCAAAATGATATTATATTCTACAGCACTTGTCACAAATTTACAATTTGATAACATGAAATAAGACTAAATAGTCTTTATATATTATTACCTCGTCAAAGAAAATAATAGCATGCTTTGAAGATGTAAAGCTGCAGTTACCATAATTGGACAAAACTAAATCGCAGTTTGGGCCACTTCCAATAGTTAGTGTTTTATGAAACATAAAAGCTGGTGGTTTGGGTTTGTAGTTTAAAGAAAATAGTGCAGCTCTAGCCATCATATGACAATTAATTGTGTGATAATTTTCTCCATCTGAATCTAATATTTGCTCTAATCGTTGCAATGCTAATGCTTCCAATACTGGTCTTTCAAGTAACTGTATACCTTCTTTTACATCATAACCAAAATGTTCTGCATAATATTCAGCGGTACTATCATCTTTACACTTAGTTTTATTTACAATTTCTTGTTCTACTATTCCTTTACATTTAGTTTCATTATTTGTCCCTTCTAGATTATTTTCTTCTTTTATCTCATTATTTTTTTCAACCTCTTTTTCTACTTCCATCAATTCTTCTGTTTTCTTTAATTCTGTGCATTCTACTTTGAGAGTTTTGGTACCAGTATTTTTTGTATCTTGTTCTTTAGTGTTCTTGAATACTGGTCGTATGACAGCATCATGATAGAATTGTACAAGATCTAATTCTGGTGGATGTTCATAATGGAATTTGACAGAACAGGGAACCTTTACTCTTGTTCGACCTTCCAGTTTAATTTTCGTACGAAAGAGTGGGTTTGTTGCACGGGCTTTACGCAAAAAAGCTAACTTCACTGCATGTTGATCTATACGTTGATTAGCATATTTGTCCCATAGTTTGATACGTTCTGTTACTCTACATGATGTCAATAAATTTTGGTCTATGAAATGATTTGGATGATTAGGACACATCCATCTACCAATAGGAAAAGCAGTTAGTGGAGGGTCTAAACAGTCTTGATGAAAATACAATGGACAGTAATCACATGCAATTAATGGCGCTTTCCTACAACTACGTCCACATTCGAAACACAAACGTGCTGGCAAAGGTACCATTAAATTGCTGTCCAAACAATGACTTTTCCCTACTATAAATGAAAAAGAGCATTGTTATTATAGAAAATAATGAGTATAATAAATTTTTATAAGAGATAAATGATACATACCATTATTATTTCCACATTGTTGTTTTCCTCTTCTACCCGAAACATAATCTACTTTATTACTACCAGGAAACATTATTGGTAATTGTAACTCTTTAGGCAATTCAAACTCTCTGGGGTTTACTAGAGATGCTGCTAGAGCTAGTACTTCCAGTGCAGATTTCTTCTTGTTTTTTTCATTTCCTTTGCTATCCAAAAGATTTCTTTTTGATGCACAACGGCAAGCATAACATAACCATTCTCCATTAGGAATATCTGCTGGATCCACTGCTGGATAACTAAATAATTATATTTTATACTGTATTTAATGCTTTTTCTTATTACAGATAAAAAATGAAAGTATATTAATGTATACTATCTAAATAAAGAAATAAGAAGTTAAATATATTTTACTGCATATATTTTTTCATATAAATTATTGTAAACTGGCTCAATATTGGATTGATACTATTATGAATGTGATATTATACTATTAATAAACAAATAAATTCTATTATCATGTAAATAATTGTTGTTGAACAAAACTTATTTGTATTATCATTTAATTCCTTATGCTAAAAGAAATGGAAACATTCTTTACAATTTTGTTATTTTAAACTTTACTTTGAAGATAAGTACAATTAAAATTTCCAACATATGCTATGTAATATCAAATGGTCAAACAATTAATACATGAAAAGTAGATGTCAGTAAGTGCTGTAAATATGTTTCTAATTTACATTGTCAGTAGTTTTAACAATGTTTCACATACTAAAACCATTACCTTTAATTTTTTAGATTTTATTAGATGGCAAGTGTTTCATTTTGTATGAAATTGCATTAAAACAAAGATATTTTACCTGACCATATAATATATGAATTTAAAATAATAAATATAAAAAAGTATATGTCACCATTTTAATGTGTAAAAATTATTAATATCAATAACAATATGCATTAAAAACTTTGAAAATGTATTAGATATATTAAAATCAATTGTTAATGATACAACATATATCAATGTACATGCGCTGAGTTTCTGCTAATGTTTATTCCATTACTCAAGAGTTAGAAATCAAACCTACAAACTTTAATTAATAAAATAAAATGAAGTTTAAAATTACAAACTAATAAATTATTCTTTTATTTCTTTTAGTATGACACATATTTATGTTTTAGTTTGTCCATGGAATTTAAAAGAAATGTGTGTGGGTTACAATATGACTATTATAGCAATTTTTGTGTGAAAAGGATTAAAGTTAAATGATTTTTAATTTTCTTTATTTCAAAACATTTAAACTCACTGGCATTGTAAATGATATGATGCAGGACATTTATCACAACATATAAGTTCTCCTCCATCTCTGCAGGCATCACAGATATCATGATTATGACCTCTTCCTCGTCTTTTAAAGTACGGATGCTTCTTCTCTTCCTTATCTTTTTTACTTTTTGCTGTTTTTGAATCTTCTGATACAGGTGGTGCTATGAGAGCTTGAATTTGCTAAAAATACAAAGATCAATTCAAAAAGTTAGAATTTTTTTAGAATGAAAAATTTGTATACACTGCACAATCTTATTTCAATAAATTATTTGTATTTCTTTTCTACTTACTGGCATTAATCCTCCAATCATCGGAAAACCATATTCTACAGTGCCCATTTTGAAATAAGCTATTAATTTTTTTAAATTGTAAGTATTTTTCAGTTTTCAATTTTAAATTATTTTAAATGCAGTTTTTTAAAAATATAAAATAGAGTCAAATATTTTTTCACATAGATATAAAAATCGACCTGAAATTACTTTTCTAATTAATTTTTCTTTTACTGCCACATAACATTTATTTAACTAGGAACAACAGACCTACCCCCACTTTCTATTTTTCATATCCAAATTGGTTATGTTTAAAACTTAGAAAAAGAAGATACTAGATATATAACCTCTACCTGTGGGGAATACTATAGATCGCACTATACTCTGTCGAGAAATGCGTTAAACAATTTTATAGCATTATTAATCAATCAATTAATTGATATGATTCAAAGACCTTCAGATTTATTATTTTATTGTAAATATCACTTTTCTAAAATTTAATTCTCGTGAAATGGTATAATAAATTAAGTGACGTTCAATTGTTAATTATTAAAATTAATTTATAAAACGTGTATAGTTATTCTCAAAGAAAGTCTTCACTTTATTGTTTAACATTTCTTAATCTATGAATGTACAATACATACATAACTATAAGTTTATAAAATACTTAAATAATATATAATCATACAATACTTATATTCCTACTTTTCTTTGCATATACATGGTTCACCATCGTTTTAAAACATATGCTAAAAACAAAACGGTGCATCCACCATAAACGATGCTTTTTGCGAGATATCGCTTACGGTCGAATTCTTCTCATTCCGATATCTTCCAGGTAAAGTAATCTGAAAGTTACCTGTCACACATCCGTTTCTTCACCTTCAACTAAGAATTATCTGCCAAATATCCAACAGTTAAATTAACTAGAGGTTCAGGTACCTAATAACTGCGAAGTACAGCGTTTCTGCAGTAGTGGGGGAAATAGCGACTCTCAAGTGGAGTTTTTCTAAAACCTTAAACGTTTTTATTATATTAAAGTTAAATTCTTTAACAGATCTTCTCTGGTATTTGAAAATTAAAATTTGACTAATACTAGTATTAGTAAACTATTCAAGTATTTTCACAGTGCATAAATAACAGTATATACTATAAGGAAACCTTAAGTATCTATAATAATATAATGCATAAGTTTATTTTGATCTTTTAACTTTTATTATTATCGATCAAAGATTTTAAAATAAAAAATATATTGCAATATTTTATATTCATAATGTTATACTGAATTAATATATAAATTAATTGTTATCTATCTATATGTCAAATTTTACTTAGATTTTTATACAATGACACATCAGTGCAATTGTGGAGGAACACATAATGAGGGAGAGTTGGGTATACAATATAATTTGTATAAAAAAATTGATATACAAAATGTAGTATGTTTAGGCGAATGTCAGGATGGTAGTGGACCTTCTGTATTTAAACCATGGGAAAACAGATTAGATAGAAATAAAGTAAGTGTATGTCATTTTTTTTTTTTATTTTAGTTTTATATTCAATAAAAACTTTCTGTATCATATGCAATTATAATACATACATTGTAGTTAATCTTTTTCTTTCAGTATGTTGAAAGTGACGTTTGTAACGAACTTCTATTTCATATTCCGTATGTTTTTACATTTTAAGGCATTTTAGTGTAAATTTTCAAAGAGAATAAATATAATTTTTATTTTTCTTCAGTTTTACAGGAAATGTAAAATTGAAAGGTCTTATCGTTATTGGTGGCGAAGATGATTTTCATCCAAATAAAGTAAAATTGTAAGTATTTTTCAGTTTTCAATTTTAGATTATTTTAAATGCAGTTTTTTAAAAATATAAAATAGAGTCAATTATTATAGAGTCAAATATTTTTTCACATAGATATAAAAATCGACCTTTTATGACATTGGATGAAATGATTCCAACACCAGAACAAGAATTTGAATTATGTGTAGATACACATGGAATACATGAATACTCTCTTAAGTATATACATATATTTTTTTATATTGGTAATTGAACCAAACATATTATAATGATATGAAGATTTATTATAATTTTTGTTTAATGTTCTAGAGTGGTCAAATTTTCATCAGTAAATCATTTAAGTTTATATTTTACTGGAAAGGAAGAATCAGAGAGAATCAAAATTTATTATATTGGATTAAGAGGAGAATGGTCTCCTGGTCATCAACATGGTGTTACTATTTGTACTTATGAATTACGTCCACAGATACAAGATCATCCACAGGATCGCGAAGATATTGATAGAGCAATTAGTTAATTTTGTAATACCAAACAAACAAAAAATTAATTCTGTATTATGAAATGAGGTTATTCAGAAAACCAATGAATAAATGTTTATATTCAAATAAATATCTTTGCTTGTTTACATTTTAGAATAATATACATTATTTGTAAACATTTTAAGGAACACTTTAATATAGCTCAACTAGTAAAATATCTAGTTTAAGTTCTTTCTTTTTCATTAAAAATGTACAAAAATTGTACATTCTTTATATGCATTAATGGTAATGTATTTTGAAGATATTTATAGGTACATAGTCTGATGCTATTTTCTAAAAGTTTATAAGAGTTAAGCATAATATAATCTAATTAATTATAAACAATTATGAGTACAAAATATAATTGCAACTGTCTACAATCCAATTACAAAGTATAATTTTTACATTCTATCATCTTTGAAATAAACTTGATGCCCACATCAGGACCTTTTCCACCCACTTATCTATATTGATTCATAACTTTGTCTTCTCTAAAATCACGGAAATAATAGTAAAAATCTTTAGGATCTTCTGATGCAAAATTCAATTATGCATTTTCAGCCACTTTAAGAGATTTGATCCTTTAATAATTCAATGCACATTTTTATGATGGTTTGGACACCAGTTTCTGTCACAATTTGTCGTGTTATATGTGCTCAATTTGATGCCATCTTTAAAATGGCATGTTTTTTTCAAATAGTAGTTGCTTTTGGACATCCACTAGGATGTTCTTTTACATATTTTTCTTTATTTTCTAAATAATTACGAATAATACAACGACTCCTTTTCAATATACATGACATTTGAACCAATGAAAACTTTTTTCTTGCAAATTATTTAGTTACTATTTTTGTTTCTGTTCCACTTTGTTTGATTCCACAACGCATTTTGCTTTATATTTAATATTAGAAGTAACAATTTTCATAAAATAACATACCAAACACCATAACATTTACTATTAGAAAAGCAATCACGTGTATAACTTATTATTTATTACTTTCGTAAACAAATAACGACTGTCTTATAGTTTTTTTCATGGCTAAGCGATGTCTCTACTGAGTCAACATTTGTCATTCGGCGAAGTCGCTCAGCAGTGCCAAATATATGTATATGAACTTACAATATGCATCAAATATGTGTCGGTTTGGGCTGTGTGGCATAAAATGCCGATCTGTACGATTTCAGTAAATATGAAAGAAAGCCGTGTTGAAATCAACAATGAAGATGCGAATTCATCGACAAAATTATATTTTAATTACTGTGAAGCCTTCAAATATGACCAATTTTTATAAAAGTGAAAAAAGAGTGGAAAAATAAAAATGTGTTGAAACTAATTGAAATGTATTGTCATTTCACTTTGTGGCAGTGTAAAAATAAAAATTATAAAAATAAAAATAAGAAATATGACACATCCATAAAAAGTGTAATATTTTTCTTTTATATTTAATTATTTTTGTGTTTGACTCAGTTAAATTTCTTGCTACCGTACACTCCAGATTGCGGGACTCAAATAATATACATTTTTAGTTACCTACTCAAATGGTGTTTAATTTGAATTTCGTGTTTATTTAAATGCTGTTATCACGTGATATTAATGCTCCTTCACATGAATGTAACGCTTTACCTGTACCACATTGTATGAAATATGCAATATATATATGGTATCATGCGCAAACCGAAGGCGCTGTATCTCAATGTACGCTTTATCAAAGTTGGAGATATATATCTACGATATTCTTTACCTATGCGTATATTATATTGTATGGGTTGTCAATTTCAGATGCACATGAAATTTGCTGAGTTAATGTTTTGATACATTGTATTTAGAAATAATCTGATCTCAGATACATGCAAAACAATATTTAAAATGTTAAGAAAGGTTTCAAAGGATTTTTTAAAATGGGTAATCATTCAGTTGCATATGATATTTGACTTTTTGGTAGACTTATTTTTTGGACTCTACTATGAACACAGTTCAAAGAAAGTACCACCAATAAAAAATCACTTACTCCTGATGAGTGCATCACAACTAGCTCATAATATCAGGTAACTTTAAAAAAATTGACTTCTTTAATACTTGTAATATTACATTTTTTGTTTAGTATATTTAAAAAAATTGTTTATATATCAGTCAAATTTGAATATGATGTAGTTATGACATGATATATACTAGATCTAGAAAAATTTATCTATACTACAATAAATGTTTGGGTGCAGTTCAATTTCTAATTAATAGAAAGTGATTGAACTTATAAGCTGATTGTTGATGAATCTAATGAATTTGTGATATTATGATCAAGTTTTTTTAAAGCAAATATATAGTGTAGGTATATGAGTCTCAATAATATAGAATTGTTCTATGTAAAAAAGAAATGGAAATTATAATAATATTACTACATAATTATTAGTATGAATTTGTAACAATTGGTGCTAATGAACCGTATGGAATTATTTAAATGTAGGCTTTATAAATAATTTAACCAAGACTATAGTTCATAGAAACAAAATGTTATAGGACGAAGAAAGTATCATCTGTAGAAGTTGTTACAGCATTTATAGAAAGGGCAAAGGAGGTAAATGCAATAATAAATGCTATTGTAGAAGATAGATATACTGATGCCTTGGAAGAAGCCAAAGAAGTAGATAAACGTTTGCAGATATTGCAAGACATTGATCTAATAAAGGAAAAGGTACCTTTCCTAGGTGTTCCTTTTACAACAAAGGAAAGCATTGAAGCCAAAGGTAATAATACTATTTAAGATGTATTAATAAAAATTAGCCCTTTCATCATTTTGAAAACTATGGATGTACAAAAACAAATTTATCAAACAGAAGTTATATATAATAGAACAGAAGGGGTGCTCACATATGGACTGCAAAATGAGATGTGTGTACACACACACATGCGCGCGCGCGCGCGCACACACACACACACACACACACACACATTCTTTCTCTCTCTCATTCATTTAATTAATTTATTTAACTCGTTTCTTAAACAGTTGGTATAATATTTGCAGTTTATCTTCCAGTTACAAAAAATGTTCCCATTAAAAAGAAGCAAATTATTCCTGGGCACATATTAACATTGGGTTAATGTTGGTGCTTTGATTCTGGTGTGTGGATTTTCTTCAGCTCACTGATAGTGTGAAAATTTAATACCCCATTTGTGGTAAATTGTGCTTTGTTCATAAATAATATTCTATGTAGAAAATTTTGATTAGCAACACAAATCTTCTGTAATTATATGTAGAAGTTCAATTATGGAAGAAAATCACTATAAATAAGATATCATCCATGTTTTGCATGGATACAACTATCCATCATGCAGTAGTTTCCAAATAATCAGATGTACTATGTTTTTTATTTTTGTAACTATTTGATTGCTGTTCCTCTCATTTTGCTCTTGTGATTGAAAACTATTTTTCCAAATCTACAGACTAGCAGTTTGAAGTTCACTACTGCTAGAAATGTGTTTTTGAAACAAATCAATATTCCAAGTCGCAATTTACGAGCAGCATACAGTATAGATAGATGCACGCATGCGCGTGCGTTTAAAACAGGTGGTTGTTTCTCGCTTTTTTCTTTTCGTAAAAATTTTAAATCCTGGCATTTAAAATCTAATGCAATTTATAAATATTACATTGTACGTAACTCATGTAAAAGAAAAAACTAATCAAACGTATTAAAATATAATATCTTATTTGATTAATTTTGTTACTTAACTCTATAACTTTGGCGCATTTGAAACTAAAAAGGTTCACAAATAACATTTTCTATGGACGTAAATATACACTCTCTGCAAATAACTGTTCATATTCAGAGAGTGTATATATGTATACATCATTTGTAGTACAATGTTAATATTATGTATTTTATCCAGCCATAACAATTTCATAGGTATGCTTCATACAATGGGTATAATAAACAGACGCGACTTTCGCTCCCAGGAAGATGCAACAGTAGTGGCCTTGGTAAAAAAGGCCGGTGGTATTTTGATAGCAAAAACAAATATTCCTGAGTTAAATTTGTGGACTGAGTCAAGAAACAATATATATGGACAAACTTGTAATCCGTATAACACTACTCGGAATGTTGGTGGAAGCAGTGGTGGAGAAGGAGCAATTATTAGTGCTTGTGGATCTGCAATTTCTATTGGCTCAGATATTGGTGGTTCTACTAGAATGCCTGCTTTCTTTAATGGAGTCTTTGGTTACAAGCCAACTGCAGGTTCATACAATTTTATAATGTAAATTATATGCAAATTATAATTGTCAACATATTTATAAGAGTATAAGAATATATAAATATGTTATGTTTAAAGAAATAACATATTAAAACTTCAAAATAAATGTTTTAGAAAAATTGAGTAGAAATGCAACATGAAAATAATTTAATTATTTTTAGTAAATTAAATATGAAACTCAAAGTGAATAATCTGGTATATTATTGTACTTTAATACATAGTATTGATAAGATTATTTTTAGGTTTTACACCACTAAAGGGTGTTGGACTTCGAAAAAAGGATTACCCAAATTCAATGGCAGAATCGGGACCAATCTGTAAAAAGGCAGAAGATTTAATACCTTTCTTAAAAGTTTTAATTGGAGAAAAGGTTTCTTATCTGCATCTTGATACAGTGGTAGATCTAAAAGTGCTTAATATTTTTTATCAAGAAAGTTCAGGTGATCTAAGAGCAAGTAAAGTAAATTCCGAGATGAGTGATGCTCTTTTAAAAGCTGTTCATCATTTTAAGGAAATTACTGGATATGCGAAAAAAGTAAATTTCTTGTTTTTATAAATTACATTTCAATTTTTCAGTGTTATAGATGATGAATCATATATTGATAATCTTTATTATACTGTCCAACAAATTGAAACTTTTTTCTGTCTTCCAATAACAAGTGGGTGGTTATTAAAGTTTGACGTTAATTTATAACTATTAAGACCAAAAATTCCTCTCCTCTATTTTTGTAGACTAACTAACACTTTCTAATGTTTTTACTTTTCATGCAATAACTTATTTTTGTCGAAAATCCTGGGTTTTTACAAAGACTCGTATTTTTCGAAAATTGTGGACGGTTCAGTAATTTGATTTCCGGATTTTTGTTTGGGGAGTGTAACTTTACAAGGATCACTGGAGAAGGGAGCATATTGGAAGGCAAAAATCGTGTTAGGCTGTGTTACTTTTGGTATTAGTGGGCCATTTTAAGGCTTTTCTGTTTTGAGATTGTTTTTGGACTTAATGTTTTGTACTTGGGATTTTTATAAAATTAATATACGTTGTGGTCCACATGAAATTACGAATTGAAGTTATTATTTTGTTGGTCTAAAACAACGCTGTTTAAGTGATACTATTTCCGCCTAAATGCGACACTGTATATTCATTATGTGTTGTGCTTATGAACTTCCTTACGACTGAGCATTGGTTTAGAATATGTTTAAAAAATATTGAAGTATTGTACTCTTTTTGTTTTGGCATGTTTTTATTATAGGTAAAAATACCTGGTTCGGAATATAGTTACCAATTGTGGAGGTACTGGATGTCTCAAGAAAATTTCGATTTTAAATTGAAAATAACAAATGAAAAGGTACCTTACTAAAGCCTTTTGGACGTTTCATTTATTTTTTTGTATGAAAAGTGAATTAGAAGTGATCATTTTCTTACAGAATAGTTATGTTATTGGGGATTAATGAGCAGTCGAATAGGGTCAACTGGCGATCCGCGTTTATCTGGCTTCTTAAGAATTTACGAATTTATTACTTTATATTACATCTGTCTCATAAGCAGGTCTTTGAATTCATCTCAACAAATGTCATTGCATTATAAATAAACGAATAGGATTCTATTTAGAAGAATTAAATTGGCTTTAAAATCTCTCCTACTTCGCCACACAGAGAAAATGTTTATATAATATGTCTGGCTTTTTTTATTATTTCAATTCCGTACGGGATATTGCATTGTTTTTAATCTGGGGAAACACTGCATATTTCTATAATAATTTTTTCATTATTATTAGAATTATTATGAGTTATTATAAGTTTGATTAGATAAATATAGTAATAATTAATTGGAAATTATAAAATGAAATTTTTTTTTTCAGTATCGTGCAAATGCCATTACAGAAATTTCAAAATTATTAGCAGGAAAATCTGAACTAACACTAGCTGCAATTTTAAAATTAATTGATGAAGATTTTCTACCCAAGGCAAATACTGAATGGGCATTGAATATAACTATAAATATGAAAAAATATTTAACAGTAAGTTCTCAATTGATAAAGAATATAGATTATAACTTTGATATATATAAGATTTACAATCGCGTTAAATTCTAAAGAAATTATATGATACGCATTGGAACTGTGATTCGTTTTCAAGATATAAGTAGATAAAATTTGGAAGAGTGAAAAATATGTTTAAAGTTATAATATTGAAGTGATGTATTGTTTTAGTGAGTAAAGAATTAAAATCGGTGTAAGATTATATTGAAGTTCATAAAGTGGATTTTAAGTAGTACTCCAGCGATATGATGCGTCAATGCACAGTTTCATGTATGAGTGTGTTTATGCTCGGTTAATTATGTTGTTACTTTGGAGCTACTGGAAGTCTATTAAATAAAGAGTATTTTTCCATTTTCAGAATATGCTGCGAGATAATGGCATATTATTTTATCCATCTTCACCTTTTCCAGCCAGCCACCACTATACAGCTTATTTGAGACCTTTTAATTTTGGTTATTGGTGTTTATTCAATGTTCTGAAATTTCCTGTCTGTCAAGTACCTCTTGGTTTAGATAAAAATGGATTGCCTGTTGGAGTTCAGGTAAAAAATTTACAACACTATATAATCAAATATTTTATTTAGAAAATAATCTTTTTAATATTTTTCAAACTACAACAAATTTTTACATCTTGTTATTAATTAGTTATGAAATTTTTTTATTCAAGGTTGTAGCATCTCCATACAATGATCACCTATGCCTGGCTGTAGCACGAGAATTAGAGAAAGCATATGGTGGTTGGGTTCCACCAGCTTAATAACAAAAATTATAAATTGTATAAATTTATGATATTAATTATTATCAATAACATAATGGTAATAGGGCAATTATTATTTTATTATAATTACCGGCATTGGTTGTAAGTTGCTTAAGAATGAAAGTGTTTATTATATGAAAGAGAAATTTATTTATATAAATACATTTTTAGTCGTTTAGTTTAATATATCAATTGAAAATGATACATATATAGTTAGGAGATATGTTTACTGAAGTTGTATTTCATTATTATAATTAAGATTTAATTTGTTTTATGTATTGTTACGTTATGAAATAAAATCTTTTGATAACTTTTCTCTTATCACATGTTATGTTTCCATAATAATTTTGTTCGAAAAAATTGACTATGTTTACATCTTGCAATAAATCTAGTGTTTATTTGTTGAGAGCATGTGAAATATATCATGTGTTCTGTATTGTAATGAATATGTTAATAACATAAATTTTGTAACAGATTATGAAATTTTCAATGATGAAGCGGTTCGAATTTTTAAGAATAGAACGGACTTACAGGGAATGTGGATGAAGAAGTAGAACAAAGAAATAATCGTGTAGGTGTAAGGTTTTCATATTCTGTGTGTATAAATAAATATATATATTTTTAATAAATTTTATTTCTTTATATTATTTATTATAATATAAATTAATAAATTTATTTTTTACGCTAAGAGAATTATACGCTAATAGTATTATACTGAAAGTTAGAGTAATAGACCCTAACGGAGATAGTACCAAGTTTTGCTAATAGACTATTCTGCTTAGTTTTATGAAATTTTACGCTTTACTGAATAAGTATTTCTTTTATCTTCTTTTTCAAAATCAGTGTTTCGTTTTGCCATACGAAGATTTTAGTTTGTCAGAACATCCAAATCATTTACATCTCAAAAACTGCCTGGCCTGGATTAAAATACATGGTAGTTTTCTGCTTTACTAACAGTAAACAGAGTGTAAAAGTCTGTTTTGTCGACTGAGTACACACCCTCCCCTCGTGCATGTCTAATTGTACAATAAGTCGTTTTACTATGATTTAGTACTGATAACAAAGTGCTCTGCCGTACCAACATTCCCTCTCGCTGAAATTTGGAATCAGTATGATTTATTTACTCATATATACTGTAATCCCTTTTCTTCTACCTATTTCTTAACGACTTTCTAGGATATTTTAAATTTGTTTAATGTCCAATCCATAGTACTAGTTTATTTTTTGTAAACTTAATAGTTAACTAAATATTCAAAAAGATTTATTAATATTTTATACCTAAAGTCCATTAATATCAATACTAAGGTATAATTGTTTAACTAACGACAAAACAACATGTTTAAGGGAAAATTACATTTTGATATTTACATTGCAATAATCCGGATAATCCAATAATTCGATGATCCATTAATCCGTTAATCCGTTAATCCGTTTATCTATTGTCTATTATCTATTATCAATTATTTATTATACATTATCTAGTACCTATTATCTATTATCCATTATCATTACCTACTATCTATTATCTATATTATCTATATTAAAGGTTTATATTTTGTTAGCTACATTCTAATATACGTCCTAACAGTACTTATGCCGCCATCTAGCGCTTCGTAAACGAACTATTCCTCGACAAACTTGGGAGTTTTGCCGTAGATGGAGCCACCTGGACTTTTTCAGATTATTTAAAATTTGAGCAAATTAAATTATTTTTATGCTTTGTACTTCTGCACACAATTATGAGCCAAAAATTAATTTATTATGCATAAATCATTTTTCTCATTATTTAATAGAAATTTATAATTTTTGACCCTAGCATTGTAACAAGTTTTCTAAGTTCAACTATTAAAGTAAAATTGATTCCTCATTATTAACTATTTCAAACGTCAAATATAGCACACTTAGTTACGCAGCAATTCATTGTTTTATATCCTCCGTAGTTATCAGTGGTTCATAAATAAACTTTATCTTTTAATGCATCCTATAGACAATAATCCAGGGGTCCTAAATATTATAAACACGGAGGTTATGGAAATTCTCCGTTACAATGTTAGAAAGCTATTTCTGTACTGCTTCTGTGGTAATTATTTGTTGTTAAATGAAAAGTACCAAATAGATAAAGATTAAAAATGGAGGGAAACGAGCGTTACTTTCATAATATTGAATGTCTTTTAGTGCAATTTTAATAGTAGGGACTGTTCAATTTATTTTTAATCTGCTTCGTGTTTATAAGCATCAAACCCTTTAAATTCTAAACTTTAAAGCTCGGTTGGTTGAAAATAGATATGTTTGGATTATATTTTGAGAATGGTCGTGAATAACATATACGACGATTCATAAACATTGTGCTATCTACATAGATACTAATGGCCTGAACATATTACAAGACATCAACATTTTCTTTTAACTTCCAACTCATTTTTAGCGTCCACTTGTCCATTTCGCAGGTTTATATTCTAATTTTGTTTTTTATTATGCTGATTTATACAGAGTTCCAAGAATGTATACAAATACTATAGAGAATGCGCAAATGTAGGTCATGATACAAGATAAAAATTTTACTATACTTTTTGTGTGTAGGTGTATGTAAATATTTAGTATCGAGATAATGTACGAGAAGAATTGCAGGATAACAAGTCTTTTTACGTTCCTTTGAATCACGATTTTTTATACACATATTTAATTTGCGCTAATAGTGGGCTTATCACGAGTAATTATGTACTCAGAAATGTCTCTTTTTTTGGGGGGGAATTTTGAGAGGTATACAAAGAACAGGTTCTATTTAGAGAGTATGTTTTAACTTGATTTATCAACGATTTGCTTGTGTCTGTATTGCATCCTTTCATATGTCATAGTATACGGTTATTCTCTTTAAAAAATGTATCGACGGTGGGAGAAAATTGCTTGCAAATTATATATTATGTGTGGTGCAAAAGTATCTATAGCGTTAGTTACTACACACAAATTCATAGAAACATGACTAGAACAGACCAATGATCGAATATTTAAGTTTTTCATTTTTATTCGTTTTTTCTTCGTTCGTTTAAGATAGATACATACATAGTTTCTATAGACACAATGAATTGCGTGATACTACAAAGTAACGGGCCTAAACTCTATTCGCAGCAAAGCGTAGACCACTGCTTGGCTTCCTGTAAGTATTATACATGATAGTAGCTTCACGGCCTGCTTTGCCATAACGAAAGAGGTAAAGGCGGATGTCCGTCTGTCGACTATCTGTACATTTTTACGAACATTCACATCATTCGTCAAACAGCCGACTGTTACGTGTTTCTGCACTACCGTTTTCCCGTAAAATGTTTAAAAATGATTTTAACTATTTTATTAAAAGACGAAGACGAATCGGTAAAGAAGAAACATTGAAAAGTGAATACATAAAAGTTAAATGCAGTGGAAGGTGGTAGAAAAATTTTGTACATTGCATAAAAAGTTGTTAGACGATGGAGTAAAATATCATTGTTATTTCGAAATGTTTAAATACTGTTCCTATCTAGTATTGTCCTTAGTAACTAGAAACCGTGGTGAAATAACTTTTGTACAACTAAACGCAATAAAGTATAACACTTTACTCGGTGTAATGTTTTTTTTTCGTTATATTTGCAATAAAATAGATCTGGGCGCATTTGAAGGAAAAAATAATGTTTATTGCATTTAGTTGCGGGCACAAAAGGATTGAATATTCATTGTATAGTGTCGATGGTTTAAATTCGAATTTACGGATTAATAATTTTTTTTTATACTGATGAATATTTTAAATCCACCATGATTACTCCAATCGTCGAACATGGTGACGAATCTACATTAGTTCGGGGTTGTTTCTCGTTATCCGATTTAGTCAATTTAAAAGATGGGTATTTGAAATTGTTTTACATTACGAGAGGATAACGACTCCAAAAATATGTGGAAAATTGTAAAAGAATTTTTCACCATGCTTCCAAATGAAAAAAATTTTGTTTCTTTAACCTTTTTATGTACAATTTCATTCTCTTTAAGATTTATTCAAAACATTTAAAAACTAACCGAAGCAGTGAATACAGGAAGAACTATCTTGAATAATGTTTCTATAATTTGTTACTGCCACACTAAGATTAAAATCAAAATCTGAATAACAGATGAAGGTAAAATAAAGTTCATTTCAGTTATTATTTTCATACTTTGTTCTACAGTACATTTAATTTTATAAGGTCGTAGCGTATAAGTATTACAAGTTATCGTTGTGTAGGAATTAATGTTTTCTTTAATGCGACAGTTAGACAACATAAACGATTGTATACTGTTGTATTCTGTATACCGTTATTGAGAGTTAGAATGTTTTACACGATTGCATAATAAATGTCTTCAAAATTATGAAAGTAAAAGTAGTGTATGGTTTCGATGTCTGAGGAATTATTAAACTCCGCGAAAGTGCATTTATAGCAATCAGTATAATGTATGTGTACGTGTTTATATATATTATCTGTACGAAAGGTTTTTATATATTCCTTGGTACTAAAAATTTATATATTTTACTGTATTCCATCAATTTGAGACAAGCTGCATAGAAAATAGTTCTTTTGTATGTTTGTTCGTGAGTATTATACAGATTATTCCTTGTGTTAAGAATATTAGTGTTCTGCTCGGTTCTTTGATTATATCGTTAATGCATACTGATCGTTGATCACATGCTGATGTAAATATTTTATAACAGTAGTTCTGGATTCTATCTATGCACAGTGCGTTCCAATACTGTATTTTCATGGCATATCTCTCATTCAATAATTATTATATCTTAGATTGTGCGTAAATGTATGCATTTTTGTGCTCGGTTTTTACATAGATTAAATCTTCCTTATTTGTTATTGGGTAGTTTCGGATACCGTACGGTAATAATGCCTTTTTTTTTAGGCACGATTGTAATTTTCACGATGCAGATGACGTATAACAGTTGTCTTTTGTCTTTTGTAATGTATGTACATAGTTTTCTCTATCAACGAAATCTAATGCATTTTGTTTTGTCTTCTTTACCATTACTTGTTCAACATATTTTATTAATTTGTGCGATTCATTCCCGCCATACTTATCGTGTTTTCCTATATTTTAACTTAGTTTGTCGATTGCTCGTTTACCATTTCGGAGTGTACAGCTGGTTAGTTGGTTTTGGTTTATGTTTGTGTAAATGAATATATGCATCTTACGGCAGGTTATTTCATTGATGAGCGACGGTGCGATGTTGTTTATCGAGTAGTGTAGATCTCTGCGTCACTTTGGTGTTAGTGATTGGTGAGTCGAATATCTTATCGTTTGGCATAGTTGCATTTAATTTTTTCAATCGATACGATATCGTAATTCGTAGATTCTCGGCCAGTATGATTTGTATTTGTGATTGGTATGGTTTCGATTAGAGAGTGCGCTAGTAAGAGTCCGGTTATGCTTCCCGACTCTTGAATTATTGTTGTTGTCGTACTTTCACTTTTCTTATCTGTGTTTATCGTTTGTGCAACCTGTTTTATTAAGTGGTATTCTGTTATTGTTTATTATAATTCTTTTTCGGTCTATAAATCACTGTTCTGTAGCATTTGAGTGGTTAGGGTATTTTCCAGAAACTTAGTGTAGTTATTACTGTCTCCATCCAGTTTGATTGTTTTGTAGTAGCGGTACATGGCATGCCTATTTATTTCTTTGTCCCAGGTTCACGTGCTGTCACCCCCAGTACTGGCTTTAGAGATGCACTAATATTTCCCAGGTAACGGCCTTTTTTCGAGGTCATTTGTTCCTAACTTAATTGTCCGGTGTAGTACTTTTTATCGAGGTCAACATTCGTACACTAAAATTTGTAGTGTCGTTATACGCCAGACTAGTAACCTACTACCCTTTACAAGGAGATATTGTGATTGTCAGTACCGTGATTACCATTAATTTCGTCGTAGAACTATTTTACGTACGACAAGAAATTTAAATTTTACAAAAGACTCTGAAGAAAATACAATTATAATTACACGGTATCATTTAGTTATTACATTTTTAGGTATCAGCTTTTCGTGTATATTAATATTTGAAAAATACATCGAAGTGAAACTGCAGAAGAATTAATAAAATTGTATCTATTCGCAAACTGAGACTCTTTGAGAAGCTCGGTGTCTGAAATTTACGTTGACTCTAATTTATAATTGTATCGGTTGGTTTCTTTTACATTTATATTATAACATTATCTATCCTTTTTAAGGGTTTGTACCGTCTCGTATATATCATTTATTTGTTCGTGGTGCATTCATACTTTATCTCGCTCGTGGCTATCGCTGCACGTGACGACATTGCGCGGAGACCGTATTACATAGCAGTGGGGGTAATGACGTCGCAGCTCTCGCTCGCTCCATTCACTGACCGGCCGTCGTCGCGAGTAGTCGCAACGAGTCTGTCCTGCTTTCTTCTGAACATCGATACCGTTCCAGGATCTAACGGAATATCCCGGAAGTGTGGTTTAGACTTCACTGTCTCTTTGTGTGTAAACTTTTTCGTATGAGATACTACAAATTCCTGGTACTCCTACTGGGAAAATCAATATTAATCGCTGGTTTTTAATCGAAGCATAGAATGTATTTGTGAAAGCTACTTACTCTTGGTCTATCTTTCTTCTTCTCGCGTATTTATGTCGTGTGTGTGCGCGCACATGCGTGTATGATTTGTGTACATAGTAGTGTTTGTACGGATTCGAGAAGGTCTTTGGACGCGAAAGGATACGATCGATTGCGATTCGTGGAACGAGATATGACCGTCGCCGGAAAGGTGAGTTCTGTTTACGAATTCTTTCGATTTCTAGACTTTAGAAAATGTTAGAGAGGTTAAGTATAACTAGATTTATCCTGTATTTAAAGAAACAGCTTCAGTGTTACAAATACCTTGAGAATTATTTGAAATAAATATCCTGTAATGTTTCTTTCTCTCGGTTTATTGTATTCTTTAAATTGTAAAATCAGATCAAATGTTTGAATCAGTTGATCGCAATACGCAATGGGTTTTTATTAATTATACACTTTGTCGTATATACGAAAACTAACCCAAAGTCGTGGACTTTCCATTACTACAGTTTACTAAAGTTATACACATGAACAAGTAAAATATGTGTATAGTTTTTAGTTTCTGTTTAGAACACGACAGAAGGAAATCAATATCGCAATTTTGGTTAATGCATGGTACTTTTTGCGAGAATTTAATGTTTTATCATTTCAAACGTGATACCTAAGTACATTGTGAAAGTATATACCGGATGACTTTAGAACACATGTTCATTGAAAGCGTATTTTATTGACTTTAATGGAAAAGTGGTAGTGTACTTATATGTGTGAAAATAGTTCGTGTTCGAGTTGTTATCGTTCTTGTTAGATATTTTATAATAAACGTTTGATATTAGAATAGATGTTGTTTTTATTTTGAAGGAATAATTAGAAATGATTTCTTCTGTAAAGACTTTCACATTCTTCGCAATGACGTTTTATAAGCACTTGAAGATACTATTTTAAATTTTACAACACGATGAATTCTTATGAATATTGAAAATTTAAACTTTGTTAATAGGAATAGCTTAACAGGAGTTTTCGGACATTTTTATAAGTAATAGTTTAGATAATTTAAATTGAGGAAGGTAGAGATCATTTACAGAGTACATATTTGTTATTTCGTTCATCAGTGTAATTATTATTAATCGCAGAAGTGGATAAATTATACCGTGGATCCAAAGTGCACGACATATATAAAATGTTTTAAAACCATGGGACAAGTCGAAACGTGTAAATTTTTCGTATCGAAGCGAATTGAAAAATCCTTTTAATGATTTTTCGCAATGTTCAAGCAATTAAAGTTTTGGACTCCGTTTCCGGCGCGCGTTGTTTAAATGCAGGCGGCCGAGCGCGTGGCAGCAGATGCTCTCACACACGAGAAGCATGCGTAGGTGCACACTCACATATATTTTACCGTTAATAGTAAGTGTTGTAATGCATCTACGAGGCTTTCAATGCATATTTTCACGTATATTTAATTGCGTTTCTTTCTTGGAACCACTTGTAATATATATACAATTCTCGATTCAAAAGTATACGTATATATTTATTCTTATACATAGAGGTATCAAAAAAATCGATCCAATAGGAAATTTGTCAGTCAAACTACGGTGAGAGATATACTAGTATATAAATTTTTATGTGCGGGCTGACGGTTACTGTGCAAATTTACGGTAAAATATCTCGTAAATTTTACCTGATTCATATATACAACCAATACTTAGAAATTATGCAAATTACCATGAATTATTATGGATTTGTTGCAAGTATCATCAACGAAACAGAAATTGTGATAAATAATTGCTACAAACTTTCATTTAGAAAATCCCTCGTTCAGTTAATTGAATGACACATCTATTGCAATTTGTATCGTATTGCAGTGTGTATTATTTTAAACATTTCTGCATAATTGCTTGTATATATATCTTCAATAGTAAGTATTTGGAAATACAATCCAAATTGGTTATAACGAGTTTGGAATGATATTAATTTACAAGTATTTCTATATAATTACTCACTTTTATAACGATCGTATTACGTGGATATACTGAACTAATTTTGGTACATTTGAGAAATCTCAAAGTGAAATCATTAAAACGAACATCAATTCTAAAATCCGTACATAAAACTATCTACTAATTGAAATCGTATTTGTTATTAATTAGTATTATTTTTAACAAAATGAAAATAAATTGTTTTCAATATCAAGTGAATTGTAGCTTATACAAGTATATTAATGTTTAATGTTTAATGTTTAAAAGCTGAAAATGTGTACATTTCTGTTGGAAAATAGTTTTATTATAACATTAATCTGCAAGTATTAAAAGTATGCTTGTTGATAAAGTTCAAAAAATATCAATTAATGTAAATAATATTTACAAAAGAAATTTATTAGAAACACCGACTGAATGGACATCACAAGTATTTAATCGATTAAATAATAAAAGAACATTTATCAAATAATTGTATTTTAATACACGTTGATCAATCACGAGTACTTATCAGGACTTGCAAACACTGTTGCATGCCGTGCATAAATTTTTCACTAGTAGTTTGCTGTACATTATTCCAAATTGCTATAATTCGTTCTTTTAACGCTTTCTTGGAATTGATAGTGAAGTTATTTCATTTCCTGTCAATTTCTGCCCCATAAATATTTGATTGAGTTGAAATCGTGACTTTGTCATAAAATGTCCAGAATCTGAGGTGTATTGTAAAAAATCTATTCTTTTATAGTACAGGAAATATGTTTCGGGTTATTTTCTTGTTAAAAATAAGAACCCTCCTATAACTCCAATTTACTATATTTTTGTTTTAAATTCTCTTTCAAAATATGCAAATATTTATAGTTATTTAAAATACACGTCCTCGCGATTAGTGGATCATATTAGTGTTTCACTGTGGAACGTAAATTTTTAAAATGCATTTCTGTATTAATTTTTTTATAATTTTGTTACATCTGTTCGATCCAAACATATTAAATTTAATATTGAAAATAATAATTATTGATTTTTTGCTCTTCAAAATCATTAGATAAGTGTCAAAAGGAATATTTTATTTGTGACCAATCAGAGTAATAACATACATATTTTTATTCAATGCAATGTTTGGATTGTTTATAGACACCTAAAAGCTTCTCTTTGTTAGTAAAAGTCTTACCTTATTACTTGGCTTTTGTGTATTTTCATTTTTTAAAATTGTTGTATTCTTGAAAAGGACTAAAATATGACGAAAAGGAGAACATTCATTTTGACAACACATTCCCAAAACTCCTTATTTTTATTAACATTTTGTTTTAACAACATTCAATCACTTACGCTGCTTTATCTTATGGATCTATGGTTTCATCCGAGGAATTCGATTATGTATATCATTTTCTCGAAGAACTGACATAATTCAGTATAGTTGTCTCTCCAAGACTATTAGTGACTTCTCCAGCAAATTTTGAAACCGAAAATCTTGGATATCCTTTTTATTTCACGAATAACTATATTTTTTCTCTTTTTTTATTTTTTTCTTGATTGACCAAAACGGGCTTTGTTGAAAAGAACTCTCCAAATTTTTATTCTTCTATAACGTTGTAGGTGATAGATTTATCTTTTTTCTAAAAATTATGTTTTCACGATACAATTTGCTTTTATTATGCAATTTAATTATTACTTTTCAATAATTTGCAATTGCCTCCATTTTCGTCGAACGCGCTATTAATAACAATTTCACTGATAAAACTCACAATATCGATCACTGGAAAAGCACAATATTGATTTATCGCGTTAATGTTTACATTTCATCATGTTCAAGCAATATTTACATTGAAAATTTTACGTCGTTTGAATACTCTTGTGATATTCGTACAATTGATGTTTTTAAAGAATGTCTTGTAAATATTGTTTATACTGATGGATGTTTATACAACTTCACTATTTCAAGTATTATACATTTGGTTCAAAACTGTTCGAATAAATGCGTGAGCCATTGTAGGCATATAATTTCGTTTGTTTTTAAATCTATCTTTTTGTTGAGTTATTGAAAATTAGAGAAAATTGGAGGTAGGTTTAATTCTTTACTGAGGTAGTGAATAACGGTTATAATAAGGAAGTTTTGTCGATCCGTGGAACTCATTACAACTAAGTTCGATTATATCTATTTCATCTTCTATTAATTGTATTTTGTTGGAACGATTCGATCTCTTTAAACTAACCGCGAATAAAAGTAAATCTATGTAGATATACACGTCGTTTAAAAGAAATAGTTTCTCAGCGATATCGCACGGTTTCATCAGATTTTCACTCGATTGTTCATTTGTGTAGCGAATATGTATCATGATTTTAATGAACATTGTATTAGAGGTGGATAACTTACTGACAAATAATTATTCCAATTCTAAACAGAATTTTTCCATTACAAATATTATTAATGTTTATTTTCAACAAAACCGACGTGATAATAATATTTACAACTCTAATCTTGCAAGACAGTTGTGTAATTCAAAGTTACAGTTACAGATTGTTTAAAAGTTGTTATACCCCCGAAGGAAAACGTTTCAACAAGTATAGTCGCAAAATTCTTTGAAGTCTTTCGAAGTTTGTATTTTAAACGTTGTGAAATGAGTAATTCGTCATCAAGAATGAAAGAAATAAAAATGCATGCATGTGGTTTAAATTTTGAATTTTGAAAAATATAAATTTGTAAGAAACAGCTTTAATATTTAATAAATGTTTGAAAATATTCTAATGAAAATAATATTTTCTGTTCATTGTTTATCTATCATTCAATGCATGTATGAACTGTTTATGGAAGTACAATTGTTACTGTTTATTAAAAAGACCATTGTACGGTGGCAACGTTTTTTATGCAGATATTCTTTACGAAATATGAAAGTCATTTCTATTTTCTCTTATGGAGTAATATTAATATTACTCTATCTATTATTCTACTATCAATTATTATGGAGTAATATTACTACTACTCAAAATATTATTCTATCTGGAATATTATAATATTTTAGAAACAACTTTTATAATGAATATATCCAGTTACAATCGTAAGGTCGTTCAAAAATGACAAAAATTAACGATGACAAAAATGTTATTCAAAAACGGTGATCGAAGTGACCGTCGGCAGCAATACAATGCTGTTGCTATGGTGTTATGAAGCACAGTGATGTTTACTTGCTTTTGAATATCTTACACACAAGTACTATGACGAGTTTTGAATACTACACGAAGGATATCTTGATAATCCTTTGCGACAAGATAAATATGATAAGATTGATATCAATGGATCGTACACAATGTCTCCGTTTTGCGGTGCAAGTTTACATAATTCTAGTGTAAGAAGATTATTCAACGTCTACGCATAAAAAATTCAAACACATATGCGATAAGTTAAAACGCGCCGGCAATTTCGTGGTTCATTGCAATAGTCATTGCTTTTACTTCTATCGTGTCAGACGGTACCAAGGATTAACCGGCATTCTGGTTTTGAACGGAATTTTCTAAGCTCAACACACATTTCGAAATAATAATAATAATTCATTCTTTTTTATTTGTATCGTTTCTTCGTACAACATTTATGCATCACGAGAATGTTAACATACGTGACGTGCACCTTTGGTCAGTGGAAAATCCAAATTCAATACCAGAGGTAACGATCGGTGAATGTATAACGTGGAAATCTTATCAAATTATTGGTCCCTACTTCATTAAGGAAAGTCTTATTGGTAAAAGTAGCTTTGAATGTATAAATATTATGGTATTAACACAGTAGATGTCTAGAACATTTCTCATTAACTGCCAAACAAGAAGTTTAGTCACATTTCATCAAAAAATGTTTCAACTTAAGAAGTGTCCCATACAACATGTACAAAAATGTTAGTTTTCGTCAGAGTGAATCAGTTATCCTAAAATTATTATCGACAATGAAATCCTACAAATAATTCGCTTCATTATTTTTACTCTACTTGTGTTTGAAGTAAACTTATTTTATTTGTACGTTGTACTCAAGGTTAGTACGGCGTGTGAGGTACACGTAGAAAATTTGTAAAGGCAATTTTTGGCTTGATCGTGACATTACTTACAAGGCGAATATAAGGAAAAAAAAAATGGGGAGTTTGGTAAATCATCGCGCACTTACAAATACAACCACGCCTACTTCAAGATTAAACGTTATCTTATGTTAGTCATCGTAGTTCACACGATAGCCACCCCTATATAAATTACAAACAAGACTCGTATCAGTTGATTCGGATCACTAGGAAGGGCCCAATCAATATCGCTAGAAATGTCGAAACACGATATGCGTGACGGTTTCTAGCTCGTAAAATACCGAAGATAATTACTTGAAATTTATTTACAATCGGTTGAAATATGAATAAATACCTGTACAAGTCTCAATGGGTTGTGTTCAAGAGTTCCTACTTTTAATTCGCAAAAATCATCTTAAAAGTAACCGTCTGAAATAAAATATTTTATTAAGGTATCGTTCATCGTTTCAATTCTACCTTAAATTGTGCGAAAGCAAAGTAACGTTGGCAAAAATAAAAGTTGTTATCGTTGTTTATAGCTAATATACGATATAAGAGCAGATAAGTAAGAAATTGGAATTAGACAGTTTATTTTGAGCCTTATGTAATAATATTAATTTGGAAAATTTGTACGGGGTCTCAAAGAACTTTCGTTTATATAGGTTCTTACGTATCTACGTTTACTGTATTAGAGTTTAAAACTGTGAGAAATTTTGTAAAGACATATTTATTAATACACTTAATTTTATTATTGGTAATTTATTAAATATGTAACACCAATGAGTGCACTACTTATAAAATACTACATATATATATATAAATCTTTAGATACGAGCAAATAAATATAAACTTTCATTTAATTGTAAACCATTGTATTGTAACTGTCAGGGTTTTAATGGAACAAGGTCGGAATTTTAATTTAGTACACAGAGTACGAAAAACGAATAAAACATTTATTATCAAAAGAAACAGGTGCCTTACGCTGCTTAACACCACCGGAACAGAACAGTCAGTGGCTGTCAGCCACGCATTATAGCCGGTCTGGCTAGCTCTCTCCCTACTCTTTCGCTGCACGCATGTGCAGCACGACACGCACAGGGGTGCCCAATACATGAACCATATACATACATGTATCTCAAAATATTTTTGCGAAACGAAAAATTATGTGAAATATTTTTTTTTAAATACTTATAAAAAGAGTTGTTAGAGATATTATAAAGTTGTATTTAAATTCAAGTATAGTTTTTATATTCGTTAATTTTGTAAAATATCAGCCTAATTATATTGCATTTTTGCTACGATCGATGATCATCATTTTATATTTCACGTGAAATTTAATTCCGAACTCGCGTGGCTTTAGAGCTCCGTGGAGCACATTTTGAAAAACGCTGTTCTAAATTAAATAATTTATCTCGCGTCATTTGTAGGTTTGTCCAATTGCAAAATCTCAATTGCTTTCTATGTGATCAATTAAAATATCCAAAAAATCATACAAATTATGTCAAATTTTGTGTTCTACTCTACGTAATTATTCAATCACCTCAAAAATATTTATGTTATCCAAATGTAAATAATTTACGGGGAAACGATTGAGGAGGATGTTGTTGAAGGCATCAATGAACATATTAATACTAATATTGGATAAAAAATCTCTCATCCATGATTTTTTCCGTTTGGGAAAAATCACGGTACGATAATAATTTGTTTAATTTATTCAGTAGCACATTTCTGGATTTGCGTCAACGTATCAAGGATTTTTTATGTAAACGATTTTTATTTCATTAAATTTTCGCTGAAATTGTAATTTTAGTCTCGATGCAACCAGCTCTAGGAATATTCTTGAAGATAGTTCTCGTTTTCACTACCGAAGTAATACCGACTGCCAGAAGTTTCGTTCAATTTTAGAAGGATATTAGTATCTACGTTTTCTATGCATTGTAAATGAGAAACGTGGGTGGTCGGTCAATGATATAAGGCGCAAGGTTTCAGTCATTTGTGTGCAAGATTTATGACCAGCTATGGCCAGGAAAATATCTCAGCGTGTGCTACGCTAGTGTATGTCTTTTTAACCTCTCTTCTTTCCACTTTCTTCTTAAAGATCATCCAAAAGCGTCTGGGTTAAGCCAATATCTGATGTGCAATTTAATATTGACAATGACCAGAAGAACAGACGTGCACGACGAATTTCGATGCATTCAAATGAAAATTTGTACACTTCTTAAATATTTACCCTACATTTTCAATGGCCTTCTGAATTTCAGAAGAATTACAGTTGATAATATTCCTACGAAATCTTCTTGGAATACGATCTTATTTGAATAAGGTCTGGAATGGTCAGTGAAGATATAAGATAAAAATTTCTTTTAGAATATGTAAGAACAATTCATGGATTTTAAACAAACTTAAATGTCGGTCGTGAACAAGTTTAATTAAAACTTGCTCGTTACAAATTAATGTTCTTTCGCAATAATTTCTTTTGGACAATGAAAATTGGAAGGATCGTTTTAAAGAATCTTTTCTGTCGTTACTGTTACATCGAGACGTCCAAACCTCAAGGGTGAACGAAATAAAGTAATTTACTTACGTTAAAATTCTTCTTGTGTCGAATTGTTGCCGTTAAGGGTCCTTGTTAGAACCCTCGTTTCAGAAAATCTTGAGCCCAAAGATTTTCGCTTTCCATCGACTCAGGAGTGAGTGTAGAATCGGGCAATCGGTTTAGACAGCGCATCTTCACCTTCAGATTCTATAAAAGTTACATGAGGCGCTGAGGGAGTGGTTCGCTTGTAGTATCGACATGACGTCTAACTGCTGTTTCTATTTCGAGATGCTACATTATTGTAAATATTTACACAAATCGCTGACAAACATTTCGAAACAATAAACGAGAATAATTCGTATTTGTAACAGGTTATAAAAATTGCAGTGGTTACCGCACTCTGTCTCGTGTAACTCAAAATTCCTATCCTCGTTTCGATCCAAGTCTTTCCGCTGGTTTCCTTCGACACATTGAGCCCCGATTTTATTAAACTTTCCTTGACTGTAACTCCCGAGATTTTCGTAATTTTTATTTCAAATACCTTTATTTTGTTCATTTCGACCGAAAAGTTTCTGTTAATTCTACACTTTTAAAAAACACCCATTACACATCTGTATCGCGTTATTTGTATTTGACTGGGATGTCTTAAAAAGTAGCGCCACGCTAATCAAAACATTAGTATCATAGATTTTATACATTGGTGTATGATGAAATACTATGGTGTATGATGAAGTTCGTGCGATGATTTTTAATAATTTACTCAAGTTTCGGTATGTCACTTATTTTGTTGTACCTAGGAATGTGTGTATTGAATTTAGAATTTAATTATTAAGTTTTTCTCTTAAATAATAGGATTCTGTGAGCACGGGTAACTTTGTGCCGAATTTTGAGAAAGAAGAGGAGCTTATATATTTAACATTGCGAGTTCTGCTAGGTGTCTGAGTTCTTCTTGTATTTTTAATTAATTGCTTGTTGCTTGAGTTGTTCTGCTCGCTAGTTCACTTCGTTGGTTTTTAGAGCAAAATTTTGATAGCACGGGCGAATTACGAACAATTCTATCGTGGATTTGTTAATCAGAGCGAAGGATCTCATGAATACCGATTTGCAGACAAATTCGTGACGAGGAATCAATCGGTTTGTAAGCGATGAGGAAAGAGGGATGGAAAATCCGGTGACTCAATGCAGGTAAAGTCGTTGTGCAACGTTACAAAGGACGTTAGTTAGCGACACAGATTAGGACCAAAATTCTATTACAACAGGGTAGAGACAGAATACATCATTTCCTATTTCTTATTGTGAAACTATTACTCAAATTTTGTGGCTGTGCAAAGTGTTTTATCGGTGTTGGAGGTAATATAGTTCTGTAATTGTTTAAATTGTACATGTCTAATGGAATTTCGTTCAGTATTACTCTATACATAGTTAATATGCTTGATTCAGTGGTAGGTGCCTTTACTGTGTATTCAAATTTATTGTTAATCGTGAGTACTGTTAGCTTGAAAGCTTTAATAATTCCCGTATTGTCACAATTTGGGAATTAAAATTATGGTTTTAGAAAACTCATTATGGAACAAAATTATGGAACTCTAGTTCGCGTTACCTCTTTTTCTTTTCAAGTTTCTAGATGTCGCGCGGTTAAAACACTAGATGACGCTACTATAGTGGCGAAACTCAGTGCGCAGAGTCAGAGTGCTGCCGATCGTATGATGGAGAGACTCGAATCTTCAGAAACACCTAACCTGAACGCGACTAACTTGCGTGAATCGAGTCGCTACGAAATAACAATACTTCGTAATATTTAAAGTTTATTTAAAATTATCAATTCAAAGATTACGTTATTATTCAAAAGATAGATAGGATTAAAACTATTATTTACTAAGTGTCTAATAATAAGCTATTACTTAATGAATAGATTATCTATTCAAAGATTGAGCTATTATTTGCTAATATCATTGCATCTTTAGAGTGAATTCTGATACATATTACGCTTAGATTGTTGTTTGTTTGTCGTTCAGATTTTGTAGTGTAATAATGTTTTACTTAAGTTATACAGAGTCGTGGAAGTTTGTCGAAGGGATGACCTTCTATAAAATCGGGTTGTTCAAGAGACACGTGCAAAGTGAACAGAAATGTTAAGAATGTTAATTTCATTTGTAATAGAAAATTTATAATAAAAGTGTTTCACACGGTTAATGTGTATGATGTAGTCCCTTGTCCCAGATTTTAAATTGGTAGTGACGTGCGAGACTATTTCAGTTACGGAAAACAGATTTACATACATATTTATATACGTATGTTTATATGTGTATACCTAGATTTTAAAAATATCTCTTTTTGAATATTTGTTCGATTTTACGATTAGATTGTTGATATAAAAGACAAGATAGAATTTCACTACACTAATTCATGGTTTTAAGCCAGGAATTTAACTTCGGATTCATGGTCAAGAATCAACCACATCATTGTTTATGTTTCTGTAGTGCTAAAATACCGAATATTTTATTCAAAACCGAAATCAAATTTACCTTAACGTTTTTAAATGGAACACATATATGTAGTAAAAGTCTAATTAAATTCAGGTTTGTGTGCACACAATTTATATTACCAATGCTCAAGAAGGTTCCCAACTTATTTAATATTTGATGATTGGTCACTCTAATATAAAAACATCTCGCAATTGGATTAAGCCAAGAAAGTGTTAAAATAGCATAATTACTAGTTAATTGAAATACTGTAAAAAGTCTTCTTTATCCTAATTACTTTTTTTTTTAATGCAAATGTTATCAAATACAAATAGCATCATTTCTTGAAAAAGTATCGGACGATTTGGATTCTTCTTGGATCAAGATCCGAACCCGGATCTTTCGCTTGCCAGGCGACTGCTTTAACCAATTAAGCTATTCAGGCCGTCGACGACTCCTTCTCTTCTAAGTCTTATACCCCACAATGGCTGTCGCCTGCACTGTTTATAATTATTGTAGAAATTTTGTAAAAGTTACTTCTTCTTATTTGCTTATATAAACATTACTAAAAGAAGTTATACTATATACATATGTATAATTACCAATCATTGTATTTTGAATAATACAACATACAGTATCTGGAACAAATCGAGCGATACTAATTTCTATTAAAGAGCACATAAGATAAATGATTATTTGTTCAGTTTTGAAAGATAAACTAAAAAATTAATAATTCAATAACTGCAAATACTTTACATTTAAACAACCCATTCAATTAATACCATCACAAGTTTATTAATGCATTGAATTAAAACAAATGGAATTTAATCTTTATCATGTGTTTTCAAATAAATTACTTTCGTATAGTATTTTCTGACTTCCTTGCCAAGGTAAACAAAATCCAATCTTTTAAAATAATTTGGAATGTAAATAATAAATTTAAATTAATAAATATAAGTAATACAATTGTAGATTAAGAGAAACTTCATGCAAAACTTTCTTAAAGAAATTTGTCACTTCCGGCCGAGATTCGCCGTTCTTTAAACTTTCTCCATTAAAGCCAACCGCACTCATTCTATAAGTATGTCGTGAACATGTTTGCTATGGTCAAATTGTCACTTGTATCTAGCAGAGTTTGTGTCAACTTGTTTTTTAAAAAATATCGGTCGCAGGAATTTATTGGATATTCGATAAAGGTAGACTTGAAGCATGATTATTGAAGAGATTCTTTTATTGCGACTTAATGTCGATGCCTATTCATTTTTGCAGGTAATTATGATTTGATCGTTAAATATAATAACCTGTTGATAGTATTTTTTTTAACTTTATCACTTTCAAATGTTCAGCTTAATGCTCAATAAAATTATCTAAAACTCTATAATAAAACATTACATTTAGCTACAAATTTTGAAAAAGTACTATTTTAATATACATATGTATAAATTAAGTAATGTATTTCAATTTGAACCTCACTTAATCCATATATTTAATTTAGTCTAATCGCTTCTACATATAGTCAATTAATTTTACCATTCCTAATTAATTATATTACGGTGAATTGAACGACACACAATTATTATTAATAAGGCAAAAAAAATTCTGGTTGAGTCATAAACAAGAAAATAATACAGAAAATTGAAAAAAGAAATTTATTAAATGAATCAAATAAGGTTGTACGATATTAGCTTTTATTAAATAGTCAGTAGTGTAAATACTTTGAAAATTGCTTTGTGTCACCGTGTAAAATAGCCATTTTCCTCTTGTAAAGTAGGAGAATTCTGTATAACAGAATAGTATTTGTCGCGTCCCTTTACTTTCACCTGGATCTCTGTTAACAATCGTATCCAGTAATCTAAAAGAGCTATGGCCTATTTACGATAATTTCATGTCTTCTGGAAAGAATTTGAAATTAAATACAACAAATATAAATGCATAAAAATTGCAAACGCGGCAAACAAAATTATCGTATAATTAAATATCTCTGTTAAAATGTGTTATTTTTTATTTAAAGTTTCTATGTTGATTGAAAAAAGGACACGAAACGCTATACTTCGGTTACAATAAAATTTTCCGAAGAAGTACGTTTTTACAATATTTCACAACACACACAAATGAGTACATACGAAAAATTAATATAAATTATATTTTTAAGAATAGCTACCTACTAGTGTGTAAAGGAAAAAGAACGATATAAAGATTAATAAATATAATCTATTGATACTTTTTGAACCTGAGTTCACTTTTTCTTTCTACTTTTAGAGATACGTGGACTGTACCGTTTTGGAAACTGGAAGCATTGCTGACGCAGAGGACTCTTCTTATGACAGCGATTACGAAGCCGAGGATTTAATTGCATCCACGAACGTTCATTCGCCAGTGGAAGTGCAGGTAGTGATTTTTGTTAGATTAAAACATCAGAGTTTAATTTCATACTATTGTATATTTCCATGCTTGCGAAAAGGTAGAATCTCCTTAGGTCAAAAATATTGAGTTTAAACGGTAACTTTCAATTTTAAACAAGTGAAATATGTCAGTCAGTAGGTGTATAACACTTTTATGGGATTCTGTAAATATATCAAGCGTTTTGGACAAATTTTTCTTGTATGGATAGAAGCTTGAGTGATCTGTCTTAAAGGGGTACCGCAGTGTAAGCAAAACGTTTCTCGACTCCACTGACTACAGCCCCCCCACATTGACTTATCTGTATGTACACAGAAGTTAATTGATTCCTGCCGTTTGAAGGATTTACAGCATAACAAACATATTCCTTTTTTTTTTTTTTTACAAACTTCTAGTTGTTACGCTGTTAAACGTAAATGGCTTGTATTATTGTGTTTTGAGATGGAACATAAACACGAATGTCTACGAAACAGATACAATGCTTTATAAACAGTTCTACAATATTTAAAGTTCATAATACCTCATATACCGATCCACGAATTAAACTATCGAGTACTTAACTATATAAGTGTATCAAATACTAAATATATATCATTGCACTTTGAGAATAAATTCCGATACGTCTAATCTGCATATGTACGACGAGTTGCACGAACCGCTGCGATACGACAATGCTTTGTCAATAGCTTCGCATTCTGTAAAGTTAAAAATAAATTACGAATTCGAGGATTACATAATTATTTATTAACTATGTATTATTGGATTTCGAGTATTCAATTTCAATACGTATAATGTAGGAAGTAGGATGAAGTACGAATATTTTGCATACTTTATTTAAACGACAGATATATAAATATATTAAAATGCATTGATACTGGTATTTAGTATAAAATAGTAATCCGTTTATCGAATAACACCAGCTATCGTGTGTTTGGCGTACGGGACTTCCCTAAAGTGGCAAGAATTAATGGACCCGTATGTACACTGGACGACAGAAAACTTCTTCCGATGCTGTAGGAAAACCGGTGCCGTCAGTTGAGAACGCGCCCCATCACGTGGTGTGCAAGCTAGATGCGCAGGATCGACCACGCGGCGCCTGTTCTCAACTGGCGGCACCGGTTTTCCTATACTGTTGGGAAAAGTTTCGTTGCCTATACTAATAGGGCAGTCTTAACGCATGGGCACACTCAGCAGGCTCTACGTTGCTTGAAGGCTCCACGAACCTAGGGGCCCCAAGACACTAACTATAAACATTTTCTTACAATAGCTTGATAAATCCACAAAACTATATAAACCGAACCTAGAATTAACAATTGACTAGTGTTTGACAACTCGTGGCAGCCAATAATTGTGACCGCTACCTCTCTCACGTGCTTTAGCACATGCATGTTTTGTTTATAGCCAGTGATCAAGTCTTTGAATACCGTTGCTGTAATGCTGTTAAGACATTCCTGTGTACTCGGCGTACCTGGTTTGATAGTCATGTCTCAGCGTTGAAGATTCTAGACGAATAAATGGACAGTGGTAGTAAAATTTTGTATACACGTGCTGTTTAAATTAATACAAATGGACGCAATAAAACTAATATAGCTATGGAACCTGTTCATTTTGGTTGTAGAATCCTTTCAAATAATATAGTATTCGAACGATGTAAGTAGCCGACGTAGCAGTCGAGCACGTGACTTTGTCACCTGTAACGAGGCATACCATGATTTACCGATATTACAGTTCGTTCTGAGTCAATTTCAAAATGTCTAGGTTAGAAAAGGCTGAGTGCGGAGGAACAGCTGATGTCGACTGTAAAAAATAATAAACTTGGCCTGGTCATACATGTGTAAATGTTGCGTTAATTATTATTTGCAAAAGACATGTTCGCGAATTAGTATCTCTATTGTGTACCATCGTAAGGTATTGTTTGAGTTGGTGTCTAATGTTGGTGACAGTAGAAAGCGCTCACAATCATTTTAGAAATGATATCGATATGTTTTACCGATGGAATGTATACGCTCGGAAATTACACCAAACTGTTTTACCAATTTAGTACACTGTTTTATCAACCTAGTGCGCTGTTTTACTTTATGGAGCATCCTCTTTTTCGTCGAGAGCTCTGTTTTACCGACGGAATTCCCTGTTTTGTCGACAAAGTGCACTGTTATACCGTACAGTTTCCCATTTTACTAATAGAGTACTCTGAATTATCGACAGAGTACTGTATTCGACACACAAATCACTCTTCTTTAAATTGCGGAACTTACATAGTTTTGTTACTAATGTCCAATGTGACCATATCTAAGAAAAACAAATAAGTAAATTAGATACACTAAAGGTGATCTTGCATTCTTTCCACTATTAATTTGTCGACTAATTGGGATTAACTAGTATTGTTACTTCAAATTACAGGTATCCACTTCAAGTCACTCAGATGTATCTAGGACCATCTCAGATACCTTAGCTGCCGAATTTGCTGAATATGTCACAATTCAAGGAAGTCCACCTATTCAGAGTCCAGGTAAAATATTTAATAAATATTGACTTAGAAATTAACAAATAGGGGTAGGTTAACATAATTGAATTGTTATGTTATAGGTAAAAATTGAGTATACAATAAAAAAGTATTTCTAAAATATATGTTATAATTTTCTGCAAAAATCGATTGTATTAACCCTTTGTTGTCGCAAAGCAGAATATATTCAACACGGTCGCTAACATTGTTTACGCTAGTTATTGACTCAAAAGTTATTGAATTGAAGTGTTACTTAATTGATGCCGTACAAACAAATCGGAAATGTACACCAAATTTTACAAAAATCTAAATTTATAAATAAAGGTATTATTATTTACCGTTGGGAAAATATTCTACTATTAGTACGGACAAACATTATTACAGCTTTGTGTATTTCGAACTTATCACGAAGATACAGTTCCACGAGTAAATAAACCAATAGACATTGCAAATTGTAATAACTATATATCTGAAATTGATCAGGTAGATCAGTATACCGATTTATATTACTTTTATTATTGCATTGGACATACATATGTCCTATCAATAATACAGTATTTCCTCGATAAGAGCTGGATTTGGTCTATGCGATGAGAGCTGGATACTTTCCTCACCATTTCTGATTCATTTTTGCCTTACAAAAGAGAGAGCAACCAAAGACTGGTACGAGACAGATAAAACATTGATATTTTGTCTCGCTTCTTTTAAACGCTTGATAGTCCGTCCTTCGCGTGCAATAATGCTTCGTTTATTCTTTAATTGTCGACTGCTTGAGAATTGTGGCCCTTCTATGTTATACAACACGCGCCAGTCCCGAGCCGTTTGTTCTCAAAGAAAAAATACCGTATTATTGCGATACCTGTACTTAGAACTTAGTCAGCATACCGATGTTTGTTTCGAAAAATAATATACCAACACTTTAAGGTATAATAATAATTTGCTAAAATAAATGAGAACTATTTTCTTTTCGAAGTGATCAAAAGTTCATTAAGGTAAAATATAATGTATAGATATTATAAGACAATTTCTGACCATGAATTGTGTCACTTGCCTTCAAACTGTCGCGACCAGCATATAGCCACGGGTTATTGCATTCGGCGGCAAAGGGTTAATACAAAAGTAATATTTTGTTATATACACCTTATTAATAATTATTAAACTATACATTGGTATGTTTTTAAATACAACATTGTATATTAATATTAGTTCTAAAGTAATTGAATTTCATAAATTTAGATTTAAATTAAGAAGCTCTGTACCAACCCATATGGAGATCAGTTACATGCATTGTATTATGATCCACTCTAACCATACAATTAAAGCTTTCCCTTGACAAAATGTTAATATAATCACTTCTCCTGTCAAAGCCCCTTTTAGACAAAAAGTTTTAGAATCATGCACTTAAAATCATTTTTAAATTTTTATCATGACTCTGTGCACATACCTATCACAAATTTCTCTAACATTTTTAGGGATATCTCCCCTCCTGGCATTGATGCGTTCCAACTGAAGATCCTAAACTTCTTTATGTGACAGGCCATCATAGATATTTGAGTCTATTCGAGGTCGGCTTTCTTACTACTCTCTTCGGTGAGTTGTCCTCAATCACCTGCTTCTGTCTTTTATTTATCTTACCCTAGTGAAAGCTCAGTTCTCCCAACTCATTGATATCAAAATTTCCTTACTAATTGTTGATCTTTTAATTGCTGCTAATTTTGTTAATACGTTTTTCTGTATTATTATTAAAAAGAATTCTCATTTTAGTTTAATATTTATCACATTGTTTAAAGATATTCAAATTTTATAATTGTCTTTCCTTTCTACATTTAAATTTCTATTTTCATTTCATTTCAGTTTTAGTTGAATCCTAACTTCCTAGATTAATTACTGCAAATAGTATCACAATATCCCGAATTAACAAAAAAATCTTTTCCTTAACAGTATTTACACTGGTAGTTTCTAGCGATAGTTCTAATTTGACTAGTTCTAGTGTCAGGGAAAAATTATGGTTACTTAGATTTTTTTGTTTAATTTTCATGATATAATTTTCTTAATAGCATCTAGTAATGTATTTAATTTGTGTTGAATGACCTATAATTCTAAGTCGGATAATTCTATTTTTCTATTGCAAATAATGAAACAATGCGAATGTATAACTTACATTCTTAAAATGGAAAATCATTGGTTACTCTGAAAGAACCTATATTAACTAACCATATTTTACTCAATTTAGTGAATATTACAAGCCTGTAAAGTGTGGAATTATTTTTCAATATATATACATTCTAAAATCTGATCTCCACATGGGCATGCAATTTGAAAAATATTTAAGTCTTTACAGCTATTATACTAAACAGTGACACTGGTTCAGAAATATTCTTCTACCAATATAGATGTAGGAAATTTATCTATGAGGAATATAAACTGCATCATGAGTCTTAGAACAATATTTCTAAGCTAAGTGTATTTTTTTGTGTGCAAAGGAAAATCTTTTAAAGCCCCTCTTAACCTCTTGAAAAAGATTGGGAGTTGTGGGGAATACCCTGTACGATACCCACAAAATCCCCACAATGTTTTACCTTTAGCACGACTGCAGGGGACATTGGAAGCAGCACAACATCCAGTATTTCCCCCACATATTAGTACTGCCATGCATTTCCTTAAAGTGGTAATGAATTAATCCAATCAGATTAGGTGGCCTAAATCTACACTAGGCAGCACAAAACTTGTTCCAATGTATTGTGCTGCACTTTGTGCAACAAATTTTGTGCAGTCTAGAGTACAAGGTAGCAAACTCCTATAGACATATATTTAATAGTTGCAGATTTATCATCACAAATCGTATAGTAACGAAGATCAGTATTTATCAAAACATAGTAAAATGTAAGCAATTTTCAACAGTCTGGAAATTTATTGTCGCATGCTATACAACAGAATTCATTATCAAGTGTATTGTTTGGATACTCAATGTCAAAATTTGACATTGATGTAGCATTTTTTGATAACATGACGATTATTTCGAAAAAACAAAAACCCACTAACGTAAATCAGTATTGCCAATACCAATATTTTATACTTTCTTTATCTTGTACAATGTTGTACAAAATACTTGAGTACTTTTAATACTAATTCGTGTAACATAAACGAATATGAATAAAATACTTAAGATTGCAAAAAAACAAATTTTTATTTTCTAGGCTACACAGCCAGAGTAGAATTTGCGCTCAAACTTGGTTATACCGAACGATTAGTCCAAACAGCACTGCAAAAGCTGGGTCCAGATCCAGAACAAAATGAGCTTTTAGCCGAATTGATAAAACTTGGTGCCAGTAGTTCTCAAAAATCTGTCGACACTTTAGAGGAGTCGGATAATGTTATGGACACTGATATAGTGACTGATGTAAACAGTGGATACTCTGCTAGTCTCAGGCCCGTCGTTATTGATGGAAGCAATGTGGCAATGAGTCATGGAAACAAAGAAGTATTTTCTTGTAGAGGAATTAAAATTTGTGTGGATTGGTTTAGAGCAAGAGGACATGAAGAAATTACTGTTTTTGTACCAAAGTGGAGAAAAGAGGCTTCTAAAATTGATAATCCCATCGCTGATCAGGAGATTCTGGGAGAGTTAGAGAGGGACCGCTTATTGGTATTTACGCCATCTAGGTTGGTATATCAATATATAGATATGTAATATTGTTATGAGTATTGTAACTTGCGAGTTTCCCGTTATCTGTTAAATTCAACTAGAAACAAAACATCGACGATTTGTTACATATATACGTGTTTATTTCAATACAATTGTTAATAAACGAGCAACATAGCAAATACTCTATGTACTGCAGAGTAGAATTAAAACTGCAAATTCAATGACTTTGGTGAAAGAGTTATAGTTAGCTGAGAAAAAAACAATACCCGGTCGATAAAACAGGAACATTGTCGATAGAACAGAGCACTGTACTGGCACAATATTTCACCAGTAAATTAAATCAATTGGTCGGTAAAATATTAGTTTTGTTAAACCTTTAATAAAATTAGATACACAATGTTTTCTAACGTTTTTGTTTCATATACATTTTTATTATTTGTTTACATCAAAATATTAAATATTATTAAATATAAGGAATATTCGTCTTGAATGCCTGTTACTTTTTTATTTCAGATTAATTGGTGGTAAAAGACTGGTTTGTTATGATGATCGTTATATTCTAAAGTTAGCAGCAGAAATTGATGGTATTGTTGTTAGCAATGATAATTACAGAGACTTGGCACAGGAAAATCCAGAATTTCGAAAAGTTATAGAAGAAAGGATTTTAATGTACACGTTTGTAAATGATCGTTTTATGCCACCAGATGATCCACTAGGTAGAAGTGGACCTACTTTGGAGAATTTTTTGCGAATTATTCCAAAAAAGTCTGATCCAGCTCCACCTTGTCCGTATGCAAAAGTATGTGAAATTTTTCATTCTAAATGAAAAAATGGATATATTTTGCTTATCTTAGAATCATATACACATATATGAAAAGTCATACACATACATACAAAAGTTGTTTCCTTCTAAAATACAAGCACTTTTTTTTATGCAGAACTTCTATTGAGTTAGACACACTATTATCAGTCATTTTTTCTTAAAAATCAAAACATAAACATAGCAGTACGAAGCAATCTTTCTTTATTACAGAAATGTACTTATGGAAATAAATGTAAGTTTCGACATCCAGAAAGAGGTCCTCACCCTCAAAAATCAGTTACAGAGAAATTAGTAGAACATGTACAAAAACATCTTCAGGCACGAGGTCCAAGTTCAAACCCTGTTGTACCAAGTAGTGTACCTTCCAAAATACCTCAACATCAACCATTGTGTAAGACCAGATCAACAATAACCGCTAGTGCTCAATCATTGCTTTCGGTTATAAAAAGTAGATCTGTAGAAAATGTTACAGTTGAACAACCAATAAACTCTGGTACACATGGATCTCAAGTACCCTCAACCACAAGTTCTCAGGGTAACAGAGTATTTTGTTATGAACGTTTTTACTTATATATTAACCTTTTTAATACACTATTATGGAAAATGTTTTCTTTGTAAATTATGTTGAAATATTTAATTAATTTAACCTTTGCTAATAGGTTATCGCTCTTCCTTATGGACAACAGGAAGATTAAATAAACCAGATGTAGAACTACCCAATCCACACAGAAAACTTCAGAGGCAATTAACATTAAATCCAGTCTGTGATCCTCGACTTTGTCAATTACGACAATATCAGCAATCATCACAAACAAGTTCATCATCACAGCCATCCGCAATCACAAGTTCTAGAGCACAACACAGACCTTTAACTAGACATTCAAGTAATGAATCACCTTACAGAGCTGCCATGAAGTGAGTTAATTTTTACATTTTTGTCTAAATGTTAAGATATAATTTTTTAAATTTAATATACTGAACATTAAAATATATTTAAATGATAAATATGTGTAGAAAAATCAGAAAATCTTATAAGTATTTTAAACTTTCAAATTAGATAACAAACTTTTTTAAAAAATGTTTAATTATTCAGTTGGGATCATTCTGAAGCACGACAATGTCACCCACATGTAACCCGTATTGCTTCGGCGCCAGATTCTTATCGAGCCTGGCCAGTAAATAATTCAAACATGGGTGCACCATCAGGATCAAATCAACGATTGGGTGCCTCAGATCCACAATTAAATCCTCTCGCATCTTCTTTATATTCAAACATGCCTTCAGATGTACTGAAAGAATTTTTGGATACTAGAACAAAGATACATTATCATTTGGCAAATATTTTTCCAGAAGAACATGTGAGGGCTGCTATGCTAATTCACCCATTTGAAACAGATCCAATAGAAATTTGCATTGCTGTTCTAAAGATGTATCCTCAATAATGGAGTAAGAATCATTTTTCTTTATTTACCCAATTTATATTTATTATACGAATATAACAAAACTCTAAAGAAGGGACTACAAGTATTTGAAACATATTGTGATATTCATTTAAAAGAAATAAGATATCTTATGCAAAAAATAGGCAAATAGTTTTTTATACAGTTATATCCTTTTGAGAAATATGTCTTAAAATTATGAAGATCCATTAATCAAAATATAAAAGAGTAGTATTAACAGTTAAAATTTCATAGAATTATTAATTTAAAAAATCATGATATATTTTAATATCAATAAAACAGTATATAAGATGGAAGAGTAACACTTTCACCTTCATATTCTGGATTATAAGTAAATGCTTAAAATTGTTTAAATATGAATTGTTACATTGATAATAACTGCTATCAAATTGAGTACTTGAGCATAATATATACTGTATCATAAGTTTCAAAAAAAAATAGCTGTGATAAACAAAAACAGACAAATTTAGCAGCTTATTTTGTTTTTATTTCTATCTACTGTCTAGATATATATTACCAATTTATGAAAGTTTTATAACTCGTTTTATTAATTATTTAATACTTGGTAAGTACCAGAATTGGGTATAGTTTTCTAAACAATAAATATCGAATAAGAATAAAACTTTTATTCATGTTTCATCTGAGTAAACTTTTATTTGTATTGCACGGATGACAGTTTTATCTAGATAATTATCTAGAGAAAGATTTATTCAAAATTATTCAAATAAAGCCCAATTCAGGTAAATTCTAAGGATTTTTGTATAAGCGGATCCACTTATTCTGTTTGCATTTAAATCTCATAAAATACAAGCGATAGATAAAATCGATTGTTACAAGGTTATTTCTGTTATAAATATAGAATACTCGTTTACATAGTATATCACATAATTTTTGGCAAAATAAAATAGAACAAAGTTAAAAGGTATCTGGAAAAGAAAAACTACTACATCAAAAGTAACTTAAATACAATGATAAAATGAAATGTGTGTGGATTAGTGAGATCCAACCCGTGCACAGAAGGGTTAAAAGTGTAAATTGCTATGACATTAAAAATTAATTATAGTGGCTCTGAGTGTTCTGTCTGCTACCTCGAATCAGTTACATTATAAATGTGATCCCTTTACTACATAGTACTTGAGGATTATTCTATCAAATCGCTTTTATTTATAGTTTTTAATTTTCGATATTTGAACACAAACAGGATAAATGGATTCTACTATTTTTACATATGTCAACTCTTATGTAGTGCTGTCCCACGGGGGAAATGGGAAAAGTTGCTTCTGTTGAGGGCAGCACTGCTTTATGTGTTAAGCATTGGTTTGCCACTTCTCGCATGACAAAATTCGGAGATTACTGATAACCGAGGACAGTACAAGTACGAAAAGTTATTAAAACTTTTGGAAAGCAAACTCCTTTCTTGAAAACACGCATCAATTCGAAAAATAAGAAAGTCATATATGTATTTAGTAAGAATATGAAACAATTCATAAACTTCTTTGCAAATATTATTCAGTATTTTAAAAATTTACTAACAAAAAATTGATTTTTTAGTGTTAGATGGCGCGAAAAGTGTTTATAAAAATTATTTTCAAATTAACTCTTAATCACTGAAGTCATACAAAAATATCGCGTCTGATGTTGATCTGAAACATTTCTATACTCAAATATAAACAAAAATTAAACAAATATAAAAAGTCAGAATTTATTTATCAATTATTAATCTCTTATTAATGATGTAATAATGAGCAATCGATAAAACATTAAAATTACTACACGTATTTTTGTTCTATATCATAAACAAGAAAAATTGAAATTACCAGTCTTCGTAAGATTTAATATTATAAAGAAAAACAAATATATTTTTTCTATAAAATAGCTCTTTTTTAAAAATAGTGATAGTTTACTCTAATGAAAATATACAAAATGAAGCATTAAAAATAAATCACCTGAATAATTAGTCTGTTTTTGGTAATGGGAAAAATGGATGAAACCAATCTTGCTTTGTTTCAAAGGGAACATGATCTAATGTCAATTTTATTATAAATTGGAAGTGCAGAAGAATCTTAAAATAGTGTATTAGAAGGTAAATAAAAAGATAATTTCATTCAAAGAAATGAACTCAACCTTTTATTGACATCAGATCACGTCCCCGGTAAAACCAAGCAAGATTGATGTAATACATTTTTTTCTATCATGAAAGTAGGCAAATTATTCAGGTAGTCTGTTCTACAAAATGCTTCATTTGGTATAGCTTTAAGGATTTAATCAACATATCAGATTAAGTAATTAACAATGCCTTTAATCACAAGTACTTGGCACAGTTTTTACGCAATGCGGACATACCATTTATATAATAACAACAATAATAATAATATGCCTTTATTATACACAGATACACACTAGTAACAAAAGAAAAATAAGTGGGAAGAAAAATTATAAACAATGTGAAAAGTTAACGTTAGTTGTAATGTAAAGGACAAGATTCAGTGATGAAAAAAAATACCCTGCTGTTAACTATTAACTTTTGCTACAAGCAATCACTTTAGTGAACGTCCACCGAGACTATAGTTGCAATCTGGTAGACCGGTCGGTCAAGAACATTTCCCCATCAGCAAAAACTGTTCTTTTTTGTATCCTCTTTTGCTTCCGTAGTATCTAGGCCTCGTCTGTGTTCTATGGTAGGGGTGGACGTGTTTAGACTTATGACAATGGGTCACTAGATCTTTGACTAAGAGCGAATGCAGGATAAAGAGACAAGGGACATACAACAAAGAAAGAGGTTTAGCCCTTAATGTTCTAGGCCGGCTAGTCCATTTGACTACAACTTTAGCGCTGCGTACGAACGGCCACTATAGGATATAGTTGTAGTGTACAATAATTTCCACTTTCAAATAACAAAATCGGGGTCGCTAAGTCACTTGAAAGCGTCGTAGGTAGCGATTTTTATTTCAAATTGAGGTCAATTAGAATCATTCTCGCTTGCCACCGCCGGTCACGAGAGTCGATGGGTCTCTTTATTACGTAAACATAAACAATATAAATATTATCACTCGAACGCGGGAATTACTGTATTTGCTCCTCGTAGAGCCAACTCGCTAGTAAAGAAAGAAATTACTACATTATAACGGCATTCATTTATCTGTGTCATGGTAAACAAAATAAAGTCGTTGTATATTATGGGTTTGTTGCTTAACTTTATTATTAATTTCGTATTTTTTTTACGTTTTTATATTCTTTGCGTATGAGCATTATGATTATATTTTATATCGTTTATGTGTCTAGTTTATTTTTTGTTAATAAATGTACATTTGAAGTGAAAATGTTTTACTTTTATTTCTGGCAATAATAGTTTATTCTCAGCATAGAATACCCTTTACTTTGAAGACTATGTTACTTTGAATAAAATTTTTTTTAAATTTCTTGAAAGAAAAATGAATCTTACATTTTTTAAAACAAAAAGAAGAATATTTTGTAAAAAAAACATGTTTTCGAAAGTGTAATAATGTAAATGTAACAGTCCAATATATTTTTTTAAAATAGAACCGTAATTGCAAATAATGATTTCATGTAATGTATACTGACAAGCAGCACAAAAGTTGTCAGTAGTAGACTGCATCTTACATACGCAAAAGCTTCCGTTTGGTACAACCTTATTAATGACCCTATAATTATGGGACAAACGTCACTGTTTAAAAACTTACATTTACATCTACATATTAATTATACAAAATCGGAAACATCAAATAGAAAACTAAAACTGGAGTCGCCGATTGAAAATTGGAGAGGTGGCAATTCCAGCTAATCATATTCTCGGTTAATAACTGTTTTAATTTTCATTTAAACTTTTAGGGGTTGCAGCATGATTATCAGAATTTACTTCAAAAACAGTAAGAGTAAAATTATTTGTCGAAAATGAACTGAATTCTAAAAATTGGAAAATTATACGTCTTTATTTAAAAAATCCGCCCATTCAACTATCACCATATAAAGGTAAATAAATTTTAAAGGAAAAATTAGCTTGTTTATGAGAGTGAGTAATGAAATAAACTCGATTTTTTAAAAATCAAGACAAATTGTAATTTAAAATAATAAAGTCAATGCCTTCTTTCTCTGCAAATGTACTAGTAATTGTTTATATTTTAATATAAGGATAAGGTGTATTTATTTTTAATAAAAGTGCCCGTGTTTTTTATTACAATGGTATATGTTTTTACTTTTTCCTTTTTTAAACACATTGATTGTCTTTACATTTTTATATTCATTAATTTAATATCGTGTACCTTATCTACATGGTGAATACTTTCTATTCTTATTTGTTGAATATATTGAATTTAAAATAAAATGGTATCTCTGGTTTATGATTCCTGACTTGTTAGCGATGTTTCCACGGTGTTTTTATATCAGTGTTATCCAAGTGAGATCTCTGGGGTTTTCCCATTCTCATCTGAACGTAATACTAACCATACGTTGGACAGTACTGCTTTATGACATACGTCGGTACCTTATCTGTCGTGTAATTATTAATGTCGATAACTGTAATTGATACGAATAGTCAATTGTTTCGATGCGACTTTTTATTGGAAAATTAGTTAGAAGAAGAAAACCTTATAACAGCAAAAATGTAAAAATTTGACAAAGGAGATTACTAATTAATTACATATCAGATTATATGTAATTTCGTAAAAATGTTGGTTTCTTGTCGTAACAATAAATGTTCTTAACATATGCAAATATTGCACTTCAAGCACAATGTCTTACTATTTTGATTTTGATTAATACTATCTTTACTATTTTGATCTGCCTTTTAAGCACCCGTCTTCACGCTTATTTATTTTAGTCGGTGACTGCAATATACTCATATTCTTTTTCCTCTTTTTTAAAAACTTCTTCACGAATTATGTCCTTCTCTTTCGAGATCACGTCGGAATTATTTTCTATAGAAACCGTTAGGAAAATTCAAGATCATATACAGAAATCGATATTAAGAGTGAAATTAAAAAAAACCCAATTAATAATATAATGTATTTATTTAAAAGATCGGTTGTTGCTCAGCTGAATTCTCTTAACAACAGCAAAAATTAGTATAGACTTTTGATATTGTTATTTATCTCAAGCTGTAGCCTTTTTCTGAAACTGCTTCTTTATTGGCTACTGATTGAGGGTAACGTATTCTGCGCATGTAGAATGCGCATTGGTTCATAAGGTGCACTCTCATCATTGCCTCATGGAGTTTTGTATATAGCTCCTTCTCAAACATTTCTGATCTATATAAATCGATCTTAAATAGGAGCATCGGCGCGAGGATTGGCGAATCTTACGTATGTAGAAGAAAGTAACGTGAAGGTCCTAATATGGCTAGCGATAAAAAGTCGGGGAAATCTTCAAAAGGTGCGAAATCCAATGCAGAAATAATATCAGAATTTCAAATACTTCGCAATGAGCAAAGAACAATGGCTAACAAATTGTCAGAAATGGAGATGGAATTAAATGAACACAAGTATGAATTTTCTAACCTATATTTATTACTTATATTTTTTTATAAACTTCCTATTTTGCCTAGCATTATAAACAAGTATTAAGTAATATTTAATAACCAATTAATAAAATTGTATTACAATTCTAATCAAGATACAGGAATGAAAACTAAATAGTTTTTCTAATAAATAATGCATTGCATTGTGTACTTTAAGATTAACGTTTACTGAATTGGAAAAATGTCATTATTTTAGGTAAATGAAATACATGTATATATATATTCGATGTTTTAGAATTGTAATTGATACATTAAAAAATGTAGACCCTAAAAGGAAGTGCTACAGAATGACAGGTGGTGTTTTATGTGAACGTACTGTAGAAGATGTAATGCCTGCATTGGTGATAAACAAAGAACAGGTAAAATTTGTCTCATATTTTAGTTAGCATAATTAAAATTATGCATGTCCTTTTATATAACATATTATTTAAAAATTGTATTAGTACGAGACATAAGTAATGTGTTTCATAATTTATAGCTAGTGAAAGTTATAGATGCTTTAAATGATCAGTTAACAAAGAAAGGAATTGAAATAAATGAATTTAAAGAGAAGCACAATATTAGAATCAGAGGACAACAGGATGTACAACGACAAGCTGAAGATTCTAAAGAAGCAAAAAGAAGCCCAGTTGTTGTTAATTCATTGTTGAGCAATTATGCATAAAATCAAAATTTCTTTATAATGCATTTCATATTTACATTTAAATCACCCTTTGGCACTTATTTATTAAATCTTCTCAGAGAACATTGTACTTGAAATGTATAAATATTCAATTTTTTAATGATTGTGTACTTTATATAAAAAGGAGAATTGATTTTTTGTTTATTGATAATAGCATACAACTTTAAATAATTATTTTGGCCTTCTATAGCTATTACTTCCTATAATGTTTTTACTATAGGCTTACTATAGGTAGTTTAATGTATCATTGCAAATTGTGAGACAAGAAAGCATAAATTAGGGATTAAAGAATTATGGATTACTGTAAATATATATATATATATATATATATATATATATATATATATATATATATAAACTTATAGTAATTAGTTTAATAACTAATCATTTGATATTTGAAGAACGTCAGGCATCTACATTTACAAAAGAAAGTAATCCAAACTAAGACAAATATTAACTATAAAATATTTTCATTTGTAAGAAAGATAATAGAGTTCATGCATAGAAATTATTGGCAATAGATTTTATGAGTATTTGAATATAGCATAATAAAATTAATTTGTTTTTAATTTTTAATTTTTAAAGATATGTAACTATTCAATATTAAGATTATGTATACATTATAACAAATTGTATTATTAAATAATTATTTACGTATGACACAATTTTAATAAGAACAGAAATGTTTTATTTTTTAATAATTTTTTTTGTTTAGTTTTACAAACAGAAAATTTCGGATTGAATATAACAATATGAATGTTCAAGATATCAGGCATTTTAAAAGTATTTGTGCTTTTGTAAGATTAAATAAATGATTTTTCAATCATAAATGTAGTCTAACAAAATCTTTAACCAAAATGATTCAGTAAATCACATTTTTATAGATAATCATTATCTATGAAAATATGTAGTTTAATTTACATAATCAAAATAATTTACTAACACAGTTTAGAAATATTCTCAGATTTCTCAATAATCACTTTGCATTCTTTTTTCAACAAAATTTGTATTAATTGTTAGTAATATTATTACTTAATAATAATAATTTAATGATGAAAGTAAATAATTGTACAGAATAAATTTATTTTGTGAAATGAGTATTATATAATTTTTAAAAATATTTTATATGAAGAAATATAAACATACTGATTCAATAATTATGATTATCCATACAGTATAGACATAATTTTTATGTTTAATCTTGCTCTAAAAATTTTGCAGTCACAATTTCATGTATAAAAAATGAATTCTTCATTCTTATGAAGAACAATCTATTCTAGCAATAATATGTATAAACATTCAAACTTTCATTTCTTCATAAATTATATATGAATACAAATGATTATAGTTCATTAATGAATACTTTATAAGGAGTCTACAATTCATTATAGATAATAATTATTCTATGATTTTGCATATTAAGAGGCAGTAAGTAAGCATTTAATACAGTACATTCTGTAAATATAGAATGTATCTTTTAAGTTTGTCTACCATTTTTCAAGCATTTTACCTAATCTACTAAAGAAATGTTTTAAACAAAATGGATATTAAAATGTTCAAAAAAATGCTTTTTTTAATAAAAAATCAATCACCTTGACTTTTTAAAATAACACCATACATTTTTGACTTTATACAGTTGTAACTGATGTTAAAACAAATTCAACAATTTACTAAACTGTGATTTTAAATTCAGAAATTTATGTTTAATCAATGTAAATGTTAATGTGAAAAATTATTTTATTTTAATCAAATATATGTTCAAAATAAAAATAAGACTGTCAATCTTATAAGTTTATTAAACATATCCAATAATAACAAAAATGCTGTTTTGCATAACTTATTACAACAAAGAAAGTAAGTAAAGGTGATTATGAATTTTTATAAAAAAAAATAGTTTTGGGAAATTTTCAATATTAAAGTGAGTAGCCAACCGAAAGTTGACTAATGTTTGTTCAAAATATTTCTTTGGTAAATTAGAGGAAATACCTGAAAAATGGTAGTTAAGTTTAAAGGATACATTCTGTATAAAGGCACTATTTTATGTATTATATAAACACTAGTGTTCACGGTTCCATCTCCATACAGTGGCATCATCACAGACACATAATAAAACTGAGCCATCTCTACTTAAACTAGTTTGACGTATGGGGGCAGTGCATCTAGGGTGCTGAAGTGAGTAACAGCGAGCTTGTCCAGGTTCCTCGACTTCCAAGTCCCATACATATGTTTTGCCTACTTGATTCCCTAAAGCTATTGTACGTTGCCAAAAATCCATTGAAAATCGTATGAACCATATATCACATTCTTTAAATTCAAACCGATGTAAAACAGTGGCACTAGTTTCTCCATTACGCAGTTGAGAATCTTCAAGGCGTCCTGGTTTCCAACACACAATACAATTTTCACAAGATTTACTTAAAATAAAGTCGCCATACCATTTAACACAGTCAACATAGTTACGATGAACATCCCGTGTAGTAAAGTCTGGGAAATGTTGGAGTATAGAATCAAAAGGTCTTCCATTACGACTAGGATTGCAATGATAAGATTGCTTTATTGCTTCTTGCATATCTTGTTTATCTAATGACCATAACTTTAATGCATGATCCATACCACATGAAATAATACGTTCTCCTTTCATGTCAAAATCTGCACTTAGGACTTCATCTCTGTGACCTTCCACTCCACCAAAAATTGCGATGCATACATCAGTTTTTATATTCCATAACCTGAGGGCATGATCTTTTGATGCTGAGAGCAATATATTTGGATCTTTAGGATGAATTTTTAATTCATTTATTGCATGACCATGTCCAATATAGTGCTTAATGCAAGTCATAGTTACAGGACTAATGACCCTTACAACACCACGTGATCCTGCCACTGCCAGTAAAGGTTTTCCAGAGTCATCATAAGTCCAAGTACAAGTATAAAAATTTTCTTCCGGATCAGGATCTGCATAGCATTGGCGTAATCTAATATTACCTCCTTCTGGACATTCATAGATGCTTACACGATTGCTTCCTACAGAAGCAAATATTAATGGTTCACCTTCTTTTAAATGATGATTAAATTGTACTCCGAAGAGTGGTTGTCCATGATCTTCCTTCACACTACAACAATATTTGTACAGAGGTTTATCCGCGCATGATTTATATTTTGCTGTTTTACTTCTACGTCGACCTTTTCTTCTATAACGAGCACTGCGTGTAGGTGTATCACTGCGATGAGTACCAGCTGTTGAATTACTGCCAATACTGCATTCAGTTTCATCGCTATCATTTTCACTATCTTCTTGACTGGAGGTATATGTTTGACCCTTGTTGCCTGTTTTTTTCATTTTAATATGGAACGTACTACTTTAAATATCTTAAAAATAATATATCAGGAACCCAATAGTAGAAATTTCACTTGTTGTACCTAATACAACTTTTCCTAAGTTCAATATTCTATTACTTAATTAAACACAAATTTGTGGCTTCTGGAAAGAATATAGACATCGATGTAATATAATAATTATAGATTAATAATAAGAAAACATATGAACTTACAAAAATGTTAGCAGATTAAAATTAAATATGTTTGTCTCATATTTTTGATCATTACTGAGAGGTCAAGTGCATAATACTTCAAATTTCTTGCAGTTTAACAAACAGACAGTTTCATAAATTATTTAATTTATGTTAATTTCAACCTTAAATATTAATTTAATTTTATCTAAATATAATTAATTCTTCTAATTAAAATTATTTTAACTGCATTATACACTTACTTCAGATAAGGACAAGAATGATGAAATCAGTACCAAGAGTAGGAAAGTACTATTTTTTTGGCAATACGCACTTATGCACCACGGAATATCATTATTTTCCTTTTTATTTTCATCCTTCAGAAACTTTGTCATATAATTCTTCTGGTCCTATAACCGACATTAATCTTTAATGTTCTTAATAATACAGCCAAGTTTTCATTTAATATTTCAAACAACAACATAACCTTATCAAAATTCAATCTACACTATTTTTCTTAAAATGACAGAAACATATAGGAAAATTTATAAAATATTATAGTACTATGTGATTCAATTATGGGTAACATTTTTATTTATTGCAACAATGCAATTACATAAATGTGGCTACGTAAAATGCTACTACAGTAAACACAAGATAATCAACTCCACGTTTATTTTGTTTAAATTCACAAGTATATTAATGTCATAATCATACAATTTTTTACATTATAATAGAGATGAGGTTCGTTTTAATACAAGTGAAAATAAAATGAATAAAGGTTAAACCTCTTTTTTTATTTATATGGCAGAAAATTGCATACTATTCAATAAACCTAACATTTTTGTTTAAGGAAATTTGAAAAGATTTGTCTTTATGGACGATACGGAGCTTTGAGTGTTACATGCATTGAGAAGAAAACTAAACAATGAATTGGTGTTTACCAAACTTAGTGAGAATTCCCGCCGTATTTCATCTTTAGAATTATCAAATTCAAAACTTAAAGGCAGAAACTACATAATCGTTTACCGAGCAAACAGTGAATAAGTTTTATCGTCACATTAATATATACAAATTTTCGTTTTCGCCTTTTACTTAAGGAATGACAACTTCAATTTATATAGTTCAATTTTCTAATTTTCGTTTTCCTTCAATTTTATATTATACATAATTAGCATTAGATATATTGGATGTCGAAAAACTTATTCATACTACCCTAGATGCACAAAAACCGCCGAGTAGCGGTCCAATCAGCAACATTAATTGTTCTAGTTGAAAGAAATATGGCATACCAAACGCATTTCCTTCTTTTTGGCAAACTTCTAGTTGTTGCGCGACTAATATGCTAGATAGCGTTACTATAACGGTGATATAGGGCCACAAACTCACAAGTTACGAAACTCTATAGTATGCACAGTAAGTATGAAGGGAAATGGAGTAACATTGACACAAATTGTATAGCATAAACAAGAATATATTTCTACATAACAAACCAAAGTTACGCGTCGCGCAACAATGGCTAGCTGCAGTCGGATTACACGTTGCTTTCGTTAGAAAGATTTGATTTCATATCTTTTATATAACGCAACATTTTTTATTAGAATTTGTTTAATTACATTCACAATTTATCAGAAATAAAAGAAGCTTTGGTAACACTCAACAATTGGTCTGAACATCAAACATTATTAGTATGATATTTTCAAATTTGAAGGGAAGAGGAAGAAATTAATATAATAAATTCATATGTACAATGATAATCTGGATTTCATAGAAAATATATATTTACGTTATATTTTCATGTTACGTTGAATCCTCTGTCGAATTAAATACCGCGGTTAAGCGGTACCAAAACTCTACCGGAATTTAATCTTAAAACATGATGTATATTTAATGGAAAATAGTCTAATGCTTGAATTGAAAATTTATATACAAAGAACTGTTTTCTTTGCGAAAAGTACACACAAGTTTCGTTATGTACCTCCAAAACATGGTAGTTATCCATTAATTTTGATGTATGTACACTGAAAATCAATTCGGGGCATAACTTGGTATATACCTAATTTCGTGTATCTCTGCACGTTTTTAGATACGTTTTGTCTTGCGGGCACGAGGTGTCGCATCGAGCATGCACGTGGAGTCCCTTACATTCGTTCCCCTTCTCAAACACTGTTGCCGAGAACCGACGAAATAAACGAAGTCGCACGTGCCTGTTTCTTTAAATATTTTTCTCATAAAGTAAAAGATACAATAATTTTGACGGGAAACGATTTTTATTTTCACCATAACAATGAGTTAGAGCTTCGTTGGAATTTCGTTTGGACATGCCTGGTGTAGAGGGTTGGCTAGATAGATCAGTGACATTCTCAGTGAAGCTAGAATCGATGTGGTGCGACAGATAGTAATATGTTTTCAACGTGTTTTTTTAGCCTTATGTTATAACCACTTCTAGTTAAATAGCAGATAGTATGATACACTTATCGGAGCGTTTCTGCGAGTAGGATTCTAATAGAGAAGTTGTCGCTGTAAAAAGGCAACCAGCTTCAAGAAGCGAAAGTCGAGATTGACGTAAGCGTGTTTGCTCGGGTGGGAAATTAGTTTCTAGCAGTTCAGGTCTTGATAAAGGATTGGTTCTCCATTTCTATAAGAGCCACTTAATAAAAACAATAACAACAACAACAAAAAAAAGAAGATGGACAGCAACAACACACGCACACGTAATAGGAGTACCATACATACGTTACATGTCATACGATATGTATCACATAACACATTACACATACATACATCATATAAACATCACAAATACGACGTACACCGTAGTTTTAATGTCTGCTAATAACGTTATCACGGAAACATGTATCACAATTTGAGTTGCAAATCGTTAGCATTGATTTCTATCAATTTTCAGTTTTCAATTCTTCCAAATCCAAGTAGTGTTAACAATATATCTTCCTTTGTGAGAAAATTTAATTTTTCAGCCCACCAAAATGTGTCAATACTTTATCAAAAGATTTGTATCAGATTCTTTGAAACTTTTGACATCGGCAGTACCATTCATACAATGCCACACACAATTACCAAAAATCATCATACTTTGGAACAAAAATATAACTTTGGTTTCATACAAAAGTATGGGAAACAGAGTATTAAATATGAATTTCTTTCGATAGTTTATTTTTAATTTATTGAATGTCAAATTATTAGTATTTGTAATTTTGAGCTATAATTTATTAAACAATCAGCGTTTATCATAATGATCGATTCCCTTGAAAAGTTAACTATCATCATTCCTATTTTCCTTGATCGTAAATAAATAAAACATTTCGAAGATACGTCTAATTGTATACAAAAATTATTTTTATAAATTTGATAATAATAGAATTTGAAACAAAGGACACGTCTCTTTGTTCGATAGTTTTTGTTTCGTGAAATAAAGTAATTTCGAACATTATGGAGACGTTACACCTTTTTTGCACTTACTATATTTTGTGGTTATAATTGCTTCAACCTTTTATTGCTAATGCAATTGATGTTATGTAATAATTCAAAAATTTTGTAAATACACGAACAGAAAAAATTGTTTTTAATACATTTAAACGTTAATTTACCGAAATCTATCACGTGAAATATTTCTTCTATTTTTAGAATAACATAATGAAAAATGGATATCTTAGGCGAAAGTGTTAAGCAAATATTAATGTTATTTTCGTATTTAAGTAGTATGTAAGATTTAAACTAATAAAATAAGTTGCTAAATTCTTTTTAAGCTTGTTTGTGCAAACAATAATAAAAAAAAAAGAAAACGAAACTCAACTTAATAAAATGAAAAGGGTTAATATGTACTTAACTCTTCCACCTACATTGCATTATTTTCACCATATTGTACTATGCACATGCAAAATCGTACTTCTCTCACGAAACATTGTTTTCTTAATTCTATCTGAAGAAGAAATATTTCGGGTAATAAAATTAGGTAGAACATCTTGTATAATTACTTATAACAGTTAATTCATATTCACAAAATCATAGTTAATATTGTATAAAACTGTTATTTTGGATAACATAAAAATGAACGTATATATTAATCTAATAATAGGTCGACTTGAAAATAAAAAAAAATATGTTACTACTACGACTATATTAAAACTTAACAACGGAGTAATATACATTAAATAATCATGAGCATAAATAGTAAATTAGGAAAACAGGTAACAGACAAAGCAAGTGGTAAACATAATACAAGTGTAGGATAATTTCTGCGAGATCAAAATGTGTTACGTGACATAACCCAGTAAATATCACGGATAATGAAATTGTTAAATCTTTATATTACAGACATTAAGTGAAAGTTGTTAGTAAACGAACATAAATTTCATACTAACTGTCTACGATTTTCGATTACCAATGGAAGTTTTATTTGAATTGGTAATAATATACTTTTAGAACAAAGTCTTCTCTAAATGTGATTTTGTATAATTTAGTCTTACACTTAATCCTTTTGGATGAGAAATTAAACGAATGATAAATAAATTTGGTAACGACGAGTGAGAAATCATAGAAAACCAATCTGACAAGAACAATGTTTAATTATTTTTGTTGGTATTGAGTGTCACGTCCAAAGGTTCGTCGACAGTTTGCGAAGGACTGAATTCTTGTTGAGGCAGTTGATGAAATAAAGTTGAGATCGGTTTGTGTCGAGGTGGACCTTTCACAGTGAGGTCCATCTCAGCCTCTTGGGGTCTATCTCTGACGGTTAGGTTTGTATCTCTTTCTACTGGACTACCACATATTCTTGGTGGGGAGCCGCAACCGCATTTCATTCTTTCTGGAGACTTTTCACAGGACACCGAATATCTGAAACACGGAGTTCACTTTTTATTTCTTAATTTTATTATTTAAAACTAGCATCTTATGCCCAAAAACTTATCGAAGTATATTTTGTATATTTTGCATATTTTGTATATTTTTTTTTGGATGCAGACTCTTTTTCTTTTTATCAAAATATATATTGGCTTTTCAGAATAGGTCATCCTTTAGGCTGAGAAGTTGTTTTCGTAACGGAGAAATTATAAAGAAATTTTTAATTTGTAAATTTTTGCTCCTGGTTATTTCAAGGAGCTATTTCAAGATTAACATCACAACGAGCTGTTCAAGATTGCGATGCATGCTGTTTCGATTGTTCAACTCATGCACTTGGCTGACTGTACCACTCGTACACTGTATCATTTGAATGAAGTCTGTAAACGAAATCGACAGGTCTCATAGCTGTTCCTGGTGTCATTTGTACTTCTAGAACAGTTTTACTGACCCACTCTTGGCCAATGACACTTTTTCCATAATAATCAGATTTATAAATATCTGCTTGCGTCTTCTTTGATTATTTGTGAAGTAAAAGTGTTATTGTTCGATGGAAACCACGAGAAGGTGGTGGGTACTTCTTCCATCAGGAGGGGATCAGTGCAGGATAGAGAGGACAGTAGTAGGGATCATGTAGAATGGTAGGTACACAGGTTGCAGACGAGGATTTGATCGAAACAATTGTATAATAGTGTGCTAAAATAACATTATTTTCATCAAACGAACATCTTCTGTGATATTGGCGCAAAGGTATAACAGATTTTAACTAATTGGTAAAAATGCTGTAAGCTAAAGGCGAGTTCTGTCTATTCATCTTGTCAAACATAATCAAACAAGAAGTTAGTGAGAGATAAATCTTGGTGTATAAGAATCTATTTTTAAACGAACCCTGTAAATTCTGTGTAGTGCAAATTAACAGCTCTTTCAATTCTATGTTCTCTTACCACATGTAGTTGCAAAAAGATGATATTCAGGTGCAATACCGAAATTGCTACGGTCGTGCGATAAAATAAAATGTTCTATTTTTATATCGTGTAACCGTTTCGTCGGAAAAATAAATTATTATTTAAATATTTTGTGGAAGCACATTGGTGAGATAGTTCGCTAATCATTTTTGTGAAACAGCTTTCATAGAGTGATTTGAAGTTTTAAAAACTATAACGAAGTTATGTCTGCCTGATATTTGCTGTGTATCGTAAAATAACGAATAGTAATTTTTCTGTTACATCGATGATAATTTTCTATTTCATTTCGAAGTACAAAGTTGTCATTTACGGCAACATTAACTGTTACAACAAATTCACCGATATCTATCGACTCTTCCATTTGATTCGTATACGAACTTTATGTTCTGGTGAATAGAGGGACAGTACAATGAAAACTGAATATACTCGCGTTAAAGCATTATACACAGAATAGGAAATTTTGGGTGCAGTCCTTGGATAAATTAATACATAGCGGGTCGATAAAACTGTTCTAGCGCGTTGACTGTCACGAAATATATTCGCGCACGAGTTCCATCAGATTATGGTTTTGCGGGTCCCGCGTTCGCGTACGACACACACACAGCTAGATTATTCAATAAAAAACTTGATCGCATTTAGAGAAACTATCAATACCAAAGCGTAATTTAATTTTGATTTCCATTAAATTATTAGGTTGTTCGAAAAGTCATTTCGTTTTCCAAAATGGAGAATATATAATTTAATAAAATGTTTGTACACTCTAAAAAAATCGTGTTTCATTTTCATCAAAAAAGAAAAAAAAAACGAAATGACTTTCCGAACAACCCAATAAATTACCAAGTAGATGTCTTCGTGTTTAAAAACCTCGACCACAATTGTCACTCACAATGCTTATACGTTTGTTCTTCTATACGGTATGAAGGAAGTGGAAAGAAGATGTAAGAAGAAAAAGTAAGAACGGGAGGAATGCGTTTCGTGTTAGGTTTGCTGTGGAAATCGTCGATAAGGCTTTTTAACAGACCTTGTCTCAGTCGCCATGACATCCGGTTGGTCGAGGATTGTGTACAGTTTCTTTCAAGATGGATGCTACAACCGAGGATAGGGTGATTTCTCGTATGGAAATAAATGGAAAATGTGGGATACAATCTTCTCGCACGGAGCGTTGTTACTTAGAAAATCGATTTTGAAATTTCGTTGGGTACGAGTGCTATCGAAAGATCATTATTTCTATTTGTGTTTGTGTTTGCACATGTTGACGAGGGTACGGTTCGGTACGAAGCTCAAGTGTCTAGTTTTGGCGCGAATGAAGGTTATCAGACTTTTCAACGCAACCTTAGTAACGCCTACGGCTAAACGAGATCTAGAGGGACTGCCATCTATTGGCCGGTGCATCGCCTTGTCTCACATGCATGCAACTAAGCTGTACACAGACGTCAACAAACACTCGAAGTGGGACACAAGAGAAAACTGAATCCGTTTTCTGTGTCGAGCAATATTCATTTCATTCTGGGTCGAGACCTGCATCGCTAGCCTTTCAACTGCTGCGCTCGAGTATACTCGAGCGCGGGTAAGATAATTATTCTAGATGCTCAAGTTAAAGGAAACATCAGGTATATTAACTTTCTGGCTTTGCGGGAAATTCTGTACGATGTTTTAATTCTTTACCTCATTTTTATATGTATATATATATATATATATATATACTTGTAAGTATACTTGGCAAAAAAGAAATTGTAGAATTCACTGATTAATTCAGTAGTGAAAGGGCCAGCGGTTGAATCGTTGGTTCGATTCATGATACCTCTCCAAATCATAAATCTGGGTTTCTATTTAACGAGATCGATATATGTACTTACAACTAGTTAAAACAGATAACGTCATACCACCGTCAACATTTATAAACATCAACACAAACGATAGGCAACGCGCTAACCGAACCGTATTTAATCCCATACAGGTCTCATGAATTTTCAAAGTTGATTTTCTCGAAGATGAAAACTGAATACAATTATTTTATTCCATATTTGCGATTAATTTCAGGAGAATGCGTGTTTCGTATTATAAATAAGAGAGAGCAAAGAAGATTGTACGAAAGACTATAGCTTATTGCGCTACATGACCTACGTAATCAATTTTTATTTGATAGGAAACTTGATAAAATATAAATACTTTGTAAATACTTGGTAAAATCACTTTTAATCGGTTAAGTAAAACCATCACTCACAAATGGGTCTCTGTGGAAACTCACGCGTCATCCAGATGTGGGTGACAGTCAACGTATTAAATGTTTGAATTATATTTATATTTGAACAGCTATGAGATTTCGTTTGCAGACTTCAGTCAAATACGTATGCAAACAATTAGTCGATTGTTGCAGCCAAGCGCTTGCTTTAGTTATCTAAAATAGTTCGCACTACTGCGTTTGTTCGAGTTTGTGCAAATTATTTCTATCGTATTTCAATTTCGTAACTTTACATTTGTTATAATCAAAGTTCATCATTTTTTAAAGTGTTATCTATTGACAAAGTAGCTTTTGGGAAAATTATTCGGTAGTGGTACGGAAAGAGGAAATGCTGTGACGAAATATAAAAGTGAGCTTCGCTGACCTATTAAATAGGTTCATGAGCTGCATAGAGTTTTTTAATAGGAAAAACAAAATCGATGTTCTGAACATTCGAACCGATGCGATTAAAATATATTCTAACTATAACGAATTAATTACAAAGTTTAAATTTTTCTGCGCATAATACATTCTTGAACATTATTTCTTCCCAAGTGGATCATTGCGGGTGTCCTGACTTCGGTTATGTTAAAGTATAATACATAAGAAATTATCACAGTATAGCGCGTGAGTTACTTATAAGACACGCTTTTGAAAAAGCTACAATGTGTAAGATAGCTGTAAGGTAAAAATTTTAGTGTAAAACGTAGCTGTAATATACAGAGTGGCTCTGCAGCGAAGTCTACAATACAAGTCGTTAATTAGATATACGCTTGCGATTTTCGTCTAAAACAACCCTCTGCAAGCCTTTGAACGGGCAATGACTGCTACGCCGTTGCTCCACGATCTTGCTCAAGAGTGGAAGAAGGTACAAATTTATACAATGCATCTCGGGCCCCAAAGTAAACGCAGTCCCATTGCTCGACTCGGCCAAGAGTCCCGGATCTAGCATATCGGACGCGACTTGAGCGATGTCGTTTCTACTACTGAGAGTTTCGGACCTCGAGTGCAGGACACATGGATCATTTCGCGCTCCGAACAGTGTCGCAAGGCTTATTATTCAACGGGGTTTTGCGTTAGCGTAAACTTGCGGTACACACGGTTACAGAAATTTGTGCCAAGTTAGGGGAGTACGGGCAGCTTGACGCTACCCCCACTCCTTCTTAGTCCGTGTCTTGATCGTGCATGCTAAGGCGCATGGCGACTGCGCGACATACCTGCGCAGTATCATTCTGTCGCTGACTGCACAACGGTGCGGCTCGAACCTTTCGAAACATGCGATTCGGTGTTGTCCAAGCGTGACCTCGTGAGACCTCCAGGGTTTTGGTTTTCTCACTATCGTTTGAACGCAACACTGTATACATTGTACGTAGCGCGTGTTAACTTTCTTACATTTGAGACGATGTTCTTTCATGACTGCTTCTTATAATGTATGCGATACCATGTGTGGTAGGTGGTGAGTGGGGAGGAACAGTTACGAGAGGCCCCCTACGTCGGACAGCGTTGATCTAATACAGGATAATTCTCTCGTCAGTGAATTCAAAAGCAGCGATAATCCCGTGTTTCTATATCGGAGACGATTGTGTGGGTATATTTTTGAACTTTCTACGATACAATGTTGTCGTCGACTAACCGATAATGTAAAAGCGATACCAATTTCTTCATCGATAGATCTGTGTATACGATCATGAAATTATCGTTGCGGTATTTAGGTAATTTTATTTATTCATTAGCGAGTGAATTACCCTGTATAATCAGGACTAAATAATGTATTTATTTATGTGCGAAGGATCACACGAATCGTGTACAAATTTCTGTAATCGTGTGTCACACATGTTTGGGAATAGATCTTAATTCATTTTCAGCTTTGTTCATTCTTTACAGCCAACCGAACCTACCTCCCTGACTTCCGTCGGGTGGTGCAGACGTATTGAGTTCTTTGTCGACGAATGACTCATCTAAGAACTCGAACGTACTTCATAATAAATCTTATATTTTCGTTATCACATCAATTTCATTCTAATGTTTAAGACAATATTTTTAAAAAGTTAAATCAGAATGGTGCCCCCCCCCCCCCTGTCTTTAAGTCCTTGAAAACGCACAAGAGTCAAAAATGCAAGTACTACAGTGTTTACGAAATAATGGACATAGATAAGTTTGTGTCTTTAATATTCATCGTTATATAATATAACATTTATTATGATATGAATAACCAAAGTACGGTAAGAATGCAGGTGTCATATAACTAATCATGTTTGCAATAGAGAACCAACAAAATATTAATATAATGATGTTAATAATTTACAAAAATTTAAGTATATCTGTAATTATTGCGTATACATTTGTATTCTATTGCATTTCGAAGTCATTGATCTTATCTTGTAAACGACTTTAACAGATGTTATTTTTTCAAAATTCTTTTAACTTTAACTAACAATTTAATAACAATAGGATTATCGAATCTCTTGTACTTTCTATAATATTGTAAATTTTTTGAATATACATAGATGATTATGACCGACTGTATGTTTCTATGTAAATAATCTAATTAGAAAACTTATTAAGATAATTTACTATTTATGTATAATTAAAAATGTCGTCAGGAGACAGTATCTACATATTGTATGAAGAAATTTAAGGAACCCAAACACGAGGAAAGCATAAACTTAGTTTATATGCATCTATATATCTTTGTATTGGAAACCCATTGAAGGCGACTGTGGAGGAATCCCTGCGTGTAGACCCCGGTTTGAGTCAGTTGCTGTATGACGTAGAGTGAGCACGTACATGCTTCTATAGTTGAGTTACTTTATTTGTAATATTTTATTCAATACTACTGCTAAATATTTTGTGAGTAATTAAACCACCCAACACAAAATTCTTGTAGCCTAAAACATGAAAATTTTTTTTTGGAATATTTACTACTTTTGTTAACGATTGTATATTGTAATTTCGTTAATTTTGCGCGTCTAAATTTTTACCAAGGTTTAATTTTGTTATTTAGTGGAATTCCGGTATAATATTTTAGGAACATATTTTTAAAATATAATAATTTCTATTTTTAGAGAGAGCCAATCTTATTAGCTTCAATTTGAAATAAAATCGTTATCTACCCCATTTTCAAGTGAATTGACGGTTTCAATATTGTTACTTGAAAACGGGAAATATTGTATCGAACTTTATGAAAATGTACTAAGAATAATGATCTTTTGTTTACCCTCCCAATGAGAATATTTTCTTTATCAAGTACCTTGCGTTTGTAGTCATTATATATACAATCATTAACAATATAAACGATTGATAATTATTGTTAATTAAAAGTGACAATATTTAAAATTCTTTGATATCCAATTAATCATTTTTCTGACTCTTACATACCTTTATAAAGAAATACCAACTTATTTCTTTAATGTTGAATGAATCAAAATAAGTAGAATTTATATATTTTGCATAGTATGATTGATCTTCCATATGTTGAATAAAGTTATCTTTCAATGGATTTTTTTACCGTGACAGTGCTTGATATAATAAAACTAATGGTAAACTGTTTTAGATGTAGGGGTACATGTAGAGTTTTACCTTCCGTCGACACATCCAGCCGACGGTCCCAGATGCGAGCAATGAAGCACACAAATGGGATTGAATTTTATCGTTTTTAAATAAAAATTAAAACACACATTTGTCGTTATATTTTTACGAGAGAATTAAAAACGAATCGGTGAAAATTTCCCGATAAAAATAAGTTTAAACAAAATTCCGTGACGCCAATTTAATACATAACAGTTTAATTTTTGAATTTATATTTTGTTTTAAATTTTAAATATTGAAATGCAGTTGACAAAATATTTCGAATCAATTGAATTTATTCTGAAAACGTCTTGAAATATATTTAATAAATAATAATTTATTCCTTGCGTTTGTAATTTATTTAAAATTTTAAATACTCTGCAGCTATTGACGGATCTTTGTTATTTCACAACAATTCACGTGATTTGGTGTGTCAGGTTAGTCCCATATATATTGGATGTTTCGTATTATCGGTTAAATCTTACGAGACTTTTGGGATCCTCTCATTGTTGTTTAAACGCAACACTAACTACGTGTTGTGCACGGAGCCTCTAAGCTTTCTTACGACGGAGACGCTATTTATTTAGCTTGTTGTGACTGTCTTTTTAGTGTTGCGCGGAAAGAATGGGTGGAAGGGGAAGTCGGAGAGTGGAGGCCCCTACCCTGAACAACTTTGATTGTAGATAGTGATTCTACGCTACGTTGTGTAGCTAAAATACTGCCATCTAGTGTCTCAGCTGTGCAACAACTAGAAGCTAATCGAAAAGAAGAAGGAAATGGATCTCCATTGTTCAATCAGCAACAATTAACAGACCCCTGCGCGTATGAACGCTATTGAAGTCATTGAAGTTTTATCTCCACTATACCGTTTGGTTACCATACTCTTTTCTTCTCATGTAAATCGCGATGTCTGTCTTGCGACTAGAAAGAGGATTTGATCAAACTAACAGTCACGTCTTGTACGATTCATCATAGTTAATGCCGCGGTAGTTAATGTCCCATATAAACATACTACGATGTCAGCAGAGAGCAACATTGCGTAAGAGGTTCTATTTGATATGAAAAAATGTAGAATGTTTAACATTATTAAAAAGATAATCTACTTTTTAATAATACCTTTCAATATACCTTTTACCGAACTTCTGGATCGTCTTGAAACTCGAATTTTGTAGAAAATATTTCAAGAACTAAGTTGGTATTTCCATTAAAAGCGTCTCAAGTACGACAACAGTGCGTAAGAGAACAAAAAAAATTAACGTTTCTTGTATGTTGTTGCATCGCGTATTGTTTCCAAGTTGAAGCAACTGTTACAAAGTTGTATCTCGAACCGGGACATCAGTATCGAACGCAAACCGATGATTATGATCTGTTTCACTCGTCGAGCACGAACATTTTACGCTTTAATACGATGTAGATTTCGCTTCGTGACTGAACCAGTAAACTTTGGACATGAGAAAGTAATCGAAATCTGCGGTATCAATCTCGACTAGAATGTGAACTAAACTTAACGTTATTGATATAGAAATATATTATAGTAGTTACCCATGGGGAGGTGGTAGAATCCTGTAATCTCTGCAAACGGATACAGCCGGTGTGCCCAGTATTTTGTCAGTGTTGATCGATGCTAATGGTGGTCCGTTGCTAGTGGTAGCACTCGATGGTGGTGGCGGTGGTGGTGGTGGTGGTGGTGTTCCTGCATCATGACGTTCCAAGGATGCTGTAGGTGGTGGTCTTAGAAGTAAGGGCGCCGCGCTGCCTAACCCTAAACACCGCATTCTCCATGCGTCCTGTAGCAGTTGCAGTCGGGCCTGTTTCCGCCATTTTGCTCGTCGATTTTGAAACCAAACCTAAAACAACGATCGATCAATCCTGTCCTCTTAAAACGGAACGGTGTTCGAGATCATGTTTCTCTTACAAATTTTACATTTTCTTAAAAAAATTAATCAACGAGTTTCATATTTTTCTTATACGTTTATACTTCCTATCAGATTCTAATGGAATTACTTCTTTGTTTTTTTATATTTACGCGCAATAAACATCATAAATCCGACTCAACCGAAATGCGCAAAATTACTTGTAATCTAACATTACATTCGCAAAGTTTCCCTTGTGAAACTCTTTATTGTGTAACAATTACAAACACTTTCCACGAGTTTAGAAGTTTATTACGTCGTAATTTTGATAAAATAAGAATTGTTGAGATAATCTCACGAGTGACGACAGCTCAGTTTGTCTTATTATCCGAAAATATTTTTTCTTCGTGTTCGTATAAACTTTCGATAAAGCGTTGCCATTGATTGTTCTTTTCCTTGCAAAAAATAGTGAGTAATGCAAATATCTCAAATGTAATTTTCCATAATTAAAAAATTTTAATAACATTGTACACATCGGTGATTTTTGCTTTCGAGTGACACAATGACCGTCGGTTCACTCGAGAACGGGGCACGTAGCAATTCTTATCTCGAGCTGAGGTTGAGGGTCGCGCGCGCCGTCGGGCGGGAAAAGAGAATTGAGTATACCGAGAGTGAGCGAGATGCAGCAACAGCGAGCGAGTCCCGCACTACATTCACTTTGTGCCGAAACTTCAAAGCGAAACTGCACACGCACCGGTCAACCATTAGCACTGCGTAACAATTATTATACTTTCGGTTATATATTCTTATGAAATTCTATTATCGATAGACTGGTAAAGTTTTTGCCGATGAAAGTGAATCGAAACACTAATTTCGAAACGTATTTGTGGAATTCAAAAGTGATTGAAAATAATATAATTAAAAATAATCCGAATAAGGTTTAAATCCATAATGTTTGGATTTATTTTCGTCATGAAAACTTAATCGATCTCATTGCTAACACTCTCACGAGGATGCAACGAAAAACAAACATTTTAATTTTCATTAATAGATTAAAATTTGTCGATTGCATGCGTCGACGGTTATTTACAATAATTAGTGTCAAATGAACCCAATGTTACGATAAAACGTTAGCAGTTGGAAGAATGATTTTATCATAAACCAAATAAAAAATATATATTATTGGGTTATTCGGAAAGTCATTTCGTTTTCTATAATGGAGAATATATAATTTAGTAAAATGTTTATACACTTTAAAAAAATCGTGTTTCATTTTCATCAAAAAGAACGAAATGACTTTCCGAACAACCCAATAGAATAACAACCCACTAACAAAGAATAAGTATTTGGTGTAACGTTGTTGTACGTGTATAAAATTCTATTTTAATTTGTTTGTGCTGTAAAATGAAAACTGTATCCTTCGGGAACAAAAATTAGGGCAAAAATGTTAAGAAGAGTATTGAAATAAGTTTGCGATTGGACTCATTTTCCATCGGGAAACCTTCATCAATCCATTGACGAGACTTTAATGAGACAGTATTCTCGTTAAAGTATAATGAAAAATATAAAAATTTTAATTTTCAGTAGCAGAAGACTCATTCCGGACGTAGCTTTTAATTATCGCGTTATTAGAAGATTTCAATTTCTCTAGTTCCCTGCACCATTATTTTGCACTGTATTCGTTTGTTCATAAAACGAGTTGGGCATCTTAACGTAATGTTACATTCCGCATTGGATTTCTCTGATTGAAAAAACAACGAATACAGAACAAACTAAAAGTTTAGGGCGTCAATTACCGATTCTCGGTTGGCTATCCACAACTGCGATCTGCAGTGCAGATTCTGCATCATATAGTAGTCAAAGACTGATCATTTTCTTGCTCATTATGCGAAGCAAGTGTTATTACTCCCCTTTTGTACAATTGCGTCAATATGGTCAAGTTTATGGCGCTCGGTATAAACCCAGTAACAGTGGTTCAGCCAATTAAAAATATACAACCCGTTTCGCATTACTCTTATCACGTACCTCCTTCTCGATTTATCTTGTTACCTGTAAAAGCACTTGGCAGCTTTGCATCATTATAGCTGTGACCTCACGACACGTTAGCTCAAGTTCTCCGAAACATTCGTAAAATGGACAAAATTCATTTCGAACGAGAAATAATGAACAAAATATGAATAAGTCGGTGAGCTTTTTTTTTAGAAAGAAATTAAAATACGCGGGACACGTTAAAAAGAGAAAAGAAACGAGAACGAAATTGTGAGCGAAACATTTTTAACGGAGAATTTAAATCTATTTTGAAAATGTTCAATGATAATGGGAGTCACTGGTTTGCGACAGAAACCATAATATTCGTCTTGGGTAAGGACCGTCGTTATTCAAGTGTATAAAGAAACGTATGTTTGGTGGAACAATTATAGTAATCCACTTACGTTACTTTGGTCTATCAAGCGACACCCGTGTTGGGTACAGACTGTTAAATAGGGTTTTGGCTGCGTGATTACGTTCTGTTGGTTACAAGAAGGGTCGTGACAAGGCAGGGGCAGAAAGGGCACGTGCCCCTAAGGGGCGCCAACAGGGCGTTTTTAAAGGTAAACAAATTAAATTAATTATTTTAACACATTAACGTTCCTTTAGCCCGTGAAAATCATTTTGATCTACTTTGGTTTTTTTTCAAACTTTAAAAATGAAAATTTGTAATATATATATATTAGGAAGGCATAGTATACTTTAGAAAATGTACCGTAAAATATGCTTTACTATTATTTTTCATTTATTGTCTATTTATCTATGTATTTATTGTTTACTATCTATATGTGTATTTACTTATTATGTAACACTTTACTATCGTATTTAAACACCCAACCCAGTTCTCGTGTATACTGTGTATGTAACAATATTATGTATGCATGTGCTCCGCGGATCACAGAACAAATCACACTTAACACAGAAAAATCACACTCGTCACAAAAATATGATGCGTATAACGTGTATCAGAAAAATACTACACGCAACATTAAAATACACGCGTTACACATACCGCACGTTACATACAACGAAACACATTACCACACAAATGTTACCCACCTACAGACAATTTATCAATAAGCAACGACTGTGCAAAAAATACTTTAGTATAATACTAACTCAATCGTTCAAAGATCGTAAACAATACAGAAGAATGTACGTAAGTTTCGAGTCATCTTTAATTTAAACAAATAAATAGAAAATGAATGTACTCTAACTGTACAACAGGAAGAACACTTTCTTAGTAAATTAACATCCGGAGTATTAATTTTTAATACAATTGCTTCAAGACAGATGTACTTTTCCAACTCACGTATGGAAATTGGAAATGACTGGAAAGAGTTTTTCAAATAAAATAACACAACGATGTGATAACAATGGAAACCAATACCTTACTGTAATCGTTTGTTATATTATTAATTTCTTGTATTTTATTTTTGATTTCCTTCACTTCTGTGCATATACATCGATTCTACGCATCCAGCAAAAATATTAATTATATATACGTGCTTCTATAATAAAAGAAGTTAAAATTGAAATTTCAGTTTAGCATATATGCAGAATAAGTGTATAGAGTACTCAGGGTGTTTTCTAATATGCTGGATGTATAGCAGAGGTGGATTCAGGACACAAAAATGAGAAAAAAGTTCATATAAACATATGTCCAATATGACCTTGTTTCCGATTTACAGCTTCTTTCGTGTTTTAACAAGTATTTGCTCACCTTCAAAGGAACTGTTCCAAATAACCCCCTCTTGCTTGAATACAAGATTAAATGCGTTTTATCCTAGATTGACTGGCATGTTTCAACAGTATTACTTGGATTTGCTGGCAACCTTGTTCAACAGGATCACGAAATACGGTAATTCCTGTTTTCAAGTGACAATTTTTATTCCGGATTCAAGTAAAAGAATTTTCTCCTCGCTGAATACGATTATGTAGCGTCAGTGATCCAGATTTTGTCACTTGAAAGCAGGAGTTACTCTATCTCGACATTAATTACGATTCAGATGCTCCACAATCAATAATTGAGCGAAGTTAGGTCCGTAGATGAAATTATCGTAGATGTCATTCATCTCCCAGGAAACAATTCATTTAATAAACATCTAAAGAACATTTCGAGCGTTCCCTTTGAAGACAAGTAAATGTTGTACTTGTCAAGTAAACTTGCCGAAACACGAAAAATCTCTAACTCCGGGAAAAGATCATGTCGATGATAATTGTGTCACAGAGAAAAATGTTTTTCCAAGAGAAATTACGGAATTCGGAAATTCAGACAATTTCGAAACATTGTATTCAAATAGAGTAATTCACCCGTAACGCAAAACTATTTTTTGTTGGTGCTATAATACGGTTCGAGGGGGTAAAAAATTCTCCCTTGAAAAAAAATGTAAATTTTTCGTTTTCGCAGAATTGTCGCAGAATGGTGAGCGATATAGAATGAAAGTTTAAAGCAGAAATTGTATTATTTTTTGTATAAAAAAAAAATTCCTACTAATAATTATCGAAAAACTCATGCTTTTCAGGTTATCCCAGTTATTAATCATCGCCAGTTATTCTGCGAAAAAGAGAAGTTTGCATTTCGGATGAACGAACTGAAATTAATGAAATTGTGTTTCTTTCGATAAAACTAGAAACGTAATAATATAAAACGACAAAGAAGTACCAGTAAATGTTGTTATTATTATTAACTAGTATATTCCAGTAACGAAGAATCAGTTGTAACTATTCGTTTTCACGACAAAATTTAACAGGGTTTTCTCTAATAAAATGTACCAAATTGAATTTGATTATTATATCGTAACTAAATCACTACTAACGAAACAAGAATATCATTGTTAATTATGACACTTAGCTATTGTAATAATTATTCTAAGGACATAGTTTAAAAAAATTATGCATATTAACCTGAACACGGGCCTCTGAGAGTGCAATTCTGAGAGCGACTTCTTCCCTTAGAAAAACATCCGGATAGTGCGTCTTCTGGAAGAGAGACTCCAATTCCTGAAGCTGTTTTGGAGTAAAAGTCGTCCGATTGCGTCTCTGCTCAAACATAATTAACAATAATTAATGACGTTTCATTAATATCCAGTGTCCTTTTCCAATGATCTTAAACAATATTCAATACCGACATATTATCTATGATAAGTCGGTAATAGTATTGGAAAAGTATAAAAATGGTAATTTGTAATTAAATTATTTTACAGAATTTTAACGTAATACTACAAGATTCCAACGTGATTACGTAGGTAATAGTTTAAATCTTAATTCGTTTTTAAAAAAAATGAACTTAATTTTTTTCGTCTTCTTCATTATAGTTGTGTAACACGATTACGTAGACTAGATAGTGTACTCTTTTTCATAATGTATGTTTTCATTTCTAAAGTTGAATCACATTCTAAATACCAAATCGTATGTAGGTAATTAGTATGGTTTCTCGAGCAGTGCATATTCTTTAAATTTCTATTCAATTTGATTATTCGAAGATAGCTGAGTGTTACTATTTGTAGATTTTTGTTAATATACGAAGCTTCGTTTTCGAGGAAATCGATTTTGAAATTTTATCTGGTACGCGTGCGCTTGTTTTTCCTTCCACTTAAAAAATCTTGTCGAAGGTTACTTGCATTTTTGTTCGTATTTATTGCATTCAGTAATTGAGAATACATTAGAAATTACAACGTTCACTTTTGAAGATTTTTACTCTATTAGCTTAAAAATTGTAATAAAATTAATATAAGTAAAGTTTTTTAGGTGTTTAGTTTCAATAACAATTTTTGAAAAACGTGCATTAGGACTTTGTTTAGGGAAGAGAGTACCCAGTAATGCGAATTGCAAATTAAAAAATTATAAACATACACAGTAAAGGTTACGAAATGAAAACAAACAATACAATAAAATTACTCGAAACTTATTTCTTGCACAATATTGACTTGAAAATGAAGTTTTTGAGATTGTTGAAAACGTTGTTCAGTCTAACGTATACATATTTAATTAAGTAAAATTTGTATCATTTCTACATTGTGCCTCTAGTTCTTCAAAAATTAAAACAATCTTTCAATTTTCTAATTCGACATTTGTGTGAATTTATGGAAAGACATTAAAGTAATATCATACGTATGTCGTTTATAATAAGCTGATATATAACTTTTGTTTAATCCGGTTAATTTAATTTGGGGAAAATCTTTATTGTATCGCACATTTTATGAGTTACTATATATTCTCAAATGAAAATGTGCTCAATGTGATGATTTCCTTGTATGAAATTTTGTAATATCATTCTCGTCTATATAATATTCGCTCTTTTAGCTGGTATTGAGATAAATTCGAAGAGAACTACAAAACATTACTGCAAAAGAATAATATTGCGATGGGATTGAAGAGAACATGAAATCAAAATCGATGAAATCCCCCTCCTCTACCCTTGAATTTGCTTCATCTGTTGCACATCCGTAGATCTATGTGACCGTCATTAATTCCTGATGTTTATTTTCCTCCATGTCCATAGGGGGCGGAGCAAAAGGGAGTGAAAGTGAAAATCAAAATAAAGGCATAACTTTTGAACGATCAAAGATACTTTAATGCGACTTGCGTTCAAAAACAGTAAAAAAATCACCACTTACAGATAATATACAGATTTTACAGTTTATCGCTATTCTGCACAATATATATCAATTTTTTTCTCGATTTACTCGACTAAAAGGAATTTGTGCTAAATTGTTGTATTAAAGACCAATAGGAATCGATTTTCATAAATAAATTTTGTTATCCTGGATACTTTGTTCGATGTTCTTTCGGATGATACAAATTGAATGTTGGGAGAGTATTTGTACGTTGTAACATTTGATTCGTACCGCGGAAAATGTATATAAAACAAAAAAGTTTTTAAATTTCATTTTTAATAATCTCTGTTACCCGCGCTTGTGTTGTAAAAGGAATCGTTTAAGCGTGATATCGTGCATTCAATAATTGTCAATGCCCACAACCCTCTACCCTGTCGTTAAAAATGTTTCGTTACGTTGCAGTTTATATTTTAAGTTGGGCTATCCCATAGACGAGCTCCATGTTTCATCGTAATTGGTTCAGCTGTTTTATCATGGTGCGTTAACAAACATGTAGGCAAAAGTTGTTTTCATCTCGGTTACTATCGATTTTACCAAAAATATGTCTGGAACAAAAAGGTTTCCAAATTTCATTTGTAACAATTTGTGTGACGTGTGTTTTTGCTGCAAAAGCAACGTTACGCAAGATATTGTACACATTTATTTATTTAGAGCCCCTTACAACACTCTCTATTCTTCCTGGCACAAAGTTTGCAATGTTACGTAACTTATATTTCAAATTAGAAATATGTATGTATACGTTTCAAGTTCTGTCACGATTCCTTCGGTTGTTTTTTTATAGTGTTGCAGTAAATGGACAATTGCGTTTTATTTAAATAGATTTCGAGTTATTTGAACAATTGTGTAACCGAAGAATTTTCGAATTTCCATTTCTTCGATAGAAAATCCAGTGCAATAATATTTGGATAAAGAGGACGTCGAATAGACGTGCAAGACTATTCTAAAGATAATTAAGTTATATATAAATCTTGCTTAAGTATACGCGCGGGGGTCCACTAGACCATTCTTGAAATATAGTAAGTGTTGCTGTCCAACATGGATTAAATGTTTTTCAATTGAATAAACCGGAAAAATTAAGTATACTATTTACAGGACAACGATAAAGAGAAAATGGTATCTATTCATAATTAAAAAAAAAAAGAAAAAAGAAAAGCAAAGTCGGAGTTTGGCAAACTGCCGCGCGCCTACTTAGGGCTTGAAAGTGATTGTAGCATTATTCTGATTTTGCAGCGTGCATTTGCGTGGTCCATTATCGCGAACATGGTACGAATTAAACGAAAGACAGTCTCAATGTCCGATTTCTCTCACCTAAAGGACCATCGAAGTTATATATAATCGAGATATTGAAGCGTCTTGGAAAACGTAGCGCGGTTTTAGTCACTTTGCTTCTTCTTATTTTTAAATCGTCCATCGAAATAAAACTATTCACTAATTCACCCGGTGTGTCCAGACCTTTCGAACAGGATTCAACGATAATGTTATTGGATCCAACTTCGCATCCAAAGAATCGTTTTCTACCAAAATCGGATACTATCGTTTTCCAGAACGATTATTGTGAATTTCTTTTGGTCGAATGAACCGAAAAACTGGATATAAACGATGCAAAGTAACCAGACTGGTGAGAGCTGTGATATCGTCTGTTAGCAGTATATTTTTATTATTTTTTTAACGCACGTAGCATCAAACTATCTTTAACCGTTCAAGAAGTTATTTATTTATTATATAATGTCACTCTCCGTTGGCTTCACTCCCTAGATACATGGAGAGAAACTTATAATATGAATTTATTACGTCCACATAGATATAGATATTTGCAACAGTTGTTAAGTAAATCCTCGGGTGGTGAAAGGCGGATTTTATCGATTTTTAATAAGGTTCTGTATGTAATTAGCTGAGTTGTACAATACGAAATTGTAGGAAATTTCAGCTAAAGAACAGGAGACACTTTCATAGGAAGCTTGACAAAAATCTCTAAAAGAATTGTAAAAAAGTTTTATATTTTTCTTTCTCTTTCTCTGTGTTATAGTTTCACGTCTAAAATTGATAACTAGTGTGCTTTTGAAATCAATGTGGCATCGATTCTTATACCCTTTGCACAAAATATATTTTTTTTACTGTTAGGTAAGTTTTCAACTGCCAATAATATTGTACCAGGACAGTCATTTGCTAATTAGGGGTGACTTTCTCCATTGTGCCATTTCTTACAATGGAATCTTCAACAATTGTGGTGTTGCGGACCGTCGACACCATTACAGTTTCATTTATTAGATACCAGATGAAAAGGAGAACACCATGAAGTAAAAGAATGGTGGTTTTGGAGGACAAAATGCGCGCCAATTTTGAAACGTTGAAGAAAATAGAATGTTTTGAAGCGATACCGATCTTCAAGTTGTTAAAAACTGTCATAAAAGAGAATTGAAATTTAGATGAACTCCTCCCCCTCTACCAACTGGTTGTTTCGTATTTCTTATAGTGATATTGTCCGTGAAAACTATATTTATAAACAATCTATAAAAAGCTTGAAAAAATTGAATTTTATTAATACGATTCTTCAAGGGAAAACTCTCAATTGGAAATTTCCACGCATACAAATTTTCCACGTGACCATACAATCTTGATAGTTGTAATTATCTTCGTTGATAATTAATCTTTAATTATCAATGTTATTTAAATAAAAGCGTAATCATCGTTCTAGTTAATGCTTAGTTGATTAAAATCTATTACGCCTACGGTGGTATAAAGTAGCTGGTATAAAAGATACAATTTATTCAAAAATTAGGCAAAGTCACTCCGTTTAGCAACATATAAAAAGAATATTGTTTTGTTGTAGAAAAATGGGGTCTCCGTTGCATGTTTAGTCTTTTGTCCATATGTAAGATATTTTAGTATCTACAGTTAATTTATATATCACGAAAACATATCTATTCTAAGTCTTGATATTTATTCCTATCGCTTTTTTATAGTAGAATACCTTTTTGTAATGTTTGCTATGATAGTTTGTTATACTGTTTACAAAAATGTTTTCACAGAACAATTCGATGTACAATGAGCAGACACTGTGAAAAAAAAGAATCGAATTCACGATTAGTGTCGAAATTGAAAATAAGGTACAAAGTAGTTTGTAATTCAACAAGGAGGAATTGTTGATTATTGTTATAATAGTTAATAATGGAAGACGAAACTAACAAATAGAATATTTTAAATTAAAGTTCAAGAAGTGGAAAACTACAATGATACACCGAATTGCAAATCACGGGTAAAATATTCGAAGAATATTTTGCTGGTAACAATACTTAGCAATATATTTTACATATGTAGTCAAACTTTACCAGCATATTCAACTAATAAAGAAATATCACATAAACGTACTAGGGTCCACAAGTGTTTTCTCTAGAAATTCCTTTCTAGTGTTTCATTCTTATCGTTCGTGTCGTTATTCAATATCTAGCTGTGATTTTTCGCGTACTTGATCATTTATTCGAATGTAAAATTTTTTTTTTTTATCTTTATACTAGAAAGAATGAATTTGCCGACTCATATTTGTGTCACATACTTTCATCAATATGATTTGCAGATGTGCTGCTGAAATTTGGTCAAGTACATTTTATATAGGTACAATTCTCTACATAACGTACAGTATCGGACAAATTGTTTTAAACAAAATACTTTTATCGCTCGCATTTTCGCGTATTATTACAAAATTTATATTTTCGTTAAAATTTATTAAATCCCCCAATTTATTCAGCATTCTTTTCTTGGTACGTCGTTGTATCGATTTAATAGTAGCCAAACAACAATTTAAAATTATACAAAATAAGCATTCGTTCGATTAAATTTGTCCGCTACTGTGTAGCCACTAGAAAGATTAAAAGAACTACAATTTCTTTAAGAAAAAAATAACGCATAGACCGTATATCTTGGTTTGTGATGAAATATTTTTATACGTGATTTGTAATGCAAACGAAACAAATAGGACGAATCTTTCAGACAGTGTTTTATTATTTTCAAACCCAATGATTGTAACTATTGCGTTTTCTAAAGTATCGACGAAATCTAAACAAATTGCTCGAGTAAAAATATTGAATATAAGATTAATTTAAAAACACTGCACCTATATTCTGTTTGTTATAGTCTGTACATTGTAAAGTTTCTTTATAAACTTACGATTACATGAATTTCTGTTTGTAAACATTGACACTAGCATAATTGTCTCTCTATTAGCTCTGCTATCGTACTTGACTCTTTGTTTTTAACCAAACGATTGAATTGATACGATAAACATTGAATATCATGTAAAACAAATCCTAAATGGAAACCTTTTGTGTATAAAAAAAGAGATTGTAAAACTGTTCGAAGAATCGAAGAATAAAAACAGATAAAAATCGAGACAGATATTTTCAACATTTTTAATGATTTCTCATCCACCTGGTGACTATCAATTTTAACAAGCGTAAATAATAACGGGTTACAATGCGATACAAACTAATCTCAATTTTGTTAACATTTTTCATGTCACACGTGTTTCACACTCGAGCATGTTTCTCTATTGTGAGCACAATATTTATTCCAAATGAAACTTTACTATTCTGAAAATGACCATCGAAGGATTGCTACAAACGTTAAATACGTTCTCGTGTGACAACCACGTATCGTTAGAATTTTACAAAGAGTTTATCAAGATACAATGAAGTGCGTGGCTTGTCTATGTACTTTCGAAGTCGATTTTCTCGAAAACGATGCGGAAAAGTAAAAGTTTTCACTCATTTTCTCACAAGTAACCATTTCCTTTCTCAAACAATCGTTGTTCATTCAATTCCGTCCCATCCCTTGTACTCCGACACGCAAAGAATAATAATGGACGAACAAAGGGGCGGAATGCGTTTACGTAGTGTTAAAAGGTAACAAGGAACTCGATCCTCGCTGTAACGAACGATTAGGTGGACGGTTTACTTTTGGAACTTCAGGAACAAGCAAAGATGAATCGAACAGCGAACTTAGCGTTTCGCGTGGACAAGTCGCTGCAATTATTGAAACAGTGAGGGAAATCGATCGATACAGAAACGATGTAATGCACAATTGTCGTTAACAATGGTCTACGGGGTACTTCGTCTACCGATCGTTCTCGCAAACGTACGCCGGCGTGCGTTTCGACGATTAATATTATCTGTTCGGAATTGAATTTGAAATCTCGAGGCAATAAAGTTTACTAGGAAGAGGAGACCGAGTCGCGAGAGTGAGAAGAGTCATTGAAACGACTTACGCGCCGCGGGTTAAAAAAAATTGAACATTTCGCATCTGTGGGAACGTTTCGTATGTTTTAATTTCGACACCGAGTCTAGGCGAACGGATAAGAAGAAATAAAGGAAATGATGAGGAAAAGAAACGTACACTGACCTGACGACGTCTTCCGAACATATATTCAGTGAGCAAATCAGCTTGGGGCCCCAAAGGTGAAAGATACGGCCCTGCCATCTCTTCGAAGGCTCAAGAACCGAATCGGTTGTTTGCCAAAACTGCCAGAGATATGATCTTTTGTTTCTTTCTTTTCCTCCAGTATCCTCACTGCGAGAGAGTCGCTTTATCGTTCTCGATAGACGACGCCGAGGAAACTGAAGTCTCCTTTCGAGAGTTCACCCTCGATCAAGCCCCGTGTTACGCGCCGGAACGGGGGTTGGGTTTACTTCACGGGATTGGTCCGTCCCTTTCGGGGGCGGTGCCACTTCCATGGAGATAAGTACACACCCCTCTTGTGGAAAATTCACTAAATCGTACCGCGCAGAATTTTTCCTCGAGAGAGGGACGGTACTTAATTTTCGGTTTTTTTCAAGACTTTCCCTCACTTTACAGCACGCGTTACCTAAATATTCTTTTTTAACTAATTCATTACTCGGTAACATTACGTTACGACGTTGCATTGTTTGCCGAATGTCGATGAATAAACTCGCGAAACAATTGTCCGTACGCGTATATTTATTTAACTATCAACGGTTTTCCACGCTCAGGAACGTTCTTGATGTTTATAATGTTAACCGTAGAGCCGAGAACGGAATTGGGAATTTATTTAACAGAGTATCTGTGTTGTTTTAGAGTATTTCTAAAAAAGGTAATACGATTCAAATATTTATGGTAGAGTTTATTCGTTGTGTGTGTTTTAAAGAAAGGTTGCGAGGTCGAAGCGCCGGTCACCGGTGACCGCCGTGATGGTTTATGCGTTAATTCTCGAATTTCAGGGTATATTCGTTGATAGTAAATACTCGATCGTGAGCAACATTTCGTTTCGCGGGAGAAAGTAAAGAATTGAAAAGTGACGACGAAAATGAAGAAAGTAAACTGTTTATTTATTAACACGTTGTTACGATTGTTGCAAGTCGCGGAGCCTCGAACAAGAATATTAGTATTGAATTTTAAATATATAAGTTTTTATTTCTTTTCCTTGTACAAAACTGAGCGTTAATATTCGACACGTTTCGAAATAAAATAATTAGTATACCGATACATCGATTAAATGCATGTAACAATACGTTACGTTTAAATTACTTAAGTTGTAAATTCGAGCGTAAATTAATTTTTGTATGTATACTCGATAAATGTGAAACCAAAGAAAAATTCATGTATATAATTTATATAAAAATCAGAGAAATTGGTGTAAACACTTTCATTTCGATTAGAAAATAATCACGCTTTGATTGTATTTGTATTAATTATAAAAATTTCAAATTTTCAGAGAAATATAGTTTCTTTTCTCGTATTTGTACTTTTTGCTTTTATTTTTAGTTTTTTTAAATGTAATATGTTTCGACGAGTGTATAGAACGTAACGAGAATAATGTTAAGAATATTAATGATACAGTGCACGTGATAAAATTCTTCTAAAGTAATTGATAAACGATAAACGAAATAAATTATGTAACAAATTTAACTACGCAATAATTTTATAAACATTTTAATCACGAAGCAGTCATTGTGAATATCCTTTGGCGATTGTTCTCATTTTCTCTTCATTCACATTTTCTGTCGTAACTCTAGGGACATGGAAACATTCTTAAATTTCACTGTTCGATCTATTGGAAATTTCAATATTACCTAATACAAGCATAAGATTGTAATTGTCAAAATATTCAGTGGAATATTTCTACGTGGCCATCAGGAAGTTTAGTAATCAAAATAAATTAATTTATAACAATTTTCGGTAAGAGTAAGTATCAACTAATCGATTAATTATCGTTTAACGAGAATTGTTAAAAATATTAGAAAGTAAAGTTTGACATTATGCCGTATTTTTACAAGACAAAGACACGCAACAATATCGAACGATCAAGTGTTACTTACCCTAATTCAGAATTAAGCGTCTGATTATTTTTATTTCTAACGTAACAGTAGAATTGTAATTACCTGTATTTCATACAAATAATTAGAAATTTATACCGAGGAAATGTCGAAGGAAAGATGAGAAAAATGAATGGAACGAATTGTAACTAATGCAATAATGATAGTTCAATCACGTGTGGGTATTTCAATGATCTAATAGTCAAATACTAAATTAATAACAAAATTACAAACACAGAAATACAAAATTACAAGACAAATCCTACAATTTCTTTCCAATACTTAATTACTTACACGTGATATTTTCAAATCGATAATTGTACAATGTAAAAAACTAAGACTCTAAAAAGACATACAAAATTGCAAAACAAACCCTTCAATTTGTTTCCAATACTTCATAACTTCCACGTGATATTTTCAAATCGATAATTGTATAATGTAAAAAATTGAGCAAAAAATACAAAATTGCAAGACAAACCCTTCAATTTGTTTCCAATACTCCATAACTTCCACGTGATATTTTCAAATCGATAATTTTCCATTGTACAATGTAAAAAACTGAGCAAGAAATACAAAATTGCAAGACAAACCCTACAATTTGTTTCCAATACTTGATAACTTAAACGTAATATTTTCAAATCGATAATTGTACAATATAAAAAACTGAACAAGAAATACAAAATTGCAAGACAAATCCTACAATTTCTTTTCAATATTCGATAACATACACGTGACATTTCAAGTCGATAATTTTCCATCGTACAATATATACTCCCACGTGCGTGTTACGCGTACACTTACATAGTTACACTATAATCTTACACCGTGCAAAATTACAAATCGTCGAAAACCAGCTGAGACTGAAAACGATCGAAAAATGGCGCCCCGAATTCCAGGTTCGAAACGTTTAATGTGATTCGAGCGATGAAGCGTCTTTGCTCGTTCCTCCAGATCTAACAATAACAACAATAATAATAAAAACTAAAAAAGAGAAAAGAAGAAAAAAAAACACACACACACACACACAGAAAAAGAAGAAAGAATCGATAGAGCGGAGAAAACAGAAACTGCGAGCTAAAGGTGATGACGAAGAGGAGGTGGCGTAAGAAGAAGAATGAGATGTAGAAGAAGAAGAAGTAGAAGAAGAAAAGGAGGTGGAAGGAGTGTGGGTGTTGGCGGTGGGAGTCGTAGCGTAGGCCAGAAAGTGATGCTCGGTATTCGTATAGCGCATCAGACTGAGGCACATACCCCGAAGCCATGTAATTCATTACTAAAGCAATCTCACCCTGCCCTATCTTTGCCCCTCTCCTGAACCCTATCCAGGCCTGCATACCCTCTCCCGGCTTCGGCGGCGCGCGCGCGTTATAATATAAAAAAAAAAGAAAAAAAAAAAAAAGGAAGAGCCAGCCGGATGAGGAAGGAGAAGGGCCCGAATAGAATAGCGCCCCTGACGACAAAACAAAATGAAACACAAAGCCGTGTTTTCATAATTAAAAAGATTGCATGCACTGAGTACAGTTCTCTCTTGCTCTCGCTTTTTCTCTCGTTGGCGTTCTATGCTTGCCTCCTGTACGGAGCCTTTCTGTTCGCTACGCTGTATTTCTCTTTTTCCCTTTCCATCTGATTTTCTCTGTGATTGTCCGACGAGCCTTTCTTCCTGGACGACGCTTTCTCTCTCTCTCTTTTCCCACGTCACCCTTCTTCTTTTCACCCTCGCCATTTTAATGATCCAGATATAAGCGAAGTATTATATTTCCATTTTACTTTTATCACGATTAATCGCATTTAGTCAACCGGTACCGATCGGGTACATCGATCACGATGAACGATCGTTCACGGAACATCGTTAAACACGCGGACAAGAACCACGTTCGTCGTAATATCGTCGATCGTGGTCCACGCGATCTTACAGATCTAAGAAACGAGAATTCGCCAGGCTAGTGAATTTTTCTTTCGAATTCGCGGAGTTGGTCGTAATAAAGCGAATAATTTAACGCGTTGGACCGTTCGATGTTTTCGTGCGCGGGGACACCGGCGCTGGTAAAGAGTGACCGGGAAAATGGGGAAAATCACGATGGAGATACTGACGGTCATTAGAAAAATGGGTTAATTGTTACCGAAGGCTCGCCGCTTTCTCATTTACCGTTTGGTTCTTTGATACACTTGCTTTGTTTTTACTTTTCGCGGTTCAAGATGCGTTGCATTCGTCGAGGACACTGTTGCGTGAGAAATTATACTTCTGATTCGTCTAAGTGTCATTTCGTAATTATCCGTGTACCGTACACCACGTGTAGGTTATATTCTCGAGTTTGTAATATGCATTCGTATCGTTCCATTTTATTCGTACGTAGTTTACAAAAAGAGGATCAGAAACGGACAGTGAAAATATCGAAGACTTTGTTTCGATAGAGAATTGATTCGGATCGACGATCTGGACTTGTGGAAACATCTCGGGTTGTTCTTCTCTAAACTGAATGCTTCGTAAGTAAGAACACGATCCTTTCTCAAAATTAATTATCGTAGAAATTGATTCAAGTGTAATGGCAGCGTGCACAACGCCGTGAGCTTTGAAATACAATAAGAAGATATTTCACGTAAATATTGAATCGTCGCTTCCATTATTCGCAATTGGATCGATCGGTATTTATTACCAAATTTGTACTAAATTTTAGTACAAGATACAAAGTATTTATTTTAGTGAAAATAACGAAGTTGCACTTGTATTCGAAGTAGTTGGATATCATGTATTTCTACTCGAGGTGTTGTTCACTTTACGATTAAATCTGGTCGATAAATCGGTGATATTTTGACGCTTTAATTTATTCGTTTCTCTATTGTTATCGAGTAGATTTGTGAATAATTTGTATCATAGTTTTTTTTTAATATTTCTTCATTCGTTAAGTCGTTCTGTATTAAATTATTAGTGATGTACCAACATTTAATAAGAATCGTGATATTTCGGATTGAAATCGTTGCAAAATTTCAATATTACGGGTGATAAAATGGAGCAGTATATTAAAACAGTTCCCGAATCGATGGATTTAACGAGGTGTAAAATCTCGTGACCAATGACGTTTTTCTTTTGTGGAATTAAAAGAGGATGTTTATTACAAACTAACAACAACAACGCGTCGTTCTGTTATTCAACGATTATATATTTGTATTGTTTATAATGAATTTCCGAGATTACATAAAGTAAAACTTAGTTCGCGAATATTTCAATAATTGTCTTTTTATTTAGAAATGTATTATTTTGTTACTTTATTTCATCCGTAAAAATTGTGAGAACATGTTTCAGTATTGTTTCATAATTCATTAGCGTTTCACAGAATTAAACAAAGTTAAAGACGAAATGTACTATAATACAAATGGGAATATACCATAGTGATTCACTTTCAAAGTATGAAATTATTTTTATTTACAAATTTTTACATCAATGCAAAAGTTATTTCTACTGTTGTATTTGTTGTATTTGTTTCTTGCTCTTGGATTTGAAAGATTCGGTAAAATTAACTATGAAATTTATTGTTGAGCGTTACCATCACTTGTCTTGTTATTTATAGGTATAGATAATGTAGTCACGTGTCTCGATAAATATTAAATCGTGCCAAGACATTTCTCAGAATAGTTACATTTAAGAGTATCAATTTTAAACGTAAATGTATCAACGATACCAATACACATCTCAGTCTTATTACTACGATTTGACTGGTGTGTCTGTCTATTACTCGCTGTTTCTACTTGTGTTGGAGTTCGATCAATCTCACTATGTTATAATTAGAACCAATTAAATCAAACGATACCAGTGTCAATGTTTACAATTCGGTGAGAAGTACGTAGTTAATTGTACTCAATTCCGTGCGTAACTTTTTGCAAAAATTATTAATGTTTTTTTTAAAGAAATTGGAACATTCTTATGAAAAAACTTGATCTGTTCTTATAAAAAAACAGATTCAACGATCTGTAACAGTATATCAATTCAATCGTTTAACTTCAAGATTTTTACAGCAGATTTTTAAAATAATAAATCAATGGCCTATATAGGTTTATACTTTTGCATTACTTACAGCAATTCTTTGTTTCGCATTCTTTGGTATAGTAGATTCTTTCTTGTAAACAATATCAATTAATTTACCCTTTAAATAAAAATTTAATGAAACGAATTTTGGGGTAGAGTTTGGCGTCATTCCACAGTTCCTTGTTGTCCGATGCAACATCGGTTAAAAACGATAGCCAATATTACTTTTGCAATTCTAGAGCAATGTGCTGGATATTCGTCATGTCGAAGTCACGTGCATTCTTTAATATTGCGAATATCTTCCAAAAGTTTCGGTAGAATTCGACCAAGAGAATGTTTATTTACTTGTACTCTGTCGATTGTAAATTATGATCTTTCGCTCGTTCATATCGCAAATATGTTACTATTTGAGAAACACTGATTTAATAAACCATTTTTCTCTCTATGGAAATTCAATCGTTCGATGATTGGATTCTACTATAATTTGTGTTACGAAAATTATATACTTAATTGAACACATTTTCGTATACACTGTGAGTATAATTTTTCATGGCGCGAGCAACACCGATATTGTCTTAAAAAAAGTTTCGTTTCAAAAAATAGAAAATTATTACAAAAATACTGGAGAGTGTAATTTCGGATCGTCGAATCGTTTTACATATGTTATGGACCATCGAATGATATTTTCACTATTGAAAAGTATCGTTCGTATTTGATCTGATTAAACGGGTGACCTGAAGAATTCAATCGTTCGATGATTGGATTCTACTATAATTTTTGTTACGAAAATTATATACTTAATCGAACGCATTTTCGTATACACTGTGAGTATAATTTTTCATGGCGCGAGCAACACCGATATTGTCTTAAAAAAGTTTCTTTTTCTAAAAATAGAAAATTGTTACAAAAATACTGGAAAGTGTAATTTCGGATCGTTTTAAATATATTATGGACCATCAAATGATATTTTCACTATTAAAAAGCATCGTTCGTATTTGATCTGATTAAACGGGTAACCTGAAGAATTCAATCGTTCGATGATTGGATTCTACTATAATTTTTGTTACGAAAATTATATACTTAATTGAACACATTTTCGTATACACTGTGAATATAATTTTTCATGACGCGAGCAACATCGATATTGTCTTAAAAAAAGTTTCTTTTTCTAAAAATAGAAAATTGTTACAAAAATACTGGAGAGTGTAATTTCGGATCGTCGAATCGTTTTAAATATGTTATGGACCATCGAATGATATTTTCACTATTGAAAAGTATCGTTCGTATTTGATCTGATTAAACGGGTGACCTGAAGAATTCAATCGTTCGATGATTGGATTCTACTATAATTTTTGTTACGAAAATTATATACTTAATCGAACGCATTTTCGTATACACTGTGAGTATAATTTTTCATGGCGCGAGCAACACCGATATTGTCTTAAAAAAGTTTCTTTTTCTAAAAATAGAAAATTGTTACAAAAATACTGGAGAGTGTAATTTCGGATCGTTCGAATCGTTTTAAATGTATTATGGACCATCGAATGATATTTTCACTATTGAAAAGTATCGTTCGTATTTGATCTGATTAAACGGGTGACCTGTAGGTCTTTCCCTCCCCGCCCCCCTCCTGTCCGATGCCCCTGTCATGACGGTTTCCTAAGCCAGACGATTACTCATCATCCCCCAACTAGTTGTACAACAGAACGACTACACTGACGAGGTTATTTTAATCAACGAAACCGCGTCCTCCCGCTACCGCTTCCACCCCCAACCCCTTACAACAAGGGTGCACATGAAACCATAGTGCTACCAGGCAGATCAACAGGACGAGCCAGACAACCGAATGTTATCATTTCAACAACATTTCCATTGTATTCATCACTTCGTACCCAGACTTTATTCGATATTTCTTTCTTTGTCAAAGCAAAACCACTCCGGATTGCTTAAAATCGTGTTTCAATATTTCAATTACTGGCACAATAAGCATTTCACGATCAAATGGGTCTCGATTGTTACGTTCGTGATTAAAACGTACATATACACATGTATCTTTGTACGGAAATCGTTGACCCTTAACGAATTAAAGTAACGAATCTATTCGATAAAATTGAAATCTCAAGGTTGTAAAATGGATCACATTCTCCGAGTATGCAACGACAAAGCAAACTTCAAAAATTATTCCTACAAATACGATAAAAAGTGTTTCCAAAAGTGTACACAATCTACAATTCCACAAAATTATGTGTGTGTGTGATCGTTTCGGAGCAACTCGTACAAATACTTATTTGTACTTTACGAAGCAGAGTTTACTCATATTGGTAAGCCCCCTAAGATCGCGTCGTATACTTAAATTACTGTAAATTGTTTAAAACAATGTTCTCGAGTATTCGGACAGGTTCTATTGTTTGAATGCGCGCCTAATTTTCGGCAATATCTGTAATTACTTCACAGTTACGCTCAAGTTTATAGTTTTCATAAGTTCAAAGAATTAGAAGAGGGGGGGGGCGGTAAGTCCTGCACAGGCTCATCCAATCTTTGTCAGCAAAATCACAAAGGTTTTTTTAACCCGTCCCTCTCGAGCTTTATCCCTCTGTGTGCTACCAGTACCAGCACCAGCACCACCGCTGCCACCAAACCAGCGGCAGCACCACCACGACCACTGCCGCCGCCACCACCACCACCGCACCACCACCCTCTGTAAGAGTAAGAAGAGGGCAGTAGAGGGAATCGCAGCACTGGTACTCTATTCATTTATACATTAACGTACAGCCCTCTGCAGATGGGCTGCGCAGGCTCGACTGGAGAGGATGGTAGGCAGACTCGAGGAGAATCGAATATAATGCAACCCCGGTCCGCCGTTTGTATGAAATACATAAATAAACGAAGGCGAGGGACGATTCTTCGTTTTTACGGCAAAAGGAGATTAAAAATCTCCGCTTTTGTCCCACGGTTAGTCCCCTGTCATCCCTCTACCCCCGACTCGCCTGCTACCGTGGCCAAGAAATTCTCTTGTTCCTGCAAATAATGCGAAGCGCCAATTTGATAATAGTATATTTTCAACCGACGACTTTTTACCAGTTTTAATACTCGTCGAGTCTCCGTGTCGTAATCGACTCACCGAGTCACGGAACGACAATTTAAGACGTTTCTGTCGTTGTTTATTATTTACATTTTGCTGATCGTGAACAGAAACGTGCATCGGTTGCACCTGATTTCATTTCAGTTGTTATACCGTGGAAATAAATGTACGTAGTTGTTGGGTAAGGAATGAGTTAGATTATCATAATAATATAGCAATTTAAGACGTCTTTGTTGTTGGTTATTATTTACATTTTGCTCATTGTGGACAGAAATGTGCATCGGTTGCACTCAATTTGATTTTAGCTGTTATACCGTGGAAATGAATGTAAATAGTTATTGTGTAAGGAATGGATTACATTATCATAATAATATAGCAATTTAAGACGTCTCTGTCGTTGGTTATTATTTACGTTTCGCTCATTGTGGACAGAAATGTGCATCGGTTGCACTCGATTTGATTTTAGCTGTTATACCGTGGAAATAAATGTACGTAATTATTATGTAAGGAATGGGTCAGATTGTCAATGAGAATAGTGTCGCGGATGTTCTTAAAAAATTGTAAAGTAGAGGATAGTAAAGTTGTAAATTGAACGAGAAACGTAAATTGGAAAGTGTCGCGGCACCCTATTATCTCGAGCGATCAAAATGGCGGGTAATGTACCTTTCCGAAGAATCGCACGAAGTATCTTAATTGGTTGAAATTTTTGTTCGAATCTTTCAAGACAGTGCGCAATCAAGACATTGAAAAGTATTTTTTGTTTCTTCTGTAATATTCATAATTGTTGAATCGTGTCATTTTTTGAGGTGTGATTATTAATTAATAAAAAACTCGCGAGCAATGCGACTAAAATGTACTTCTATCTTTTGTAAACTGTATTTGCGATGATCCATTATTAGAGAAAAGAAAATGATTAAATAATACTGTTAATTCTAAACTTGATAGTCTTTCTTGTCAAAAAGAAAGAATTTTCGTTTAAATCTTTCTTCCATTATAAGTCAGAGATAATATTAACAGACATTAGATAAGAAATCTTGTATTTAAGAAAAAAACAGTTATTTGTAAGCTATTTCATCGGACGAAACTAATTTCTGGTATCACCGATAAAATTGAACAGAAAATACCTTTATTTAACAATTTTATATAATCAGAATCAATGAAAAATATTGTCGAATATTTTTATGATTATCAGAAGCTATAAATAATATAAAATTTAAAAAAAATCTCTCCTTGAATGAATCTAAAGAGACACGATAAATATTATTTTCAAATTTCATTTTGTTAATCCTCGTATTAAAAGTGTGCGGCTAATAGAATCTTAAAATGTGCAAAATACGCTTCAGAAAAGGCAATGGTGGAAATGGCGACTTCTGGTACTCATTGGAAAAGAAACATTTTAACGTAAAAAGCATCTGCGTATCCTAAGAATAAATAATTAAGTAATCAACGTGCAATGGATAAGTAATGAATACACGTAAATTGAGAACGTTATACCAAGTACAATTAATCTAATTAAAGGATCTCGTCCTCGTTTTCTTTGGAAGATAGGTCATTTTCCAAACTAATTGTTTGAGAAATTGTTCGTAAAATCTATGAAAAGTCTAACAAAGGCAAGAAATGACAAAATTGTTGCTACAAGAGAGCCACAATTACTATACCCCATTCGCCAAGGATGAGTACGCGAAAAATACTTAGGTACTCTAAAAAGTATTATAAAATCTGACAATAAATTTTTGCGTATAAAAAAGAGGAATTCGACCATTTTATCGTAATAGTAATTGTACCGAGGCTGTACAACGAAATCGCTACGTAAAAACGCATGTGTGCGTATCAAATTGTTTACGTACCTAGTCATCCCTGTGTGTCGAATATTTTAAACATTACTATCCTGTATCGCTTGGGTTTTACTCAGTGCAACATAGTAAAAAATAAACATCGATTTAAAAAATCGAAAAAGAAGAAAAATGAAAGACATGAAAGCGTATACGTAAGAAGCAAAGAAACTATGTTTTATTAGAATCTTAGAAAAATTGTCAATATATAGTTTACAAAATTATCAATACATACTTTATAAAATTATCAATGTATAGTTCATAAAGTTATAAATACATAGTTTCGCTCGAATTTCTTCTTGTTTAGAAGGGGAAAAGGGGGAGGTGTGATTGTCGAACGTAAAGAATTAATTATCGACATAATATATAAAAAGGAAAATAATAACCAATCGACAGAGTGGCTTTCAGAGAAATGAAATAACACTTTCCATTGTGCCCACGGTAATAGTCGCGTACAATCATTGAACGTTCCAAAATATCTGTCCCTTCCTCTATCATTGTTAAAATACAACAAGATCCAAAGTCTAGATCTCTATCTAATTAGAGAATAAAAAAGGATTAACAGATGTGCGGAGAACTGCCAGTAGAATAAAGATAAAGGATATCGATTCGTCCTAGCCACCCTTCCTATTGTCGTAACGTTTCGAGTACATTTATGTAATTGTTGTGCATTTCCTTCGTATCGCAGTGTGTGCAATTTGAATGGAACGTGTACGTGGTCCAAGATGATGATTAATCACTGAAAACTCGAGTGTGCCTGCGCGAAAGGAACCCAGCAGGGATACGTGTGCATACGTGTTCGCATGTCAGGGTCAGCCGGTGGAAGAAGAAAACAAATGAGACAAGTATCGGTGGTAACCAATAGAAGGAAAGACGTAAAAGTAAAAAAATATGGAAGGAGGGAAGGAAAATCGCGGGTATAAGTGAGCCCATAAAGACAATGGCGCCGGTATGATTTCAAAGCTATCTCTCGATGAGAAAGAACGACCCCATTTATACTTGCTGGAATGAATATAGTGAGCTACTCGAAGCACACTCAAGTGGAATGGAAAGCGATACTCTTAAGGGTACAAACCGCCAAATGGATTTTTCGCCACACAGGGCCGCATAGGCCCGCAACCACTCCTTGGTGTGCCCAGACTGTTAATGGCTACTGTCCAGAGAGTCTACAGTGTTCGTCCCTGGGATCTTGACTCCCGACATTTAAACGAGCCACCATCTTCACCCGCGACTGTCTTTACGAGTTCACTATATTGTTTCCATCCAGACCCGGACACTTTTCATACAACTTTCTTTTAAATACCAGATCAAGTGACACATCTTGTTTCACGGTTAATTCGTATTTTAATAATAATAATAACGTTACTTTTAATAAGATTGCTACTTTATATTTAAATAGTTTTAAAGTGATTCATTCGTCGATAGTGACTAAGTTACGTTTGATTTAATAACTGGGTTTTATTTAAAGCGGTAACGGTGGAAAATAGTGACGGAAATCCTGTGAAATATTATGGAAATTGTTAAATTTGTATTTATGTGCAATCATCGTTTCAATTTCTGAAGTAAATTTTAACAGAACGATCGTCAGTTTAAAATTGTATCTTTGTGTCGGTACGTTTTATTAGAATGTCGCATTTTACGTTGTATTTTGTTATTTTAACGAAGAAAACACTTGTCTCCATCTGTGTGAAAAGAGAACTTAAATAATTGACCGTTTTGACTAAAATAGAGGCATTTGTTTCGATTTAGTAAGAAATTAAGAAAAACCATTGGCATGAAATCTATAAGTTCTCTATTATTGATAATATTTAAGCGCATAATTATTTGATCGTCACCCGTCAAAAATAGTTAAATTTGTAATGTTTAAAAATGAAAAAGAATGGACGTAAACATTCGTCAGAAAGAACTTTTTAGTTCTTTCAAACTTTTCTCGCTTAATCCAACAAAACCGAAATAACGAAATTAACGAATACAGTGTAAACCCTAATCGAACTTCTTGACGTGCGATACAACGAAACGATAATAAAGAATTAATCACCGTAACTATAAAAGTTTCTCCTATCGATGGTTTGTATGCCTTTTGTAACGGTCTCGTTCATTCGCTTACAAGAAAACCGGCTTTTCTTACGTTAAGCGTTTTTACTTTATACAAATTCCAGTTTCAGAATCACCTATTGTTCCATATTTCCCTGTGTTTCGAATGTAAGAACGTTCTACTTGAACGTTGAACGTTTGAACGTTGAATATAACGTTCTATTGTTACGTTTGAAACTTTTTCTCGCAATTAAAGGTATTTTCTAAACTAGTTTCCGTGGGCGGTAGGGGGGGCACAGTGCCACGCCGATCTCAATTCTTATGATTAAGGAAATTACTTTTTCCTTTCTGAAATCTGCCTAAAGGAAGCCATTTTCATTAAGTACACTTCTATGGCGGAGTAGCTGATAAAAAAAAAGGTGAGGGAAAAAAAGGTGAGGAAAAAAAACCAGCAAGCCTTTTTCTTCGTGATACGACAATGCGGCCCGTTTATCGAGTCTCCTTTTAACGTCATCGAGGCGATTCCGAGATGCATCCACGGGAGTGTCGATGCGAAAATCCACGCATGGACACCTCTTATTCTCCCTCCTTCTATTTCCCTCTCATTTTGCATTAAAAAAGCAGAAAAAGAAAGGAAGAATGGAACGAGAAGGGCGAGGAAAAGAAAGGGTATGAAGAGGTGTCTTCTTCGTCGTCGTTATCGCATGCTACGAAGAAGAAGCAGGTTGTCATTGTTGTACAACAGAAGAGAAAATATACATCGAGGGCTGATACGAGTGTTGCGGTCTTTTTACGATTTCAATATCGCGCACGGTGTGCATCTATTCGATCTTACGGTAACCCGAAAATTGTTACGCGTTCTCTCTCCGTTTCTTGAACTTAAATAAGTTCAAACGATTACGGATAAAAATAAATTGACAATATTCTTGATTAATTGCACCTCGTGAAGAATAGAATTTTATAGAAATGTATAAGTAATTAGATAAACAGAAGCTTCTTTAATCGAGTGGATTGTATTCATTGAAATCGCTAACAGTTCAATTGCAACAACGTAGAACAAAATGGAACATGGTATTTTGACTGTTTACAATTACTGGTAATTAATTAGAAGAATTAATTGCAATTTGATATCGCAAGGTATCAACTACTTATTTTTCAATCATTACTTATGTTTCATGATACTCGTTAATGTCGTTATTTTTGTGTTTGACAACGATTCAGCTAACAGTTATACATTCGTGTAGGAATATTACATATGCAACAATTGTGTAATATATTTGTGTAGAGAATATTTAAGTAAAGTATGCGAAATGGAATATACATTTTTATTATTTTCAACGGACGAAACAATTTTTTATACATATCTCGTTCTGTTTACCTACATTTCATTAAAATTTGCATCGACATCGTATAATATAATGCGTACATAAAGATTAACTATTGTTTCGCTGTAATTCTATGTACTTCTTGTTTGAAGTTTTCAATTTTTTAAGAATAACATTTTACCAGCAATTCGCGTAACTTGTGTTCAAAATGTTCGAGATTTTGTGCATCCAATTTCATAATAATCACTAGTTGAAATTTTGAGAAAGGAAAGCTTATATTATTTGTTCATGATAGACAAACATACATAACAAGTAGCAATATTAACGAATCAACGTGTACCCTCGTACGATATGAGGCGATTGAGGTGATCGACGCTGCAAAAAATTTAGCGTCAACTTAAACAACAAAGCTACCGTACAAGGTTTACTTCAACGTAATATCTCTATAACGACAGATTTATAAATAAGAAAAACCCCTTACGCGTATACTTACCTTTCACATTTCTTGCGTTCCATTAATTCAATTGTACGCCGTATATAAATAGCAAATAAAATTTGAAAATACGAAAGTACTTACTGAAACATCATAAATTGTTCGATGGAATATTACCCGATAGTATATTCTAACTTGTCTACAGTTGTAATAAATAAATGAAATACAGAAAGTAATGCTAAATTCGTAAGTGTTTTGATCCGTTGCTATGAAAAATCGGTGGTGTGTACAAATGTTAATCGATTACATCGATTCGTTTCAACTAACCACGTTGAACAAGAAATGTTTCTCGTTATTCCCAATGTATTAATTCCGGCTGCTGTATTTCTCGTCCGTAAACATATGCGTGCACACGCGCTCAAGCTTCCATAGATGTACCGAATATGTATGGACATAAATAAGAAGAATAAAGAGGTGCGAGAGTGTGATATACAAAACAAAGATATATATCTATATACATACATACATACATACATGTATATATATATATATATCACACTCACATACATTTATATATATATATATATATATATATTTAGATGCATATAAATATGAAAAAATGTATACGAAGAAGGCATGTAAATATAGAGAGTAAACACGTAAGTATATATCTTTAGTTGTGAAAGATAGAGGAAGAGGAAGAGGAGACAGAAACGTGGAAAGGGGTTGACGTCGAAACGAACATTGTGCGCACGCCATAACGTAGCAATAACAGTGTTCCATTATATGTTGGTAGACAGGAGGAGGGGGGAGGACGGGGGAGAGGTGGTGGTGGTGGTGAGATTGCAAAACATGCCTAGATTAATGTTTTCTCATTCCACCGACCGCTTGTACAACGGGTACACCTCCATTCCCCTCGCTACTGTGATTCGTTCGCCAACCACTACCCTTCCTAAGCCACGTTTCCACCCCAGAATTACGGTAGCTCTGTCGCGTGACAATGAAAACTACGAATTGCATTGCGTTTCTACCTTTCCATAACTACCCCTCCTCTTCCTCCCACTTTCCTTTTCTTATTCCTTCCGCCCCACTCCGCTTCCTTTTACCTCCACTCCTTCCTACGCCCCTCCCCCCGTCTTCGTGTTTCCTTCCACACCCAACCACTCCACGTTTCACGAATTCGTCACATGTTCGCTCATTAACTCGCTGGGACATCATTGTTGTTATTATTATTATTATTGGGTCATCTTCACGGATAATGCGACTGTTTTCATTACGAAATGTATTTTCATTTTCTACAATACTTCCTCTGCTCTTGCTGTCAGGTTTTTTTTTTTTTTTTTTTTTTTTTTTTGTTTCCCTTTCATAAAGTTCTTTTCATTTTGCTCTAAAGTAACTTCTCAATTACACTTTCAACATCGTACGCTGGCGCCCGGTAGCGTGTAATGTACATTCGAAAAAGGCAAATAGGTTTGATCGATAATAACGGGTAAGACTCGTTTTTGCTCTTTAATATTTTAATTATACGTTTGTGCGCGCTTTTGTGTTGTTTACTTATCGCTATGGTTTTACCATAGGTGACGATCTTGTTCCGTACGAGTTGTTGTATCGTCAAAATTGTAAATACGTCTTTGGAAGAGATCTCCCTTAGCGATGAACATAAACGGTTTTCTCATCCTTTGATTCAGTTTTCTTTTCGTGTCTAGATTAATTATTTTAAATTGCACAAAGGATCTAATCAATAAGATCGAACACGTTGCGAATAAATTGCTCGTTCGGATCCATTCTGTTCGAAAGTTACTCCTATGTATGATGTACAATTGCAACTTTGTCTTAAACATTTTCGAAACACATTCGCGAACACGAAGATTCAAACAGCTTCGAATATTATTTGAAACCATCTCTTGAAACTTTTGAATATCTTGGACGTTTTAAACGTTTCAAAAGTCGTTTCTTTCAATTGTTAAAATATAGTACTAGTTCAACATCCTTGAAAATAAAACGATCAATTGTCCGATAAAATGCATTTGAAATAATAACCCTGTGTTTGACAAAAGAGGCGATACATTTGTCAACAATTCTAAAAAAACTTTTTCGCATGAAATTACCAAAGGCAATTGCAAATACTTGTCGCTCCATATACATAAATAATTCTTTTATACTATAAGAATAACCTAGATTATTAACAACATCCGCTTAACGTATTTAGAGGATAGAAATTCGATCGCCAAATAATAAAAAATAAACGATACGATAAGATGAAATTTAACCGAAACTTTTCAATCAAAGTGGAAAGGAATTAAACTGGTAACTGGTAATATTGCTGCTTACGTGAATTAAATTATACGTAATCTGTAAATATAAAATATCTGCACGCGAGAGACAATATTCTAAGACCAAACAAAAACATTTGTGTATGCATACACATTTGTATTATGTATCGTTAAAATCTCCATCGATGTTCCACTTAGTAAAGATAATATAACGCAACGCGCGTGTAACAGATTGCGCAAAATTCATTACAGAGAACTTACAGTATACAATACGTATACTGAATTAAATTATAACGCGTAATATTGTACGCTTAAAATTAAATACGTAATCTGTAAATATAAAATATCTACACGTGCGAGACAATATTCTTAGACCAAACAAAAACGTACACATTTGTATTATGTATCGTTAAAATCTCCATCGATGTTCCACTTCGTAACGATAATATAACGCAACGCGCGTGTAACAGATTGCGCAAAATTCATTACAGAGAACTTACAGTATACAATACGTATACTGAATTAAATTATAACGCGTAATATTGTACGCTTAAAATTAAATACGTAATCTGTAAATATAAAATATCTACACGTGCGAGACAATATTCTGAGACCAAACAAAAACGTACACATTTGTATTATGCATCGTTAAAATCTCCATCGATGTTCCACTTCGTAACGATAATATAACGCAACGTGCGTGTAACAGATTGGGCAAAATTCATTACAGAGCACGTACAGTGTACAATACGTACGGTACACTCTTTATAACGAAACGAATAAATATAAATACTGGCGGAAGAAGCGAATTATTTTTTCATCGCTGCGTAGAGCATACCTCAGCTAGAAAAAATCTATTCATTAGTTCCATCCTTTCCCGGGGCTGGAGGTGAACGGGCGGGAAGTGAAGGAGACTAGTCTGGACTCCGAGAATTCCCTTTTATTCGCATTATTATGGTAATGACACTGAAAAGCCGAAAAATGTCAGGCTTTTGTAACAGAAGGATTGTCCGCCTGGTCCATTCATTGATTACGCCCCCCCTCCCCCCACTAGACTGAGCTTGTATTCGTTGAGAAACTCTCTAGAGAAAAGTTAGTCGCTATTCGTACCTTCGAACAATGTTTCTGCCAGCTTGAGCTCACCAATGTCAAATAAAGAAAAATATACCCTATTTTTTTTTACACTCGTCCCTCATTAATATTAATGAAATCTCTGTCCACGGATATGGATAAATGTTTGCAGCCGGTTCATCGATACTTTGTATCACTTGGTTATTAATAACACGAGTTTCTTTACGGTTTATTGCGTCGAGTTTCCTCGAGATTGTCGTTTAATTTATTTACACCTTACTTACACACGTGTCTATTGATTTGGGTTTCGTATTATATTGTTCAAAGGAACGAGGAACTTAAAAAAGTTATAGAAGACGCTAAGGGTGACTTCTAATTTCATGGATTTCTATCAATGAATTTTAAATACACAAAATTCGGCACAATATTTGTTCTTTGTTATCTTTTAAGCCAAGTATCATCAGGTACACGCATCAATCGGAATCAAGGATCACAATAAACGTGTATTCAAAAATCACTTGCATTGATCGTTCGTTATGCTCTCTATGCGTATCGACTTACACACGAGTACAATTCTCTGTAAAATATCATAAATAAATTTAACAACCGTAAAACTCGGTCAATTTCGATGACAATAACTCGAAACGAACTTAATATTTTTTTATGTTTCATTTTTTATCTTACTCTCTAAGGAATGTATAATAAATCCTAGGAATAAATTACAAAGGTAACCTTTGTACCTTTTATCAGAGATCGGTGAAATTTTTATCTAGACGAATATCTCGAATAACGAATAAAAGATAAACTTTTTATTCGTAGGAGGTTGAATAAAAATTCAAATTCGAAGCATTGAATGATATTACGTCTTGATTCTGTTGACGTATTGCTAAGACTCTCCACTGATTATTGTCGAGATGATCTTAATCTCTAAGTAATGGAGTTTCGGTCCATTTCGGTATATTTTTCTTATTGTATAATTTCAAGCGAAAATTACCGCAGATATGTGCATTTTTCTTAAGAAATAGGAAATGATTTGCTCAATTTTAATAACACATTCAGAAAAACTTTCTTATATCGTTGGTGACCTTTCCCATAACATGGATTGCTACCAGTAATTCGCCATCTTGAGAAATGTAGTTACTTATAGGAAGTAATAACATACCATTGGAAAGTTTCCCATAAATTGAAGTACTTTCAGTGATACTTGGTAATATACACGGTGGACCACGAAACATGATCAATTTAAATTATTCTACAACTAATGGAACGATAGAAAACTTTTTTGTTTAATATAACATGGTCTTAGCTAATTTGTTAACACAACTAAATATCATCTTGAACAAATTTTAAATTCTATTTGAAAAACAGATACGACGAAATTTTGTTGAAACTTTATTGATTTGTAGGCGACCTCAAAAAAAATATCGGGCGATTTTTGATTATTACCATTTTTTAGTTTTACAGAATGATAACAATATTATTCCTTAAAGATTAATATTTGTTCTCCTATTCCTTTTGTATATCTTAAAAAATATAGTACGTACATAAAAAATGGTTAAAATAGTAATTTAATAGTTTTTTACCTTTATAAAACCGTGCAAAGAAATTGCTGAATATTTGCCGTTTAAATTTCAAAATTGAACACACGATAGTTATACGTATCAATGTTAATACTTGAGTTATTATAAACGTAAGTTTGGCATACGTTTTTCATATTCTCACACGCCCCATAAATACAAAAGGGTCGTGGTCTAACCATGACGAGTGTACAATATTTTACAGCTAAAGATTATTGAACTATTATTCTACGTACTTTGTTCGTTATTCTCCATTCTAAGCTCTTCAACAAAACTCTCTAACACAGAATCGCGTGACCGCAACTCGCAGATCAGATCCCTAAGTACGACCGCAATTCGCGGGTTGAGAACTCTCTCTCAAAACGTACTACCGGCTTACAGATTCTGGCTCTCTATCGAATAACTGATTCCTCAATCACGCTACACTGTTAATAATCTTGGACATACACGTGCCATGTGTTGCCTCATAGTCAAAAGTTCTCGTGTCTTTTTAGAATTTGCTTCAGCTACGCGAGTCTCTGTGCAGGGAGAAGTGTAATCTCTGATTAACGATTATGGTTACCGTATAATCGATCCAGTGAATAATCAATACGATCGAGCCAGTGATTAATGATTATGATTACTGGCTAATCAGTAGTAACGAGTCGTTACTCGAGTAATACAAGTGATCAAAGAGAATGTAATCGTCGTGTATGATTAATTTATTAATATGATATGAATGTACCCAATGTAATTAATATAAATATTAACATATAAGAAAAATATTTATATTGTACATTAATTATTTATATATATATAATTAATTGTTTTATTAGGTTTATATATGTATCCAAATAAACTTGTATTTAAATACAAATTGATTTCATATTTGTAAATAAAAAGTTAATAATTTTTCCATTTTTGAGGAATTCCAATGACCAAGGTTTGCTTTACTATTTCGATTACCATTCATAAGAAGGAGTGTTGCATTCGTTGTAGGTACTCGCAAAGTATTAAATCTGTACGAGTAGTTTTCAAATACCAGCTTGAGTATCAGTGAGATTTGAAACTGTACTCGTAAGTACACCGATGTTTGAAAGAATCAAAAATTCGTGCAAGTTCACTTGTTTCGATAGTTGCTATGCGACACGTAACACGTAACATATTTGGTAAGATATTTGTCAAAGTTTCAGTACTGCTTTCGTTTATCGAAACACTTATTAAAATACTTATTACACAAGTCTAACGATCGAGTATCGACATAAATACTTATTTACTTAAACCAATGAACCGGAATTATTTTCTTCGGACGAATTAAACAAATATTATAAATAAATTACTAAAAGCATTATTTAAACGTATAGCTACATAACTTTGACAAATATTATTCGTTAATAATTTACTTGTTCCAAGAAATTACTATCCGAATGGAAACAGCGGAAGGAATTTAAACATTTTATTTCGCTCGAAACGAACAAAAATATCAACTAATTACGGGAAGAATTATTATTTAAACGTATAACTACATAACTTTGACAAATATTATTCGTTAATAATTTACTTGTTCCAGGAAATGACTATCCGAGCGAAAACAGCGGAAGGAATTTAAATATTTTATTTCGCTCGAAACGAACAAAAATATCAACTAATTACGGGAAGAATTATTATTTAAACGTATAACTACATAACTTTGACAAATATTATTCGTTAATAATTTACTTGTTCCAGGAAATGACTATCCGAGCGAAAACAGCGGAAGGAATTTAAATATTTTATTTCGCTCGAAACGAACGAAAATATCAACTAATTACGGGAAGAATAAAGCGCGAGGGACATTCGGAACCTTGTTTATTGAAACTGAGAAGATATTGAGATATACTCGGTACAATTATGATTGCTGCGACAAAGGATAGAACGTCTCGCGGGACGCGAATAAGCGTGTCGACTCGATCGTATAAGCCAGTAAATGAATTATCGATAATTAGAGGACGGTTTTACGAAAAATGGGGAAATTGGATGTGTGCCTTTCTGAATCTTTGTTAATCAGTTCCATTTTGCAAAGCATCACTGCCGCAGTTCCCTCGACGACTGAATCGAGAATTCCAGGGCCGCCAATACACCTAGAATTTCTTGTCATCAAGCTATCACTAACGTTCCTTCGTTATTTAAACGGCTTAATTAGTTCTTTCAATTAACTGTAGTTTATTCCACAATCATTCCATCACGTCACTACGTCACCGTTTATTGCTAAAAAATATCCTCTTATTTTTAACAACACAAATTACCTTCGTATTTTCTACAAGACTTTCGATGCAATTACTGGAGAGTTACTAACGGAAAACTGACAATAATATTTATAATTATACACTATCTGCGTAAGTTAATCTAGTAATCCTAGTTCAGATCGCAGTGGAACGAATTTTAATATTTTATCGAGGCGTCCGGTACGTTTATTGACCAAATTGAATCGAGAATGAATTACAAGATATATTGTCCTTTCGTAATACACTTTTTCAAAACTTCCTACAAACAAAGTTTTACTTAAACGATAGGATTTAATTTCTCGTTAGAACCAAGATGAAAATAATTCTTCGTTGATTCAATATGATAATAACGACAAAGAACGTGTCACTGGTGAGTATGAAAAACTTATTTGCACGTAAGAAAATTTATTCTTTCAAACATCCCCAATGAAATCCTAAGCGTAAAGTTCCACGATAGTGGTGGTACGTCGAACGGAAAATTTCAATTTTGACGCAAACAATAACGAAATATTCTCGTAATCTTTTGTCTCGACCGATTGTGAATATCCAAAGTATGTAAAAAAAATGAATCGCAACGGACGACGAAAATGAAACGAATGATACATCATTGCCGAATAATTTTAGTTTATCGCGGTATTGCGGCCCTGGAGAGTAGATCTAGCTCGGTCCGCATCCGCAGAAGGGTGGTTTTAATTACCCCTTCCATTACTGCAAAACCAACCCCGTTAGTGGATTCATTTAGTCACATTACCAGACCTCCCTTTCCTCCCCCTGCCAATCTCCTCTTTCTCCTTCCCTGGCTCTTTCTGTTTCATTCATTCACTAGCGGTTGGTGCATGTTTCAAACCAATATTCAGTTTCTCTTTTCGACTTCTTAATACAACTTGCATGTCTTCGTATGCGTTAAATACTGCGCTCAATCCCATGCTTCACTTTACCGTCAGATTCATTACGTTTCCATTAATTTCCCGCATTTTTTATTCAATACGCACGATACTTCTAATTAGATGCAGACATTTAGAAATCTTTGCGAGTGAGATTGTCGTTCAGTTACCTTCGTAAAATTGTTCGTGAAATGATCTGTTTGGAACTTTTAGAAGTATTTTCTGCGGTATTTTAAACAAATCTTTAACGATATTTACTCGGTATATTGATATTTTGTTGTTTTGGCGCTGAATACGTTGCTATTCGTTGTTATTCGATGAGATGCTTTGTTTCTTATTCGACGTGAATGAGAGAAACTGATTATAGTATTTATTATATAGTATTATATAGTATTTATTATATAGTACACATTCTGTGTATTTATGTTATCTATGAAACACGATTTTCAAACTTAGAAGTCATCGATATGTCTGTGAGTACGTGTATGTGTGGCTGCACGATCAGCTGACTGGGATTTAAACAGCACGCGCCGGAAGTCGCACCAGTGAACTTTAATTGTTTACAAACACATCGATGAAAAAGCTTCGGAGTTTGATATGGCGAAGAATTCTTCGATTTCCCTTTTCACGAAGAATTTATCTTGAAGAAAGGTTTCTCAACACCCAATATTGTGACCATAGAGAGACGACGATTTGTAACGATTAATCGTTATAAATTATTCAATTGAATAATTTAATTTGCTTTTAATAATTACTTTTCTCTTGTTCCTTTTCTTTTCGAAACGTACCTGAAGACAACATAATTTATAATATTAGAAAAATTAGGAGCATATTGACAACAGAAAGGGAGAGAGAACGATTTCGAATCCAAATGTACAAGATGTTGATAAAAATGTTGGGCATAAAAACATTTTTAGAATTAATTTTACGTGTCGAAATAACGGAAAAAGTCTCTTATTATTTTGCAATCTTAGATTTCATTTCCAAGATACAAACTCTCTGACTTTTGGGACACGCTGTTTAAATCTCAGTCAGCTGAGCGCGCAGTCACACGTACACACACTCACGCACGAGAAACATGCATCGATACATGTTTCCACGGGTTGAACCGCTGATAGTACTGCTCCAAATGCATCTCCGTATACGTTAATGTATTTTTGCATAGGTTTTCGGTTTAAATTATTGGATTGTTCGGAAAGTCGTTTCGTTTCATTTGGTGAAAGAATGTAACACGTTTTTTTTAGAGTGTATAAACGTTTTATTAAATTATATGTTCTCCATTTTGGAGAACGAAATGACTTTCCGAACAACCCAATATTTTCGGACGGAAATTATTAAATGGATTCGTCGTGGATCGGTAAAATAATCGATCCCGTGTTCTGTACCGACACACCATAACGGTAGATAAATTACCGACGCATATAGGTTCGGAGACAAACTAAGAGAATTGAACTTGAAATCGTCAAGTTGTAACAATGTGGTTCGAAATAAGCGTTGCAACAATTTTATCATCGAACGAAAGGATTTAAGTTAAACGCAAAGAACGCGGGCACTTCTTTCATCTTACCATTGATTACCCCCACCATAAAGAACACTTCACCTCATACTATGATCACGATAAAAATAAGAACATAAATATTGAAATATATTAGAAAATTACACGCACTTCGTACCATGATCATACATATTAGGATTTATTTTACTGATTATTAATGCTATCTTAACAATTATAGATGTTAATAACATTGTCAAGATGTTAATAACATTGTCAAGCCGATATTGTCAAGGCTACACATATCGATTTACAAGATGCGAAGATTTTTCTACCTAAAAAAGCGATTAATTGAATTTCGCCGATTTTAAGTAAAAAACACAACTTCTATGCATATTGTATAAATTATAAGAACTAAACAAGTGTTAAATTAATGTACCAAATAGATAATTATTACTTCCATGCTTCAAAACTTTACGAAACACGTTTTCACTTCGAATCTCGATCAAAATCAATTTCTATAAGTTACTTAATCATTTGTAATGCATAAATAAGATGAACATTGTTCGATTAATGTTGGAAACATGCATAAATGTTAATAACAATCGCGTGGATGAACAAAAATTCACTAAAACCGTTCCCGTTCACAGATTTCGCAATATCTTGATGTTTATTTACCATAAATATTAACAACCGTCATAGAACCATAGTTTAAACAATTATTCACAATGTCCTAGTCTAAATAATGGCTTAAAATATCATTTCGTTGAAGTATTCTTCGTTCGCGATAGAGTTTTTCATTTTGGTCCAACCGACATTGTCAATATATCGATTATCGACTAACAAGTGTTTATCGCGATGATTTTTCTATTTAGAAAAGCGATTAATTGAATTTCGGCACTTTTAAGTAAAGAATACAACTTCCACGCGTATTGTGTAAATTATAAGAATTAAACAAATGTTAAATCAAAATATTTAATAAACAATTGTTACTTTCCATGCTTTGAAACATTGAGAAACACGTTTATACCTCGAAGCTCGATCAGAATTCGCAGATTTCGCAATAATTTGATGTTTATTTATCATAATTATTAACAACAGTCGTGGGATCATAGTTTAAACAATTATTAACAATGTCCTGGTTCAAATAATGGCTTCAAAGCCATCAATTTCTCGAAATATTCGGTTAGATCGAACAAAAACAATCGAAGTAACGGCAAGTCACCTTGCGGTGGGTATATAAGGAGCCGCCGGTTGACGAAAATTTCATTTCACGGGGAGCCTTCGAGGTGGACGGATCACTCGATTTTAGGTACCAGGACGTCGGTTGGCCTATTGGTAACCGGTACTGACTGCCGATAGGCGGTGGTCAGTACTGGCGACCTACTCTCTCAATCTTTTTTTTGTTTTCATTTTTTCTTTGTCTAATTTATTTCATTTGTTCTCCGATTTCAATTTGTACTTGTTTTTCAATGTTTATTTTCTTGTCACTGCTTCGTTTATTTTCTTTATTACTGCATGACTATTTAATCACTAACCAAATTCATTTCTATTTTTTATCATGCCTTGACTTTAGATTTCTCTTAGGTAGGCATATCGGTAAACGAAGAACGAAGAACGAAGGACGAAGGACGAGGAACGAAGAACGAAGAACGAAGAGGACTCTCTCGTCGCAACCGCCAAAGGATCTTTAGTTAAGCTCAGAATAAGTTAGTTTTAAGGCCACCGTGTACAAATGTCTGTGATCTGCCGAGCAATTATCCAATTTTAGCTTACTTTTGCTCGCTCCTCGATTCTCAGTCCGGTCACCACTGCTTGTTGCATAAGCAAGTGACCGGCCGTGTAGCTGGTCCGAACGGTCGATCGCCGTCTCCTCTGGTGCGTCCGCTTTGAGAGAGAATATGCTGCGAACACAGGGGCAGGTGTTCGCACCGGTCCCTGCGGAAGCCCTTGATCCATCATAAGACCCTCTCTTCGTCATCCTCCGTGAGTCAGGTCCACGCTCTGCGTGGCTCCTGGCTGCGGAGTTGGGAGAAACGGGGCACTCCTCTAGAGGAGTGGACGGCGTCGCGCATATCCTTGAGAATCGGGCCCACTGAGGGGAAACGGGACCGACCTAGTAGGAACAACTCTACGGTTCGCGTCGCGTATTTCCCAATTTTGCCTAATTTTTCCATAACGTAATTGCTCGGCAGAATTAAACGAGGAGATCGAAGGAACATTGATTCCTTCTATCTCTGCAGTTAGAATAAGTTAGTTTTAAGGGTGTGATCTGCCAAGCAATTATCCAACCTTTAGCTTAATTTTGCTCGCTTCCTCGTTCCTCGGTCCGGTCACCACTGCTTCTTGTACAAGCAAGTGGCCGGCCGTGTAAGTAGTCCGAACGGTCTATCGCCGTCTCTTCCGGTGTGTCCGCTTCCAGAGGGGGCATGTTGCGAGCACAGGAGCAGGCATTTTTGCCAGTCCCTGCGAAAGCCTCCAAAATAAGACCCTCTCGTCGTAAAGATGGAGAAACGGGGCACTCCTCTCGGGGAGTGGATGGCGTCGCTCGTTTTCTCTGGAATCGGAACCACGGAGGGGAAACGGGATAGACCTAGTAGGACCAACTGCACGGTTCGTGTCGCGTCTTTCCCAATTTTGCCTAATTTTTCCATAATGTAATTGCTCAGCAGGACTAAACGAGGAGATCGAAGGAACTTTGATTCCATCTATCTCCCTCCGGGTCTCCGCTCGCAGCAACCTCCACGTGGTGAGACCTGGTAATCAGTATTACTCGCGACGAACAATCATTTTTCGTCGCGGGTAGTACCGAGCTAATTGGCTGCGAATTTCAAATATTGTATCACGATATTGACAAATTTTCTAACGTGTATGAATGTACTAATCTTCTTTATCTGCTTTGCTTCTATTCCCTTTGTATGATCCTAAATTACACTGTGCGACAAATTGAAATTTGTTCTCTGCCTTCCAATAACCAGTGAATGTAGAGTTACAAAAATGAGGTATTACGTGAAAAGTAAAAACGTTAGATAGTTCTAATTGATCTTCGAGAATAAAGAAGAGTTTCTTGAATAGAAATAGTTATAAATTGACGTGAAAATTTTAAAAAGTGTCAATTTGCGTAGTTTCTTTGCATTATGTTCGCGTTATTACAAAAAGTTCTTACCCAGGACGAATACTCTACCCATTGAATTTTCAATTATTCGATAATTTCTAATAAAATCTCTGTTAATTGAAATTGATTAAGAAGTACATCGTAGTTTGGTGATTGGTATTCACAGAAATATATAAGAAAAACAGACAGGACCCTAAAGTATTGAGAAAAAAGTCAGACATTGACTGTAAAATGTAAGTTAAGAGTCTCTTATTTGCATTGTTAAAAGAATGCCTGCTTATGTTTTTCAAAGAACAAAAGCACGACGAGGAAGACGAATGGCTGTAACTTCGTTGAAAATTTAGTACTTAGTTTAAACAACGTACAATGAAAAATCGTACGAATATCGAAGTACATAAAAACATAAAGTTTGATGATCTCGGTTTAATTACAGTTGATGGAAATATTTTTTTGTTCAATTTTGATTAAGTTTGATCGAAAAGTTTCAAAACTTTCACTCGATATCATTCTCGAAAAATATTTATCTAACGGAAACCAGATACCGTGCAATATATAAAATCTAAAGAATTGTATCGTTTCTCGAAGATCGTATCGAATTATTAATAATAAAGAATAATTTACTCGATAAAATAGCGACTCTCGTTTATCATATACGTCGAGAAAGTCACGATCGCGCGAGTTTAAAACTAATTTGGAATAAATGACAAATCGATACGATGATGATAAAAAGTAACGCCTTGATTAGAAAAACCGAGTATCGACGATAATGCTGGAAAATATATTTGCATCCGATGAAATAAATCATTTAAATGAAAAGCGGAGTAAACAATACGCGTATGGTTAGGGAGCATAAGAGGGAGGGAATGAGAGAAAACGGCGGAAAGGAGAAAACAAAGATGACGAGACTAAGATAGAAGAGAAGCTGGCAATAGAGCGGTTTCTTGGAGGGTAAAGGGTGCATACAAAATGCGGTTTCCTCGAGCAGTACCATCTTCGAACTTCTGAAGCCGAAGGCCTTTAGCAGCCAACCCTTCAGCTAGATTGGATGCGTTTAATTACCCCTGAAATATCGTTAATTACTCGGCCTCCGAGCAAGTTCGAGCACGGTTAGAAGTTCGAAACACACGAATTTGGTTGTTCGTTGCACAAACTCATCCTTTTCTATCCTGGTTTCCCAGATCTACTGATCCGTCGATCCACTGATCCACCGATCCACCTACCCACGATCTACCGAACGGATTCTGGCTTCTTTGTCCTCATTATTTCAATGGCTACGCTTTTCATCTTCTCCTCTTCTTCCTCCTATTCCCTCCAATATTCTCCAATTTACTTTATGTATTTTCGCGAAAGGAGCACAGTTGCTTACTGCTGACGAATGCACTCCTGCTTATTCACTTTTTCAATCAGTTGCCGTGAATGCATCCCAAGAAGTTCCATGTATTACAATGGGTAGCGTAAATATGCGAAAACATATATTGTAACAATAGAGTGGCCCAGAAACAACTATTACGTGCATCGAAATCTTTGTTCATCGATAAGGTGTCTCGTTAACGAGACGTTAATGATCCACGACCATCCGCCATTGTTCTGAAAGTAATTGCATTGCTTTACGATACCGTGCCGATCATTGTCGGTTTGATACTAATTTTCAATTATCATCGGTTTGAAAAGTGCGTCAGACGCGATTGAATCTTACGATCGAGATGAATAATAGTTTTCTTTGTGAAATTGTTAATTTTAAATTATACATTTCTTAAAACAATGCATTTGTTTCGACAACGTGGCGATATGGAAAAGTCTGAAGAAATTGAGAATATATTGGTTCGTTCGGAAAGACATTTCATGCTCCAAAATGGAGAATACATAATTTAATAAAACGTTTGTATACTCTAAAAAGATCGTGTTTCATTTTCATCAAAAGAAACGAAATCCAATAGTTTCATTTGTCACGTTTAATTAACAAATTTCGTAAATGTCATCGGCTCGAGATCGACCGAATAAAAATTATTTAAAGACACCGCGGTTCCGTTCGCGCAGTATCAAAGACCAGGCGTTTATACCTGTTGTGTAGGGTGGTGCGTTTGCTGTGAGGTCAATTATACAATGAGATCCATTATATACGAATTAGAAATTTGTTTCGTTTAGTTTATGATATCGTAACGAGAAAAATCTAGCGGTGAACCAAACAAATACGAGTAGGTGCAATGTCAATAGACAGATGTCAGATTCCGGTACAAAATAAGACGCAAAGAGACTGGTAAATACGAAAAAGATACTTTTACCAGTTGCAATTAACGCGTAAGAACTAACTAGAAAATTTCGAAGAAAAAATCTACACGGTTTCTATTTACAAAAGTAACTTTTCGCGGTAGAGCAGTATCGGTCGAGTCGTCTACGTAATAATTTTGCAACGATTCTCGACGTTAACGTGGATAATTCTGCACGAAAATTCTCATTGGATAGTTTCGTCGAAGCGATCGAAACCGACGTGCAACCTGAACAATACCGTTGAATCGCTATCGCGATGCCCTATGAAGCGAATGATCGATAACAAAGAATAATACTCGAATACCAGGAACACAACAATCGAATTGTTACAATTTTGTCTATAAAAATGAATCTCAGCATCAATACTTTCCACGGCCATTGTAAATAGTTCACCTCGAACGTAACAAATCCAACGAGAAGCACGTCTCGTTCATCGTATTATGTGAAATATTACATCACATTTTGTGTCTTAATTCTATATCTAACATGTACCGAATGATTAAACGATCAGATAGATTTGTACAAAGGAATCATTCTTAGCAACGTGTAAATACTAACTGGTGGCACGCTCTGAGACGGTGTTTAAACGAACGTTAACGAGACCGTAAATGGAACAACACAATGTAGAGAGGCTTGATTAAAATATTAATTGAGGTGGAAATAATGATTCGTTGCGGCTCGGTGATTACATCGCCCTACTGTACTTCGCATCTTTGACTTTTTAATATAAGCCACTGAATAGATTTTCAATCCGAAAGCGATGTTGTTCGTTCATTCGCAATAGATTACATTCGACACAAATATCCCAGTGAAACACAGAATGTAAGATATCTTCTAACAAAATAAGACGATAATAAAAAAACAAATTTGTATCAATCATGTTGGAAACTTTCTGTTGCGATTACCTTATAGGCAGTTAACACGAGTTTGCGAAAGAGATTTTATTAATTACATTGGGAATTGTTCATCGTTGTTACACAGAGGGAAATTAATTTTTGTTGAACGAGTCAACATTTTGTTACAATAAGTACAGTGAATATATTACCGTATCTAATCGTCCCGTGAAGCCCGATATGTGGATTATTTTTAAAATTATTTCGAACGAAGTTTGTTCGGATTTAGAAAATCTTTTATACGTTATAAATTGAATATTGCCTTTTTGGTACAATATGAAATGATTTTGACGATAATACAAATATTGATACGTTTGATTGAAAGAATGAGACGTTTTCGCGCGGAAAATGAAAAATACCAATAAACTTTCCAAATACGTACACCGACGAAGCCATTATTTCATACGAATGAAAAAATTGAGATATTGGTACTTCTAACAACTAATACGGAATTGGTTATGCTACGACGAATTGGAAAAAATGTAAGAATATATTTGAAATAAACATGCGGTAAAAATACAAGAATAGAAACATTATTAAATTTTGTTGTGGATAATAAGAGATAAATTAAGATAAAATTACGATCGAGTGAAAACCTTGGAAGAAATTGGAGTTTTTCGGAGAATATTTTACAAATTCTACGTATAGATAAATAAAAAACATCGTTGCGTCAATTTTTAAAGAATTTTTAAATCCTTCTCAGTTACATGCGTGGTCATCTTTGAAATTTGTCCAGCACTTTTTAAACGAGATCGTGGTGTCCGTTGATTCGATCGTGTTCAGAATCCAACGACCGTATCTTAATATCGTAGATTAATTTCTATCGACTTTTAATAAATTGACCGCAATTAACGGCAGCGTTTCTTTTTTATCCGGCGTATAAAAGGACGAACGAAAACACAATTTGAATGGTAATTTCCTCATGTAATCTATGACCTATTGTAGGGAAGATAGAGGGGTTGGTGGCGCAGGGTAAACAATTGAGAAGGGAGTCATTGACATGGGGGCTGTTGAAAACTCAGGGGAACAGTTGGGCTTCCATTAAAATCACCTTTCATGAAAACTAATCGCGTAGGCTGCACATGCTCTGCTGACTTACAGGGTGCGTGAGTACATCAGGGTTTTGTGCTTTATTATTTCGTATTTTCAAACCGTAATCGAGAAACTGATACGCTAAACTTGTTTCTTTTACATTTCCTCGCATTTAGTCTAATTCACGTGATCATCTTACACATTTTCAACAAACGTATTCCCACAGAATTTATATACATTATACCAACAGTCGTAAGTTACGCTGTAATTACTCGGGGACGAAATCGACACACGATTATACATTCCAGCGAAGGAATTGATCGTTATTTATTTGTTTATTATGTCACCTTTTAATCTTCCTTTTTAATACTTTGCTTACTTTCATATTATTTGACTTATAAGTTGGTAACGCTTCAAGATAGATGCATTGCGTTGATCGTTTGTATCGGTAAGGTTATTGTTAGTGTTCAATAGGTAATAAAAATTATAGAAGTTTGCTTCTATGAAAATTGAATATCTTCGTAGTTGAATACGAACTTCGATAATACCGAAGATCGTGTATATTGAAGATATCAGTGGACGAATGTAATGTATTAGGTTGTTCAAAAAGTCACTTCGTTTTCCAGAATGGAGAATATATGATTTAATAAAATGTTTATAGACTCTAAAAAAATCGAGTTTCGTTTTCACCAAAAAAACGAAATGACTTTCTGAACAACCTAATAGATTTAAGTAAAATGAAATCGACCAACTGAGATAACATTGTGAAAACTTTACAAAATAATCATTCTTGAAACAATACGATTTAAGAATAAGATTTCATTTCACGTCTTCTTCAGTAATGAAGATAGAGAAAATATTGACTTAACTTTTTTATGTAAAATATAATTCTAAGATTTATACAAACTATTTTTAAAAATGACTTTCTGAATAACGCAACAGTACAATGAGTTTCTCAAAAAAATACGATTTCTTTCTATTCGATTAGAAACAAATCAATGGTAGCGACATATTACGTTTGACAATAGTCGAAATAAGAGTATATCGATACCAATTGTCAAAGTTTCAAACCATCCGAAGGAATGTCATTCTTTCAAGCATCGTAACATCCCCACCATTGTTGCAGTTACAATAGTACTTAAAGTATTAACCAAATGCCCATTGTGTTTAAAATTAGAAGTACCGGTATCTCTTTTTTCAGGAAACAAAAACAGTAAAAGTACTCACGAATGGCTGGATGTCTCCTTGACATTGAAATCAGTGTACGTCGTTCGTTTGACTGCAAATATACAATTAAAAGATCATTTATTTTCGCACAATTAATATTATTTGATACAATCGCTGATAGTTTTTGCAACCGCCAGGATTACAACAAATACTTCGTATACTTCAAGCATATACATCAATGATCGAGTTTTGAACACTACCACCAAATGATGATGTGTAATCTTTCATTTGCATTACGTAGCAAACATTGTAGGACAGTGACGAAGTAATTTTTCGTCGGGTAGTTTGTCATTCATTGATAAAATTATATCTAATTTTGATAAGTATTCTTCTCCTACTTGCGATAATGGATTTTATTTAGATTTTCAAACTTTTTTTCCCTTAAAGTAACACACTTGTACAGATAAGGTTCCGTTGGTACAGATATACAAGACGTGTGTGCGCGCAGTTGATTTGCGCATCACGCGACGAAGAAATCCCGCCTTTTCTACACACACACACGTTACGGTCGATAGTGGTGAACGACATTTTTTTCTATTGCAAGGGGACGAGAATTCGTTGCCAAAAGTAACAACATTGGAACGTTTTCTCAACGAAGAAACCCTTAGTTAGATTTCACCGGTGCACGACGAATTAAACAACGAAAAGTTACTTCGTCGTTGTTGCACAGTGTACACGTTTGCGTTTGCAAATTTATACAGTACGATTTGGAGTAACTATTCAAAAGATACTCTCCTATCGAAACATCTTATCAAGCTACGATTACAGAAACTATTAATGCGTACTATTGGTTTGTTTGGAAAGTGATTTCGTTTTCCAAAATGGAGAATATACAATTTAATAAAATGTTTGTGCATTCTAAAAAAATCGTGTCTCATTTTCACCAAAGAAAAACGAAATGACTTTCCGAACAATCCAATATTTTATTGTTCACCTTTTCTCACAACTACGTCAGAAATTGGTACGTAGAGATGCAAGTTTTTAAACGATGCAACTCGTTGCATCTTAGATGCAAATTTCTTACGTCTGTTTCTTGAGACATTGTGTTTGTCTTCGAAACAATTCTTTAACAAACTCGAATGACCTTGAATCCATAGGTAATAGTATTCGTCTTACGAGACTTTGTTAGAAGGTGTATAAAAAAACATACGTTCCCGTTTAATAAAAAATCTTAATAAAAATAAAAACAAGTGACCTTGGAATGTCCTTGACCCTTCCACCTAGAACCAAGAAAACGTCGCGATACGTCCTCCGTATTATAGACACATTTTGCGACAAAATTTCAAAATATTAACGGTGAATAATTAAATTTTTAGTCTCCAAATCGAAGATTATAATCAACAGAAGGAACAACAAATATTTCGACCTTGATCGCGATAAATGTTACCAAAAAATTCGACCAACCGTGAAAACGAGTCGATTCTAAATAATTGGAAAACAATAAAAAGAACGAATGCAACCCACAAACGTGTCAATCGACAACGAACCCGCAAGATACATTTCGATATGGAAATTTCGAATAATTTTGTTCCACGTTCGGAGCACTGCAAGTCCAAAGCCGAAGAAATCTATACAACCGAAATGGAACATCGAGCACCGAGCCGAGAGAAGCGATACGAATTGTAATTACGCTCATTTTACGATATTTTAACTATCGCGTTAGGTTTTTCTCGTTTACATCGAGGGTTCGGATTACTTGCCGATGGTTGGTCGAGATCAACTTAGACGCGAAAATTATTTCGTCAAGAGTAACGTCGATGTTCGTTTCGCTCCTGAAAAGTGTCCGCTAACGAACGTAAACGGGAGGCGGAAAGGACGATAAGGAGAATAAGGAAAATTTCTGGACTCTCGTTTTCTAGAAGAACGATTCGCGAATCTCAGTTTCTCGACGGAGCTACCGATTCGAGTATCCAGAGACGAAAAGCAACGATGGTGGGAGGCCAGACGTGGCGATCGGTTCGAACAATACCCATTGTCCAGCATATCATTTTCACGATTTTCCATCGGTCGACTTTCAACCGAGGAAGACTTCGTTCGGAGCTACCGATGAATATCGTTCCTCGATTTTCACTACCGCTACGATACCAGCACCTTCTCGTTTCTCTTTGGTAGACCGCTCGAGCGGATGAAACGAACACAATGCCTTTTGTTTCTCATCCTCAACGCTTATCGACGCGGAGATTCGTCATCCTCGAAGAATGGATTTTTTTATAAGGTTTTCAATCTCCGTTTTCGTTAACAAAAATGTATTTTGCAAGAACCGCGTACACCCCTAACGTTTGTATTTATAACGCGCGAGCCTCCGATCCAAAATTCGTCGAAAATTTCAACGTTTGTTATAATTTCTTTTGCTCCTCTTTGCTCGTTGAATTTTTATCGATTGTCGTCGAATAAATATCATCTCGACAGGGACAAAATTATTCTACACAGAGTTGGAGGTTCATCGAGTGCAATCGGTAGAATTTGTAATTGAATTAAAAATGGTTTAGTTACGGAGAATTGTAGGGGATTGTTTATCACTGAGATGAATTTCGTCAATTGTTTCATCTTGTTCGCATTGCATTCTGTCAAAATGGAAATTGTCCATTTCACACGCTGTGAAATGTTGAAAAAAAAATATTGTGTGTATTGCAACGGAAATCTTGAAATATTATTTAAGCTTCTTGCGTTTTTAGATATGTCTCGTTGCAAGTCTCTTATGCAATTGCATAAATGCAATTTAAGATCTATTCGCACACTCGCTACAATTTGTTACACAGATACATAAATGTGAAGGTACTTTTTGAAATCTGAAGAGAAAATCTGGTGTTTGGAATTAACAAATGAGGATAATTGTAAAAATCGAGAACAAAGAATGCAAACTGATCCTGCATAGTAACTATCGACTCAAACAATTGTAGAGACACTCATCGATCGATTTAAAAGAATAAAAGTTCGTAAGGTTGATAAATTCTCGGAATCCATTTTAAATTTAAAATTATCATAAAAGATATTCTTCGTGAACTACACAAATGTGATTAATAAATAAGAGAGTACCTTGAACACAACAGAGGACTTTGAACATAATAGGAACTTTTGCTTTGGAATGCTAAACAATGGTCCGAAGTATTTCGCAAATTTTATACACGTGCATTATAATGTTATTAGAATATTTTCCTTCAAGATTCTCCAACCGCATCTCACAGTCCCTTTTCTCTCGTCTACCCTTCAAAATGATATTAATTTCTCCCCACAATTGATTATTATACGATTTATGTAACTTTACTTATCTATTATTTATTTACCATTCTGTTCGATTTTTTTCTTAAGTTGAGAAACAAAACTTGAGAGAAAACTATGGTAAATAGAACAGAATGGTAAATAAATAGGTAAATAAAGTTAAATAAATCGTATAATAATCAATCGCAAATTTTACACACGTGCATTATAATGTTATTACAACATTTTTTCTCAAGTTTCTTCAACCGCATCTCACAGTCCCCTTTCTCTCGTCTACCCTTTAAAATGATATTAATTTCTCTCCACTACTGATTATTGTACAATTTATATAACTTTACTTACCTATTTATTTACCATTTTGTTCGATTTTTTTCTCAACTTGAGAAACGAAACTTTTACCATTTTGAACACACGTGGCACCCCCCCCCCCCCCAAGGGTAAAGGTTCGCTCGGACCCGACGGAACTAAGGAATTGAAAATGTATTTTGAGTAGACAGGTGCAAAGAAGGAAAGATTCGGGGGAAAGGAAACAGCGAAACATTCGTTTTTCTCCGAAACTCTGGAGTGACGGGTAATCATAATTTCGACAGAGTCGGTAGTATTCAGAGATTGAGATATATAATAAGCCCGAGGCTGCGTTCAGATCACAGAGAGACAGTCCGATACGAGTGAGTAGGTACATTATACAAACGGAATACCTACCCCAACCTATGCCAACCTACTCGTTCATTGGCATCAAACCAACTACTACTACTAACATCGCTGCCGCCACTACTCACCCTCTTATTGCGTGACTCTATCCTTGAAAGGTATTTCCACTATCTACTGGGTGATCTTCTCGAACTATTCACTTGTGGAGGCTAATTGCATACAAATTTAGTAATTTACGTCTTTGGCGATACCCGATCGTGGACACCAACGTTGTTCCTACGATTGTTCAAAGTCCCGTAGAAATCTTAACACGTTCTCCTCGATTTGACGGTGAATGTTATCGATAAAGGATAACTAATATTTTTATGCAATGGGACGACAAAAGGTGTTTTGTAATAAGAAGAAAATAATTTCAAGTCGAAGTTTGCCCGAGAGAAATAATTACAAACGATTATCGATCTTTCGTGCATTATTAGGCACTAGGAAGTTGATAAAGATAAGAACGAATTGACACCATAAAGTAACATAAACGATGGACAAGGTTTTGGACAATTACAACGATTCAAACGATGGACAATTGCAAAGTAAGTCGTGTACTGTGCGTTAAGGATTTTATTTTTCTATATTTTTGAACACGTTTATTTTAGAAATTGCTTATGTATGTAATCACACATATGTAACTTCTTTTATGTAGGTTATGTATGGAGTATAAATTTTGCAGAATCTGCATTTGCATTTCTCAAGGCGAACAAGTAAGTACTTGGTAATTTACGGACCACAGTGTACATTTTCTCGATACAAGCTAATAAAATAGAGCTTCTTTCGATTTTCACTAATCTTGTTTATAATACGAATAAATTTCACCAATGAGCTAAATCATGACTTTTTATATTATTCTTTACTATTTTAAGAGAAATTTATGGTAACTATCTTGGAATAAAAAATTGAGTTTGTGAGAATAAAATTTAGTATCGATTCAAATTTCGTTTGTTCGCGTTTACTTGCCAGTGCCCTAATTTTCTAAGTGTTCAATTGCTTTCTTACTTGATCTCAAGGTAAGCATTAATTTCTCTAATTTTCAAGTACGCTGACTTAAGTACGTGTTAATTCAGGGAATGAATTGATCATAAATGAATTAAGAAAGTTTAGTAGGAAAAACAGTGACCCAATTATTCTTATTCGATACGAAGATATATCTTGAAAGAGTTCATATATATGATTCTTAACATATTATGATACATATTGTCGAAAGTAATTCTCCAAATCATAAATCGCCTGTGCTTAATACAATATTTATCCTTTGGAAGAATTAACCTGAATTTTCTGGCTTACTTTATAAGTTTCTTTAAACAAATCGCAAGATGTAATTGAGCCACAGAACAAGAAGTAAAATAGGTATAGAACATACTAAAAGAATCATCTGAGATATTCTCACTACCTGTTCTTATTTTCAATTCCCTTCAACGTGTACACGCTGTTCAATTTCTTCGATTCGATGTACTTTTCAAGATCGACATATTTATAGGTTGGAATGGAACATTCGGTATTAAATTTGTCATAGCTGTAAATTATTTTATCGATTAGACGTAATTTTTATCGACGATAGAGAAACTAATTTCGAGGTTTGTCACCCGTTAGATAAGCCTACAGATATACTGATGCGACAAAGAATTGATACGTTCCTTTCGTAAACGTCTCTCTTTTTTTCCTTCTCTTTCTCCTTTTCGAGCAAGAGTACCGATGGACCGACAATGGAGCACATCTGTAGGTACCACGAAACAATGGCTACCGAGATTGTGGAACCTATTGCGGATAGTATTCCATAATATACCCTGTTGTTTCCGCTCCCTTGGATAGAACTAGCAGCACGCTCGATGAAAATATATGGCCCCCTTTCGAAGGTCTATCCAGACTGACACTAGCCGTAGTGGTTATTTCTCTGTGAATTTGCTCGTTTCTCTATTTCCAGTCGTGTTGTTGTTTTGCCATAATTTATTCATTAGTATACTATTACGCGATATCTCTAAATTAAATCATTCTTAAAGACTCGAACTGAACAATTTTTATAAAAAGGTCGGTGCATTGTTTTCGAAACGTTGTTACGTTGCCAAGTATTTATATTTTTAATTTCTACCAGTACGAATCATAACCACACTCGTATAGATTAATCATTCGTTCGTTTGTTTTTATTCGGTTCACAGAACGTACCGAAATCGTGTCATTTGTGAGGGTATTTTTCTTTGTACAATGCTTGCACAAATAGTATACATTTTAAAACGCACAATTTTGTACGAAAAATTTATACAATTAGGCCAGATATGTATAAACGACGTTGCAAGGTTTCGAATCAATATCTTAAGTATTGTTTTCATTTTATCAAATTTTAAAGATACCCTTTTTTCCCACGTTTTTACAAGAATATTCACTTACATTCAATTTCGTTCGATTCAATGTAAACTGCAAGTTGAAGTGCAATGATGAACAATGGTGCTACATATGTATATTAAAAAAACACAGTGAATTCATGTTTTACTTTTTGTGAATTCAACTGGAATTAAATTATGAAAGAATAAAATCATAGAGAATATATTAATTGTGCTGGAATTATGCACTATATACACTTGATCAAAAAGAACCTAACCGCACTACTACAAACGTACCTGTTCTACGAAGAAACAATCCTTTTCTAAACGTACGTAACGCGTGAGAAGAGCTGCGCATAATATTATTGTGCCACCAACTGCTCACTGTCGGTGCGGATCGCAACGGCAAACACGTCCATTACTCTGTCGGTAAACGATAACCGACATACCATGATTTTAATTTATGCTGTCTATGTTCTTTTTGATCCATAATTTCTTCCATTTACTATTACTTTCATTGCCAAGTTTCACCGTGTTAATAAAAAGATTCATGTACTCAATACAGAGCAAATAATGGTATAATAACCAGATAGATCAATACAGAGCAAATAATATAGAAATTTATTTGTATAACGATTTGCACGCCTTGATATAACATTACATACATCAGTGCATTTTATACAAAGGTAAATCTACGCATTTGTTATAAAGAACATAAACAAATATTCCTGTTTCAAAATAATATAGACAGTACGAGTTAAAATTATCACATGCTGGTTACTGGTTACCAATTGACGGTAGAATAATGTCGTGTTTGCGTTGTGATTCGTGCCAACGGACAATTGGCGGCACAATTTTATCAGCACCGCTAGCGCACATCATGTATACTTTGAAAAGATGATGGTGTGTTTGTAGTAATAAAGTCAGGTTATTTTTGACCAAGCATTTAATTGTAATACAATTGTATATATTTGATTGCAATTGCATCTGGTTAAAGTGGCTAGCTGTAACTTTGAAAATATAATCAGTTTTATGTTACTAAAATGTTTCAAGTTCCATCTGTGAATAATGAATGAAACTTATTGTCACTATGTTTTCTGAGATCAATAAGTTGGATAGAACGACAAATGATATATAGAGACAAGCTCTACGTTTATTACCTTTACCGACTTTGGTAATTCAGATAAAAGGATCTTAAAATGTGTTATTTCGAAAACAATTTTTTCAATATTTTTTCCATTACAATATTTTTTACGTTATACAAATCAAACTTTCGATCTGTTAAAAATGAGGGAGAAAGCCTCACACTCCTCTTTTTCAACTTGCCGAAGTTGTCCGAATATCGAGCTTATAAATACACGGCTCTTAATTGATGCAATGAAGGAGAATTTTCAACATAATATCCTTAAATACAGGTTCTTATATTCGATATTGCTTATAATTTTTTGAGTATTGTAAATTACAAACGATAGCTCATTAGATGTGAAAGAAGATATGCGTTTAAATTTCGCTGCATTTCATTCGATTAAGATGGCTGAAGTTGGCACTGTTACCATTCCCCTTACCTCTTTAACTCTACACCTCTTGCCTATGATACTACTCTACGTTTCTAGATTGTCCTTCACGTCCATGTTTATATACAACTTATTGTTTTGTGGAATAGATCATAGATAAATGATATGAAACAGATTATAAATTAGCCCATGATCAGAATTATAGAAAAGAAAAGGCAAATTAACCAATCAGAGTTTCAAACAACTTTCGTTGCCCTTGGATTATCAACAACTAATAATACCTATCTTCAAATTAGTGTTGATTAGAATGTGAGAGGTGACGAATGAGATTCAAATGACTTAAAGGAGATAAAGTAGGTAAACAATGTTTATTCATTACGTTTTTTATTTACTATTATTTTTTATAGAAGTGACTTCTTTGATCATAATCGCTTATTCTTCGACAAGTAAAGGTAATTTTATTTCTTTTGCGTAGTTAATTATTATGTTCGTGAATAGGAATTATAATTTTGAATATTTAAAACATATTTTTTCACGTTATATTTCATTTTATCTTAAATCTGAAAGAAATTCGTGAACTTATTTTATGATTTAAACGATAATTAGGAATTTGTATGATTTATAATGTTATTAAAATTTTTTTTGTATTAATCTGTTTATGATGTTTAATCATTTTACAGATAACTATCAACATTTTTGGAGAGAACAAAATTTGTTTGATAACATGTTAGAAGAAGGATTTACTACCATTGTTTTACCTACATTGTCCACCATGATATTATTTATAATTACATTAAATTTGTTCCGATACCTTGTAGGAAAGCCTTGTATTCATATTCGAGATGTTACTAAAGAGCACAATTGGAAGTCTATTACAAGGGAAAATAAGGTATGCATATATGTTTATGTATCTTCCAATATTCTTTTCATTATATTCTCAGATTAATATCTCAGAGGTTAATATTTTATGTCGAATATATGTCATATTATATATATGTAACTGTTATGTACAGTAGTAATAAGGTTCATAGTTATATGTTTATTATTATATTAATTATAGACATTAAATGGTAATTATATTCAAAGTATTAGTAACATATATGTTAACACTATTAAGTTATTTAAAAGGAGTTAATACTTTTATTATTTTATGTCTGTATATTATATTAAAACTTTCCCATAGTTTGATTATATTTAATTTAATTTAAATTTTAACGCTCTTGTTAATATACGATAATGTGACAATTTTAAATACATATTTTGAATATAATTGTTGTAAGTCATAGAATATAAATATTTAAAATTTATGTTGCTGTAAACACCAATTTTATTATGCAAAATCAGTATTCAAATAATAGTAGTTCAACAATATTGAAATTCAATTATTCTTTCTGTAGGCATATTATTGTAACAATTGTGAAGGTTTGTTATTTAACATTGACGGATTAATCTGTGATTCTTGTGGTATTTGCGTGGATCCTTCTTGTGTCAAGATTGCAGATAAACAATTAAAATGTAAAGTTATTAGTTTGAGTACAAATGAGCCAATGAAACATCATTGGATAAAGGGTATGTTTTACAGTGTGATACTTTCATAAAGTACAAAGTATTCAGTTATTGAAATAAGTGTTTTATATTTTAATCTTCTGTAAATTCTAGTTTAATTTTTACTCATTTTATTTTAGGTAATTTACCTATATCTGCTGTATGTGACGTTTGTGATGAGGAATGTGATTTGGAACCTGGATTAACAGATTGGTGGTGTTGTTGGTGTCAAAGATGTGTCCATGAAGCTTGTAAACCTATTCTATCTGAAGTATATTTTACATATTTCATTTAAGTTATATTAATGTACATAATTGATTTGTCTAATTCTTTTACAGATATGTGATTTTGGTAAATTTAAATTAATGATAATTCCACCAACCAGTTTAGAAGTTGTAAACCAACGTAGTACTGTAAGGCGGTGGTTACAGCTACGTAGTGTTATACCACCAAATTGGCCTGAGTGGAGACCTCTTATAGTTGTTGGTAGGTCAATATTTGATACAATCAAAATATTGAAGTAATATTATGACACATTGCTTGCCTAAAACAACTTTTTTAATAATTGTAGTGCAATTTATGGAACTTCTATTTTAGCAAACAAAAAATCTGGTAATAAAGATGGAGCAGAAATCTTATCTCTATTCAGAAGGTTATTAAATCCGGCGCAAATTGTTGATTTATCTGAACGTGATCCAGTTGCTGCTCTGGAATGGTGTCGATTACTTGGAAAAATAGCATGTACAATTCTTGTAGCAGGTGGAGATGGGACAATAGCTTGGTTATTAAATACTATTCATAAACTTAAGCTGAAGGTAATATGTACAGAGTGAAAGAAAAATAATAGCCCAAATTTCAAGGGATTGTATTATATACTGAAATGATAAAAAAAAGTTTATAAATGATTAAGATAATGATTATGCAAGTTATTACTTTTTAAACAATTTAGTCAAAGTGCATGTCGTTCATTTCAGTAGACATTTGACGCCTTTGTGTCAATTTCCGTTTATTACACATACATTTTAATAAAATATTTTTATTTGAAATAGCCAGTTCCATCTGTAGCAATAATTCCTTTGGGAACAGGAAATGATTTATCAAGAGTATTAGGATGGGGAAAGGAACATGACCCAGATAAGGACCCTGCAGATATTCTGCAGCAAGTACAAATGGCACAAGAAGTGAAACTTGATAGGTGCATAAAAAATATGTAATTAGCATAAATACAAATGTTATATATTTATATTTATATTAATAATTTATTAGATGGAATGTGGTGGTGAAGCCATCTACTGGATTGGGACTTAGGGGTTCATATCAGACATTTAATATGTATAACTATATCAGTGTGGGAGTGGATGCACAAGTGACATTAAAGTTTCATCGTACAAGAGAAAGTCGTTTTTACTTTTATAGTAGTAGATTGTTTAACAAGCTACTATATTTATGTTTTGGTACTCAACAAGTGGTAGAAAGGGAATGCAAGGGTCTCGATAAAAATGTAGAAGTATATTTAGATGGTGAGAAAATGGATTTGCCATCTCTTGAAGGCATTGTGATATTAAACATTCCATCTTGGGCTGCTGGTGTCAATCTTTGGAATATAGGACTAGAAGGTTTTTAATTTTCATGTGTATATATATGTGTGTATGAACTGGAAGAAACTTATAATGCAGAAGTACATACATAAAAATAAATATTTTCTATTAAATAGGGCATGGAGAATATGGAAATCAAAGTATTAATGATGGAAAGTTAGAAGTAGTTGGCCTTTATTCTTCATTTCATATGGCCCAACTTCAAGTAGGACTTTCTCAACCTTATCGAATTGGTCAAGCTAGTACTATAAAGGTATTTTATACATTATTAAAATAAATTGACCCTTTCATTTGTAATTTTTTCTTTAAATATGTTTTTAAATGTCTTAAAAATTCTATTTTGCTTTTTTTATAAAGTTTGTAATTTCTGTATATGTATAAAGCTATTCATTAAAGATAATTTTAGGATAGCTTTGTATATATGCATAGCAGCACATGAAAGGGTTTAAACTTACTGTATTTAATTTATGGCAATGTGATCTATAGTTTTTTATAAATTTTTACAAAATGCAGGTGAAATTATTAAAATCTTATGCTATGCAAATTGATGGTGAACCCTGGTATCAACATCCTTGTGAATTTATTATTACGTACTGCGACAAAGCATCTTTGTTGGTGAACACGGTTAACTCGGTCCTATTTTCCGAATCGTAAGGTTCTACAGGTGTACATATGTCTCAATGTTTGACATAGAATGGAAAGAATTACCACAATTCTATGATAAAAAGTGTAGATTAATATTGTAAAGGTAAAGAACAAATGTTACATAATGTAAACAAAGAAAAATTTAGTGTCTATTCTACAAAAATGTATAAACTGTATATTATGTTTCAAATATGTGAAAAGTAATATATCATTTTATTCATTTTTATTACATTTCATGCATGAATATTACGGTAAAACAGTAACTTCTCGATTTTATATTAAGATTCGACTTTTATTATCTTAATTTAAAGTTGAACGTCGTACGACAAAAAGGATGAACAGGATACATCGAGAATAAACAAGATAGAACAACAGCAAACGAGTGATTAAAACTTCAAAATGTTACTAATCAATTAATCAGGTTTATCTGACAAAAATAAGTCGACACGTAACCTTTTGACTGTTTTTGATTATACGTTATATAAATTATTTCTGAACAGTTTTCAGTCATGTATAATTAAAAATAGTTCGAATTAAGTTATATCTAAATTTATTTTTACAGAAAAAACTTTAATTTATGTAATGGTAAATATAACCATTTTTATTTTCATTAGATAAAATTTGACCATTTAAATAGTTTTTGCTTAAACAAAACATTGAAGAAATCTTCATTGAAAAAACCTGATTTTTAACGAGGAGTTTTAAATCCTTTTGTTCAAGAATTTTATTTATTTTAATAATTTTATTAAGTATTTAAATATTTTATTAAGCAATTATTACTGGCACGGTAGTACATTTTCATGCATTATTTACTTTAATTGAAAATGAGGTAAATGAGGAAAATAAGGTAAGGAAAAGTGATCTATTAAAATTCTGATAAAGTATTATTTCTATTTATAAATTAATATATTCGTTCGTAAATTATTTATATAATTTAAGTTATATGTTATAAATTATACACATTTTAATATTATTTAGATAATAAAGGTTGATCATAAATATGTTAATTGTTATTGTCGTTAGTATCAAAAACATGAAAAACGTTGTTTCATGAACAAATGTCCAGTCTCTTTTTGTTTAAATAAAAATAATCTCAGCTTTGGGTCGTAACCAGAAATTTTAGAAAAAAAATAATTAAAAAATTGTATTACTTTATTGGATAGAAAGATTTTTAAATCAATTTAAAATATTTTACTGTCACAGTTTCGAGGATACGACAATAGTCATTATTCGATACTTAGAATTCTGTTGTTATTAAATATTTATTTTTCTAATATAATTTTTACTAATTTTACTATGTTTAATAATTGGATTTGTACGAACAATACACACCAACTAGAATAAGATACTACGTTCGAATAAATGGATTTTATATGCGCAAACCAGATACGCAAGATTCATGAATAAGATTGATAGAAACCTGTTGGAACACGTGATCTATGGAACACTAATTATGGACAAATATTGCAATTCCTTATTTAGTTCCACGAATGGAGAGTATCAAATTAATGTAAAAGAAGGGTTTCCAATTACATTAAGTGGTTCAGTTGAAGTACAAATTTAGATGTGAAACTATGCGCTAGAATTCTTCCCAGCTGTATGTTTCATTATTCTTTAAGTATTATAATAAACTGTTATTGTATTTTACACGAATCTTTACTTTCCTACTCGTGCGTATCCACACAAACTAGTAACCAATTCTGCTGTGAAAACTCATCTTTACATCGTGTGGGAGATCGAGTCAGATGCAAGATAAAAATGGTCCCGATTTCGACACTTTAAAGCGGGGTAGCAATATTCAGCGCTGAAGATGTAAACCTCAACTCTAGTTAATAGAACGAAGCTATCACATTCATGAAATCAGTCGAATAATTCAACGATCAGTTATCGATTGTGTGTAACATCTACGAAATTAATTGCAAGATCGTCAGTTTGAATTATAATATTAGTTTCTAATTGTAATATTGACCGTGTAAAAATTCTCCAGTTATGACAGAACGGCAAATAAATTTTCTCGTTATATTAATTACCATTTGGTTAATGCACGAAACGGCTAGAATTGTGAACAGCATGAGGTGAATTTCTCGTTTCGAAGTAGAGCAAGAGTTTTCTTTCGAGATAATATTGGACGTAAAGAATAACATTAAAACGAAGGACGTGAGACTGATCCACGACAGAATAAAGTCAGAATAATGCAACAAATTCCACGTGTCGTGTGATTAACGTTTTATTGAACATGGCGCGTGTGACTTCAATTTAGTTCGCGTTAAGCGATGATCGGTGGACTTACAACAGTGTCGCGTAACAGTTCGAGTACAATACGGGTACCAATAGCGAATAGTAACGGTATTATATTTTTCCAAAAATTTCAGAACGATTCTTTCCTGAAATTGAAACCGAACTGACCACATTTGTAACGTAAAATTTTTCCTAGTTGTGGCGGACCGCAATAAAATACTGTCACTTTGCCCTTTTTCTTGTCCTGAATCTGTTTAAAGACCTTGTCCCAGTTTGGTCGGCCTGCGTTTGTCCTTGTTTTTAAACCCGTTATGAGATCTCGTTTCTCCTGAAAAATTGAATAAAAATTTTTCAATCCTTCTCGTCTCCCTCATTCTCAAAATCGTATTTTACGATCAATCTCTTAGTCGAAGTGAATAATAAAATTGAAGCTCAGGGTCTTTTACTTTCAAGCTGGTAAGGGGAGTATCGCGAACGAGAAAGGTTTCGAAGAAATTTAATTTACAAAATGACACATTTTGAGACTTCTTGACCACGTTTCGACTATTAAACTAGTCCAGATTGTATATTGTTAATTCAAGATCTAATTCAATGTTGAGCAAAATCGATCCGTGGATGATAATGGTTACCTATTGTTCGAGGTTGAAATTTTTTAAAATATTTTGTGTAAATCTTAGAATTGTATTTTACATAAAAAAGTTAAGTCAATATTTTCTCTATCTTCATTACTAAAGAAAAAGTGAAATGAAGTCTTATTCTTAAACCATATTGTTTCAAGATTGATAATTTTGCAAAGTTTTCACATAAAACAAAATTTATCGCGAGTCTCTTATTATTACAATGTTATCTCAGTTGCTCGATTTTGTTTTACTTAAATCTATTAGGTTGTTCGGAAAGTCATTTCGTTCTTTTTGGTGAAAATGAAACACGATTTTTTCAACGTATATAAACATTTCATTAAATTATATATTCTCAACAACCCAAAAACAACTCAACAACCCAATAATTCCGAACAACCCAATAGATTGTTAATGTTATTTTTCACAGAAAACACTCAAACCATTTGATGCACCAAATCCATAGCTAGCTGCAGACCGACCGCCTTCATATCATTCTTCTGCAGTGCACTGGTAATGTACATGTGCATCTCAAGAAAACGTTCCATGGCGGCACCGAGTTCCGCTTGCTCCATTTCCAATTGGGATAGCAAATTTACGAACCATTCGAACGATCTTTGATCTCTGTTGATCCAGAAGAAATCTACCTGCGAACAGAATGATTTCGTTGTGTGTTCGAGTCTGTGACAACTTCGTGTAAAATTATTCGAGAAAATATCTTTTCGAGAAAAAGTATCTAATGGAAAAATTGATCATTGGTGAGTCTACTTTGCTAGAATTCTAATAAAACATTTTCCTATCTAAAGAAGGAGCCGTGGATCGTTCGAGTAAAGTATGGAACGGAGAAATAATATTTGCCTTTCGTAGATACATCACCGAGGGAGGAATTTCGCTAGCCCAGGAGAATTCGCATTTTGGACAAGTGTGCCTGGCTTTCCAATAACGGTGCATGATGGATTGTAATATCGAAGCGAAAGGCGTGACTCCAATTCCAGTCGCAATTAGGACCGCGTGTTGCGCTTGAAATATGTGACTCGAAGGAGCTCCGTATGGACCGTCCAGGAAGATCTGTGCCATTATCGATTACGTTTTAATTGTTTAACGAACTAAAAAGAGCATACATATTTTATCGTTGTTCAAGGACCGTGTACTGCGCGATACGTTCTCAAGTTCTGCGTTAAAGGCTTTGAAAAATCAAGTACGGTCCAGCAAGTTGTCTAAGATTGACTGGAATCGAAAATGTAATAGTGAAGGAACTGTCGCGTTTCTTGATGCAATTTGAAAAACTATTGGGGGTGTATGGAAGTTCTCCAATAAATTACTTATCGCTTTTGACGAAAAATAGCATGTTGTATATATTGGTGAAAAAGTAATAGAAGAATTGAAAAATTATTTTGATCTATTCATTGTTTATATTATTGAAAACGGAATGTAGTGGAATATTTGTATTTTCTACTGATATTGGGTATATATATACACACATACACATGTAATAGCATATGCTGCTATTGTTTCATCAATGAACAATAGCAAATGTAAACAATACACACACACATATCTTTCATGAAGATGCAATTAGAAGTATACAAATTTCAATTTTGTTACTTTAAAGTTTCGACAATTGAATACACACGAGGTTGACTTTCAGTTCAACATAAAAATTTCGACCCGTTTTCAAGAGAATCGCCGGTTTTGATCTTGTCGCTTGAAAGCGGGAATGATCGTAAATTGAAAGTTATCTTAGATATGTTAAGCACCAAAGTGAATCGTTACCTCTAACGGTTTTCCTACAGCATAATTCATGGATGACTGAGAAGGAACATCAGACCTGATATCGTCCAGGTTGCCTTTAAATATTTCTCCGAATTTTGTCCGTAGTTTGTCCCCTCCTTCTGTTATTTGTATCGCGACTAAATTAGGCGACAAGCTTCTGTACTCGTTTACACTCGCTTGCGACATGGCTGTTTTACCAATGATTTTATTAACATAATTGTATGTTACAATTTTAAAAGCTGTTACTTTGCAATTTATCGCAGTTGTTAATTGTTGTTGCAATCTAAACTAATTTGGACGTATTATGCGCGATTAAGAGAAATTGCGACAAGGGATCGCCATTTTTTTAATTTAATTAACCGAATTGTTTCCTTCCTGAAAAGTCATAGAGAATGCGTTTTACACTTTGACAAGGACATTTTTTAGTATTTTTGTAATACCGATCTTGATGGTATATAGAGTGTTTTGTGTAAGTATTTTGTAAGTATTGTAATTATTAAGTATTGTAAGTTTTGTGTATGTAAGTATTGTGCATGTAAGTATTGTGTATGTAAGTACTGTATGTAAGTATTGCAAGTATTGTTTATATAAGTATTATAAGTACTGTGCATATAAGTATTGTAAGTATTGTTTATATAAGTATTATAAGTATTGTAAGTATTGTGAATGTAAGTATTGTAAGTATTGTTTATATAAGTATTGTAAGTATTGTGAATGTAAGTATTGTAAGTATTGTGTATATAAGTATTGTAATTATTGTAAGTATTGCGCATGTAAGTGTTGTAAGTATTGTGTATATAAGTATTGTAGGTATTGTAAGTATTGTGCATGTGAGTATTGTAAGTATTGTGCTTGTAAGTATTGTGTATATAAGTATTGTAAATATTGTGTATGTAAGTGTTGTATGTATAGTGTATATAAGTATTGTAAGTATTGTGTACGTAAGTATTGTGAGTGTTGTAACAATTTTAAAGTATTTATATAAACATTTCTGCAGTAATACTGTATATACCATCAAGATCAGTACATTTTAAGTATTTTAAAATACTATGCTACACATCTCTGCATATATTGCGCGTGCTTTGTGTATACAAATTTGCATCAATTTGCATAAACGTCTGTGTTCTTGATTCATGTCGAGATAAACGCGTATCCTTTACTTTGCAGGAAGGAGAAATAATTGGGAGAAGTTACACTTTGTCAACGTACAATTAATTAGAATTATAATTCGATCCGCGCGTTTAAAGACGAGTTTTTCGAAAAAGTGTTAAAAAATGGATAATTATTTACTCACCGACACTGCTCGTGGGTGTTTCCACTTTGTGCTCCCAACTGTCCATACTCGGAGTCTTGAAAGCAATTATAGTGGGTTTGGTGCGCATGTATCGAAAGCTTTGCGCTAATTTTATATTTTGCGGGCTCGAATAAGCCTGTTCCAAAGATTTCAGCCGCGCACAGCGCATTTGACACTCGTTGAAATTTCGCTCCGATTCGGATCTCATGTAATCTCGAAGTCTGTCGAATAGAGGAAATAATGATAGTGATGTAGAATAGGAAAGTATATTTACACGATAAATGCAATTATATAGTGTAGGTAGCTTACGCTATCAGTCTCTCCCCCTTTTTTTTTCTTGTTTGCATATCAGGTACCGAGAAAGACTTCTCTAAAGGCATTTTCTTACCCAGCAGTAAACGATGAAGTTTTCGTTCCTTTGAAAATTTATTACTCTCTGCTACACCTATATCGATACACTCATCTTATTAATTTTTCTAATGTTTTTTCTTTAAAGTAGTAGTAACAGTTGGTGTAGACTTAGAATTTTAATTCACTTTAATCGAATTGAATAACGTGTACTTTTTGTGAAAATAATAACAGATTATTGAAATCGAGTTTGTAAATTTGAAAATCGTTGCAATAATTAAATTTTCATAGCAATAAAGATTGATTAATTCGTTTCTTAAAATTATCAGTTTACATCCAAAATGTACGATTTTGATCAAAATTATGTCGGTTTAAGTTTGTGACATACATATAAGAATTACTTAATTCGAACAACTCACTGTTTATGTTATGAGTCGATTGTATTATCTTGTCCGTGTCGGGAACAAAGGCAGGGTTCTCGAGACCGCGATGACTCCTTGTTTCCGAAGATGACGAAGACATCATCGCGTTCAATATTAAATCTTGTTTTTTATTAAGGAATCTGAATCGAATGAACATACGGAACAATTCGAGAATAATATATTCTTTGTCTGTGGATCGAACGAATACAATTGCCATGTTGCGCGAAACTTACAACATATTCTCAGAATTATTTACGTTACTGCACCCCGTGATGGGAAATACATTGTCTCCGTGAAGTTTGGCTTGTTCCTTCTCAAAATACGAATAAAGGCTGTTGGTCCATTCACCGACTGCTCGAATATGAAGCCATATGTAGTCTACGAAACAGAAACATATCTTCCAAAGTTACAAGAACTGTTTCGCCACCGTCCCTCTTTAAAACGTTTCGAGGGTAAACGATAGTGTACGTTTAAACGAGAAGTTACCGCACGTTTAAAATTTACCATAAAAATTCTTACAGACATATTCCAAGGGAGGATTTTTAGATTTTTTCGCTTAAAAAATTAAAAAGAGAAAAGAGGAGCATTTATAATTTACCCCAAAACACAAAAATTTTGTTAAAATTGACTGGTGTCCTAAGACTTTTGGACCTAAGTGTACTACGTATAAAAGTGTACTGTGTGTTGCTGGAAACATAGATTTAAAATTTTCCATAAAAATTCTCACAAACATGTTTCAAAGGAGGATTTTTAGATTTTTTAAAAAATTAAAAAGAGAAAAGATGAGCATTGATAATTTACACTAAAACACAAAAATTTTGTTAAAATTGACAGGTGTCCTAAGACTTTTGGACGTAAGTGTACTACGTATAAAAGTGTACTGTGCGTTGCTGGAAACTTGACGAGCGGACGAAATGTGAGTACGATTGGTCGTAGTGGATTATTAGCCACGCCTGTACGCTCACGTGGTTTTAGCGCGTGGTGTATTACTGGCCGAAATGGTTCTCATCTACTACCAATCGCGTCGCCTGACAAAGAGGGGGGACGCGTCGAGACGAAGCGAAACAGTGCGAAGTGGGCGGTAGTGGGGGAAAAGTGAAAGGTAGGGGCGGAGTCAGTGAGGTACCTCTCTTGCCCCTGTGACGTCCCGCTTGCCAACTTACCAGCTCCCAACAGTACTAGGTCGTTCGATAAGTTTTGTCGTTTTTTTCCATGACACTTCAACGTTTGAACAATTGTAAATATACGAACGAGTCGACGGATCTACGCGAAACTTCACACATGTTCATCGAACAGTAGTACCATCTTTAGAAAAATAAAACGATGAATCTAATAGCTCCATTTCTTATCGACAAAATTTATCTGTTACGTGATTCGTCTAACCTTCCTGTTCCGGTGTGCTGCTGATGGTGAACGGATGCCACTCGTACCGAGCAATGGCGGGAATGTTAACGAAGACGTAGTCACCAGGATGGAAATCGAAATGAAACGGTCTTTTGATGACCAAATGCGTTACTTTCGATGGCAGCAAGAGACCGGAACTGATGTAAGTTTTACCGAGCTGGGACCGAGACCAAGCGATTCGTCGAATTCTCTCTATGAGATATATCGTACCGGGTCCAACGAACCATTTCCAAAAATTTGGCCCGTGCAGTATCATTACTATCCAGAAGGGTATATACAGCAAGTGCGACCAGTAAAATATCTGCGAAACGGTAACCAAGTCTGTTAAAATCATCATCCAAGAAGGGGAGTGTCTTTCGAAATATTTGTCTATTCGTGATAATTATCGTCCTTCCACCCGTTTATTTTATACTTTGTTTCAAATACTGGGTGAAACATCTGAGAGAGAGAGAACGTATAATTATTGTCATCTATGAAGATGAGAACAAGTTGTAAAAATCAAAGCTGTACACTTCGAAATTATAAGTAAAATGATAATTCTTGGGCCTTGAAGATCGTTAAAATTGGTCGTTGAAATTTTTTTTTATATAGACATATATTTTTTATTTCATATTTTGGTAGAATATACGTATAGGTAAGAGATTCGAGTTAAGAGGACTTTTAATAAGGTAAGTGGGTACAGATCTCTGAAAGGTTCTGGCACGAAGGAAGTATTCTCTTTTGAACGTCTCATCGAAATCGAAATTTCGTTTTGATAAGAAAATAATAAATTAAAGAAAGCTCACGACCTCGAAGCATCCGCCACGGCGAACAAATGGCATCGAGCATATCGTCATTACGATGAGAAGAAGGACGAGAACGAATCCAGTTGGGTTGGCCCAACCTTCTACAAGACCGAACAGACCTGGATGATTCGTGAATAGCCATTCGAATACGGTGTAATTGTTACGATTGAGTATGGCATCATTGACGACAACTGTGCCTGAAAACATTCAACTTGTTTTACAAAATGTTAGTATACGCGATTTCTTTCGTAATACGATTGAACATTGCGAGTATCCTTTTCGTGAATATTTTTTTTACATTTTAGTTTTATCGTTTGAATAAAACGTGACAATTTTTTTTACATTTTAGTTTTATCGTTCGAATAAAATGTGAAATTTTTTTTGCGTTTTTTATCGTTTGAATAAAATGTGAAAATTATTTTTACATTTTAGTTTTATCGTTTGAATAAAATGTGACAATTTTTTGTACATTTTAGTTTTATCGTTTGAATAAAATGTGACAATTTTTTGTACATTTTAGTTTTATCGTTTGAATAAAATGTGACAATTTTTTTTATATTTTAGTTTTATCGTTTGAATAAAATGTGACAATTTTTTTTATATTTTAGTTTTATCGTTTGAATAAAATGTGACAATTTTTTCTACATTTTAGTTTTATCGTTTGAATAAAATGTGACAATTTTTTTACGTTTTTTATCGTTTGAATAAAATTTTACTCATCTTTGATAATAAATCAGTAAAGATAGTGTATATATATGGAAAAAACGCGTTCAATCGTATTTTAAGAATCTTAACGCCTTACGTCCCGCTCAGTATTATTGTAAAATTGTTCTAGCTTGTAAAACATAACTAAATGTATTGGGATGCGTTTATAAACAAACCAATAATAGCGTACTAAAATCATTATGGCGATTGAAGATCGACTTACAAAATTTGCTCGTCTATTAGTCCGTGAGGTGTTAAGACTTCAATAAGTGCAAGTTGGAATAATAAAATAATGTATATACCGAAATTCAAAAGATGCATCAACGTGTGTATTATACTGAAAGCACCGATTAGAACTCCAGTTATCTTGTGAAGGTAGATATGTTGATCCAACGGTAGCACAGAATTGAAACCATGGCTTCGTAGAAAGGTAATGCAATGGCGTAACATAACAACTAAGATGAAGCTGCAGTTGAAATTCAGACACTGACCTGTATCGGAACGTTTACTGTAATTCTTTCAATATTTGCGCGGAAACAACTTAATTTATTCATCTATTTGTATATCACGTTCTGTTAGCTATTTACTTCTACTTTAAAATAGAATTCCACTACCGACCCCGAATTCAAGGCATTTGTCGGATTCGAGTTCTCGTTTGAAAAAACGTGGAGTATTTTATTCGAATATTTCATACACCGATCGAGTACCATTGGAATAATATGACGTGGACTATCAATTATCGGGTACGTAATTCTCGTTAGAACTTTATTTTAATTAAAAATATTACACAATATTTGTAACGCGGTAAAGAAACACCGATGTGTTTATATTTTTTAACCTCGAAAGAACACATGCGATATTGTACTCTATTGTATCTATTTATACGCGTTTGCGATTATTTTTCAATAATCATCGATTTCGAAGATGTAGTATTCAAATACTTCACCGGTATCCGCATAATTCGAACAGTATATACGAGTACAATTTTTTACTCGAATGGTAATACTCGACCACTCGTCTATTCGAAATTTATGCACGGTATACTTATAAGAGATTTGTAAAATATTCGAATATTGAATTGCTCGAATAGTACTGGTCCGAGAATCGGGAATGGTAGCGAAAGCAAGAATCAGAAATGTTTTTTTACCAGTTTTCTTACCACAAGCACGAGCAAGCATCACGTAACCATTGGATCGTCTATATTCGTAAAGTCTTGACACGAACAACGTAATGTTAATCAAAATAAAGATGGAGATAAATACGATGTAAACGTAATTGTTCTTCATGTACGGCCTTGTTAATTGATAAGGTCGTAACGATGCGAAGAAACCCAAGATCGATTTCTGCTTTGTTTTCGGTTTCGGTGGTATCAGCCATCGGTCGATACTGTGATTTAATTTCTGTTTTTAATCAGTTTCCCTTGCAATCAATGCGACACAATTGATTAAACGATCGAATAATAATTTTACAATTTCGAATGATCTTTTCCTTAAGATTCCGTAATAAAGAATTGTTTACCTAATCGTAAGGTTCTCTAACAGACCTTCGTGTTTCTCTAATTGGTTTTTCAACGCTTCGTAAGTAATGGCACCTCGGTTCGCTTGATCGGCATCCTCGAATAACGCGATCGTTAATTCCTTAATTTGTTCCTCGCTGAATTGCATTCCGTTCTCCTCCATACAAGCTCGCATCACGTGTTCCAATTCGCGAAGTTGTATCGATCCGTCACCTTTTCACAATCATTGGAAAACGTATGAAATCGATCGTATTAAAAGAAATAACACAGATATCGTAATAATTAATACACGAGAAAGTGAGAGTGCAGTTTTCAAGAAACTTTGGTACGTATTCGTTATATCGAGGGGACGATAGTAAAGAGTGATACTTTTCATCGAACCTGGATTTTTGATAAAAATGTCTATCGAAACAAAAAGTATTTCGTGCAAAATTTCATCGAACCTGAATTTTTGATAAAAATGTCTATCGAAACAAAAAGTATTTCGTGCAAAATTTCATCGAACCTGAATTTTTGATAAAAATGTCTATCGAAACAAAAAGTTTCTTCGTGCAAAATTTCATCGAACCTGGATTTTTGATAAAAATGTCTATCGAAACAAAAAGTATTTCGTGCAAAATTTCATCGAACCTGGATTTTTGATAAAAATGTCTATCGAAACAAAAAGTTTCTTCGTGGAAAATTTCTCGTGTCAAAAATATTTATATTCTCAGTTTCAGATTTTCTTCAAGTACTCGAAGTGTGTATATATTGTGTCGCGTGTTACACTCGTGGAAACGTGGCTTTAAGCGACTCGACCCTCGCGTTATATCGTATTAGAAACAATCGTAAATATTAGTACCGATAATAGGACTCGTACTTTGTACAAAGTTTCACAATTTGCTACGTGTCCATTGGAAATAGAAATTGAATTCTTATAAAATTCGATTAATTTTGTTCGATGAAATTTTAGTCGATAGTTAAATAAATCTAGGTGTATTTTACCATCGATGTCGTAAACTTTGAACAGAAATCTGATTTTATCGTCTGGACTTTTCCCTGCAAATTGATGCATCGCGTCCAGAAATTCCTGAAGAGATATGGCCCCAGAATTGTCCTTGTCAAATATTTGAAAGGCCCTATCGGTAAAGAAAGGCTGGAAAAAAATTCTTATTATAGTTATTTAAATTCGTTCACAAATAATAAAACAAATTATATAGAAGCATATATACATATATAGTATGTGTTAACATTTTATATAAATATACTATGTGTTAACATTTTATATAAATGTTAAATACATTTCTTTTTTTTTGTTTTCGATAGATATTAGAATTTTCTCTACGAATGAATATTTCATCAACAACGTGTTTACTATCGAATGTTCTGTATTACTGTATTGTTGTATATTGTATTACTGTACACAGAGAAGCAATCAAACAATCGATGAACGATTACGTTACAACCAGAGAACGAAAAATTAAAGATCATGAATTGAAAATATTTGTTTGCTTTTTCGTTTACATTTTTGGAAGTGACGATCTTGTTGAATTCTTCGCGCCTTATTTCTTTCTCGTTGCCCACCATTTGTTTGAATAATTTTTCCAGCCATTCCAGACTACTGCTATCCAAGCCCACACGAGGTCTGCAAAAGTATCGGAAAGGAATACTATTTATCGACAATATTTACGCAACAAATACGAAATCAATGGCACCTTCTGTCGCTAATGTTGGAGACGAACTCCATAATTTGAGCAGACGTTACATATCCCACATTTTCTTCGTCGATGACTCGAAACAATTTGTCTACCACCTGTAACATAAATAATTTTAGCAAAGAAGTAAAAAAAAATACGAAAACTGTGGTATTTCGTACGTTCCTTGTATTGTATACTATTATAGAATGTTAGTAACTATTACATTCAAAAAAATACTATATATTTAGTAGTGGTGTATTTTTAGATGTTAAGCCATAGAGAGGACTTTAAAATTGTTGTTCCCTCAGGGTAACGTATTAATTTTGCTTTCTTGGATATAAAATTATGTAACGGAAATGTTGAAACGTTTAATGCGTAAACGAAGAATTTAATAAAGTCAGCAAAAGAACTTCCGTGTTAAACGTTGTTTATTATAAACACGTTGTCTCGGCCATTGACCAAAAATAATTTCATGTAGAGAAAAAATGATATTTGTAAATTTTATCCACAACTGACATTTTATCTCATACATATAAATACAAAATAATTCTCACGAAATAATTTATGCAATTACATCTAAAAATTTAAAACATTAAAAAAGTGCATACATGAGAAATAATTTAAAGAGAAAAATTATTTAAATTCGTTCACAAATAATAAAAAACTCATATCGTTCGTTTTGTTTAAACTCGACCCACTGTGTGTGTCTGTGTGTATTAGAAATTCTATAAATAAACTGATACAACCTTGAAATATTCTAAATGTTCCTACTTCAAAAAAAATTTGTTTTCAATGTGTGATATTCTATGTCGAGCCTAATATTCTTCGTATAAACAATTTTTCTATGCACCTTCGAACATCGAAGACAATTACGTTTGACGCTATAAATATTAAAGGATACTCTGTGTATCCGGGACTTACCTCTTTAGTGGAAAATATTTGCTGAAAGTTCACGAGACTTACAGGATTATCGCCGCATATAGTGTACACAACACTCTGGATTTTATCAATGAAATCTTTCCGGTTTTCACTTCTGCGAAAGCAACGTACAGATTTAATGAAATTTCATAAGCAGATGTAGATAAATAGTGTCGATTTTTAAGAAAGTTTCACTCTTACGTTAATTTCCCTTTTAGAAATTCGAACCATCCATCTTGCTTCAATAGTTTGTCACCGTCTTGGTCGAATAGTAAAAATAATTTTTCCAGTAACGTCTGAAACGTTTTGCACATATTTGTAACGCTTTTTTGCTCTCTTAAATTGTCAAAAATAATTATACGAAATACAAAGTACGATTGTAAAAATGAGAGGAAAATAATATTTGAAAAAGGTGTACTTAATATCATCAGAAAGAAGTAAATATATTTTAAATAATGGAACGAAATATGCGACCTCAACACTCATTTTTTATATTCAGTTTTAAATTAAATTCTCACATTACTTCCCCTGAGAAGTTTTTACCCTCGAATGGTTAACATTAAATTTTTTTCTCGAGGGAACGATTAGGAAACAACCTTTTTTACTTCAATCCGAGGTTACGCACCACGTGTAACGACAATCGATGGAATAGACAGAGATAGAACGAGATCTGGGTGACAAACACTGATACAATACAGAAATTCTTCTACTCTCCAAAATGCTTTTATAAAATTATTATAAACGAAACGAGGAGATGATTTCTTTGCTTGAAATCGCTGGTAGAAATTGTGTCTTGAAAGCGGGAATCACGGTAGCAGGTGGTCGTTTAAATAACACGTAGTGTGCAAAATTGATTGAAAATTACCATTCCGACGATAGTGATAGAAAAAGTTGATAATTCTCTCGCAAAGTAATAATGAAAAATATTAAAATTTCTATTTTTGTCAGTGGATGAATTCGATGAAAGAAATTGTAACTTAAAAGCGGGGTATACGGTAACAGTTCGTTCGGATAATACCTAGTGTGTAAAAATAATCGAAAATTATTATTTGGACGATAATGGTAGAGAAAGTTGATAATTTTTTCGCAAAGTAGTAATGAAAAATACTAGAATTTTTATTTTCGTCAGTAGATGACTTTAGTGATAGAAAATGTGACTTGAAAGCGGGTTAAAATACTAGAATTTCTATTTTCGTCAGTAGATAACTTTAGTGATAGAAAATGTGACTTGAAAGCGGGTTAAAATACTAGAATTTCTATTTTCGTCAATAGATAACTTTAGTGATAGAAAATGGTGACTTGAAAGCGGGTTAAAATACTAGAATTTCTATTTTCGTCAGTAGACGACTTTAGTGATAGAAAATGTGACTTGAAAGCGGGTTAAAATACTAGAATTTCTATTTTCGTCAGTAGATAACTTTAGTAATAGAAAATGGTGACTTGAAAGCGGGTTAAAATACTAGAATTTCTATTTTCGTCAATAGATAACTTTAGTGATAGAAAATGGTGACTTGAAAGCGGGTTAAAATACTAGAATTTCTATTTTCGTCAGTAGACGACTTTAGTGATAGAAAATGTGACTTGAAAGCGGGTTAAAATACTAGAATTTCTACTTTCATCAGTGGATGACTTCGGTAATAGAAAATGTGACTTGAAAGCGGGTTAAAATACTAGAATTTCTATTTTCGTCAGTAGAAGACTTCAGTGATAGAAAATGGTGACTTGAAAGCGGGTTATACGGTAACAGTTCGTTCAGCTGATACCAGGTGTGTAAAAACGATCGAAAATTAACATGTCGGAGACAGAGGAACGGTGAATGCGAACATTTTGTCTGCTGAACAATTGTTGGACAGATTCAGGGACGGTGACAGGGTCGTGGCCGCAATCGAATTCCGCGTATCGGAGACGCTCGAGGCGCGAACTTCTTTTTGGCTCGGGGCGATCGGCCACCTTGATCGAAATCTGTGGCCCTCGATAGATCTCCATGCCATTTGCTACGATCCTGTCGCTGTTACCTCCACTGGGTTATCCTTTTCCCTTAAGTCATTCTCTATTCGATATCGATCTCACCTTGTTGTTATTTACTTTCAATTGAAACCCGACCTTGTGTTATTTCTCGTCGTTCGACTCCTCGCGAGCTTTTTTCAAGCTGTTACATTCTAACCGTTTCCTTCGAACATCATTGTCGGCATTTCCATTTAAAATTCACCCAAAGACCGATCCGTTACCGATTACGTTAATTAAAATTCTTACGAAGTAACAGTGATTTTACATCACCGTGAAATTATAGAGACCATTGCACGGTAAACACCGATCGAAATTAAGCAATTAAGTTTCTTTTATCGAGACCTCGACGATGTTGGTAATCGATACTTGGGAACATTAAACGTAAACTGTCGAAACGATACGTTATTTACGACCGAGTTACGCGACCACACCGTCCGGTTGTTAAGGATAATAACATTTTACGAGTATATCGGACGGTGTTAATTCGCGCGATGCTAATATGATTTTTAAATTCTCGTTACACTTTTATAACCCGACCGATTGTTTCGATCTGGATTTATCTCGCATGGGTGTACGTTCACGAATACTATCGAGAATTTTTTTTTTTTTTAATTCTCCACAATCGAAAATACGAGTCTACCGTTTCGAAAACCAAGATCCGTTCGAGGTATATTAATTTATTCACATTTTATTTTCTCGCAGAGGAGAACGTAAGCTCGTCGAACAATAATAATTACCAAACGAGAAGAAGGAGACAAAGATTTTAAAAGCGTCGTTTATCATCGTACGATTTTCCTCGGAATATTTCGTTGCGAAAAATCAAAAGAAAAACACTCACCTGATCCGTAAAAAGTCGTCTGAAGGCATCTTTGTTGCATCGCGCCGCTTCGTACGCTCCAATAATTCGGGAACACTCCTCCAGGGCGGTCGTTCTCCTTCTTTCTCTCGTACGTTTCTCTTCGATCTGACTAACGTCACTTTCCATTTTCTTTCGTCACTTGTTTTCTTTCGAACGAGGAACAAATTCTCCGATCGCCGCGTACAATTGCGTCACTTTGCAACCAGCCGATGTTTACGCGCTATTTGTTTTCATTGTCGGTCTCTTCGCGACACCGACCGAAACAAGGGAATTTAATTACGATTACGATTCCCTCTGTACCTCTATTATAAATTCTATCGATTGGTTTCTTTTATAAAACCTCAACGCTTCCAAAAAAAAAAAAAAAAAGAAGAAAGAATTTGATATCGCTTCGAAGTTTTCTTCGGCAGTTCCGTCGTTCAGAGACCAGTTTCGTTGGTATTTCGCGAGAGATACGTATTTCGGAATCCAACACGTTTTCTCGTTTGTAAACAAAAGTGTGACTCGCGAACGATTGCACCAATCATCGATACGATTGTTCGTATTATCTTGTTGTTAATCGTCACGTCGGGACCGACGTAAGAAAATAAAGACGATCCTTGGGGGGACACTCGTTCACTACTTGCGACAACTTGACTCGGGCGCCAGAACCGCGAACTACCGAATGAAAATCACCGATTCGTATCGACGAATAGCAACACGAATCCCCTACCTTCCACGGGTCCCTTTCGGTAACAATTTTCAGACCACGATCTGTACCGAACCGAACAGCGAGAGGAAGAGAGTGTACCTCTCGATTTCAATAAAGATCACGCATCGGGTCGGAGACAGACGTACAACCGGACACCTTTCACTTTTTCATGAGTCATCGCCTTTTTTTCATTCTCCTTTTTCCCATCTTTCTCCTTTTTTAATTCACTTTAACTCGTCTCCTTTCTCCCCGAGCCACGCTTCCTTCTAATAGGGCGCCATGTTTGTTCGCGCTCGTGCACGTTTCTCGAAAATTCCAGGCTAACCTGTTCGTACGAAAATTAGGTACACGTGAGCGTGAATATTCCATGGTATTGATACAAGAAAGTGCATAAAACTCGTTTCTTATATAAGGAGGAATATTGGACTTGAAATTTGCGTAGGCTTGTCGGTTGCGAAGATCTCAAGGTTATCTTCATTCTTTTCAACGGAATCACGGAATTGAATAACACCTACGTTATTGCGCATTTCGAGATGCGTTCAATAAGGTAAAATGTACTTTTCGTCGATCGTTTAACTGGTATTGCCGCGAACGAGCGTTCCTGGCGATAAATTATTATGATCGAGTCATCGTTCGCGTACACGTGACTCTTTGGATCAATTTATCGGGGAAGTTTCGCAGAAACGTGGTTCGAACGATGGTAATAGTGTTATATTTAAAAGAATGCATATACAAAGCTTGAAAAAATCTTATCTCAATCTCAATAGTATGTAACTCTCTTAATATAGAGTTGGTCACTCATGGATGTACAATGAGAAATATAAAAATATTGGTCGCTTTGAAGTTCGACGAACGAGAGCCTGTAATATGAGATGTGCTCGTCGTTGAGTTCTCTCTTGGTGTATCTTGTTCGCTCTTCTTATTGGTCGGTTTGCACGTGGCTGATTCTTAGCTCGAGATACGAAAGATCGATTCCAGGAACAAATTCGCTACCATCCCTCCTTAATGCAATGTACGAAGGTCTGGATTAGATCTTCTCACTTTAATTTTACAGCATCACGAGTACACGCACACGATTGTTTTTTTTTTCACATTATTTTCAGAAGAAGGAAAAGAAATTACGAAAGAAAATACGATAGTCGACAAAGATAGACATCAAGCTTGTCTTGGGCGATGAAACATGTCGTTTATCGATGTTTCGTTTATATCGAGTAAATGTGATGTACACAATAAATAATAATAAATGTTTATTGCAAAAATCGCGACGTAGGGTACCACGTTTTCGAATACATCGCACGGAATTGCATTTCCAATTACATTGTAACCAATTTTAGGTTAGAATCTATGCGTTGTTTTAAACGTATTTCCTTCCATTTTGTTTTTAACGTAAAATTGTTTATCTCGCTCTTTTACTCTTCTTATCTTGGAACAATTTCCCCGACCGTTTATAAAAAAAGAATAGACAATATTTAGATCACTCTTTTCAATCTTATTGCAAACTTAAAACGAGGTTGAAACGGTTCGCGTAGACTCAAATGTGTGCGTTTTATCGAGGGGTTGTTGCATTTGAAAAAGGGATCGGATGATTGAATCATAAAAGGAATGCAATTCCATGTGTGGTACACGCTCGAGCAATCTCCTCTGGACGTAATCACGTCTGGAGTTATGGCAGGTTCTATTCGTTCGGGGGTCATTTCCCAAAGCGCGAAAAGGATGTGTGTATATCTGTTCCGAATGCGAGCGAGGATATGGCCCCTGAACGTATGGGACCCGCCATAACTCCAGTCAGAATATCCTTGCGCACTTATCGTGAGTATGTTAACAAAATTCATTGGAAGCTGGTAGTCACATATAAAAGCGAAAAGTTTTGAAACAAATAGTTTGTTTATATCACTTCTGAACTTCTGTTATCATTATCTACGTTATTTTCTCTTAAACACAAAATGATCGATATCGTTAAAAATTCTCTTAAAAGATTCTACTTAAATAATGAAGATTCGGTATAATAGAACTTTAGACAGAATATTCGTGCGTATGTTAACAAAACTCATTGGAGGCTGATAGTCACATATAAAAGCAAAAAGTTTAAAAAAAAATTGTTTGTTTATATCACTTTTCAAAATTCTCTTAAAAGATTCTACTTAAATAATGAAGATACAATATTAGAACTTCGGACAGAATATTCGTGCAACGCATTATTTTCAATTAAAGATGAATTTCAAATTATTAACGATCTTCGGATACAAAAATAAAATATATCTACTCTTTGTACACATTCACCGATATTTTTAGATTACGGTACAATATTTTTTATTCATCCCCTATTTAATTCATCGACCATTTTTTTATTTCTTCAACGCGGTTTAAGTAACTTCAATTCTCATCTTTCGCGAGAAATCTCGTTCTTGGTTATCGCGTACCCAGTTAAGAATTACGCGATTCCTCGAGCGCGCGTTCTCGCTGCTGTTGCAGCAGCCTGAACGCGACTTTAGGTTTGTTTTGCGTCTGGTTCGATCCGTAGGGCCGAAGGAACATGCGCTTTCGCCACTTCCCGCTCCGCACCTACGCGCATCCAGTAGCTCTTCCCCCGAGTTCGCGTTTCGTAGTACTTCGGACAGTTCCAATGTGGCAAGTGAAATATGAAAGTTCATCGAACATCGAGACCGGTTTTTAAACGGCCAGTCGCATAATGGAATCGGTTTGACCGCTGATTCGAACGAGCGTTATCGGTTTCCGGAAAGGTTTGACTTTTGCCCTTATCCACCTCGATCGGATATTTTTCTGTCATATTCGTTGTTCAATTTCCGATAAACACGCGTGTGTAGCTTGTTCAGTACTCCCGGTTTGTTTCTATATCGAAGGTTCTTACTTAGAAACAATTTCGATACAAATTTCTTTACGTTTCTCGTATTTCTCGTAATTTGCATCGTGTAAGATATTCGAAGGACAAAAAGAATTGATGGAAAATTTCACGAGAGGGTTGGACAGTTTGTACGAAACGTTACGAGGCATGTAAGGTTATTGACATCGAGTTCACGTGAAAGTTTTCTTTTTTTTTTAACAAATAACAACAAGTCAATGCTTTCGACGGGTGAAAACCCTTGTACAGTTGTGACCTCCCTCCACACGGTGTACTGTGTTTGTATCGGTCGTGCACACTGGTTTCGAGAGTGTTAGGTATATGGTATTTGACACTTAAAATCGTCCATTGTCTTTGCCGACGCTATTGTTGTTCTTAAAATATAATATTCAAGCGTGACACTTTTGTGTCAAATGTTGGAATACTTGATCTATACTGGTTCGAGTGCAAAGAGTGACGTTAAATTTGATCAAATGTCAACGAAGGATTAGTACAGTGTCACTTAAAATATTATTTTACTTAATTTGTTATTTCGAACGATTGTTACTTCGAAATATGAATTTCATGGATTGGTCCAGTTTCGAGGGATCGAGGTGATTGTAGAAAGGGACTCTTTTTAGAAATCGACTTTTCAGGGAGATTTCACGGTCACCTTCACTTTTTTTTAAATAGAAAAACCAGTTCTGCTTTTTATTATTAACCTACATTGTAAACTTATATAACGAGAAATCTAATAATTTAACGTTTTGCGACATTAAGATACTTAGCAGGTCGAAATTCAAAGAAGATAGTATTATTTTGGAAACGAAATGCATCGAATCGTCAACAATTGTTAAAGAAACAAAATTAAAGATAAACTGAATTTTTGTCAATGGTTTTTTTTTTTATTAATAGAATTACACGAATTCACGTTACGTTGTATTGTATTAGGATTGAATAGAATTGTGAAGCAAATCGTGAATTGTCGATTGTTCGTTCGTATTTTTCGTTTGTTAAGCATCACATTGGTTCAATTTCGTTCGATTATTTGCATCACGTTGCGTATGTTAAACGTTTTTGATCGAATGGGAGACAAAAGGACGCAGAATACAACGAAAGAATGGAAATTATTGATTTTTCCTATTGACTGGAAAAATCTTATAAATTTCCTATTGACTGGAATAAAAATTATATTCGAATAATTGAAACGCAGATTTGGATCTGAATTAAAGTACACTATCGCTCAAAAGTATTTTGATCATTTGTTTCACAAATAAGAAATTTTTCATTTATTAAAAGCACACGTGACACACGTGTACCCAACCAGAACTTTTTCGATTTTTTCGATTAGAAATTTTTATTCTAAGGGAGAGATCGTTTATTAAAAATCAATTTTGATGTGATAAGATTTGCATTGTAGAGTATTGTTACACACACGGAATTCGTAAAATATTTTTCAATCCATTCGAGAATCAATGAGATAATATTTTGAAGTTTATCATCTTTCATTTCGATTATTTCCCCTAATCTAGAATTTTAAACGAGAGCAATTTTGTTTCGTTAATATTATTCGTAAAATGTACCGGTATCGATTTGATAAACATTTTATAAATATCCTCCATATCCTTCTTAATTACTCGAAATAATCGTAAAGAATAAAATAACGTACACAAGATGAAATTAGTGAATTTAATCGTATTGATTCAAAATTCTTTCGAAATTTCATATCGATAAAACTATATATTTGTATTTCGATCTAATCTTAAACGATCAGATATTGCAGATAAATGTATTTACTTTACGCAGTTTGTTTATTTAATGCAGATGTCGAACAAACTGAAATGCATTTGCATCAAGATCTTTTTCGTTTTTTGCACGTCGGGTGTGATTGAGTGCTACGACCCACCATGCACATTCAACACGATGTGCATGTGTTGGGTTCAGGACGATCAGGATTTTACGAAGATGGATATCAAGTGTTCGGGAACACCTTTTGCCAGATTTCCCGGTATGTATATTAAAATTACCATCACGATGTTTTAAATAATGGATGGAAAACCAGATCCTCTTTTGCATATTTTGTGAATTATATATATATAGAAATTAATATCTTTGTCGTTTATGATTACACGCTCTTGTTTTTCTTTTATGAATATAATAATAATAATATTAATAATAATAATAATAATAATAATAATAATAATAATAATAATAATTTTACTAATGGTATAGAGACTCTTCAAATACAAAAGATGTGTAATGTTAATGACAGCATTGCCAGCACAATCAATATGCTTAAAAAAATAAAATGGACATAAAATGTATTTATATAAACATCAATGTATGAATAAATTAACAAGATGAAATGACACTTTCAATAAAGATTTTGAAAGCGTTTGATAAGTTTGTGAACGAATCGATATAGTCGTATAAAATATTATCACAATTCTACATTCTGTATACAGAGATTGAAATCCAAGGATTTGTTTTAAATTCACGTGCAATAAATATGACAAAATTTGTAATTTGTCCTGGTCGAATCAAAAGGTTTTCATGAATTAGTTAATTAATTCGTTTCGTTTGATCCGTCGAAGAGTGTAGCCTATAAGAATATTTGATTGTCGATGATTTCCTGAAATAATATTAATTTATATTTAGAGTCAAATATAACAAAAAATTCAATATCTAACTTTATTTATTTTCTATATAAAATTAGAATCTGTACAGAGGTTCTATAATAGTCATCGATCGAGCTACCTACGATACATCGAGAATAAATGTTTCGCACACTGTGTGTCTGAGAAACAACAAATTGCAACAACAAAAATTGCCTGAACCCATATTTCTCAATAAGCAATTAAGGTCACCTTGAGTTTTTTTTTTTTAAATGGGACTACTTGCGCTTCATATGTTATAGTTATTTTTCATTTATTTCTCGATAAAAAATTAAGGTTACCTTGATTTCGTTAAATGGATCTGTTTCAGCTCGTTGAATCGCAATACGTTTCGTTCATTTTTATTTTATTCAACGTTCTTATTACGCAAAATGTGAAGATACAGACACACGATATATAAGCGAATAAAACAAGAGAAATAATTAAGAGACAAGGTGCATTTAAGAATTCTTCTTTCTCTTCTATTTTACTTTGTATCTAATCTTCGAATTTGTCTTAAATGATACTGGACAATTTTTAGAGAGTCAGGGCGAAATTAGTTGCAAAAGAGTACAAAAATTCTGAGAAACATTACGAGCTGTTGGCTGTGATGGACTCGTGTGGTTTAATTTGATTCGTTGTAAGTGTGAAAGAAACAGTTGAAATTTTCAGAACACTTATGCAGTACACTTTTTTTTGTTACAGATGTCTTGGTGAGTTATGTGGGTCAACTGGACGTACTTGATTCTGGCTTGCAAACGCTGGATAACGACGCACTGACAAGTTCGGTCGGCGTCGAAGCTTTGGGATTGGTGAGCAATCGATTATCCAACATTGGCGATAAGTCCTTTTCGTAAGTCAGAATAATCTTTGAAGTTGCATGCTATCGATGTTGACATCGCTTTGTTTCGTTCACCAGGTGAGAAGGTACGCGAATTGTGAATAATATTTTCCAGCGCGTAACATTTCCCCTTCTTTTTTTCGGTTCATTTAAGAAATTTTTGACATTTGAGATCGAAATGGAAGGATTCATTTTGTTTTTTTTTTTTAAGATTGAACGTTTAAAAGTTCAAAACTTTTGAAAATAATTGAAAATATTAATAAGAATTAAAACAATTGAAACCTATTAGAAAAGAATTAAAATAATTGAAACCTATTAGAAAAGAATTAAAATAATTGAAACCTATTAGAAAAGAATTAAAATAATTGAAACCTATTAGAAAAGAATGAAAATAATTGAAACCTATTAGAAAAGAATAAAAATAATTAAAATACCCCCAGAGTAATTTATATCGTTGAATCTCGTCCACTACTGTTAATCCGATATGTTTCTCTATCTTTTATTTCTCTCGTCTGACTGGTGTCTGACTTGGTGTAATAAAGACATTATTATCATCCTTAAATTGTTTTGGAAAGGTTAAAAATACTGATCGTCCTCGATCAAAGCCATATATAGATTTACGTTTGCGTGAACTTAAATCGAGTTCAAATTGAACTATTTCTTTCCTGGTAGTTATTCTCTAACTTTAATAATACGTAGTTTACTCTGAATAATTTTCGTTTCGCGTAATTAATTTTCTCTGCTCAATTTTTCTTCGTAGATACGTTTATGCGAATTACGTATCGGATAATCAACGACCGTTCAATGGCATCGAGACGATCTTAAACGACGTGGACGTACTAATCGCTTGCAAACATTTTATTTTGCGTTAGTAATTAACCTTCAGGTTACTTCTTCGCATTTGTTGATGCTTAATCTAGCTCATTGATTGTGTCTGTAGAAAGATTTATGTTTCTTTCTTTTCAAAGATTAAAAGAAACTCACACCTCCACCGGCTCTGTTATTAGAGGTATTGCGGACAAATTGCGTTCATTGGATCTGAGTTACAATGCCCTGGAGGACGTACCTTTCAAGGCCTTTCGTGACCTGAGACAATTAAATTGGCTGAATATGCACAGGTAAATGCACAGCACCAATCAACGACCAAGTGTTCTTTTAACACTGGCTGACTGCTACAGTGTCATTGTGTGAAATGATTCCGTTCTCATTTTGTACCTAGCCACGCTGTGTATACAAGTTTATTGCAAAAAAATACTATTAGTTGCAACAATGTATACCAGTATATGCGAAAATGTACTGTCTGTCAGCGAGAAGAATGCTAACGAGTGTTTCCATCTTCACTCTAGTTTATGCTCTATCAGAGTAAATGAAGATGCATTAGTTTTCCTCTAGCGAACGGACAGTACTGTATAGAGACTGCATAGAGATTGGACGTCACTGTTCTCGGCCAATAGCATCGCTGCGTGCAGTAGTGGGAGAGCTAGTAGACCAGAGTGGGGATGTAGACACTTGTAAGCCTTTTTCTCGCGGACGGACAGTACTTGGCAGTGTAACATTTCCCCTTTTTTTTTTGGGTTAATTTAAGAAATTTTTAACATCGAACGAAATACGATATTTATCTCTTTTCGAAATCATTTTTCAAGATCGAAATGGAAGGATTCGTTTTGTATTTTTTTTTAAAGATTGAACGGTTCTTTTTAAATACACTGTCGAAAGCAACGTCTTAATAACGATTTAACGAATGGAATGCAAAGCTGCTCGTGAAATTTTCAACGATAGACGATCGTCACGATAGATGATGTACAAATATATCCATTTTCAGCAATCATTTAACCTCGTTGGACGGTGATTGGGGCCACGCGAAAGACGCGCTGACGTACGCGTTCTTCGGGGACAATTCGATCATCGACGTGCCAAAAATTTTCTCCACGTTCGAGTCCCTGTTGTTGCTTAACCTCGACAACAACAACATCGAGGAACTATCGGAGGACAGTTTACCACCGAATATGCACACGCTCAATCTGAACAGCAATTTGTTCAAGTACTTCCCGTCGTCGTTGAAAACATTGAAAGGGCTCACGTGGTTGTATTTAAACGGGAACGACTTGAAGTATCTCGAGTTGCCCGATTTTCAAAGTTCGAACCTGGAGCTGGTCGATGTCAGTGAGAATTGCATCGAGTGGATTCGCGCGCCCAATTTGACCAAGGGCAACTTGAAGATCGAGGACTTCAACATGGACAGTAACAAGCTGACCTTTCTGCCCGCGGGGACATTCGACCATCTGGACATCAAAAGGATCCATTTGTCTTCGAATTCGATCAAGGACATCGACGAGGATGCTTTTCGCGGGCTCGAAGACAGCTTGATCTACCTGAATCTGGAGAACAACGATCTACCGAGTGTTCCTCGTGCTGTTACTCGCTTAAGAAAGTTGTCGTACCTTTATCTCGCCAATAACGATATAAGGAATATTTCCGGTGAAGCGTTTCAAGAGTTTGCGGAAAATTTGAGGGCCCTCTCGCTCGCTACCAACAGCTTGGACGCGGTTCCTGTTGCTACTTTATTACGGTATATTTCTTTCTTTCAATCTATACAGTGATTCCCGCTTTCAAGTGACAATCTTTACACCGTTAAATTAATCCTTGTTGCGAGAATAAATTTCGTCCATAAAAATTGACAATTATATATTATATAATATAATTATATATTTTGTCCATAAAAATTGACAATTATATATTATATAATATAATTATATATTTTGTCCATAAAAATTGACAATTATATATTATATAATATAATTGTATATTTTGTCCATAAAAATTGACAATTATATATTTTTATATATTTTTACAATTATATATCGACGGTTTGCGATCGTATTAAAAGAGAAGAATTTCTAATTATTAAAAATAGTGCGGCTTTACTACGGTATATTTCTTTGCTTCAATTTATACAGTGATTTCCGCTTTCAAGTGACAATCTTTACACTGTTAAATCGATGCTTGTCGCGAGAACGAATTTTGTCCGTGGAAATTGATAATTATATATTTTCAATCAGATCATTTGCGATAGTATTAAAAGAGAAGAATTTCTAATTATTAAAAATAGTGCGGCTTTACTACGATAAATTTCTTTGCTTCAATTTATACAGTGATTCCCGCTTTCAAGTGACAATCTTTACACTGTTAAATCGATCCTCATCGCGAGAACGAATTGCGTCCGTGGAAATTAACAATCATACATTTTTAATCAGATCATTTGCGATCGTATTAAAAGAGAAGAATTTCTAATTATTAAAAATAGTTCGAACGAGATCGTGTAATGAGAGACTTGCTTGTTATTGTTGTATCTCGTTCATTTTCGGTCCATCTTGTTCGTTTTCCTCAGGCCTCGGCTTGAGATCAAAATCACTACCTACCCCGCTTTCAAACATACCGATGGTTCTGATTTTGTCGCTTAAAAGTGGGAATTAGAGTTTTCTCGTATAAGAGATTTTCCGTTGCACGATGCTGGTGTGAAGAAGATTTACACGACGTGACTAAGAAATATCCACACTTTATTTATGCACGAATAAGTCACCCCAATCAAACTTTTAGTGGAGGAAAAACGATAGAAAGTCGCTTCTACGAAAAACCCTTTACTGTATACATTTATACTTCTTATTTATATATACTATTCGCGACTTTTTGATATTTATAATTGATCTAAGAATCTATTAAACGATTCGGTCAAGGACTTCGTGGGGTAAACCCGCTTATTAGTTCTTGTAGTATTCGTCTATTCTTCAAATAAGCTCCAGAAGTAGAATACTATGGGAATTTTAGTGTATAGGCTTTTCACCCTGTTTGGAGCATCTGGAATCCTACACGACTCCCCCCTCAATTTTTAAGGGGTCTTTGGAAAATCTCCTCCCCTCTCCATTGAAATAAAATGGAACGAACCTACACTGGACTAGAGAACACCTTATATTTTTCTCAAATGTGGATGACACTGAAAGAAATGAAGCGAAACAAGGTAGTCTTAGCTCTCGAAGAGATGTCCTTGACCGAACAGTTGACATTTAGTTTAATAACAATCGTCTCTATGTGTGCTCATTCTATCTGTAAAACGATTACTCAATGGTAATTCGTCTGATGCTTTTCGAAATAGGTGCCAGAGGCTATTGCACCTGAATCTCGGTTATAATAAAATCTCCCATGTTCAACCGGGCGATTTCGAGTGGGCGGAGGACCTTGAAATTCTGCTGCTCAGGAACAACGAGTTGACGAAATTGAACGGGGAGACCTTCAAGGGAGCCGGTAAGTACGAATTGAACATTTTTCCCTCGCAATTTCATTGTTCAGTATTTTGTCCCGGAAATGGTCAATCTCAAGAGCACGACGCCCGCGATGCTGTATCGACAAAATTGAAAATTTCTTTTTTACACTTTTCGAGACTTTAACCGTTCGACGATATATAATACATTGTACTAAAAACGAACTATTAGGTTGTTCGGAAAGTCATTTCGTTTTTTTTTTTGGTGAAAATGAAACACGATTTTTTTAGTGTATAAACATTTTATTAAATTACATATTCTCCATTTTGGAAATCGAAACGACTTTCTGATCCACCCAATAAAATAAAATTCGTAAAATTTTGTATCGAATTGGTAAATTTCGATTGCAAACACCGCGAAACAAAATTAATATTTGTTTTGAAGTAAATTGCAAAGGTGACCTTGGTTACGAACTCGGTATCGTGATTATTTCCGGTGATCACTGTTTTTAGAAAGTTAGACGCGTTTGCTGATGTAACTGGCATTACAATGTTAATTAAAATCCTCTGTAAGTAAATATATATATATAATATCTACATTTCTAAAGATTCAATTAATTGTTCTTTCCTCGAGGTCTCCGAGCCTTCTTCTAATTTTTAACGATAATATTACTCGCTGCTCTAAAGGTTCCACGGTATCATTAAAATATTTATCACGAAGCACGTGTAATTCAAGAACAGTGGTTCTCACCGTTAACTCATATTAGGTTGTTCGAAAAGTCATTTCGTTTCTTTTGATGTAATTGAAACACAATTTTCCTAAAGTATATAAACATTTTATTAAATTACACATTCTCCATTTTGGAAAACGAAATGACTTTCCAAACAACCCAATACTTTCAAGCACAACGATTAACCTTCCCCAGATACGTATTACGATCTCCTCTCTGTTTCGTAGCAACGTTTAATTTCGAAACAACGATTTCAGGCAGACTGAAGGAGCTCAGCTTGTCCTTCAACCACCTGACGGAACTCGATGACGATTGTTTCATCGGTATCGAGACGAGCCTCGATATCCTCGAGTTGAGTTTCGCGTTCACCACTGACGTCTTCCCGCAAAAAGCCCTCAGACCTCTATCGAATCTCCGCTGGTTGGTGTTGGATAACAATAACTTTCAAACCATCGAGTCGACCGCGTTCTACTCGTTCCAAAGGTTACGTTACATCAATCTGGAGTCGAATCGATTGCACTATCTACCGGATCGTATATTCCTATCGAGCGTTCATCCGGAGCTGAACGACGTCAAGCTTGGCTACAACTTCCTGGAGGCTATCCCGGAGTTCAGCTTCCACAATTTGACCAAGCTGAGATCGTTGGATCTAACCGGGAATCGGATAACGGTTCTCAGCTCCGAATCTATTGTTGGTTGTCCCCAATTGGTGACATTGTCGTTAGCTTACAACAGAATCTTCCGAATGGAGAAGAACGCCTTCTACGGACTACCCAGTTTGCGTTTTCTTCACCTGGAGTTCAACAAGCTAACCGTTTTGAATCTGTACGCAATCCCAGAGATCGGTGAACCAGGTTTCGCATTGAACGTATCCTATAACGCGATCTCGATGATAAACTCCGGTGGCTCGATAAACTATTTGACCAGTTTAGATCTAAGCTTCAACAATATCAGTCAGCTGCCCGCCGATACGTTTTACAACACCCCGGATCTGAGAAGCTTGGATCTACGAAGCAATTTCATCGTTGTCCTCGAACCAGGTAGAGGAAAACTGTAAAATTTTCCGAAAATTGTGAAATCTTCTCTTGGTAGCTTGTGGTAGCTGGATCTTTGTCGAACGTAACATTTTCCGGGTAAATGTTTCTCCAATGAAACGCAAGACATTGATTAATTAATATTATTCGACTGACGGAATGAAGTTTAAATTTTCTTTGTTCGATTATATTAGGTTGTTGGGAAAGTCATTTCGTTTGTTTTGGTGAAAATGAAACACGATTTTTTTAGAGCGTGTAAACGTTTTATTCAATTATGTATTCTCCATTTTGGAAAAGGAAATCACTTTCCGAGCAACACGATAAAAGACGCGCAATCCGAAGTAACATCGGTAAAGGTAGATTATTAAATATGGAAACGAAGATAAACGAGAAAGGAACCGTCACGTTTGATAAATATCGAGCTTCTGGACGCTATAATAATTAATCGTTTAATCATTCGAATCGTTGCTATCCAAAACTCTTCCGTTACCGCTGTTCCCTAACGAAAATCGTTTTCCAGTCGTTGCAATGTTCCAGGTACATTTGAGCTGAGCCACTTGGAGACTCTGAACCTACAGGACAACAAGATAGAGAGCTTGAGGAAACAGTCGTTCCACGGTTTGGAGTTGTTGCAACAGCTAGACCTGAGCGGTAATCAGCTCAGTCAATTGTCCACCGAGCAGTTCCGTAACTTGAAGAATCTGCGTATCTTGAATCTGTCGAACAACAAGATACGATCCTTGCCCAAAGACGTTTTCGAGGGAACGAAACTGGAGATACTCGACCTGAGTCGCAACAAGTTCACCGTGATCCCGTCACCGTCCTTCCTAGAAGTCGGTTACACCTTGAGGGATCTCGATCTGGCGGACAATTTCGTCGATCACATCGATTCTACCGCGTTTCCAACTTCGCAGCTGGTTTCTCTGAACCTGGCTCACAACCGACTGACGATTTTGCCCGACAATTCGTTCGTATCGTTGGGAAAGCTTTTGAGACTGAACGTGTCCCAGAACGTTCTCCAAGCGAATTTCAAGGAGCTCTTCCATTATCTACCTGGCCTGAAGCAACTGTTTCTGACCAATTGCGGCCTCAGAGACGTTCCTCTTCTGCCCCTGACCAATCTAAACATCCTGGATTTGTCTTACAACAGTATAGACTCGACGTCTGACAAACAGTTCCAATACCTGAAGAATCTGAAGGTTCTTCTGCTGGTGAACAACTCGCTAACCGCTATGCCGAACGTCAAGTTGAATCTGTTGAGGGAACTCGATGTTTCTGGTAACCCGATAGAGGTGAGCCACAGGGAATCAATTTGATTTTATTTCATAGTTTCATAGTCTTGATCGTTTCTATGAACATTCGCGCGTAACGAAATTTTGAAACGTTAATTTTAGAATATCTCGTAGAACATCGCGCTCTGAAAATGATCTAATGTGTACTATTCTTACCTAGAAGTAGTTGTAAAGATTGCGTTTGTTATCATTTTTATAAAAATTGAAAAGATGGATACGATTTCGTTGAGAACAAGCTACGAAGCGATGGTTTGGTTTAGGAACTGACGAAGGAGAGCTTTATGGGTTACCCGAGGCTAGAGGTACTGAAGTTGAAGAATCTGAATAGAACGAGGTCAGTGGACAAGGATTGCCTCCGTGTCTTAAAATACCTGAAGCACCTTCGAATTCAAACATGGCCGGAAGCGGATGGCTTTCACCTTCGTTACCTGCTAACCGGGCTACCGCTCAGAACCGTGGACATACAAGTTACGGAGCACTTGTTGAAGCATCAAATACAGAACGCGTTCACGAAACAGCTCAGGGAATTGACCATCTCTGGGAACGACCTGGAAGTGATTTCTTCGGAAGCGTTCTCAACCATTGAAGGTAGTGAACTGATCCTGCGAATCAAGGATACACGAGTTCGAAGACTACAACCGGACATATTCCTTTCTTTAACGAAAACACTCTCGCAACTTACTCTGGACTTAAGGAATAATCACATAAACGAACTCAGTCCCTCGGTAATCTATGGGAACCTTTCCTGGGAAAGCGTTGGGACCAACATGGTCGCTGGTAGGTAAACTCTACCTTATCGATAACGTAGATACTCTAACGAAAACAACGATAGCACAGTGTTACCTACACCCGTCAATCGTTAATCCTAAAGTAAAAAATTCATCGAACAATTTATCCTACATTAAAAATATTAATTCTTGGAAAAACATCACTACCTTTTCTCAGTTATCGATGCATAGTGCATCTGCTTCACGATCGGTTGTCCCTTTGATTCCTTTTAGGAAAGTGAAGTTTCCTTAATAGTAATTATACGAAAGCAACTGAGAAATTCAATTGCACGAAATCGAAAACATATGACCGAATCTTTATTCTCTAGGTGGGTTACAAGTATCGGGAAATCCTCTCGAATGCGATTGCGAAATCGCTTGGCTCAGTCTGTGGTTACGAAGATGGCTACGGGAGTCTCGACACATTCACACAGCTACTCAGTCGGATGCCAGGCAATTGAGAATGATCGCTGGTAGAGCCGTTTGCACCGAGACCACGCCATCGTATTCGTCGGACAAGGTTCTGTTGACTCTGGGAACTCCACACACTGCCTGTCAAGCTTCCGCGTTGAGCTCCGGCAACTACGAGAAACTCGCCACCACTTGGTTGGCTATAGTACACATTATTCTTTTAACAATAATAGTCAACTGAGTTCCGTTCGTTCGTCGTATCGGCCATCACGACTATCGAGACATTTTTGATCTTGACGAATGTTCCGCAGTTTTCAAAGGGATCGTAACGATCTCACGACCAGTGTAGCCAGAAAAATAAGCCCAATCCCAATCTGTGACGAGTTGGAGAAAGCGACCTTTACTGCCTCGCACCGTGCGTCGTAGCGGAAGAAGTAACAGGTGTACTTACTGTATCGTACTTCTTGACTACTGACGCGACACGAACGCGACAGATGGCGTCAGTAGCACCCGTTACTTGTCCCGCTCTGCTGCATAGTACGGTCGACCCGCTCAGTTGCCTTACACGTAAAATGCAGCTTATTTGTCATGGTTACGCTGCTCTCAACGCATCTCATTGCATTTAAGGAAAGAATAGAATAGAAACATTTCTGTAAATCGATCCTGCCAAAGTTTAACGATATTTTTGTAAAATTTCGCACCATCGACTCCAGTCTACCATCACTCAATTTTTGTTTACTTACCACCGTTACGTTTCGCTTCGGTACAAACGATGTCTAGGGTGTTTCCTCACGGTCTTTATTTTCATTTGTGAATAATTTTCATTACGTTTCGACATCGCGATATATCATCGCAAATATCGAACAAGCTACCATACCGACTGAAATGTTCAAATAATTTGTTATATACGCGTTTTACGAGCCGTTTTTACAAAAAAGTTTTCCATCTGATAACGATGAAAGAAGCAATCAAACGTGGAGTTCTGTAACTCGTTTGCAAGCGTACGAACCAAGAACATTAAAATTACCGAAGGGAAAGAAAATTACCGGAAAAAAAGAGAATAAAGAAAAATCAAAAAAAGGCGGACATTATTCACGAGTATCGTGCGATTCACGAATTAACGAATATACATATGTATATACATACTTAACGTAGAGTAATGCATTCCCTTAAGACTATAAACGTAACTACGAACGACTAAAACGATCATATTAGACACTGTAACATTACTCGAAATCACTGTTCTTGTCGGACTTGGTAAGAAAAAGAAACAAGGACGAGCTTAGACCAAATATTAATATAATACAAAGAAGTACGAACAATAAATCGTGATTTTTTATGTAAAGTTACAAAATAAAAAGAAGAACTAGTTAACGCTATGCATAATTTACTTCCCTTCGCTGTCGCGCTGCCGATTTTACAAACGGGACAACAGTTTCGATGCGTTCTTCGTCGACGAGATAAGAATTTCATGGTTTCCTTTACTTCGAAGAATTTCTTTTATTTACAAAAAAAATTTGTCATGGTAGTTAGTGTGCGTTTTATACAAATGACAAAGAAGAGCGGAGAGACGTCTCGCCACACAACACGGAGAGTAAGAGAACCAAACGGTAAAGAGGGACAAATGAAAGAAACAAAGAAAAAAGGAAGAAGAGAAAAAGGAAAGGGGAAGTGAAACTCGGGTGTAGATAATTTCCCGGAAACGCGTCATCGATAGATTGCCAATCCATCCGACGAATCGTGAATACACGTAATATTTCTACGTCGCGTATAATTTCGCGTTTTGTGTTACAGCCACGAGCCGCATAGAAATACTCATAAATATAATTATTCTTGTCCCTTTTCTTTCGTTCTTCTTTACACTGGCGGCGCTTGCGTGTGCTGCAAACAGCCCTCGACGTTCTCGGGCCAGTCGCACACGTTTTCGTTTGGATTGAAAACCAAATTTACCGGGCAAGGCATATGGTGCTTCCTCTCGCCCTCGCACATGTAATACATCGTGCAGTCGTTTTTATCCGGATGATAGGATATATGGTTATCTTCCTCGTCGCAACTCACTTCGTTCGCTGCAAGAATTAAAAGAATTAATTGTGTCTTTATCGAGTCCACGGTAACTACGAATTGATTCTTTTAGTGTTGAATACTCCCGGTAAAAACAAACATGGCGCGTGTCCAGCGTTTGCGAACGCTAGGGATGGAATATTTGTTTGCTACAAGAAACTTTGTCGATTTAATGCACGTACAAGTTATCGTTGTTGTTCTTTTATACAAAATTAAATAATGCAAGGAAATTATTTTCGAACATATGTGCGTCCATAGACCAGACCATACATATTGGTATTCTTTTATATCAAATTGAATAATGCAAGGAAATTATTTTCGAACATATGTACGTTCATAGACCAGACCATGCATATGTGTATTCATAGCGTTCAAAGGGTTGATACGAATACGAAAACAAAATTTTTTCTTCGAATGAGTATCTTCAGACAGAAGAAGACAAACGAGTGTTTACATCCCCACTTCAGTTACAGTGCAGGAGCTCCCCTAGCGTCACAGACATCGCTATTGGCCGAAGACGGTGAAAGATCGTCAGCGCAGCCAATAGCAAGCAATGCCTGTGACGCTAGAGCCAATGGACTGTAACTGGAGTGGGGGTATAAACACTCGTCTGCCTTCTTCTCGCGGACAGTAGATATACTATTACAAAATAAAACTCATAATTGTAGGTGTAGAGTAGCGATCGTGGTATAGGTACTTACGATCTTTGGTGGTGTATTTTCCATTTCTCGAATTGCTCTCGTATGGACCGTCGTATTCTAGTTTTACTTTGTAGTCCTGGAATTCTTTCTTCATTGCTTTGATCAGTGGATATTTACCACCACCGCAGATTCCTTTGAAGTCATCCATGTCCACCGACCATATCATTATGCCCCCAAAACCCTCCTCCTTTAGCCATTGCATCTAATACAAGAACACAAAAGATGACACGATTGTACATCCACGTAATTATACATAAATGAAAAAAGTTTGTATTTTGAAAAGAATGTGTTTCGATTAGCTCTACAACGATTTATATTCACGATAGAGAAAAAAGAATGTAGGAAGAATTCTTATAGACAATTAATTCTTCGGTCACTGTATTTTCTATTTTTTTATATTTTCTTAGAAACATTGAATACAGAAAGAAAACATTGTTTCAAACACGGTATTTTTAATTTAAATCGATAAACAACGTGCCAAACATCGAACAAAATTTTTAACCCTTCTTCTGCCTATGAAAAATACCCACTCTACTTAACATCATTTTACCACAACTGAGCACATTATATACATATTTAAGAAACATTTCTGCTAAGCAGAATTTAACGTAGTCTCTTTACCTTATTTATAAGGCTTCTTTCATCATCGAATCCAACCCATTGATTATCTCTGTACGCAAATGGTACTTGCTGCTCGCTGTCCCAGACTAACGTAGTGTTATCTTCGTTCAGGAAGCCGCAAACCTAAACAATGAATAGCGTTGCATCGAGTGTGTTATGTCCGATAAGGAACAAGTGATTCCTGGTACCTCGTAGTAAGAGAGGAATCCAGATTCGCTGGTGAAGTTTCCAGCTGTGCCTCCTCCAGAAGCTGGTGCTCCAATATCGAACTTATCCTTGTCCACCAGTGTAAAGGACCTGCCATAAGTTGGCATACCGATCATCAACTTTTCCTTTGGAGCACCTTGCTTCACCCATTCCCTCGCACTGTAGTCCTACGATGTAAAACACGAGACACTTATGTAAGAAAATTGTTAAAAATTAGATCACAGTTAGATCTTGAACTACACTAGAATACACGGTTACAATATTATCTATTGGATTGTTCGGTAAGTCATTTCGTTTTCCAAAATGGAGAATATATAATTTAATAAAATGTTTGTACACTCTAAAAAAATCGTGTTTCATTTTTACCAAAAAAGACGAAATGACTTTCAAAACAATCTAATATATATACTTTATTATACGTGTACAATAAATAACACAATCCTGGTACAACATGGTGTCCACAAACACCAACACACGGATATTCCAGCTTGTGCGAACACATCGATACAGGTATGTATGTGTTTGGAAGAAATTGATTAAATTGTTTTATTGTATAGTGAAACGTGTCCCTCGTGTTGTACAGAGGATACCTGAGTAATGAACTTTTAGCTCGGGAGCGAAAGAAAGTAAATTTTTCTATAATTTTATACTTACGACGGTCAATTTTTTCTGATAACTAGTAGCACTTTCCAAAGGAAACAGAGGACTATTGTGACCGACTTGCCTCTCCCACTGGCCATGAAAGTCGTACGTCATCACGTTAATAAAATCTAGGTACTTTGATATTTCGGGCACATCATATCTAAAGTTTGTATACAAACACACAAATTATGTATAAATCTTTTTTGCGTATCTCGTAGGACAAAATGGCTCAAATAAGGAAAAAGAATGCTCTCACTATGATATATACCACTATACTTTTGTTCATCCAGGGGGGTCGAATTTCATCTATTGACGACAATTAAAATGTTATTCGTTATCTAGATTTCGTAATGTATCGGATTGTTCGGGAAGTAATTTCGTTTTCCAAAATGGAGAATATATAATTGAATAAAATTTTTATACGCTCTAAAAAAATCATGTTTCATTTTCACCAAAAAAAACAAAATGACTTCCCGAACAACCTGGTAGATTTCAGGAGCAAAGTCACTATCTTTCCTCTACGATTTACAAATACGAAAAATACAAAAGTGTTAATTTTCCACTAACGAATTTATAAACGTCCAAAAATTCTACATGTATATTTTTTCCTTATTATCTCGCCCAAGAGATAATTGAATCGACGAATCATTCGTGCTGGAGGAATATAAACGATGGTAGAAATCTTTCCAGTTCGTTCAATCGGAGTGAAAAATAATCTCGTGCAACCAGAGACCTATCTATCTAATCCAGAGCCATTGTAGATGGTAAATTGTCCCGTAAAACTCACCCCGCAGCAATAGCTTCGAAACTGGCAGGCACGGCAGCTGACAAAATTAATTTCGGTTGACCAGAACTCTTTGCCTCTCCCTCGAATGCAAGTCTGAGCTCCTTGAGGAGATTCACGTAAGCTGCTCGATCATCTCCACCCCTGGTGCGAACAATTTCCAAACGAATGTCGTTGCAAGATCAATCGTACAAAATGAAAATGTTCAACGAATCGTTTTTAAACTCTCACCGAGGGTATTCCCAATCCACGTCCAGACCATCGAATTTGTACTCTCTCAAGAAGTCGATTGCTTCGTACACGAATTGATTCATGCGGAATGTGTTGCTGGTTAGCTCCTTGAATGGCGTGGACCCGAAAGCCCAACCACCAATCGCTAACAATATCTGTGAAGCAAAGTTTACCTTATTATCGATCTAGAGAGATACGTTGGCTGTCCAGTTACTTTCTACAGTTGTGTAGAAAGTACCATCTTCTCACTCGATAACGTTGTTCGAACAGTTATCGTTCAAAAGCATTACGCGTGGTTGTCATCAGAGTTTATTCCAAAGTCTGTTTATTCCATCGAGTTTGTTCTCACCTCGCTGAATTTCATATAATTTTAATATACAAGGTGTTTCAAAACACGTGAGTAAAACTTCAGAGGCGAGTTTTAGGCAAGCTAACATAAGAAAGAAGTGTTCGTATGTGTTCGATGTGAGCTTGTTTTGGTAGTTTTCATTCTATAGTAATTCTAATATACTATTCTGTAGTAATTCTTACGATATATTCTTCGATTCTTTCTCGTCGTTGAAGCACTTCGACCGAGTACTCAAGAGAAGAGTACTCAGGAGTACTTCTCAGCCAATTCGAACTTTCGACGAGGACAGGGTTAGGTTAGTTAATTCGTACACTGTAAGATGTTTAGGAATTCGATTCTTTTTCTTATTATAGTGCGCTAAATTTGCCTCTGAAGTTAGGTCCACACGTTGTGGAACATTCTGTATACATTCCTCGCGATTCTCAAGTTCCAAGCATCTTTACTGTTGCTAGAGGTCGGTACTTAGCAGTTGGCATCGATCGTTGTCAACTTTTGTTGTAGTACTTATAATGATAGGTTGTTGGATAAGTTTTATCGAACAATCTAATGTATCGTTATATCTCAGTCTACTCTATCCTTGTTCTGAACACTACTATGGACTACACTTTTGAATCATGCAGAGCATCACACAAATCAGTGAATCGTGAACAGTCGTACTTGGAGATTCTCGTCGCCAGGACATAAAGTGCACATTTCATTCGCTTTGGTGGTTTCGCTCTTTAGGACCTCGATCATTTGAAACACAATTATGGGTATTTGTTGCTACATCAACTTAACTCGAGAAGAGAGTTCGCGTGAAGAACATCGGTCCACGATTTCCATTCATTCTTATAAGGTTAATTCGGTGTACGAAGTTAGCACGATTCGTTGCAAAAATGAGGAACACGAGTCGGAGCTTATGTTTCAATTATTTACTCGTCACGAAATATTATTTTTCTCCATTTTTCGCGCCAAGTATCTATTTCTCCATGTACGAGTACACGTGTGTCATTTGTTTTCTTCAAATCACGAGTAGATACAAAAAATGCATTTCGTTTGTCATTGGAACTACCAATGGAGTCAATTCGACTTGTTTCGAACTTCTTTTTAAAATTACTCGATTATTAACGGTGTTATTAATGTCCATTATTCATGGACAATTATCGAAATGGACAACTAACGGTACTCGTAAATTAATTTGCCCTTTTCCCATCTAACTTCAAAAACACGAATATCTGATATACAAATTGTACAAATTGTATCTGGTCCGATACAAACAACAATACGTTGGTAGTCGATGGTTTCAATGTTAAAAGAAGTCAATAATAAACGAGAGAAATGAAAATCGTAAGAAGTTACAACTCGGTGAATCGTTCGACCGTCGATTAATCTCCCTTTGTAAAAAAGGAACGCGACTCGTTCGAATCTTCGAGGGTCGACTTGTGCACGAAGGCGAGCATCGCGAAATCTCGCGAAAATCGTGTACGAATGATTTCAGAACGTTACGAAAGGTTTTACCTTGATATCCGGATTCTTATCACGGAGTGCAATCAGTCGATTGTACATCTCCGCGTCTTTGTCGCTCTCCTCCACGAGTAAATGATTTTTCAAGGTCGCGAACGCGTAGACTATGTGAGTGCAGAGCGTCGGATCGATGTCCTCGGGCATAAATCTTCCGGCTCCTGGCCTTCTGTGCGACCAATTCGTTAGATAGCACATAGATTGGGCTTCTCTTTCTGCGAACAAGGAACGGGCAAGCCCACACAAATGTGAGTATCGGGTAACCACCAGCGATTCGTTCTCGCGTTACTCGCGAGCGCGAAATATTATTCAAGGGGGTGGTCGATCCTCGGCATTTTAAAAATTCGACTTTCCTTGATCTTCTTAGGAAATTCAACTGCAATCGTGTGCAGTGAATATTTAATTTAATTAATTGTAATTGTTGTGTGAATATTTGTTTGATTAATTGTAATTGTTGTGTGATGATTTATTTGATTAATTATAATTGTTCTGTGATTATTTATTTGATTAATTGTAATTGTCGTGTGAATATTTGTTTGATTAATTGTAATTGTTGTGTGATGATTTATTTGATTAATTATAATTGTTCTGTGATTATTTATTTGATTAATTGTAATTGTCGTGTGATTATTTATTTGATTAATTGTAATTGTTGTGTGATTATTTATTTGATTAATTGTAATTGTTGTGTGATTATTTATTTGATTAATTGTAATTGTTATGTGATTATTTATTTGATTAATTATAATTGCTGTGTGATGATTTATTTGATTAATTATAATTGTTATGTGATGATTTATTTGATTAATTATAACTGTTGTGTGATTATTTGTTTGATTAATTATAATTGTTGTGTGATTATTTGTTCAATTAATTGTAATTGTTGTGTGATTATTTGTTCAATTAATTATAATTGTAGTCGTTTCATGCAATTAATGTAACTGTAGTTATTTGAAATCGACAGTTATTACGTGAACGTCTTGTCAAAATTTTATCGAAAGATATTAATAATCATGGAGGGGGGCGATATATTCAGTAACAAACGTGTATTTTTTTAAATAATAAATATGATTCTAGATTTATTGAAATTCTAAAAAAAGAAACATGTATCGATGAATTCGAATAATAAATTTCAATTTTATTTTTCTTTTTCTTTTTAACGGATCTTTATTCGAAATTATGCTTCGGATACATTTTAGATCATTTCTAAGTGTGCATACAAGAGTTTGAAAGACACTTGTTTCGTCAATTTCCTGAATTTTTCAATAAAGTCGAGCTTGGATTATGTAGAAATTTTGCAGCTATTGAAATACGTAAATGTCTCAAAAATGAATGTCTTCGAAGACTTTTTTATGCTCGACTAACCACTTAAATATCGAGGAAGATAATTAATAAAAAAAAGTCGCGCTATAAATTTTACAACAGTCTTTTGCACGTGGAAAGTCTTTTAATCGTTGAACAAATAATATTAAAAAATGTTTGCGTTTCATTAATGCTCCCTGGTGTCGCGAAATAACTGTATTATGCCTTACAGTAGGGTAACTTTATAACGGGTTCGTTTCATAAATACAAGTGACGCACGAAACTGTCGTAAAATGACTCGATGCAAGTACGAAATACTCGTTCGTGTGTTCAGTCGCGCCGCTAAAAATAACAAGAGTGTTTTATGTACCGAAAATGTTAATTTTATTACTTTTTCAGTTGGATCGAAAGAGTAATAATCAAGTACTCCGTTAAAAAATCTTCCTGCAACGTGACCAACTACTTTGTGTTTATTTTCCGAACTTTTATTTCTCTCGTGTACCAAAAATGTAAATTTTATTACTTTTTCAGTTGGATCGAAAGAGTAATAATCAAGTACTCCGTTAAAAAATCTTCCTGCAACGTGACCAACTACTTTGTGTTTATTTTTCGACCTTTTATTTCTCTTGTGTACCAAAAATGTAAATTTTATTACTTTTTTAGTTTCATTGAAAGAGTAATAATCAAGTACTCCGTTAAAAAATCTTCTTGCAACGAGAGCAATTACTTTATGTTTATTTTTCGACCTTTAATTTTTCTCGTGTACCGAAAATGTTAATTGTACTACTTCTTTAGTTCCATCGAAAGAGTAATACTCAAGTAGAGTAATAATTAAGTAATCAATATCTAAAAAATCTTCCTGCAACGTGACCTACATGTTTATTTTTCAACCTTTAATTTTTCTCATGTACCAAAAATGTTAATTTTACTATTTCTTTAGTTCCATCGAAATAAAGATAATCAAGTACTCCGTTAAAAAATCTTCCTGCGTGACAAACTACTTTATGTTTATTTTTCGACCTTCAATTTTTCTCGTGCACCAAAAATGTTAATTTTACTATTTCTTTAGTTCCATCGAAATAAAGATAATCGAGTACTCCGTTAAAAAATCATTGGTAAGAAACTCACCGTTGTTCGGAGGGCTGATGACGAGCTGCGTGGATGGTTTCTGAAGTTTCTTGGCTTTGCTAAGAACATCAGAGACCGATATTTTGTATGCGTCGGGCTTCTTTTGGATGACTTCTGTAACGGTGGTAGCCACGGAGCTCCAATCGACGTCCTTTGCATTGGTGCCTCTCGAAATTCCTAACAATTCCTCTCTCATCGCCCCTATCAATGGGTATCTAACATTTCCACCGCAAACGGTACCGTTGAAATCGTCCATGTCCACTGTCCACACCATGGCGCCACCGTAACCTTTGCTCTTCAACCAGTCCATTTTGATGCGGATGGATTTCTCGTCATCGAAACCGACCCATTGCTCGTTTTGCACCAAATACGGCACTTTCATTTCGTCGTCCCATACGTAGGCAGCGCCATTGTGCAGCATCTCGCAGATCTTTCTCAAGAGCACACATTTATATTGCAGTTGTCGAATGATCATTTTCGAATCTATTTTGGCGAATATTACACACGCGACGTCTCAATAGTAACGTAACCGGATAAATGAAACGAAATTGAGTCACCAAGGTTTCAGTTATCCGGGGATGCTCGAATTTTCGTTTGAGGAAATATTTTATAGAATTGTTATTTTCCAGTGTATCGTCGCGAGTATAGTATCGAAGGTTTATCAAAGGTTTTTGTAAGTTATCGAAAGTTTGTCGAAGAATAATTCTAATAATGATTGAAAGTAATTTAAACGAAGTTTGGATTAATTTTCATTGGGAAAGATTCGTCAATTCGTTGATAACACTTTCAATTAATGGAAAATATAATAATAGGAAATATATTTTAGTTTCTTTTTTTCTATTGATCGTCTAAATTGGCTAGTCATCCGCTGAATAAACATAAACAGTGACAGGGATAATTTCGATTCGTTTATCCAGGATTGAGTCGTTTCGACACGTTCGAATGTTTACAAATTTAATAGTTCCATAACGAAGGGGCAGTCGTGAGTAAGAGGTTCTCTTATAAATGACATATCCGTTGTAAGTTATGGCGTAGTATAATTTCCATAATCTCTTAATTTCTCAAATGCCACGAAGAAAGATCGTAGGCTTTAGAAATCTAAATGAATGATACGTCCGAGCGAAATTTTCGCTTCTGATTTGAATGAATTTTGCATTTCGAGATCTGGCGTTATCCTGATTAAGAATAATAAGTCTTCCGAAAATACGGGCGCAGGTTTTACAACGGTGTGAGTTTGTTCGGTAACGATAACTAATAAAAGCTTTTTTACTAACATATTTCAATCGATGCTGTACAATTGTTAAACGCGAAACTCTTCAGGATTCCAATCGTTTAAGTGGTCCAAAAATATAGACGTAACGCGATGTTTGTTTTCAAAAATTCCACATCGTCGATTACTTAGGAAACTTCGATAAACGATGATGTCTTTCTTCGCGACATTATTGCGAAATTATACACATTCTAATTGAAAAAATTAAAATAATCCAAGCATTGGTTCGGTGGTTGAAACTTATATTGTTCGCATGTAATAAAGTATTTTTGTTTCGTTTTGCAGTAACCAAGGTTCAAGGGGTGAAATCAACCTTCGAAGTTCGATCCCCAAACTCGGAAACGGTCAGAGATAAAAAATAACTTTTTTTATTAATACGTATCTACTATTTTTGGCCGTTTTTCGAGCCTGGAAAGTTTCATTCAAAAATTGGAGTCATTTACGGTTCTTTATCGTAAGAAGTTTTACAGACGGTTAGCAAATTTTATACATCCGTTCGCAAAAATTACGAATAAATTGTTCGATAAAAAAGATCACACACCTGTTAGCGTCATTCGAATAAATGCAACATGATTAAGAAGGGCAAACAGTAGAAACTTGGATAAATTAGCAAAGCTGAAATGACATAAGAGCATCATCATCGTTGTTTCATTTTCATTTTTTAAGGAATTTATTTTCCATTTTTGAGAATGGAAATAAATACTAGATTGTTCAATACGTTTTATCGAACGACAAAACTTCTAGTATTTACTTAACAATCTAGTATTAATTTCAATTCTCGAAAATGGAAAATAAATTCCTTAAAAAATGAAAACGAAACGACGATTTTATTTTTCATTTTTGAGAATTGAAATAAATACTAGATTGTTAAGTAAATACTAGAAATTTTGTCGTTTGATGAAACTTATTGAACAATCCAATTCCCAAAATGGAAAATAAATTCCTTAAAAAATCAAAATGAAACGACGATTCTATTTTTCATTTTTGAGAATTGAAATAAATTTATTTATAAATAAATTTATCGATTATTCGATAAGTTTTGTCGTTCGATAACACTTATTGAACAATACCACATCGAACAGTACAAAGCTTATCGAACAACCTATTACAATCTTTGTCACGCAGAAGCTTCGTCCACCGAACCAAAGCTCGGGTTGTTCTAATTCCATCGAGCGTCGCAAACTATAATTTCCAACGAGTAGAAACAATGTTCACGTTGTAAAATGGAATATGTATTGGCGGTTGTTCGTAAATACCTCGTAATAGGCAAGAAAGCCGGACTCTTTGGTGTATTCGCCGGCCTTTCCACCGCCACTAGCAGGTGAATGAACACGGAAATTTGCGGGATTCGAGAGAGTGAAGGATCGTCCATAGGTTGGCATGCCTATTATTAATTTCTCTTTAGGGGCACCCAACCGAACCCACATCGATGCCGCGTTATCTACGCTGAGCTGCTTCTGCCACTCAGAGTCCAATGACGAGGCGTACAAAGGCGCATTATGGCCCGTTTCTCTTTCCCATTTACCGTGAAAGTCGTACGCCATCAAATTGATGAAGTCCAAGTAACTAAACAAACGTACGCAATAATCATCGTACACGATCTCCTCGTGCATAATTTCAATCTCGGAGCTAGCTTCACCGCGGTATCTTCCACGCGAGTCCACACGTTCGTAAAGTAAGGGGCGATCGGTAATAACATTCACGTGAGCGAGGTTACGTACGCGCTGGTTCATCGAAAATGTTCGTTAACCAGTCGAGACTCTTCGTCGAATTTGTCCGTGTTCAAATATTTCAATACTTTGGTGATTCGAGTACTCGGCGAATATAATTTGAGTATTATTAGTGTGCTATCCAAGTATTAAATACTCGACTATTCAAATACTGTTCGAATATAATTTGAGTATTATCAGTATGCTATTCAAGTACTGAATACTCGACTATTCAAATACTGTTCGAATATAATTTGAGTATTATCAGTATGCTATTCAAGTACTGAATACTCGACTATTCAAATACTGTTCGAATATAATTTGAGTATTATCAGTATGCTATTCAAGTACTAAATACTCGACTACTCAAATACTGTTCGAATATAATTTGAGTATTATCAGTATGCTATTCAAGTACTAAATACTCGACTATTCAAATACTGTTCGAATACCTGACAATGTCATTCGAATGGCTGACTATTCAAATATCATTCGAATAAGTAGTTATTCAAATAATCATTAATGTATACAGTATTCGAATATAGGATCATTCGTATACATGCTATTCGAATATGTGATCGTTCGTATACTAGTCGAATACACGACCTTTCAAATACTATTCGAATATTATTTGAATACACGATCATGTATATAGTATTCGAATACACGACCATTCGTATACATAATATTCAAATATACGATCATCCATGTACTAGTCGAATACACGACTATTCATATACTATTCGAATATTATTCGAATACACAATCATTTATATACTATTCGAATATTATTCGAATACACGATCATTTATATACTATTCGAATATTATTCAAATACGCGATCATTTATATATTATTTGAAAACACGATCATGTATATAGTATTCGAAAACACGATTATATATATAGTATTCGAAAACACGATTATGTATATAGTATTCGAATACACAAGCATTCGTATACATACTATTCAAATATACGATCGTCCATATACTAGTCAAGTACACGACTATTCACATACTATTCGAATACTAAATAATTCAAAATCTACTCGAATACTATTTGAATACTCAAGCGTGGAATATTTTCTTCATCGACCAAGTCTCCGAATATTCGTCGTAACCGAAGTCTCAAATATTCGTGACTTACTCATCGTCTTCGAGTATCTATAAAAAATTCGAACATTAAATCATTGAAAAAATTCCAATTCTACTTGATAAACAATCCCGTCAGTTGTGAAATTCGTTTCGGTATTTGATTTCCTCATGTAAAGAGACTTCGTGCCGGTGAAATTCAGTGTCAAGTGTGCGAAGTTTACGGTCTGTCCATCATGAGCAAACCTAAGGTTAGACAATGGCGCAAGACATTCGAAGAAAATCGATCGAACGTGCAGCACGAGCAACGTCGACTGCGACGATTGATTTGGTGGAACGAGTGAACGGGAAAATTTGTGAGAATCGCAGATTCACGAACGATGAACTTTCCAATGAATTTCTCGAAATTTCTCACATAATACCTCACAAGACTACGTGGAAAATAGTCGAGCTACCATAAACTTTGGGCAAGATACAGCTGGTTTGAAATACCAACGGTGAGCTATGTGAAAGTGGGGGAATGGAGAAGGGTCATAAAAAGTTGCTGCTACCTACATAGATACATTGACTGGCCAGAAAAGAATGGTGACTACATAGCAGAATAAAGTACGTACAAAGATATTTTTTTATTGCTCCAAACTCTGTCAGTTTTTCATCGACAACCGATCGACCATTACTTTTCGAACGTACCTCCTATAATATTCGAAACGTGGCTAGATACGATCTTCAACGTTTATAAATTTCAAATACAATTGAATTCCATCAATTATACTTTTCAATATAATCGAACAATTTACGACTATCGTGAGTCAGTTTCTTAATCGATCTCTGACAACTTTCCAATTAGAATTGAACTCTTTTCAATAATGTGTTCCTCGTACGTTTCGAACGATCGTATTTTTTTTTTTCACAGTCAATTCAATTCCATTCGAACAATTATACCTTTTACTCGAGAGTTAATTTAATTCCACCGGAATGTTTACAATTTTGACGTCACAGTTAATTCAATAACGAAGGGTCATATATTTCACCCGAGAGTTAATTTAATTTCACTGGAATGTTTATAAGTTTCACGTCACGGTTCGTTTAATTCCCGTGGAACGATCATACTTTTTACTTCGCAATTATGGGTAATTACTTTACCTCGCAACAGCTGGAACATCGTATCCACTCTTAACGTTGTCAGGACCAACAGGCACAGCGGCCGTTAAAAGAAGTCTCGGCATCTTTTTCTCTTGTGCTTCCGCCTCGAATGCTTCTCGCAGCTCTGTGAAAATACAATTTAAGTGCAATCGGACGAAACGTGAAAACGTTCGAGACAGTTCCAAGAATTACAAGTCTCGATTTACCTTTCAATAGGAGAATATAATTCTTCTTATCGTCGCCTCCTTTCGGATACTCCCAATCGATATCGAGACCATCGAAATTTCGTTCTCGTAGATACGGTATGGCGCTGTAGATGAATGTTTGTCGCGCGTATCTCGTCGAGGACACGTCTTTGAACTTTTGTGTACCGAATGACCAACCACCTGATTGAAATAATTAAATGTGATATTTTCGTAGTGTTCAATGTAAAAGGAATTATCCAAACGAGTTCTTTTTGGGATATAAAGTAGTGTTATAAGCGGACAAAGAATATTGAATTTACTTAGGTCCTTAAATCGATTTTATTTAAAATGGTGGTGTTGAGGGTGTTGAAGAAAAATTTGAGAGTATTTTACGGTATTAATTTCACGCGTAAAAATTAGGAAGATATTTATAATACTTGAATATTAAATAGTACTCAATATTTCGAACCAATTTTCGGTGAGCATGCAACAATATCACCGACTGTCGCGAAAAAATTTACCACTTTGGAAAACGTACATATTTCAATTTAACATTTTTGTGTTAAAAAATTGTCCAATGCTACGAAAAAAATTTGTTTACGTATTACACTTTCGAACAATATTGAACGCGAAAAATATAGAAGTATTTTCTATATTTAAGTATAAATATAGAAGTATAAATATAGTATAATAAATTATATTAAGTACTATATTAAGTATAAATGTATTATCAAAAATTCACCTATCGCGAGTAGAATTTTCACCGAAGGATTGGCCTTCTTCAGATTGATAATTCTTTCGTACAGTCCAGTTTTACCATCTTTCGTTTCGTCGTTCGATTCGAAACTCGTCAATTTGTTTTTCTTCAGCCAGCCGAACGCGAAGATGATGTGCGTGCACAGGTCCGGTTGAATGTCTTCCGGTAAGAATTTCCCAATTTTCGTACGGTATTGAGACCAATTCGTATAGTAACACACGAGCTGTAAATAGTGAAATTACGTTAACATTTTTATTCTCAATCGCTTATCTTTCCTCGACTTTGGAAAATGAATATTCAATAGCAACGATTTAATAGCGACGAAAGGATCGGTATCTTTTGCACTGTTATTTTTATTTTTTAATACATTTGAAATTCCGGTGTTTCCTCGGATTTTTGGTTAAAAAAAGGGGAAACGTGAGAAAAATACACTTGTCGTACCTACCTTGTAGTCGTCCGACTTGCCGGTTTGAATTTCATTCTTTTTGTTTTTATTGTTGATACGATTTCGCGTGACCTTGAATCTGTTTACGCTAGCCGATACTTCTTGATCGTTCGATATCGATGGGCCAGCTGTTGTCGGCCTACGGAATCTCTTCCTTGCACCTGTGTTATCGAATTTGTATAATTTCTAAATTATTTGTATAATTTCTCGTTAAATTGATTTCAGTACTATCCAATCCATTTCAGAACTCGTACAATTTGAAGCACTGGCTACAAAAGGGTGATTATAGTCACCCATTTTGTTTTATGCAAAGGGTGGCTATAGACACCTGCCGTGATAAATACTATACGTTATAGTTTGGATGTCGATCTATGTATATCTTCTCCTGTCACGAGTTCACTTACTCATATTATTAAATTATATTTCTATGAAAAAGAGCGTTGAAATACGAACCAAGATTATAAATTATAGTCAATGCTGGAGAACATGGTCTACAAGTCTCCATATAAAAATGTTAAGCACCTGAAAAACAATCTAACAGATGTGTGTGACAACTTGTGAAATGATTTTCCAGGTCCCTATCGTTGCAAAAGGTGGCCATTTTGAATATTATTCTCTCGTGACTAATTGCAATTAGTTAAAAAGAGATAAGGTTTATTCGTTCTACAACAGTCCAATAATGGGCTAGGTATCTATAAAATATTTTATTGGAATTCTGTATCAAATTGTAGTATCGCGTGTGCAGCTACGTGATCCTAGTGTTTGCTAATGTATGAACACTGCGACTGAACTTTATCACAGTGAAAAGGTATCTTAATAAATCTTAGTATACATAAATCGACGTAGAGAAATATTAGGATGTCCCAGATAATAAATATTGCACCGTTTCGGTCGCTTTGCTCTTCGTTATTTAAACACTGTTCATAGAAATCATATATGCACATCAATGGATTTCTTTTTACATCGAGTACAAAGATACACCTTATACTTGTTTCAATTTTCATTATTTTTTTTTCCAGTTTCAGAACGAATTGTGCAAAAATAAAAACTATTGGCGCTTTCTTACCAGTGGTAGAAATTAATTACAATTCTACGATCGAAACCTAATTCACCCAATGTGCAGTTCGATCGCTTCTTTCGAGCAATGGCACGCTCCTCGAGCGGGAAATTCAAATTTATTTTTTCTTTTCAGTTTCAGAACGAATTGTGGAAAAATAAAAATTATTGGCACTTTCTTACCAGTGACAGAAATAAAATTACAATTCTACGATTAAAACCTAATTCACCTAGCTTGCAGTTCGATTGCTTTTTCCGAGCAATGGCACGCTCCTCGAGCGGGAAATTCAAAACTCGGATACGCGTTAAAATCAGTACGGTGTCGCGGAGAAGAACCATCGTGATTGAAATTTCAAATTAGTTTAGAACTAACTTGTTCCATGCTGTAAGTAACGAATTAATGAATCGAAGTTTCGAAATGCGCGATATTTTCTTGGATGCCCCGAGCAATCTACTTTCCTAGATCTTTCAGCGTTTATCTAGATAGGGAGACCTCATCCTTTACTTTGTTGCGCGACAACTAATTGTGAGATCGAGCGTATCGCGCCTACCATCGAGTTCTGCTCAAATAACATATGTTTAACAACTTGACTCGGGGGACTCATTTCTGGAAACGAACTCTAATACTTCTAAACTTTTACACAACGCGAGCGTCATTAGGGATGCTACAAAATAGTGTACCGTTAAACCATCGAATGTGTTTCTATATTTTACGTTACAATTCTAGCAAATGTTGAAGACATTTCTACATATGGAAATCCGTAATAGTTAACCGTTGCTTCGTGAATACAAAAGAGTTTCATCTGGTTCAGTTTATGGTTGAATCTCCGTAAGAATAGTGGCATACACTGGTACCTTTACTTTTTAAATTATTTTAAATATCGTAATATTAAAGACATTGCTAAAATTGCGAATTCGTAATTAAATTTCACTATAATATAACACGATATCTACGCAAAGTTAACATACCACAGATCAGAGCTAACTTAGGTTGACCATGGTAGATAAACTAACATTTTCACCACTGATACAAGGTCTACCATAAGCTATGAACGAAGGGGTTTGCCAGATGTGGTCTAGACTAGATTATTTATTTGAGACACCTTGTACATAATTGTAACTTACTGGGTTAAATTTACTGGTTAAAATTGTTCCTTTTTTTTAAGGGAGTACTTTTTAAAATAAAGTATATCGAATTATATACATTATTGGTTAAGAGTTTGGACCAACGCACAAGAAGAATGTTACGGAAAATTATGCGATTATTCATCGAAGGATATTGATAGAAACTAATTTTTTTTTTATTATTTAGACCGTTTTACTTTCTTCGTCAAGAATATAAACAATTCATACACAAGTCAATATTGTGAAATAATTTTATGCCCATGTTTCCTTAAACAACCTTTTCCTCGAAATATCCTCATTTGGTTTTTTTCATCGTGTAAACAATTCTCAAGATTTTTTAATTAATTTTTGTATCTAGACTAATATTTTTCCAATGTTCGTTTAGCAGCTTTTACGAGTGTTTTTTTAACGTTGGTATTTCCCGATCGTTGAATATATGCTTTGGGAGGATCAACAGTTTGTACAGACATTTATAAACAAAAGAAGAAGTACACGGAAGAGTAATAAAGCCATCCTGCTTATTTTTAGGCGCGGATTAAAATAACAGAACCGTTCAAGTCACATTCCAGTAATTACGCTATAAAATATAATAAAGAGTCCCAGATTTTTGGTTAGCTGTCTGTTTATGTATGTATATTATAGTGTGTTTAAAATAACAGAACCGTTGAAGTCACATTCCAGTAAGTGCGCTATAAAATATAATAAAGAGTATATGGTTCCAGATTTTTGGTTAGCGGTGTGTTTATATATGTATATTATAGTGTTTTTATATATGTATATTACCTTCTGCATTTTCGAGGATGCCGAGAAGTATGATTAGGCAGACGAGCAGTAGCCAGGTCGCTCTGCCGGTGGACACCTGGAAGGAGAGCCCAATTATTATTACTGAAAAGAAAATACAAAGTATTCGAATATTCTTCCATTTCGATCAGAAAATTCTTGGAAGTTATCCGTTAATTTATTTCTTCTCGCTAGCGAAATTATTTACACAGTGAAGGGTGATTAACTGAGAAACACGAGATCAACGTTGAAGTTCTTTTCAATCGAAATATCGCACTCGTGTTCGTAGAATTAATCATCCAACTTCAGGATCTTAAATTACTCGTCAATTAATCATTTGTGAGAAAACGTTTAAAAAAAGAATGACACGATATCGAGGTGCACACAGGAAACTGTAATTAATTTCTTGCTATCTTGTTCTTCCATCGAGATACAAAGGTTAGTTACGGTGATCCTTTTTTTAGAGGAACATCTTAGATTATATATGTTTTTTTATTTATACGCGATTTATATTTTTGTGTGTAGAAATTATAATTAGACACGTGTATATGATACGTAGAAATATACTTATTGTGTATTTATCACAAGCAACATCCTGAACGAAGTGTTTAGGAATGTTTAAAGTGCTCGATAGTTAACAATTTGGTTGCATTGTTAGAGAAACAATTATTTTCGTATGTAGAAATTATAATCAGACAGCGTATAATTATATTAAATTATAATTAGACACGTGTATATTGTACGTACAAATTTACTTATATATTTATCAAAAGCAACATCGTGAACGAAGTGTTTAGGAATGTGTAAAGTGCTCGATAGTTAACAATTTGGTTGCATTGTTAGAGAAACAATTATTTTCGTACGTAGAAATTATAATCAGATACCGTATAATTATATTAAATTCTAATTAGACACGTGTATATTGTACGTACAAATTTACTTATATATTTATCACAAGCAACATCGTGAACGAAGTGTTTAGGAATGTGTAAAGTGCTCGATAGTTAACAATTTGGTTGCATTGTTAGAGAAACAACGCAGAAATTCTAATTACGGTGGTATTTCCGGTATAGAAAAAAGTCAGAGAAAGCTGGCTGTGGTTTCTTCGACGAATTACCAAGTAAATCTCTGATAATCGTGAATTGAAAATCGAGAATTGCGAACTTCCCTGTTTGACCAAAATGAATATAATCGTCTTCGTTGGAAAACAATACCGTCTCGTTGCAGACGATTCTACGGAAAGTTTTACTTCGTTGTAAAATATTAACTCTGCAATGGTTTAATTGTTCAATTGTTTCTCTATAAAATAAAGGAGATTTTCTTTATTCGTTAACCATCCATTGTTGTCTCTCTCAGGAGCGATCTTGATTTCGAATGTGATAACTTTGTATTGCCAGGGAGAAAGCAAGATTATTTCTGGTTGTAAGAGGGGTGTGGTACCACGAGTAAGAAGAATGTGGACAGTTTCGAGAAATTTTTATTTATCGTTACGTATTACGATGGCTGACTAGAATGTCCGACCCAACTACGACTTGTATTCTTCGTAGAACCGATCTTCTCGAATAAATATAGAACAAGTAGTTGCATAAAATTTACACGAATCTTCGAAGATGTAAGTCTTGATGTAAGTCAGTGATCTTACTAACGATCGATGTAGCATTGGATCGTCAGTCATTAAGTACTTGAAAGAAGAGTCTTTCGAGTTTCACATTAATCAGATCTTATTCAAAATAAAACAGTTACACAGAAAACAGTAGTGTTGGAAAGATTATATTCAAATTTTAAATTTAACGCTAGTTTATTACGATTAGACGAAGACATCGTTCGATCAAAGAATCGATATTCAAACAATATACTCAGTGCTGGAGAACATGGTCTACAAGACTCCATACAAAAATGTTAACCACCTGAAAAACACCCTCACACATATAACTTATGAAATAATTTCGCAGATCCCTATCGTTGCAAAAGGTGGCCATTTTGAATATTATTCTCTCGTGACTTTTGTAAGTTAAAAAAAGATAACGTTTATTTATTCTACAACAGTCCAATAGTGACAGGGCTAGGTACAACACAGATACTCTGTGTTCCATAATAATTAAAATAATCTCAATTGAATAAAGTAACAATACCTCACGTAGACGAAATTACTGTTTCAATTTTTATCTGTAGACAGAAAAATACTTGGAAATAATATAAAAGATTTTTGTAATTTATTTGCCTTTTATTAGGTTAGAAATTGTCGAGGATTTCTCCGATTCTCACTTCGCGTATAGAGCGATGCTCTACAACCGTGATTTTTATGGCATTCGATTAACGTCTGCTCCACTATTTACTTCAGTCGTTTATCCGCACGACCACGATTGGGAAATTATTCTCTGTAGTGTCTATCACATTTCCAACAGAAATATTACCGCGACAAGTTCCCAATGGAAGCAACATATCTGCACACTTTCTAATACTGCATCGTGTCGTTGCGAGAACTTGGTACTAAATCTGGTCTAATAGATTTTAGAATCTCTTTCGGTAGATCGGTAGGTTTAAATCTATCGAACTGGAGTACAGTTGGTAGAAAGTGAATCGCGGTGCCGGTAGCGATTGCTAACGTAAGTAGAAATAATGAGCTATGGACAGACACTTTAGCCATGTTGTATTGTGGGGAGAAAGAAAGATCAGACCCGGAGGAACGTGGTTGCATAAATAAGAAGAATGTGGACAATTTTAAGTAATCATTATGAGGATAAACTTGTAAAATGGAAAATTTCTTTTAGTATCGATCTTTCTCTCTCCCTACGATACTTAATTACGCGCACAATCGACATATTTTTTTTTATTTTTTTAAGTTTTATTTTTTCAGGAGCGAAAATTTCCGAGGAATTTTTACGTCATGTTTTTAACATTAGAGAAGAATAAAGAGTCAGTGGAAATATTTCCAACAATTTTGCTATTATATCTTCTTCTCTGGTAGATATAACTTGAATCAATGGATTTTACAAGTCTTAGAAATTGGAACTAAGATTCAAAGATAGAAAAAGAGTACAGAGTATCGAACGAAGAGTTTATAGTATTCGGTAAATACAGTATAATTAAAATTAATATTGTAATTTATAGTTAAATGGTCCACGTGTACTCTAAATAAGGAAAATGACCTCGATGGTGAACGTATTGCGACGACCTCCGTAAGAATTACAACGAAGGGCCAAGAATATTAATATCGGTTGTTGTTTTCCACAGGTTATCGATCAGCGGTTAATTTATATATACAGGATGTTTCGTAACATCTGAACAGGGGATAAAAAAATAATAAAAAGGATTTATAAAATACATATACTTTGTTTCACTTTGTTCCCAAGTGATCTTTACACTCCAGTAATTCTCAATGACAAACAGAGTTAACGCAAATGATTTTATCGCTCCGTTTCTAAACAATGTTCGATGTCTTCTCGTTTTTCTCAAAGATTAACAGATCGATCTTATTTCTCGATCAACGAGTCTAGTGAACTTTTGGAAACAGTCCCATTTGATGTTGTACGTCGCACGTGGTTTATGCATGACGATGCACCGCCATATTTTAGGCGAGTAGCCAGACACTTCACGAACAAACGATTTCGTAACAAATGGATAGGTCGTGCAGGACGTATTGCTTGACCTAGTCGTTTTTTAAACTTAAATCCGTTGGATTTTCATTTTTAGACGCTATTGCCTAGGTTTCTTACTGGCAGTATTGATATACTTTGTCAACATAGGTGTACGAAAAGCTTGTCATCGAATTTGACAACTTTCAAAAATTGTTGTAATATCTAAGAAGCAATATGACACGATGATTAGCAATAGGACACGATGATTGTGCATTTGCATTCAAGATAAAGGTGGTTATTTGTAGCCTACTTATCTTTCTACAAAGATAAGTAGCTGCTCTATTATTGGGGTAGAAAAATAGCTACCATCTTTTCATTTGTAAAATAAAATAAATCTCCTTTGTGTATACATAACCGTTTCAATGAAAATATTAATCTTAAATATATTATAAAGAGGTTTAACCTTAAATATTAGAAGTTACTTAATTACAATTGAATTGAAACGAATATTTCAGAAATGATCGAACACAACGTTTCAGATTTTCTCAAGAAAGGGTAGTTTGTAAATATTTCATATTCTTTTAAAAAATATTCAAGGCACGGCTAAGCAATGTTCTTTTAATACGAAATAGTTAACTGTTCTATTAAACAAGTGTACACGTGTAGAAAAAGTTTCGTTTCTATAAGGTCGAAGAGTGTTCCAAACTTTTCAGCGACAGTGTACATATACGTATACACATAGAATCTATAACAAGCGATAAAACCAGGAAGAAATATAAACCATCGATGACTGACAGCACAGAACGTTTAAATACACGCAGAGTGGTACAGAAAAGGTCAGCTCTATTACCCGACAGTTTCACAAATTCAATATTTGTCGCAAGACGTACCAGGAGGATTTATTCAAAAATAAAGTACCTTTCAGCATCGACGTGAAATCTCATATAAAAAAAAAAAAAAATGTGTAATAAGTAATCGACCAATTGATGAGTTTATACACAAAGAGCAGGTGTATTAAGATGCTTAACCGATCAAGGGTCAATAACCCGAGATACGATAGCAAGGCTCGTCAACAGTGGGCACGTTGGTGTGGTAAGAGTCGTCTAAGAAATCGTGTTGCACTTTCTCAATCGTGGCAGTATGGATCTTGTAATAAGGAGACCGAAGTAAGTAAGCCATACTTTAACGGTGACCGTAATAAACGATTATAGAGTATCGGGAGTGTGAAAGAGTTTAAAAAATATTTAACCGCACGATGAGGTTATGGTTTCGCAACACCATCTTTACGTACTCCGTTTATGTTTACAATCTAATACTTTTATCTTTGTATGTATTCAGTTGTATACTTCGACACACATAATAAAGACATTTAATAATAATAATAATAATAATAATAATAATAATAGTAGTAGTAGTAGTAGTAGTAGTAGTAGTAGTAGTAGTAGTAGTAGTAATAATAGTAATAGTAGTTGTAGTTGTAATAAAAATAAAAATAAAAATAATAATAATAATAATTACTATCACTACTACTACTATTACTAATAATACTACTACTCTTACTACTACTACTCCTACTACTTCTATTACTACTGCTACTACTACTACTACTATTACTACTACTACTACTCCTACTACTACTACTGCTACTACTACTACTACTACTACTATTACTACTACTACTACTCCTACTACTACTATTACTACTACTATTACTACTACTACTACTACTCCTACTACTACTATTACTACTACTATTACTACTCCTACTACTACTACTACTACTACTACTACTACTACTACTACTACTACTACTACTACTTCTACTACTTCTATTACTACTACTACTACTACTACTACTACTTCTACTACTTCTATTACTACTACTACCAATAATAATAAATAAATAATAATTAATACCAGTACTAATAATAATAAGAGTCAGGACTTAGAACAGAAGACACAGATATTTTTCAATTTATAAACAATATTTCACTCTCAATACAGACGATCCAAATCGCGCTATTACTTATTTTGAAATAAAATTATCATTAGAGAATATTCGAATCAATAATGCACATCGTGCGTGAATTACTAATAATACAGATACTGTTCGATTTTTATCTAGCATTTTCCAAATCGTCCTGCTCCCTCGCAGCATATATCGTGTACGCAGTGGCACCCGGTTCTTGCACGATTTCTCAACGTTCCACGGCTCAATATCCTGAAAATCGTTACGAGCAAGAAACTGCAATTTTACCAGAATTGGTTTCACAACGCTGTAAATGCAGCGAGTTCGAACAATCGGCGGTGGCCACGATGTTTAATCTCGCGTTCAGCTACGTCGGGACTAATTAACAACAAATCCCGTTGAAAATTAGTTTTCGCGAAATTGATGCGCAATTAACGCCATCGAGGACGAACAGCTCGTGATTGTTTAATACGACCTAGCACCGATTCGATGCAATTAAAACACAATGGAGAGATCCAGATGGGTGTTTGCTCGAGTTCTCGTGACACTTAACGCGGCAACGAAGGGAAAGCACTGTTGACATAAATAGAAACGTAAAACTCAATGGTGCGGTAAGTCGAATACATTTTCTACGTCTCGTGAACTGAAACGCTTTTCGTTCGTTCGTTCGTTCGTTCTTTTGTGTCTTCTCGCGCAAACGAAACACTTAACGGGCAATATCGTCTCGAACTTTCTCGAGCATCGAGATAATCTTTTATAGAATTTCAAACGCGAGTTGACGTGCACAGCTTCGATTTCTCAGATACGTAGCACGTGGAGGTATTCATCGTTTAGTTTTTATTGGACGATTTTGGTAATAATAATACATACAAGTTCACGAAGTTTTGATATATTTTAAAATTGCTATTATTTTACGATTTGATATTAATTGGTGGTGTAATAAAAAATGTACTCGTTTCTCGTCTAAATGATAAGGTATAACACGTGTGATAGGTTGCTCAATGAGTTTCGTCGTTCGATAAGAAATGGAGCTATTAGGTTCGTCGTTTTATTTTTATAAAGATGGGACTACTGTTTGATGAACATGTATGAAGTTTTATGTAGATCTCTCGAGTTGTTTGTTTATTTACAGTTGTTCAAAGTTGAAGTGTCATAGTATTTTTTACACAATAGAAAAAACGACAGAAATTATCCAAGAGCCTAGTATTTCAGGAAAAGAGTTTATAAGTTTATAAAGTTTTTCCAATGAAAATATATTATATTTAAAAATGACATCACTTCTGCACAAATTTATTTAAAAAATATCCAAGAGTTTTCAAGTGTGCATCGTCTTTCACTAGCTCGTTCAAGTTAGAGAGGTCTTATAAAGGCTGACTTTGGATCTCAATTACTTAAATAGTTATCCCAATGAAAATATATTTAAAAATGACTTCACTTTTATTCAAATTTATTTAAAAAATATCCAACAGTTTTCAAGTGTACATCGTCTTTCATTAGCTCGTTCAAGTTAGAGAAGTCTTACAAAGACTGACTTTGAATCTTAATTACTTAAATAGTTTTCTCAATGAAAATATATTATATTTAAAAATGACATCACTTCTATTCAAATTTATTTAAAAAATATCCAAGAGTTTTCAAGTGTGCATCGTCTTTCACTAGCTCGTTCAAGTTAGAGAAGTCTTACAAAGACTGACTTTGGATCTTAATTACGAACTGTTTAGCATTTCGCTTGAATGAAATTGTAACACGTTGCATAATGTTTATTCAGATTTTCATCTTTCACCTGTTTCCTGGTTTTGTTTTTATTCGTATTCGTAATTAAGAACCTTGCACGTAAATGTGAATGCAGCCGGATAGACGTGTGAAAAGAGTGCATCGTCCGAAATATTTGGGTCAGAGTTGGGTGTCATGTCATTGTGAAATGTTATTGCGTTATTTAAATTACAAATGAGATCACAGTTACGCTCTCATTTTTTTCGTAACAGATTTTCCAATTTATTCGTAACTGTATTTCGCGAGTTTTCCGTTATTAAGTTTCCATGCACGTGATCGAACTACAACATCGAGCATTAACGTTGCTGGATTATTGAAAATTTATTCATACGTTAATCACATCAGTCTGTATTTCATTGAAATAAAAGGTGTGCATCTACTATACTTAACAACTACTACTAAATAGTAGTAACTACTACTTAGTAACTACTACTCGTAACAACTACGTATTTTATTGAACGATTTTGGTAACAATAGAAAATGTAAGTTCATCAATTTGTGATATATTTAAAAATTACTATTATTAATTCCTACGTTCCAAGTTGACTTGAAATTGATAAGAAAAAATATTTGCTTCGCTAAACAAAGTATTTTATTCCACATATGTAAACGTGTGCACTTTTGTCGGTGAACGTTTCGTAAAATAATCACCGTTACAGAATAGGCCAAGAAAGTGTTTCAAGCTGAAATCTTACACTCGGTTGGAACTTTAGAACTAATTTCACAATCTTTCCACGATAAAGTGAAAATACCGGCCGACTGATTAAAAATCCGATTACATTCTCGGCGTACAGTGAATGTTTTCTACGGTATTTTCACTCTATTGTCATTTACGTTGCAATTACGTTGATGAGAGTCCTTTATTATGTTTGTAATTATACCACGTTATAAGGTGCAACTCTTTATAGTTGCTTCATTATTATCGCCGCTTACTAATTAACGTGATGCGCAGAGATTAAAGAACAAAACCGGGATTGTATTCTTCGAAAAGGAGGTAAGCTCGCATCAGATTTATCCAATTTGCATACAAGTGTTTCTCCCCTTCGTGTTCGCTCTCTCTTTGTCCGGTATTGTACTTCTCTTTTGTTTCCCGCGGAACGAACGTAACCGGCCCATCTATCCACCAGAAAATTCTCAAAATCTACCAAAATATCACGAACAATGCTGTTTCGAGAATCTATTGATTCTTCGATTTTTCTATCGATTATAAAAACGTATAAAAATTATTATTCGATCGATTACAATTATTCTTGGGTATTGATTAATATTTACTCGCTTTTTGAGAAATTATTGGGTCAAGCAAAATAATTTCGTTTTCCAAAATTGGAGAATATATAATTGAATAAAATATTTATACACTCTAAAAAAATCGTGTTTCATTTTCACCAAAAAAAAACAACCCAATAAAAATTCAACCAATCCACCGAGAATTTTGCAACGTTGTTATTGAAAAACGGTTTGATAAGGGTGCAGACGACCGTGAAATTTATCTTACTAAAAGAATAATAATTCTTGTTAACGTTACGAGCTACAATAGTGCAATGGTAATTTCTCGAATTGTGTTTCGTATGATATAAACACGTGTTTATCGTGAATGTGAACGTGAGATGGATCGTTGGTGTTAACTTGTCTGTTACGTATTTTCGAATAACACGACACGCTCTCGAAATACAAGAATGTGTAAATCGAAACTGGCAGTCGTTATTCGATAAATGTTCTTTGATACACGCTGGTACACCAATGGAAAGCAATCGAGGTTCTGGGAATGTTGAACATTCACTGTCGATTATCCATTCGTATTACCGAGTATTTGCCGAATGACATTCATTATTCGAGATTCAAATATGTGGAGTCAGCCTTATCTAGTCACTCTGCCCGTGACTTCACGCTACGAGCATTTTCAACCTTCTCTTTACCTGTTCCTGGTTCATTGAAGTTTCAAGATTCCACAGAAATCGAATAACCGTTTCGATAACGCTCGAAAGCTCTTTGGATAACCTAGTCGCGTTTCCTCCGAAGGAGAAAATTTATTTTAGAGTAAGAGAACATCGATGAAATATAATACTTTCAGAGGGCGGATGGACTTCGCATGATCTCTGTAGATGTGTACAGAAGTAGTCATAAGTGTTTGAAATACAGGACGAGCGTTCGTTGGATCCTTAAATCCTCGATATTTTTAATGTTCGCTGAAGGATAAGTTTTCTTTGGAATTTTTCCTCGATTTTAATGAAACTTACAGATTTGTAAAGCGATCTACAACAAGATATTAAGTTTAAGAGATGAAACTAACCTTCAAAGATGCATATTCATTAATTATAGGGGATACAAATGAAGTCTTTTGAATAATTCTGCATGGTTTTCAAAGAAGAACGACATGGTGTACAGATTGGTAAGAAAAATAATGTATGAATATAAAAAACACTTATAAACACTGTTATCTGTTTTATGTATATAAATTGAATGTTGTCTATCTTCGAAAGGAAACTTTTACGATTACTGATTTTATTCGATTTTTATTCTTTATTCGGTTTTCAAACAAGCTTTCGCTACCTTTTTAAGAAATTGATGAACTTATTTTGAGTTTTGTACGTTTGTTAGCTTTTCAAACAAGTTTTCGCTACTTTTTTAAGAAATTCATGACCTAATTTTGAATTTTGTACGTTTACTCGGTTTTCAACAAAGCTTTCGCTACTTTCTCAAGAAATCGATAAACTTATTTTGAGTTTTGTACGTTTGTTAGTTTTTGATACAAACTTTCGCTACTTTTTTAAGAAATCCATGACCTTATTTTGAGTTTTGTACGTTTACTCGGTTTTCAACAAAGCTTTCACTACTTTCTTCAAAAATCGATAAACTTATTTTGAGTTTTGTACGTTTGCTAGTTTTTCAAACAAACTTTCGCTACTTTTTTAAGAAATCCATGACCTTATTTTGAGTTTTGTACATTTACTCGGTTTTCAACAAAGCTTTCGCTACTTTCTCAAGAAATCGATAAACTTATTTTGAGTTTTGTACGTTTGTTAGTTTTTGATACAAACTTTCGCTACTTTTTTAAGAAATCCATGACCTTATTTTGAGTTTTGTACGTTTACTCGGTTTTCAATAAAGCTTTTGCTACTTTCTCAAGAAATCGATAAACTTATTTTGAGTTTTGTACGTTTGCTAGTTTTTCAAACAAATTTTCGCTACTTTTTCAAGGAATACATAAATTTATTTCGAGTTTTGTACATTTACTCGGTTTTCAACAAAGCTTTCGCTACTTTCTTAAAAAATCGATAAACTTATTTTGAGTTTTATACGTTTGTTAGCTTTTCAAACAAGCTTACTCTACTTCCTTCAGAAATAGATGAACTTCCTTTGAGTTTTGCTAGCTTTTCAAACAATCTTTGGCTATAATTTTTAACAAATCCATGAACTTATTTCGAGTATCGTACGTTCGCCAGCTTTTCGATAAAGCTTTCGCTACTTCCTCAAGAAATCGATAAACTTATTTTAACTTTCATACGTTTACTCTACTATTTTTAAGAAATCCATGAACTTATTTCGAGTATCGTACGTTCGCCATCTTTTCGATAAATCTTTCGCTACTTCCTCGAGAAATCGATAAACTGATTTTGACTTTTATACGTTTTCTCTACCTTTTCGAACGAACTTTCACTACTTTCTTGGGGCACTGATAAACTTACTACGCGAGGTCGAGAAAAGCGTTTCGTCTGGGAAGCGTTTCGTTGCTCGCTTCGCAGTTGCCGCTACGTTTAGTTGAGTAGATCGTCAAGATCGACCATCCGTGAAAATTTCACCGACGATCGGTGTTCCAGATTTTCGAGAATCACCGTTGTATCGCCGGCTGTCGTGAACGAACGTCTAATTACCGATTGCTCGCTACCAGAGAAATCGATTCTCCAGATTGCCTATTAAGGGGAGAACGTAATTATTCCGGCGATTATATAGTCAACCGATATCGGCCGCAACGAGCGTTCCTCTTTTTACTTTTGTCTTTTCCAGCGCCACGGTTCGTTCGTTGATCGTTTCTTTTTCCGTGTATTGCGTCAAACATTATTCCACGAAATCTTGTAACTTATCGTCCCGTTACATATGTAACGTTTTGTAACTCTCTTAAGGAGGACGAGTCTTAAAATTAATCACAATAGATCGTTCCATTTTTCGAACCATCTATTGTGTAAACAGCCCACTGGAATAACATTATCCTGTAAATGTCGAAATTAGGAATCTAATACGATGCAGATGCCAGAGGGAAAATCTCCACCGCTAAATAAAACGCTAGATTAAACGAATAAATTAATTACCAGTGAACACGTATTCGTTGAGTTTAGTAAAGGATTCTTAATTTAGAATTAGGACTTTAAATTTAAATTAATCTTAATTTAGATTAGAAAATGACCAAAGTTGGAATTGATTTTTGATTTTGGCGGTAAGGATCTTTTTGGTCATTGTAATCGGTGTGTGGATAAATGATTGCATCGTTAAATATTTTTATTTCTATGGTAAAGAACGAGTCGTTTCTGAATGAATCGTTAAGTTGAGTAAATATTATACACACTTATTACGTAGTCGTAGATAACAGATATCATTCGGCAATAATAACAAAAGAACTACTTTGTTGGTTCAGTATTATAGTTTTCGCGTGCATGACGCGTTTCATTTATTTATTCAGACTTTTTCGCTTGTTTCGTCCTGGTACTGCGTACTCTTGAAGTTCGACTTCATCTCGTGGACAGTGTTATCAATATTTGAAATGAACGATTCAATTTCGATCAATTCGCGGCAGTTGTAATCAATATTCCGTAAAGGAAAGTTGAATCTTTGATGTTTTGCTGTATTTGTTCCGTTTCACGCTTTACTAAATACCGCTGATGCCGAGAGACAGAAAGGAGCAAGGGGGAAACTTTGTTTCAACAACTTTGTTTTAAAACACCACTCCGCCGGTAAACTTTTAGCTTCGACATAAATTCATATTATCCTACAATTTTCTAATCTCGGTACAACACAACTTTTACCACTTTCCAACGAAATTTCAACTTCTGACTTAACCCATTTATTTTAGATGCTCCAGTAACGAAAGCATCAAGTGTATTTATTTATTTTTTTTACTCTTTTAGACAATTCTATAAGATTCTTTACTTCTTCGTTCAATGATTAGAAATATTTATACGTAATATAATTGTTGAGCAATAAATAGCGAAATTAATTCAGTACTTTTAATTTTATGAGAAATATCCTATCACGGATTTATTTGATAGAGAAAAGATTAATTACTTTGTACGAGGTACAGAAACATAATCAAATTGTCGATTACTTGCAGCAATCCCCGCTTTCAAGCAACAATTTCTATACCGGATTCAAGCAATCGAATCACGTCCTAATACATAAATATATATCACAAAATTGTCAATGCTTATTTGCCACTAATCGTTAAATACCATTTAGTCTCAACTATAAATTGATCGATAAGATTTATCTGAGAAACGTTTGAGTACCTATAAGTAAAAGTAATTCAAATATAGTCATAGTTGGACTCATTTGCATTTAGAAATCCTCGTTATTCTTATAAATGTAACAAAAAATCAATAATAAAAGTGTCGCTATTTTTTTAATTATCCATTTTTCTTTTCAATTCTAGTACCCACAGTAACCAAATTTTGTAGCATCTTTCTATAAACAAAAAATCAGTAATAAAACTTCAAAGTGTCGCTATTTTTTTAATTATCCATTTTTCTTTTCAATTCTACTACCCATAGTAGCCAAATTTTGTAGCATCTTTCTACAAACAAAAAATCAGTAATAAAACTTCAAAGTGTCGCTATTTTTTTAATTATCCATTTTTCTTTTCAATTCTAGTGCCCACAATAACCAAATTTCTTCGATTCTTTTCACTTCAGGGAGATCATACTAACGTTGATTTTCGTCCCTTCTTCTTAAAAAAGTTTACAAATGTTATCGAAATACGAATAAACGTGTACGTTGATGTCAAAGGGTTTGCAGTACCTTTCTAAAAAAAAAGAATGACAAAAGTAGTTGTAAAAACACGAATAAACGTGTACGTTGATGTCAAAGGGTTTGTAGTATCTTTCTAAAAAAAAAGAATGACAAAAGTAATTGTAAAAACACGAATACACGTGTACGTTGATGTCAAAGGGTTTGGAGTATCTTTCTAAAAAAAAAAGAATGACAAAAGTAGTTGGAAAAACACAAATACACGTGTACGTTGATGTCAAAGGATTTGTAGTATCTTTATAAAAAAAAAGAATGACAAAAGTAGTTGTAAAAACATGAATACACGTGTACGTTGATGTCAAAGGGTTTGTAGTATCTTTCTAAAAAAAAAGAATGACAAAAGTAGTTGAAAAAATACGTTCCCTCGATAGAAGAGTATCTTAATGCGATACGATACCAGGTCAAATGTACTCGAGGATGGTACACGATTTCCGTGAACGAAACAATACAGAAAGGAACAACGGGTGTATTCTAAGCGTAATGCACTGAAGAGAGAGAGAAAGAGAGAAAGAAAGAGAGAGAAAGAGAAAGAAAGAGAGAGATCTCGAACAGTCTATTTCTCTTCGATAAATTGATCCATCGATGCGTGAAAGTTCGCGACAGCCGCGTAATTTTGCAACCATACGGCTCATTGTCAGCCACGCCTGGAAGCTCGCGCAAACGGAACACGACAAAGATGGCGGATGAACGAAAGGGGCCAGGGGAGAACACTTTTATCGTAGCGACGGGAGAAAGGTACTGTAAAGCATCGTGAGACCGAGTTTAGCTTTCTTTTTCACCACGTTCTGTACACCGTGTTACGCTTATCCTCTTTGCCTTCCTTTCTTGCTCCCGTTTCGTTTAGTTTCGTTTTCCGGAAACCGGCAACGACCGCTCCCCTTGTTTCTTACGGAGTCGGACAGAAAAACCCACCACAGGAAGAAACAAGTCACAGATTACGTGTTGCAATGTTGTACGGGACACTGCTACACTGTCCCGTTACGCTCTGTACATTAGTCACGGACCTAACTGTCATTGGATATTTATTTGCGAGGTTATCTTCGGAGCCTATTGTCTGTGAACGTTCATTCGAAATATGAAAGTTACGCATTGAAATGCTAGGTTGTTCGATAAAACTTATTGAACAGTATGGTACCGGATTGCTCGATAAGTTTTATCGAACGAAAAAACTTACCGAACGATCTGTTACAGTAGATTGTTAAATGGTTGGACTTCGGTACAATTTTTATTTGTTTTGTGTGTGTTAAGTAAATGTATCATGTGTATAAAAGTTTCGAGGAAAATATAAACAGTTTTTATTTATCGTACAGGATTCTTTAAATTATAGGAAAGAAACGGTTAATTTTGATATTAACATTCGTTAGCAATATGGAAGTATACGTTGAAATACAGTAGGCTGTAAAATGGTTGGACATTGGTACAATTTTAATTTGTTTTGTGTGTGTTATGTAAATGTACAACGTGTATACAAATTTCGAGGAAAATATAAACAGTTTCTATTTATCGTACAAGATTTTTTAAATTGTAGCAAAGAAACTTAATTTTGATATTATAAAAATAATATGGCACTTTGTACACTTAACGAATTTCCAATACAATCGTTCATTCACAATATGGAAGTTGAAATACACTAAGTTGTAAAATTATTGGACATTGGTACAATTTTGATATGTTTTGTGTATGTTAAGTAAATGTGTAACGTATATAAAAATTTCGAGGAAAAAGTAATCACTTCTTATTTATCGTACAAGATTGTGTAAATGATAAGAAACAATTAATTTTGATATTGTAAAAGTAACAGGTCACTTTGTATGGTTAATGAATTTCAGATGCTTGAAACGTTAGAGCAACAATGCTTGTAAAGATGATACTGGTGTATAGATGAGAGAAAGGAAGATCGATCCTGAAAGGAATCGCGATCGTATTGGGTCAGACAATTTAGTTAGCCTTCGTAAGGCCTGCGACTAACAAGCATAAGTCACTCGATGGTGTTTATGTTCCCTTTACTCGTGCTGCCACATTCCCCTTAATCGACCTTTCTTTTTCCTTACGATACATTCGAGAAGAGATCAAAATTACTTCCTACCCCTAAGTCCAACCATTTCACAACCTACTGTATTTCAACTTCCATATTGTGAATGAACAGTGCATTGGAAATTCGTTGTAAAAAGTACCATATTATTTTTACAATGTCAAAATTAACCGTTTCTTTCCTATAAATTAAAAAATTTTCAAGCGAAGTAACGACCCTAATTTTCTCAGCGGAAATTATTATCTATTTTCGTATAAACGAACTAAGAATTTTTTTTATAAAAGAGACAACGCAATTTCCACACAGGTGAAAAATTGTAATAAATAACAATGGAAAATAGAAAGTTTGTACGGAACTTGAATTAATAAAAACATAGAAGAATATAATATTAATACATCACGGTTAATGGTTTAACATCTTCAGTGGAAATCATCAGGTCTCTCAACTTTGAATGACTATACTCATATTTTGTTACACAGTCTCTTATTATGTGTAACAGTACTGAACATTTTAACGATAAAAACACACCGTTTTATCTCGACGCAACAATAGATGCCTTTCCCTATTGACGCGCGAATAAGTTATTTATAATTGGTCTTTTGTTAAAGAGTCTCGCGATTTTCCTTACTTACGCTCCCGGTATTGTTTTCATATTATCGCTACTTATTTTGTAAATTTAATACTATAATATTCTTTGGTCAATGTATTATAACAATTCTAAAAGAGAATAGTTCATTTGTATCACGAGTGTCGCTTTCGATTTAATTGTCATGTGAAGAATATATTTTTTATCCCCCTGTTTATTGTATTCTCGTCTTGAAAATTTACACTATCGCCTATAAATTTCATACTTTTAATCCTATTTTCAAATTCAACGAAAACCGAAATATTTTAGTTTCTGGTGTTCGAGAGCTGCTCGTAACGCGCTTTCACAGAATTAAACAATACGTGATAAATAACGAGACAAAAGGTTTAAATCGTCCCTAATTTCTTATCTTCTTATCTTCTCTTCTCTCTCTTATCTCTCTATCTTCTCTTCTTATCTCTCTTCCAATGAAAAATTTCACAAATTAAACGTAAAATGTACCAATATCCACTTCGTGTTCTCAAAATCATTGTTAGAGAAAATTTACTCGATTCGAATTTTACGTCGGTGGATATCTTCGAATTAAATTTCACTCGAAGGAAAAATGCCTCTTATAAATAATAGAATTTCAATTCGCAGACCCGAGGGAAGTAGATCGTAATGCACGTTTGTTCGACTAAATCTTAGCTGGTGTGCGTTGAACCGCGTTTGTTCGTTTCCCATCTTACAAACTTACGACCGTTTCTATCCTCTTCAATTGTCGCGGGTTTTTCTCACATTTGTCAGCCCTGTTTCGTCATTTCGCTAGACGGTCGTTACGGCAATCCTTGCAACGGTTCGAGATCGAGATCGGTGCATCGTGCTCACGTATGCACTCGTGGAAGTTGCCTACTTATTTCGCGTGTCCGTATCGATGTCAAAACTCTCGACGATTACTCGCCGATCGTTTCTTCATCGACGTTTTCTATTCGTTCGCGTAGATCCTATTGTACAATCTCTCGTCAACTTGTCGATTTGATTGCGGGTGTACAGTGTTCGTAAAACTCGTACACGAACGATAGAGTGACGATAACGTGCGCTTGGTTCGACGATAAGCGTTCTAATTTTATTTCGTCGAACGTTCACGATCGAACGATTGTTCGTTTGGTGATACATCGGTACCGATTGTGTTTCTACCGTAAGTTATTAACGGTGGTTTTTACAAGCCACGGTGACGTAATTATTACCACATGTAATAGCAGCTTACAGGAATACATTCGAGTTGCCGTGAACGCGCATAACACGAACTCGTCTCGTTCCTCTTATTTGACCTTAAACGATCCTACTTTCAATTTTCATTTCATCGGCGCAGGATATCGACGTTTCCTTTTTCCTTTTCCCGTTACACGGGCGTCACGTGCCACGTTTATTTTTTTTTTCCAAATCGTTTCCCCGTGTCCCGTTCCAGCCGACGTTCGAGCCTGCACACGGTGGATCATTACGACCAACCATTTTCGGAACGTGTTCCACATTACGTAAGGATTAAAGAAGCTACGAGGAATGATTCATTCGTAATTGACGAGTGGGATTGCGGAACGTTTCGCACGATCTTTCTTTCTCGAATACAATCGGACACACCAGCCATAGGAACAACCATGAACGATGATGTTAGAGGGTTATTTATGCGTAGAACAAAGTATTGTGCGATACGTATCACGACAGAATGTTTTTTTCACATTTTAATACACCGTGGTGTTTTAATGCACACTTTCGTGGTATTGTATTTTGTGTTTGGTGTTGTTTCCTTATAAACACTTTTAGAGGGTTATTTGTGCGTAGAACAAAGTATTGTGCGATACGTATCACGACAGAATTTTTCTTTACACATTTTAATACACCGTGGTGTTTTAATGCACACTTTTGTGGTATTGTATTTTGTGTTTGGTGTTGTTTCCTTATAAACACTGTTAGAGGGTTATTTGTGCGTAGAATAAAGTATTGTGCGATTCGTATCACGACAGAATTTTTTTTACACATTTTAATACACTGTGGTATTTTAATGCACACTTTCGTGGTACTGCATTTTGTGTTTGGTATTGTTTTCTTATAAACACTGTTTAATAACATTGTTGTTTTCGAATTATTTCTTACTTTAATCGAGGGACAATTTAATACCTGTAGAGTGTATGTAGATTTTTGCGATCAATTGTGTATAGCGTTTCAATTGTTTTAAATTGGTAACCTTAAATTTAATCAGTGTAATCGATACAGGCACATATGTCCTGCATAAACTTGAAAGCGGGAGATTACTGTAACACTGTTGTACAATGACTGCGCGATGATTCTGCGCACCCACGCTGCGCAACCGTGGCAGCACCATCTAGCGTTTAACATTTAAATTGTGTTCCATCCAAACGTCGTGAATTAGAGATATCTACTCTATGACACTGGTTTCAATTTTCAAATACTTTTGTTGTAAAAGCAACTGTAAACGAGAAGTGAATTTATCAAACTAAAATAAGAAAGAAAGTTTATGCGTCCCGTATAATTTTGTTTCGTCTTTCGATAATTCTTACGATTGTTTGGTAAATATAAATAAAAAATTCCCGTAGTTTTTTTTTAACGTAAAGCTCCGTTATCGAGATATAGCTGGTTAAAATTGTATTTGTACACCGATTTTAATCATTTGTAGATATTTTATATATTTTACAGATATTCGTAGATTTTTGTTGAATGTATAGATCGTACAACATAAGTATTATATTTGAGCAACTAATCAAATATTGGTAAAATTAAATAAGTATACAAAATTCCAAACATACGGTTTCATGACTTTCCTTTTAATAATAGACTCGAAAATTTTTTATCGTAAATTTTTTATCAGAAAAACGAGAAACAATCGTAGATTCGCAAATACGTATGTAGTTTACTTCTCGGTGTAAGATGAATATTAAAAAGAATTCAATTCGAATCAATCAGCAGTTTAATATTTTATTTTTATTTTTAAAGTACATACGTCAGTCTCTACCGATTTTAATTTTCTTCTCTCGGACTGTCCACGCGATTCACCCCGAGCAAAATTAATATAATTCATTCTTTCCTTTTTTTATTTATCAGCAGTTCCACTTACGGTATCAACCATCAGTATGCACATCGTGGAAAAAGAAGAAAATATGTACGTTGCAGAGTCAATATCGTATAGTGCAGTCGGTATTTGTGAAAGCTTTTAATAACCCGAAGGTCGATGTTCTCTGTAATTCATGCGTCCTGCACACTGATTTATTTATTTCTCGTATCACCGTGATTAATAAAAACGTGTCATCCTTTATTACTCGAAACGATATTAATTTGCAAATAATGTGAAACCGAACGCTACCTGTCCTCTTCGATATAAGGACACGTATAAACACGTTTAGTTTTCGAGTTGCTTTAAATATTGAAACGTGGAAGTAATCGCTTAAATCGCGAATGAAAGTTACGTATATGTTAATGTCAAATCGTTGTTCGTTCGAAAAAAAAATAATTTGTCCACGAAGAGATTAATTTTAACGTTACGACTGTAATTAATATGCTCTCACATGTAACACCGAAAATAGTTTTCACTAGACAGTTTCGCGTGTTTATTAAGCCCATCGGAATAAGGAAACAACGTTGTTAGGCAATTATGTGAATTACTTGTCGCGATAATATCTCGGTTAAATTACTCATACAAGAAAGTATAGAAATACGAATTCGTCAAATATACCGTTGGCCAATTAGCAACAGTTTTCGGTGTCGCCTCTTTCTACTTTCACCGAAATTTGAATTTCGAGCACGATTGAAATTTTTACGGGACTTTAAAACGAGGCTGCAGATTTTATTAACCGGCACAATTATCGTTTAACCTGAAATCGAGTGAAAGCTTCGACCGTAAAAGAAGGTTCTATTATTCTTCGCGTTACTGGATCACGTCTCGCGCCAGAGTTGGCCACTTTTAAAGTAACGTTCCATCAAATATTATTTCAACGTCGTATCGTCCTTTGAAATAAAAATGTTATTTCATCCGACGGTTATTTCGTTCTAAAATCTACAATCACGTTACTCGAGAGAATCAATTTTTAAGATAAAAGCTGCATGCACTTGCAATAACTAATTGCAAGTGTTAAGATTAGATTTTAGAAATTGATATTTTTCTTAAATAATTAAAAAAAATTCATTCATTCCCTATCTTTAACGCGACTGGTAGCTTTCAGTCTGCAATGAAGTACATTAAACATTTTATACGTTCTAGTAAATTAAATTTAAATTGCCGCGACGAGCCTTATCGTTAACAGCATTTTTAATTATCCGACAGGACTTTGATAATAGGACTTTTCATATTTCTTTTTCGTATAATTAAATTGAAGTTGCTATTAAGAACGTTTATTCTCTATTCGTGACTTCTTTTTAATTGTCTTTTTATTTGTCCTGTGTATGATTTATCGCACCGTTCATTGTTCATTTTGTATGTGTCGACCAAGAACAATTTATCGTAACAGAGTACTGTTAGATCATACATACTTTTCAGAGAAAGATTACAATTAATTGTTTTAAATTACATTGGTGAAACCAATCAACTAATAGATCGGTTTAAGAAAAAGATAGAATTAAAATTTTGTTAAATTCTTTGCTCGATAAAAGGTCTGCAGGAATTAACAATTGATCGACATTCAATTTTTGGAGTGCAAAGTTTTTAATTAAATTAAATAAAAATTAAATAAAATTAATAAAATTTAAGTTAATTAAATAAAATTAATAAAATTTATTTTAAATAAATAAAATCAGCGTTTTTAATTTTTATAGAAAAATTATCATATTTCAAATGTTTCCATCTTGTAACTTTCATTTGTTTGGATCGTGTTAAAAATACAATTCGTAACTGTCGAACGAATCAATGTAGAAACTTGAACTCACAAAATGTGAAATAATTTAACGTGCTAGAAATAAAAATTTTATTTAAAAAAAAAATAAATGAAAAATCACGAACGAAAAGGTTAGAGATTATTTTCTATCGTCTCGATCCCGATTCGTGTCGTTTCCGGATGATTCACCGTACGCCCTTTGCAACACGCGACACGTTTCGAAAAAGAAGTTCAATATCCGCTCTGTGATACGTTTCTCTTGCGTATAAATCGATAAAGAAGACAATGACCGACTTTCGTGCCCTCGCTCCAATACGAGCGTTTACAGAGAAAAAGTGTGCGTACGAAACAAGAAACGCGAAATGACGCGCGCAAACTTCTCGACGTTTCACTGCCCAGACCGTCCTTGTAAATTATTCGTGCGCTCAAATATACCTTAAATGAAACCCAAAGAAACGTCAAACGCTTATCTGGCTTCGATAACTCGATCACCGTATCGAAAAAGAAATAATGAAAAACGATACTAAACTGATCGACGAAGAAACCAAAACACTGAATGCACAACCAAGTACAATTAAATTGGTACACCTTTCTTGTACGAGGTATTATTTAATAATAATTGAGATTATACCAATTGTAAAGAGGTTTATAAGAGTTCATCTATAAGTTAATATCAATGATTACTGTTTACAAGTTACTAAATAACCTTTAAAAGTATATTGAGCAATTTAGATTGTACTAATTGTAAATAGGTCTACAAGAGTTGATCTATAAATTAATATCAATGATTACTGTTTACAAGTCACTATTTAACCTTTAAAAGTATATTGAGCAATTTAGAGTGTATCAATTGTAAATAGATTTACAAGAGTTGATCTATAAATTAAAATCCATGGTTACTGTTTACAAGTCAGTATTTAACCTTTAAAAGTTTGTTCAATTTATCAATTTTGATTATATCAATTGTAAATAGATCTACAAGAGTTGATCTATAAGTTAATATCAATGATTACTGTTTACAAGTCACTATTTAATCTTTAAAAGTTTATCAAGCATCACGTTCGTCCACGAAGAGATCCCACCGTCGAAGAATAAAGAAATACTAACATCCTGCTGATGAATGAAGAGTGACACGATCTGAGAATAAAGAAATACTAAAATCCTACGGATGAATGGTGAGTGGCACGATCTGAGAATAAAGAAACACTAAAATCCTGTGGATGAATGAAGAACGGCGTGATCTTACAAACGAGACTATTCGCACGCATTTTGTATAACGTCGTGGCAGATGCTGCTCGTTTCCTCTTATGATGATGATTACAGGGAATCAAGACTGAAGCCCATGTAATCCAGGTTACACGTTTTCTAAACACTTGGCAGAAGTTCCTTCTCCCATCAATCTGCGTACTCATTACACGCGCATGCTCGTGAATCTCTTTTCTAACCCTTTGTGGTCTTCAATCAATTTCAAAGTGCATTACAATACACAGTCATCTCGACGGATGCATTTATTCTCGTTCAAGCTGGACGATGCAACAGCCAGAGATTTTTTGGTTTTTATTAATTGAACACTTTTAAGATTAGTTAGAATCTTATAAGAATATTTTTCTCATTCACCCTCAAAGAACTTTTGGTGCATTTATTTTATCCATTATTTCAATCTTGGATCTTGAAATATCATCATTTTGGTCCTGTTCTATAATACGTTCTTAAGGTTATTTACAACTATACACGATATGATGAGCCTATGTTTGAAACAGTAGTTATTTTTCTGCTTTTAGGTTATTCTAGATACCTCTTGCCCCGATATCCTTGTACTTTCTACTATTTGTGCATATGTTAATATTATATCTTAATTTACCTCGGTAACTTCTACTTATGTTAATTACGTATAAGAAATCTCTTTAGAGAATGTACATAATTATCTCTCAAGGAAGACCTCCAACACAGCTCGAAATATTTTCACACTGTTTTATGACCAAAGAATATTCCCAAATAAAAAGGACCATTTTCGTATACTTTCCAAAGACACACAAAAATTCTATAACTTTTATACGAAACATTTTTCTTTTACAATTTCAAACTTACATATGTACTTAAATATCCAATCGAGGAACATTTGTACAGTGTTTTCGCAGCTCGACGTGCGACCGACGATTACTTTCCGACCGAACTTTCGCTTGTGTGAAAACAAATGAATTTTCCTCGGAGAATTTTATTCGAGATCACGAAAGCGCATTCGTTATTTCAGGATTGCGATTTCACGGAATTTCGGTAGAAGAAAATTGAAGCGCGACGATGTATTACCAAGTGGATCCATATTGCTGATTTCTATCGTATAGTTGTCTCGAGAGTTAGGCATCCGTTATGGGACATAATACCTGGAACCTATCTTGGAAAGGCATAGTCTCATATTACGCTTGAACGCCAACTAAGATCCGGAGAAAGCGTCATGGCGTACGAACAACGCTTAGAACGTTTGTCAGCGATACTTACGGAACTCGGCGTGACATCTTTCCAACTCCTCGCAGTACATCTGACTTTTTGATACACGAGTACTCTAACTTTTCTTTTTATTATAGAATCGATACTCTAACTTTTATCGTTTCGTATGTGAACTCATCACACCATGTATACTTGTAAATAACCTTAAGAATGTATTATAGAATAGGACCAAGATTATGGTATTTCAAGATCCAAGATTGAAACAATGGATAAAATAAATGGAACTCGGCGTAAACTATCGTGATTAGACGTTTCAATTTATTTCGATACCTGCAACCTCGAAACTTGTCAATATTTTATATTTCGAAAATTGTGTATCAAAATACGGATACGGTAAAATATGTGTAATCAAATATACGTGATATAGTACACGTGATTTCAGCTCGACGTTGTTTACATTCCCCTTACACGTAGCATTGACTTCCCCTTGATCCAGGTGACATCTTTTCAACTCCTCACAGTACATCTGACTTTTCGATACACATTCGAAAGCTTTTTGATACACGAGTACTCTAACTTCTTTTTAGAGTTGATACTATAACTTTTTTTTTAGAGTTGATACTCTAACTTTTTTTTTAGAATTGATACTCTAACTCTTTTTAGAGTTGATACTATAACTTTCTTTTAGAGTTGATACTTTAACTTTTTTTTTAGAGTTGATACTCTAACTTCTTTTTAGAGTTGATACTATAACTTTTTTTTTAGAGTTGATACTCTAATTCTTTTTAGAGTTGATACTATAACTTTTTTTTAGAGTTGATACTTTAACTTTTTTTTTAGAGTTGATACTCTAACTTCTTTTTAGAGTTGATACTATAACTTTTTTTTTAGAGTTGATACTCTAACTTTTTTTTTAGAATTGATACTCTAATTCTTTTTAGAGTTGATACTATAACTTTCTTTTAGAGTTGATACTTTAACTTTTTTTTTAGAGTTGATACTCTAACTTCTTTTTAGAGTTGATACTATAACTTTTTTTTTAGAGTTGATACTATAACTTTTTTTTTAGAATTGATACTCTAATTCTTTTTAGAGTTGATACTATAACTTTTTTTTAGAGTTGATACTTTAACTTTTTTTTTAGAGTTGATACTCTAACTTTTTTTTAGAGTTGATACTATAACTTTTTTTTTAGAGTTGATACTATAACTTGTTTTTTAGAGTTGATACTTTAACTTTTTTTAGAGTTGATACTATAACTTTTATCGTTTCGCGTACCATCAGTCCAAAAAATCACGTTCCCCTCGTACATCGAGAGTATGTAACGTTAAAAAATCATTCGCGCGAAAATCAACGAGAAAGTTTCCAAATTAGTGGGTGACGACGCGATTATAATTCCTTTGACTTTACCGAAAGAAAGTAACCACGAGAAAGATGACATGCTTTCCTCGTGGAAAGAATGCCAGTAAATGGTTAATTGACATATTCTTCACGTGGCTTGTTCTAACGATGACTACGACAATATCAACAACAGAACGAGTAGAATTAAATATTTGGAAATTAATCACGAAACATCGTTTTTCAATCGTTTGCCATTTCGTGAGAATCCGGAAAACAGAGGGAAATTATACTATTGAGTTGTTCGAAAAGTCATTTCGTTTTTTTTTGGTAAAAATGAAACATGATTTTTTTTAGGAGTGTATAAACATTTTATCAAATTATATATTCTCCATTTTGGAAAATAAAATGACTTCCAGAACAACCTAATACAATATGAACGTTAATATGAGTTATGTTTGTCGAGTTTCTGGAATCGTGTTTACCAATCGATGCTCAAAAATCGTGGAACTCCGAAACAGTTTCCTGTTGGTGCATTTCCAAAATGTTCGCGGTTTGTGCACCGGGTCGGTTGAATTGCAGCGTGAAATTACTAGCGCGCTACGCTGCCGCGATAATAATTATAGCGGTTGGAAGTTGTAGCGCGGCTGAACGAAGATATATCAGCCGCTGAACTTGCAATAATACGACATTTGCCACGATGATGAACCTTGAATCCGTAAATTTCTCCAGAGGTGAATTAATTCTTGTCATTGGTAAAAAAAAAAAGAAAAAAAGAATTCTTTCTCAGTGGACCAATCGTGTATCGAAAAGCTTTCGGTCAAGGTACAGCTTTGGTCATCGTCCTCAACCTTTGCAGATGTCGTCATTATACGGAGTGAGTCGGTAAGAACTGTGTGAAAAGCATCTCGTTGTCCATTAATTTGATAAAAAGAAGTATTTTATACGAAATATATCGGATGTAAAAGTGTTTCGTCGAATGAATGCATTTTTAATTAATTATTTTCGGTTTTATATTTTCGGAGTTGTTAAGGTGACCTTGAGTTTGTCGAACAGCAAACTTTTTGCGTTTACTCGTAGACAACAAAAGGATGAACTCAGTGGTTAATAATAAGGTGACCTTGAGTCGATTTTATGAAAAATATGCAGTGTCATTTAAAAAAAACTTAAGGTTACCTCCGCACGAAAACGCAAGACACAAAGGATTAAAAAGGTTCGTTCAATGGGTCCACTCGAGTAAAATGTAATTTTGAACGAAACGTTTCTCGATCGATCAATGGATAACGAGATGTTTCGGATAATAATTCTTGTCAACTCGCCCTGTACACTAATTACAAGAAGTGTGGGACAAACTGTCGCGTTACAGGCGACCAGGTGTCACCGTGAACAAAGTATGATGGATCTCACCAAGTAGCGATAGAAAATTGCAACTGTTGTAACTCAATCGGACAAATACCGTTGTTAGTCGGTACAGCACGTGATTGTATCTTCGCAACGGTAATAATGTAATTATTGTTTCATCTTCCGTGGTGCTTCTTAGCCGCGATGAGTATCACGATATAAATACAAACGCGCGTGGTGTGCGATTACCTCAACACGATTAGTTGGAACGACACTGTTCAATTTATACACAGGTATTTATATCACAATTGTTGCTCGTACATCTGTACTAAAAGTTTATCAGGGATTCCAAGTACCCGATACAGTTCTACTTTCAAATGAAAACAATCCGTGAGAACAGGCAGGAACATTGGATTAGTAAGGATAACATAAACCGAGGGTAACAATAACACATCTGTTTCTTCAAAGTAGGATCTAACGACACATCTGAATACTTATTAAGCTGTGCAGTTAATGTTATTCAGTCTAGAGGAATTAATGCTCAATGATACTGAGTCTTTTAGAAACTTTGTAAGTAATGAAAGTTAAATGGCGTCACAAAATGCTATTTGTCTTGGAGATGATTAACCTTTGTGTAGACTCTACTGTAGCTAATCTTGCTGTGTACTTTGGTTGTGTTTATATTTCTCAGACCGATGTGTGGCTTAATAACTTTGCAATAATTGTGCTCGTTACGAGTTGAACAGGCGAAAGTCTCGAAGATTCTCGCGCCTCGACTGTGAATTATTGCTTGCCAATCATTATAACGTAGGATTCTAGAACTGTGCGTCTTTTGTGCTGGGCCCTAACCACGAGACATTACAATATAGTAGTATACTTTCTAGGTCGATTTCCAAGAATTGCAGAACAATGCTCACTCAGCAGAAAATAATATCAGTGTTGTTCCTCACTATTGACATCCAGTGATAAAGTTTGCTTTATCCATGAAAACTAGTACATTAAAAAAGATTTTATTGTTAATAGGAACTCTCTTGGAGTACAATTGGGAGTAGAATTATAAATTGTATATTCGTACATGAAAACTAGTATATTAAAGAAAATTTTAATGTTAATAGAAACTCTCTTGGAATACAATTGGGAGTAGAATTATAAATTGTATATTCGTACATGAAAACTAGTACGTTAAAAAAAATGTTAATGTTAATAGAAATTCTGTTAGCGTACAATTGAAAGTAGGATTATAAATTGTATATGTATGTACGAAAACTAGTACATTAAAGAAAATTTTAATGTTAATAGAAACTCTCTTGGAATACAATTGGAACTAAGATTATTGGGTTACATATTGAGTTATATATTGTATATATATAATTGTATAATATAATGACCGTACTTCATTCTCTGTTAAACATTCATACACTTGTTTCTCTATCCAGTAGCTAGTGCAGAAGACTTGCAGCACCAGTTTCACGTTTCAAGTCTAACTATCGATATTAACGATATAATTCAAAACTCAGAAAAATTGGAGCCAAATGAGATCTCAGGGGATGATGGTGCACTACTCCTAGCTTTTAAACCGTCCATCACCGAAGAAGAATGTGAATGTGGGTTAGGTGAGTTAAGTATATAGAAAGGGTCTTCGTAAGAAATGATTCCGTTTTTACAATCAGTGCTACATCGGTCAGTTGTTTCCACGTAATTACCTTACGTGACTAATCGACTACGCATACTGATCGTAAAACTATAGATTCTAATATACGAATAGTGATCTGTCATACTATTCTCGAACCACGTTACAATTTACGTCCATATCAATCAACGAAAAAGGAATGAAAATATTACAAAGGTTAGACAAAATTGATTGTCAAAGATAGTATTGAAACATTGTATCAGACCAATTTTTTCGTAAGTCTTTGTGTATTTAACTATGCAAATGTTGGTCCAATGTATAAACATAATCCTGCCACTTCGAACCTCAAGACTTTCATGGTTGTTTTATACCCAGTTTTCCACTATTTGTCGAAGCGAATTTAAACAAGATATTTGATGTTTTACGATTAAAAATTAACAGTAGCTACGTTCGTTTCGAAGTTGAGGCAATTTTTAAAAAATCTTAAGTAACGTCTCGTTAAGGAACATCGCCCAATCGAGAATCTTTGATTTCAATGAAACTTGATATGGAGAATCAATAGGAAATAAGATGACGGTGTTTAAGTCCGATCAACGTCACTGCTACAATCCATAGCAGCTCGGTCACCCTCGTAGTGTCGATGCTTGGCCTTCAGGATTCATATCCCGCTGGTACATATCCGGTTCTACGTTGCAATCTTTCCCGTTCTTTGCATTACGAGGTAATTTATGAACCGATCGTTTGAATTTCAAAAGAGAAGGTTACGCTACTCGATATTAACAGGCAAATAAACAAAAAAGTGGATATTCTTAACAAATTGTACATGATCGAAGAAGATCCAGAAAATTACCTTCAATGAAACCATACTCCTATATCGAAGATACCTAACCTCAACTTCGCGAAGATGGACGAATAGCAGTATGCAATATTTCCTTACAATATTCGTTATTTCATACTTATATCAATCTTTATTAGTGAGAAATATTTTTTATCTCGAAGTAGGATCGATTGCGATATTGTTTTTTTTTTATTCAATACAAACAACGAACAAAGAAATTAAAGAGTGTAGATTCTTTGGTAATTGTGCTTGTACGTTTGCATTTTTGCACTGCTCGATAAACTAAAATATTTCTTAATTTTTTCGAGTGTCTTATCACATTGTGTGCCGAAACCATAATCGAATCAAACTCAAATGGCTACTCAAGGCCACGTGCCTGACCGTGAATCACGTCGGGCTACTACTTCCATGCTACACCACCTTGTTACTCTGTTTGGCACACAGAGATGCGTGCCTGCACATTTGCGTAATGATATGAGAGATAGAAAGGCAGGGTGACCTAACGCTACAATAAGAATAACTCTCCGGTGACCTTGAGTAGTCGATTAATTTCAGTGCGGTTATGGATCACTCGATACATCGTTAGAAAGAATAATTCATTTGGTCCATCGACTTGGAGATTGTCTCGCCATTGAGTCGAAGCGAAATCAAAAATTACGATTCAAGTGTTGCAAGGGTTAGAATATTTAATCGAAGAAACGAACCTCACCAAGCGTATTAATCGATGGATTAATCAGTGATTCTGTTCTACAATTTTCGTAATTATCAAGATACAAGTAAGTAACAAATGTATACATTCGTTATTTAGTAAAAGTATCGTTAATACAACGCGATGCAGTTAAACCACATTATTTATGAAATGAGTCATTATATACTACACGTATCGAATACTTGAAATTGTAATTCGAATCACGCGCGTCTCATATTATCACCGAGATCTATTATTTCCAAATATACACGCATAGTTGGCACAACACCGCGACAGGCGCACGCATACAGCACCCTCGTGTGAAACTTACATAAGGCGCTACCTGTCGGACCTGTCGGCAGATCGGAACATACCAGCGTACGTATTTTAAATTGAAAACTTCGCTAACCTGTTTGGGAAAAAACTTGGGGCAAGTTAACTGGGTCCATTCGTTCTTCGTCGTGCTCACAAGTATTTCTTCTGGGTAGAACGACGCGGGCACGTATCGATTCGTATCGTTTTCAGGCTACGCACGTTTGCCGGCCGTTTTCACTCGACTTCCGCCGCGGGCGTGCACAGAGCCCTATAGACTGCCGACTCTACAGTGTAGACCAGCGCTTATGAAACTTCCAACGGTTTCCTGCCGTTACGGGAAATCTATCGAATTTCTTTGATTTCCCTTCCAATTGGATATGCATCCTTGTCTTTCTTTACGTTCACTCTTTTACAATGCTATCTCGAACGTTTGATAAACTCTTCGAAAATACTGGCGCGTAGGTTTCGTTTTTAAATTATTTTTCTTACGAAAACTGAAGAGGGTTATTGAGAGGTTTCGAATTTGGCGCGCTTGAAGATCCGCCGAGTATCGATAGTAGCGAATATTCAAAATTATATTATCGATGAAACTGTTGTTATTAATAGTAGCGAGTATCAATAGTGGCGAATATCCAAAACTATATTATCGATGAAACTGTTGTTATTTTATATTATATTTTATAATCAATATTATATTTGTTACATTACAATGTGGAAGTAATTGGTAAAATTGTGAACAAATATTTACGATTAAATTTTCTAATAATGCAACGCGGTTTAACGTTTCCGGTCTACGATTATCGGTCGTGTTCAGAGATAAGTGAAAATAAATGAGAATTAACGAATTTATGAACTACGTTAATTTTTTGTAGCTGAATATAGATAGTGACGAATAACGTATGTTATTATAGCTTCTCGATACGTTTCTGAAAGTAACTGAAAATTGTAGGTTGAAAAGGTTAAGCAATGAACTGCTCGTTTTAACTAATCAGTTGTAAAGTGTTCTTGCGCAACCAGTAATAATAATTATTAGTAAAATTATAGTTCCCGCTAAATATTGACCATGTCTCTGTACCTTTTTGCTACGCTATCTTATTTTTGTTTCTTTTTGTATTATGCATTCTGTCATATTTAAATTCTACCGTTGCTACCATAAATTTTCCTCGCGTTCGTGTACTTTTCCCCCACCTGCTGTCCAATATGTCTGTCAAGTCGCATTCAAGAAAATTTATTTCCTTCAACGTTAATATTTACCTCAGGGTTGGATTCTGTTCCAGAAACTGACGTTAAACCGTTGCTTATTATTACACAGTTTTCGTTACTCCTCTATTACAATAATAATAATATTCTTTTATTACGTCACGACTGTATACGAAAAGAAATTAAATATTGTGTAAGGAAAAGAAGAGAAAATAATGTATAGAAGTAGAAATAAGTATACGTTACGCCGCAAAGGCAAGGTACGGCTATATGCTGTTATTAACCTAACCTCGTGTATAACCTATATTTCTGCGCGCACTCTATACCGACAATTGTTGTTGTTGTTGTTGTACGAATTATTTCGTTTCGTAGAAATCCGAGTGTTCTCGTTCGTACTTCAGCTTTCTTTAAGAATAATATGGGGCACATCGGTCAGGTGTTCGGCTGTAGCTTTCTGATGAGACGAAATTTCATTCGAAGCGATCGGATACGCTCATTATTATGGTATAGTGATTACAAAGGAAAAGCGAGACTCGTCAGAATGTTTCAACCTTCTAGAAAGTAAATCGAGAAAGATGGATCTCCGAGTGAATGTATTCTGCGATGAGAATACGATTTTAGGATAAAGTGTGTTTTGACGTGAACAGTCTCGATTTCTTCTCAGCGCTTATTAGCATGTTTCGCGTGCACCCGTTACATCTTCGGTCAACGAGTTAACAGCGACGAGGTGAATCTGTCGAGAGATAGGAAGTGGACAATGAAATATTCCCTTCTTCGAGATATAGTTACATTCGAAACGGACGGTATTTACTATTGTAACTGTGGGCGTATCGCCTCACAGAGATTGATTTGCACCGCGTGGAACTATGAAGAAGAATGCACCCGAGCGATGTTCAAGATACAAGATAAATCTGTCTCTCTGCCATCGTGAAATTTGTTTTCACGATAGTGATTCCATTAGTCGTCTGTGTTACGAAACGCTGACTAATATCGAAACAATCCTTTCGAAAAATTTTCATCGCTATATCCGAGTTCCATCTGTGTTCCAGTTCGTTTCTTCGCGAGACTCGATCGTTTCAGGTGTATCTTTCTTTTTTTTTATACATTGTTAAGTATCAAATATTTGTATTCTTGCTCGACCAGATGAGTCACCTTTCTTGCAGGTGTTCGTATACATTGAAAGAGAAGACAACAAAATGTCGAACTCACTCGTTTCGAGGGAAGGTTACTAGGTCCTTAAACATAGAGGAAGGCTGGTAAGTCCCTAAACCTGACTGGTTTAACCCTTTGAGTGCTGTGGTGGAACCTTACTCGAATAATCAGTTTAGTTCCTGCAGAGAAGACAAGCAAGCACGACTACAAAATTTCAAACATAGAATGTGTTAACTACCTAAAGGGTATCTCTACCTAAATTCATTTTCTTTTCATCAGTGGCTGAGAGAATGTTCATCGACTGCTACAGACCTCCAAACCTCGTTATAAGTTCAATCCCTCACTTTTCTCGCCCTCTACTTTAAGAGACTGTCGAAGCTACCATTTCTCGATCTACTGGTCAGATTCTATTGGGTTGTTCGGAGTCATTTCGTTCTTTTTTGGTGAAAATGAAACACGATTTTTTTAGAGTGTGTAAACATTTGGTTAAATTATATATTCTCAAATTTTCTTTTACGAAAAAAATAGAACATTTTTGCAAAAAAAAATGAGATTGATCTTCAGATAGCCTACGTGTTAATTTACACAATATTTTTCTCTATAGATATTTTATATATTTTCCCAAATTTCAAAAATAACTCGTTCGATCGCTTTGTATAAATAACTCTGTACATGTTCCTTAAAGGTGTTACTTATCGATAACTTCGGATCGATCTTCAGATAGCCTACGTGTTAATTTACACAATATTTTTCTCTAAACAGATTTTACATATTTTCCCAAGTTTCAAAAATAACTCGTTCGGTCGCTTTGTACAAATCACTCTGTACGTGTTCCTTGGAGATGTTATTTATGCGCAGATAGTAAACGGATAACGATAGTGAAATTTATTTCGCATTATGCTTTCAATGGAATACAATTATATTCATATTACCCGTATTCCCCGCACACATGCTCGTATTCGGCCCGCTACACGGGCCGATGTAATTAACTGCGAAACGTGTCCGTCTAGTTCGAAAAGTTTCCCACTATGAAACCGTCTCTGGAGGATAGTTGTCTGTTCACACGCGGAACATTACGCCAAGAAGTCGGGGATAAAAATTCGGTAGAAAGCTGCTGGAATTCGGTCAAATTTCTATCGAAGCACGCAAGTCCACCCCATGCGGTGCAGTTCGTGCGTTCACTCGTCGAGTCCGGCGTAATAAATGCATATACGTTATACATCGTGCATAAGTTTCGCTCGGCGTAGAACAGCCAACGGTCGTTGTTTTTTCAAACGTTAACATCTCGCGGATTTTGTATCGAACGTAGTTTCTATTCGTAGATCAACAGTTGAACCTGGACTGGAGTCAATTACAAGGGAGCCGGTACGTGTACACTTATCGAACGAACTATCAAAAGTCAAAGTAGAAGTGTACACTTATCGTTGATATATACGTACGCATTACTTACGATTAAACTAAATAATCGACGAAATATTAAATATTACCTATTCGTGTTAAAATAACTTTCTTATACATCCCTCGGTATTTTTCATCGCATTGTTCAATTCTTCGTTGTTAATTTGCTAATACAAATTTTGAACATTGTTTAATTCTTCGTTGTTAATTTGCTAATCTAAATTTTGAACATTGTTTAATTCTTCGTTGTTAATTTGCTAATCTAAATTTTGAACAGTCCGTCTTAATTCCTTTTTTTAAGTTATCTACCGAAATGTTTCACATTACCTATTATTTATAATCTATTTAACCTTATAACGTTATATATTCTTTTCACCTTCGTAACAATATCGTGTTTACCGGTATCTTATTTAAAATACATCATTCGTTATATATTTCGATTAATAACCGTTCATGCTCGAGAAGTGTTTCGGATCAATGATTATTCCCAATTATGAAATAGTTGATATTTATTGCATAGATTAAACGCGATAAAGAGTCGGTGACTGGTGCAGCAATGTATCGCAACGAATGCATTTCAGAGAAACAGAGAATGGTTTAAGAAAGTATAGGGTTGTTCGAAAAGTCATTTCGATTTTTTTTTCAGTGAAAATGAAACATGATTTTTTTAGAATGTATAAACATTTTATTTAATTATATATTCCCCATTTTGGAAAACGAAATTACTTTCCAAACAACCCAATAATACCGAGAATACGCACAGTTTGTGGAAATTAATGAAAAGTGTAGAAAATCTGTTGTGTAGAACAAAGACATTAATGTACTAGCATTTCTATATATGGAGCTCCACCCTATCAGACGAGAAATAACGAACGTATGTGGTTTTTTGAATTTTGAAATTTCTAAATTTCTATTTGTATCGTTATGGTAATTTTTGAATAAAAGGCATATTGGTCCACATGGAGCTTTTTAAGGAGGGACGGTAGCGAATTTGTTCCTGGAATCGACCTTTCGTATCTCAAGCCGAGAAACAGCCACGTGCGAACTGTACGACAAGGATAGAATGCAACACGATAAGTGTGACTGCAACAGAGAACGTGGCTCTTATTGCAGATGCTCGGTCGCCGAACTTCAAAGCGACGATACGTGAGTATTGGTGTGACAACACTGATGCAAACTGACAATTTTTATATCTCTCGTTGCATCTCAACGAGAGTATTATCAACGAATTGGCGAGCTCCTCCCGATAAAAACGAAACCAAACTAGACGATATTCGAACTATTTTCTCGTGCACGTTGAAACGAATCGTTAAACTATATTGTATATGTAATATACTATTGGGTTGTTCCCAAAGTCATTTCGTTTCTTTTGATGAAAATGAAGCACCATTTTTTTAGAGTGTATAAACATTTTATTAAATTATATATTCTCCATTTTGGAAAACGAAATGACTTTTCGAACAACCCGATACTTTTGCTATTTTTAATCTTTTAACTTTTAATCCAAAAAATCGGCTAACCCAACCTAACCTTAAAAGTCGCGGGAAAAAACGGGCTTTTAACCATGGAAGAGAAAATGAAGATAAAAGTTAAGGAATAATGTAAAAAATACGTAGATGAAATTATCGAAAATGAAACGAACGAATAATTTCTCGTCATATTGTTTTATAATTGATCATTTTCCGTGCTTTCAAAGCCTTCAATTATGACGAATGTAATTAGAAGCCATATGTACAACTTAATTCTATTCTCAATATGTCCGACATCGTTCCTCCATTTTGAAAGCTACCTTTTCATGCCAAAGTTCAACGATCGTTCTAATACTTATTCGAACCAGTGTGGTAACAGTGACTAACTCAAGATCAAAAGTGCGACTTTCAACATTCTTATTCGCGTTGAAACCAATCAACGTTTATTGCAAAAAAGGAAATTGCATTCTCTGAGCTTCGAGATAACTGCAACGACATACTTTGTTGGTACGAGGGGTAAATTTAATTTTTCGATACTGGAACGTTTAACATTGTGAAAACCGTTCGAGATATAAGACAAAAATTGCACGTTAAGTAGGTGTTCAGGACTCTTGATGAATATTGCGAATTTGAAGAGACAACTGTGGTGTCAAAATTTGTGTGGTCTCGTGTGGAATGGCCCGAATGTGTTAACCTGCTGCAAATGAGGTTCTCGGGAGTTTCACCGATCGGTGTCAATGGATATAGGAACAACATTTCTCTTTTTCTTCACCGTTACGCGGTTAGTCACGTTTATCGATTGGCAGGGACGTTCATTAATAATGCAACGCAATATATTGCATCCGAGGATGGCCACGAGGCTCGAACACTTTGGATTACAAAAGGAACTGTTACGAAGTAAGAGGTACGAAAAAGGTGACATTGAAGTCATTATTCCATTTAAATTGTTTCCAGGTAATTAGTACACTTCGTTGCTCTTGTGCAAGTAAGTTGCGTTATTAAAATATTAAAATATTATGAAAAAATTATGCATATAGAGTAGCTTAAGATCGTACGTTGAAATTCGGGTAAATGGTACCTGTAAATTGTGGAAATCGAAACAAAAGAATGTAACCAGGGATGATCGAAAGTTTGTCGGTAATAAATAAATTAAAGAAACTTTACAACGAATATATATGTAGCTATCTCTAGAAATCGTACTCGTTAGCAACTTTGTGCAAACTAACGAATCCTCAATTTTTTTTCTGTTTAATAATATTTTTTTCACATTTAGAAAAGTAGATCGAACAACTAAACTCTGTTTGTTACACGTATTATTCTGTGTGAAAATGAAAAGAAAATAATAAGGATTCGAATGAAGTAAAAAGAGGATCTATTAAAAGAATTAAATTCAAGGGGTGGCTTTTATTCCAGCCTGTAACTTTTTCAATATTAATATTTCTCTTGCATCAAAATTTGTACATTTTCTTCGAAGATGCACAAATACGCGAGAAAAGTTACCGGTTCAAGTACTTCGTAGTTTCTTAAAAAAAAAATACAATTATTTTGATTCGAAGAAACGAATTAACCCTTAATGTAAAATATTCGTGTAATTCGTAGTTACGCGTTTCAATGGATTTTATTTCGCTGGATTCCATCCGACGAGTGTGTTAACCAAGGAAAACGACGTAGTCGTGTCTATGAAAATCGAAGAAAATTGTGAAAGAGCCGAGTAAATCGCTCGAGCGATGAAATCAGTGTCGAGATCCAACCGCGCGGCGTGTGAAAACTTAATATTACGCGGCTCACTGCGCTGGAAGAAAAGCGAGCAAGAGGGTTGACTACTCGCCGCAATTAATCTCGATTGTCCGTCGTCTTAGTTTTTCAAATCGGAAAATACAGTCGTGGGAATCCGTTAGCCGTAAAATAGTAAACTTCCGTTGCTTTACGGTATAGTGGAGGCCTCTCTCTACGCGCGGAATTGCAACAAAGAGAACAGACACAAGGACGCTTGTATCGGGTCTGCAAATGGAACAAGTTTTTTTTTTTTTCTTCACTTTTCAAAAAACAATGAAACGAAACAATTTGTTCGAGATTGTCGATATTTCTTTTCCACATTCTTTCCACATTGACTTTTCGTCTGTCTACCGATACGTCGATCTCACTATTAGAAAAATTCAATTGGTTGTTTTATTAATAATAAAAAAGACCAGTGCACATATAATAGTGCGTATGTAGTCGTATAAAATAACAGTAAAAGTACTATTTTACTAACATTTATCGAGTTACACATTATCAATTTCTTTATATTCGTATTACAATATCTTATATTTACATATTACGTAGAAATTACTACGAGTACATTTGCCTCCTATCGTTTGTATTTCACGTTCAGTGAGCGTTTCTCGACTCTCTCTCTGTGGATAATTTTCTTCTTCGGATCGTTCAGCAAGATTTTACCTACACCGAAGAAGATCGAAACTACACGATCGAAAATCTCGCGCAAAACGATGCTGGGTGAACTTAGAAACCTTTCGATTTATTCTCACACCGTTACCATTTACTCTATTTTCACCGTTACCAGTTAGACTGCATTTTTGCGTCCACTGCATTCACGAATGTCGTGTATGCAAAAGAGTCTAATTCCCATTAGACAATTACGTAAAGTGGTTAATTAAAAGTAACAAGTTTCTCCCCGATGGAAATTTACCTACCCGAACGAGTTTACAAAACTGGAGAACCGCGTGTCTCGAGAAACAAAAGTTCTCGTGGCTACGTTTATTAAAACTTTTCTAATACTTTTTTCTCGTGCTCTGTATTAACCAGTTGCATCTGCAGTTACGATGCACTAGGTGCACATCGAAAGTTTTCTCGGTCGATCGACGTTTTCACCGTCACTTCGCGATCGATATCACGATTCGTTTGCACGTTTCGGGCCCCGAAGTTAACGTTTCGCGCCATTAATGTTACAGCTGTTTATAAATCATTCGTGCCTGGATACGAAAAGGTTATCAGCTTCGGTGGTCATATTTCGTTCCAGTCTGAATTACGCGTTCCTCTCCTTTTGATTTCGTTTCGAATCTGTTCGATTATCGAGGCGGAGAATCGACGAGTTCGTCGCACGACGAAAGTGAGAGGGCTCGGGTAACCCGGAAGGACAAAACGAGTTCTTGGTACTTGTTACAGCGAAGGTCCTCGAGAGTGTGTGGGCAGAAAACTGTCGCTGTCCGGCTGATTTACGGGATACCTACCGATATCGAGACATTTTCCCCAATTGACGTTTGTTCGGCGTTTATTAATCTCGGCGAACAATCGTCGGGATTGAATTCCTCGAAATTTATACATAATCGAAACGATCGATAAGTTAGTGAAAAAGTAAAGTTAACGGAGAGACCAGTGAAGAAATTATTTGAAATTTGAACAGAATTGAAACGATTGATAAATTACTGAAAAAGTAAAGTTAACAGAAAGACCAGTAAAGAAATTATTTGAAATTTGAACAGAATTGAAACGATCGATAGATTACTAAAAAAATAAAGTTGACAGTAACGAATTATTTGAAATTTGAACAGAATTGAAACGATCGATATATTACTGAAAAAGTAAAGTTAACAGAGAGACTGGAACGGAATTATTTGAAATTTAAACAGAATTGAAACGATTGATAAATTACTGAAAAAGTAAAGTTAACAGAGAGACCAGTGACGAATTATTTGAAATTTGAACAGAATTGAAACGATCGATAAATTACTAAAAAAGTAAAGTTAACAGTAACGAATTATTTGAAATTTGAACAGAATTGAAACGATCTATAAGTTACTAAAAAACTACAGTTAACAAAGAGACCCTTTGGAAATTCTTATCTTGAAAAAAATTTCATTGTAGAGTTTTGATAATTTTAACCAATTTATTAAATTTATTAACGTTGCAATAATAACGAGCCGTGTATTATTTCTAACCGTTTGCGATAATTTCCAAAATAAAAAAGAATAATAGTTTAAACCCCAAGGAAAATATATTTTTATTTATCGTACTCACATTTTACCATATTATTCAACGTTTTAAGTATCTGTTTGTTTTGCATTTCTTTCGACTCGACTTATCCAAACATGTACACATTTCTCTCTTCGATTGCCCGTTATGTAATGTATATTTGCTCTCTTCTTTAATTCGGATATAATCGTTTTTCAGTTTGAAAGATGACCACGATCGCCTAGTAGAAAACGTTGAACGAAAGCAAGGTGTGTTTATAAGCATTTTCATTTGTTCGATAAATTTTGAACCAAGTCTTAGTTAAATCGTGCTACACAGCCATGATGTAGAAAATATTTCATGGAAACGTAGCCTTGAGGATTATTTCAGAATAAATAATTATTCTACTGCCCAAACCGTCCGTTCTGGCAAGTTTGTTTTTGCATAACAGGTATAATACCATCGAAGAATTAGGAACACGATGAATCCCAAGTGACGATTGAATACAAGGAAACGTATTACCGGCTCTTATCGTGTTCTGTTCCCAAAGTCGTCGATTAATATTATTTGAGAAAAATAACCAACTCTTTCGCACGAAACATAATTCAAAATTCTACTCGTCGAATCGAGAGTGAAAGTTATAATTTTTCAAAGGAACAATTCCCCTAATTGAAGATCTTGTTCTACATTTTCTAGCAAAGTGTTCTTTTTTAAACCTCTAACCACCCAATTGTATCATCGAGAAAGAAATCGATTTTCTGGTTACGATTATTTTGAAAATTTTATACCCTTCGTGTAATTTCAATTCTACACGAAAATTATCCAACTGAATGTTCAAACGATTCGTACAGTTAGTTGGTTACATCGAAAGTTACTTTCTACGAAGATTTAATTTTAATACCCAGAAGAACCTGTCTCTTATAATTCTTTATTTTTTTTTAAATTTGTATATTCCATGTAACGTCAATTCGACGTGGAAAATGTCTAATTGGACATTCGAATGACCCTTATCGTTAGTTGGTTACATCGAAAGTTACTTTCTACGGAGATTTAATTTTAATACCCAGAAGAACGTGTCTCTTACGATTCTTTTTTCTTTTTAATTTGTATATTCCGTGTAATCTCAATTCGACGTGGAAAATGTCTAATTGGACATTCGAATGATCCTCATCGTTGGTCAGTTGTAACGAAAGTTACTTTCTACGGTTAATTTAATTTGAAATCATAGAGAAACGCGTTTCTTGCGGTTCCTATGGGATTGAAATCGAAAACGAAATCCTCCAAGTGTCGTCTCGTTATCGTACGGCGTTATCATCGAGGGAAAATAGGGTGACACAACCCTGCCACGATCTCGATGTCCGTTTTAATCCTTTCCGAATCGATCTCTTTTCAGACCGGTTCCACGGTGGTCTTACATGAATCTACGCGTGATGTAATATCATTCGAATGAAAAATAAAACGAGTTTGAAAACGGAGTCGAGTGGCGTAAAAAACATTAAAGAACAACCGGATCAATTTTTTCGAGAGACAGCTGTCGAAGAAATCTCGGGGAACGTTTGAACTGGATACAACAATACCCAGAAACGTGTTCTCTTTTCTTCTCTTTTTCTCGAGACACGTATTAATAAATTGACAATTTGGAAATCGAAGTTTGAAAAAAGATTCACCTTCGACAATCGCGGATCAGTTTGAAAATTTCCCCGTGAACGAATAGAGCGAGATAATGGGTCACAGGTGAAATCTCGTTCAAAACTGCGGAGGTTTCGGCAAGCGAGGATAATTGGGGTCAAACTGTTACCACTAAACGGGAGGGCAACCTCGAAAGTATCAATTAAATCGTAGACTTTCTTGTCTCTCGATTTTATATGCTAGAGAAAATTCCCGAAAAGTTCACCGGTCCTTCGTATATTTTTTACTCACCATGATTCGTCCAGTTTTTCGAGAAAACGTAACACTCCTAAAGTAGAAAGTAGCACCAAGATGAAAACGGTTCAATAAACTTCGAGCGCGCTCGGACCGAAAACAAGACAAGTACGGTCGGAACTGTCTGTCTCTGGGCGAGAGAGAGAGAGAAAAAAAAGGGAAACGTTATCGATGCGAATCAATGATCGAGGATCGACCGCCACATGTTCGAAGAACTGTCACTGGCAACAGTTCGAAAAGCACTGACCATAGTGAACGAGAGAGCCCGCTGTCATTCTCTATCTCCCCCTCTCTCGTGCCCCCCTGGCTCACTCTTACTCTCTCTTGACAGACCCGCTCCCTTCCTCTGATATTTGGTCTTTCGGTAGCCTCATTCACCGGCTGTCTCTTTCCCTCGGTGTCCACGGTTTTGTCCACGGATACCGATGAACGGACGCGACAACATCGACGACGAGGACGAAAGTTGCCGCAACACGGACGACACCGTAAACGACGTCGACGTTCCCGGTGTCCATCGGTACGACGATTAAAGTCACCTTTCATTTTGTATACAATAAGCGAAAACCCGATACACGCGTGGGTACACGGCTAAACCTCTTATAACGCGGTTAATTCAAACCGTGATGTACATTGATATACTCGAACTCTATAGTTGGATGTTACATTCGTATAACGTGGTTAATTCAAACCGTGATGTTCATTGATATGTTCGAACGGTATAGTTGGACGTTACATTCGTATAACGTGGTTAATTCAAATCGTGATGTACATTGATGTGTTCGAACCATATAGTTGGATGATACATTTGTGTAAGATGATTAGTTCAAACTGTAATGTACATTGATACATTCGAACGGTATAGCTGGACGTTACATTCATATAATGTGGTTAATTCAAATCGTGATGTACATTGATGTGTTCGAACCATATAGTTGGATGATACATTTGTGTAAGATGATTAGTTCAAACTGTAATGTACATTGATATATTCGAACGGTATAGTTGGACGTTACATTCATATAATGTGGTTAATTCAAATCGTGATGTACATTGATGTGTTCGAACCATATAGTTGGATGATACATTTGTGTAAGATGATTAGTTCAAACTGTAATGTACATTGATATATTCGAACGGTATAGTTGGACGTTACATTCATATAATGTGGTTAATTCAAACCGTGATGTACATTGATGTGTTCGAACCGTATAGTTGGATGGTATATTCGTGTAACGTGGTTAATTCAAACCGTGATGTACATTGATATACTCGAACACTATAGTTGGGTGTTACATTCGTATAACGTGGTTAATTCAAATCGTAATGTACATTGATATATTCGAACCATATAGTTGAGTGTTACATTCTTGTAACATGGTTAATTTAAACCGTGATGTACATTGATATATTCGAACTCTATAGTTGGATGTAACACCCATGTAAAGTGATTAATTCAAACCGTGATGTACATTGATATACTCGAACTCTATAGTCGGATGTTACATTCGTATAACGTGGTTAATTCAAACCGTGATGTACATTGATGTGTTTAAACCGTATAGTTGGATGTAATACCCATGTAAAGCGGTTAATTCAAACTGTGTAGCACCAGATGATCTTCCAAAATACTGTTCACTCGAACCGTGACACGTCTAAACCGTGTAACGACGAAACATCCCTACTATAACACGGTCAATTTGTAACGCATTACATCGAAATTATGTAGTATGAGGTAATCCTCTTGTAACACAGTTAATTCAAACCGTGATACATATATCCAAGCCATACAGTATGAGGTAACACGGTTAATGGAAACCGTATTATGTCGAAACCGTGTAGTATGAGGTTATCTTCTTATAGCATACTTAAATAAAACCGTGTTATAATAGAAATTTTCCTTTTTTCTTACGTAGAAACCGTATTCTTAAAGTATCGCGTTACAAAAGGGTTACCGCAATTTTCGCACGTACCATTAAAGTGCCAAGTATTGTGTTATAGGGGGGGGGGTCACTCTAATTATTGTATCGTGTTCTCAAAGTACTGTGTTATTAGAGGGTCACCACAATTCTCGTACCGTGTTCTCAAAGTACCGTGTTGTAGGAGGGTCACCACAATTTTTCTACCGTTCTTAAAATACCGTGTCGTAGGAGGGTTACTTGAACTCCATGAAAATATCTAGAAAGTTAAGCGACCTGTACACGATCGAGATTCGCGGAAGGTTTACCCGCGCGGGTTTGATCGACTGCATTTCGAGAGAAAAAGATTCGCGACGAGATAATTGACCAAGTACACGGGCAAACTAGTCGTAAACCTTTCTGTCTACGGGCCGTATAATAGAAACGCCCGCACATAGGAAGATTTATGGCAGATTTCCGCGCCGGTTTCGTCGGCCATCTTTCGAGTGCGTTTGATCGATAGTAGTCGGTATCGTGTAATGTTCGGTACAAATTGGTGCTGAGAAATTTAATCGAGTAAAGAATATGCGATTGTTATTGTTGTACCGACAGTGACTCTAAAGACCGAAAAATAAAATTTAAGCAAAAACGAATTAAAGTTTGGTTAAGTGGCCTATGCACAAAGTTTGTGAGAATTTGCCAGGAAAAGGACTCGTGAAAAAGTCGGTCGATTAAACTCACGGGTAAACTTCTGGTAAACCTTGGTGTGCACGGATCTAATTCCTGACAAGTATCAAGATCTACAACTTAGATTTAGGGTTAAATAATTATTATTTATCGAGTAAGTATCGGGAGAAAAATTTGAGAACGCTACAGAGATAAAAGTATACTACCCGTGTGAGAAGAATGCCTCCAAGGCATTCTTCTCGAGTAGTATCAGTACCTATTCGCGCGCTATGGGTTTTATACTCACCCTGTGAGTTTCCACGATACTGACACGAAAGAAACTACCAACCCGTTGGAAAATATGGACAAAAGTTAATCGACGCTAAAATAAAAACAAAAAAGTTTCGTTACTCTCCGAAAAATTTTCAAAGAATCAACAGACATATTTTCGATACAAGATCACCGATGAAAACTAAGTCGGTGCAAGTATAGTTAAAACTACGAAAAAATAAAATTCCACAAGAGAAAATAATCTACAGATACATCCATCCAAATTTTCCATCGATTGGGAAAACACGTCCAACGCCACTTAACAAAAGTATTGCTTAACAAACTCCTCCGTATCTCGAGTACTATATTTGTTCCATCGATTGTACGTGTCTATCACTAGATTATCTAGTATATTTTCTTATGATCGAATCTTGACCAATGTAAACGTAACAGAGGATCACGAAACAAGATTGAAATTAACGCGAATCGTTGAAACTCGAGGTAAATCGAATGCGCCGAGAAATTTTAATTTCACGGGTCGCGGTAGCGATGGAGTGGTAACCGATCGTTGGATGCTGTAAAATAACGAGCGATAAGACGAATATTCGTGCCGATTTATCCGCGCGGAGAGAAAATGAGGAATTTAAAAATTTCGCAAAGTGGATGCACGCGGGAGGGAACGTTACGGAAAATAGACATTGGTGATCGGTGTTCGTGGACGGTCGGTTCTCGTTGGTTCTCGTATCGTTCCGATGCTGACAACGGAGCCCAATCGGCTACGCGGTAAATGGGAACGCGAGAGTGAAACGGCGATCCAGCAATTCACATCGGCCGACTAGAACAGCGTTTCCCAACCTGTGCTACCGCGCACCTTTTCCACGCCGGTCTGCACAACAGCTGCGATACAATTTACCGATTCCAAGTCCTTTCTCATCTTCGATTTTCCATCGAGCGAAGGGAAAGAAAAAAAGAAAAAAGGAAACAAAACCCCGTTACTTTCGAGTTTCGAACGTTCGCGAACGTTTCCGGACCCCTGTTCCGTTCTGTCGCAATAATCGTTGAGAAACGATACGGAGATATGTTATTTTACGAGATCGTTCCAACCTAATGATATCGCATTTTTGTGAAATAATGTGGAACAAAATAACCTGTTTATTAATTTTTTTTATTTGTTTAACGCGTCGACTGTCATACTGCGAGTCGTAGCTGACGATTTGTCAGCGAACGTTGCGTACGAATAAGTAATGAAGAGCGTTTGTTTTTCTAGAAGGGTGAAAACCTTTGTGGATTGGTGAATTGAGTATTTATCGGTGAAATAATAAAATAGGTGTTTATTAAGTAGGTATTAAGGTGGATGACGTCTGTGTGAAATAAGGATCATTTTATTGTTAAGGAATAATTAATGATATTGAACATTTTCTTGAAAGATAACTCGAGAAAGAAGAAATTTCGTTCGTTCCAATACTTATTCGAAACCGCACAAGTTGTGCGTTATTTATTTTCTTGTATATTTTAAATGTAAAGGAGATATATAAATGTTACGTTTCTAATGACTCACCCTATATATCGACGGTTTCATAACACCAGAAACAAGAAGGAATTATAAAAGTTAAAAGCAAGATACTGGAGGCCAGGAGAAAACAATGACCATTTGTAGCTTCGTTCATAAAGTCCTGTATAAAGTGTGGCAATTTAGTTAGAAACAGTGAAATTGATTTCGATGATGCAAGTAATATAGATACAGATACCAAAGACTTAACAATTTTTCGTAGATCGGTACAATAATCGTTGATACGACTGTTTGAACGATTATTGTAAAGTATACAGGGTTGTTTTATAACCTATCGTGCAACGCCGCCATATTGGATGGATGTACGACCCTTCTAAACGACTTGTAGCTTAACGTACGACTCATTGTACGATAAACTAAAAATCTGTGGTCTCTTTTAGACATTTCTTCGCTAACATTTACCATCTAATTTTTAAACGAAAATTATACGTTGTTCAGATTTCGTTGCTAACAGTTTCAAGGCAGTTTTAACATCTATGTCATTCACGATTGTTGAAAGTACTACATGATATATCCTAATTGTGCCAGATTAGCACACTTTCTTGAGAAACTTCACTATTCGTATCATATAATTCTCTGTACTCATCCTGGATTTGAACTCGATGTGCTCTATTGCTAAGGTATACTTTCTGTAATTGATAGTAAGCAGTTGGGAACTTTCTTGCAATCTGAACTATTTAACAATGCCTTATTAACCGTACTGCCTTACTTCGTCAAGCTTTTTTCGATATTTGGAACAGTATGGAATTACTGTCGGACAATATACTTCTTTCCCAAAGAAGCTATCTCGAAACGATCTATTTTCGTAAATTGTAAAATATGCGATCTAATCTTTCTCGTTGAATCTAGGTTATAGAAAATATTATCTCATGGCAGTGCAACGTACAGCTGCGAGAATGTCCCTTCTCCGCTATTACAAAAAGAAGAAAAAATATGTCACAGTACACAGTCGCTGTACACGCATACTCATTAGTTTCAGTTTGCAATGCTAACATATGTTCATTACTGTACTTGCGGTAGCCTACAACGAAAGTATGCTCTTATCTGTTCAATTACATGTTATTGCTTTTGTAGCTTTCTATTGCTTTGCTTGTGGGTCTCATTTCCTCTCGCTTTCGTCGTTCTTCGTTCACAGTCAACGTAGACCGAATAATAGCGAAGTATTATACAAGAGAAGTATCTCCAACTTATGATACCTTTCCAAGACATAACGCTTGCATAACATTGCGCACACACGTATGAAAATCGTTTCAGAACATTTATGTAACCCACATAGTAATTTATACACACTTTGCAGTGGACAAGTATCGTGCAACGTTTTGTAATGTACAGGTTTTGTTTAGTGTTCGAAGACACAAGGAACAGTTGAAACGTTGGCGATGATACAAAAATAGAAACGATTCACATTCGCGAGCGTACACTGTGCACGTGTACCTGCACGTTAGATTTATTTTCACATTTCGCTGAAAGAAAAGAAAAAAAACAAAAAGAAAAAAAAAACGAGCAATACCTCTCTCCGAATACCTTTCCATCTATAATTGATACACCAGCACTGCCCACTCACTGCCCACTCTCACCATAAATTAATAACGAGCAATTCTTCCCTTTTTTGTGTACATTAGCATCGTACTTTAATTCAGAATGATCAGGGTTAGCGACAATAAAATTGCGAGAGGATTGCGAAACTGGTCTCGATAATTAATATCGTCGAGTAAGACGTACATACGTTGTGTTTACATTTTTTTCGTAGAAATTCTTATTACATTAATAGTGATTCCATTGACATTGTACAACTTTTATTCAGTCATTGTGACGTCAATATCAGCTATTTTTAATATTGCACTGAAGGTCGGTTTAAGGTCAGGTTAAATCGTTGAACTCCTCGCGAAGTTTATTATACGAATTTGCGATATTTAAACATTTTTTGGTCATCCTGAAAGCAACTATGAATAAAACGGTGAAATGTATTTTTCAAAGAAATAATTATTAAAGTTAATATTCTAAACGACGCGTGGAAGAGAAACTCGAACATAACCTCGAATTTATTTTTCGCGAATTACGGTCGTTCGTTGAATTCACTAATTTTATTCGTAGATTAAGTGGGTATTATAGATAGCTTGGGTTGCTTGATTTAACGAGTTGCTTGCACTGTATAAACATAAACAGTAGAGGGGACGAGTCCGTTACTTGAATACGGTGTAAAAATCCCACTTGAAAGCGAGTATTATCGTGGTCATTTTGTACACTTCGTGTGAAAATAAAAAGATACACGTGACTGTAATATACAACGTACTGTAACTTCAAAAATAAGGTCAAAAGGGACATAAATACGTGTACACGAATTTTATTGTTTATAAGTGTTAAACTATCTCTAAAGTTATCGTTAAGTATTACACGACACTGTATATACAAATTTACTCTCACCTACAAATCGCTGTCGGAATTTTATCGTCGATAGATTAAAGGGTTTTTAAATATTCAAGTATCATTAGTATGAAGTGAAATAAAACCCGTTAAAAGTCTGTTTGGAATGTGTTAATTGGGTCGTTTGCCTTGATCTCTATTATCACGTGTTTCTTCTATCACAACATACCTATTACATGACAAATTTTACAATCAAGTCACCTTGTTGTTCTGAACAGATATTCATCTAAAAACACAGATTCGGTTATTTTTAATAGGAAAACTAGATTTCCTCGACCTCGTGGAACGTTTTCTTATTAACGAAACGAATAATGTCAATAAACCGACAAATTTTTTATTAAGTTATTATTGATGAATAATACGTATATAAAATATCGTTATTACGTATTACTACGTTTAAATATAGAATAAACATTTTTGAAAGTGAAAGTTAATAAATATTTCATCGTACAACCGATATATTTCAATTTCATATCGTTCGTTTACGATGTGATTTACATAGTTGGAAAAAAGTTTAACGTTGTAACGTGTATTTATTACGTAAACAATCGAATGTAGGTTTATAAAATGACATTTATAAAACAAATTCACATGGTCTTCACAAAAAGTACGACAATGAGCATGTTGAAATAATCGTATTTAATTTATGCCAAATGTAACAAAGGAATTACACTTTGTCGTGTATTAACAATGTCCTTAAATCTTTAAAAAGACCATACACCATTTTCACACGACGTTTTGGTCAAATATTCTCATTATTGTAAGGCTGAATGGTTATCCCGGAAAAGATTAGGCTATCACTACCAATCTTACTGAATTCTTACTCTTCTAAAATGGAATCGTGTCTAGGACAAATCTTCACTGTCCTCGCATTTTTCTTTTGTGATTTTTTCCTCCCGTGGTAAGTGCATAAGGAAACATTCTCAACCAAGGGAAAAACAATACACATTCTCTTCCATAGAAAGTAAAGGGTACAACGACAAGGTAATTATTGAATTAGACGTTATTTTCGTGTTTAACATTCTCTAGAAAGTATTTTAAACGTTCTTACCTTCGTACGCTCCTCAGAAATGCAATCCCTCCACTATTAATGAACGTGGACCTTAGATGCAGTGCAATTTGTCCAATCGATAACAATACCCCTTAGAATTAACCGTTACATCTTTTTTTTTAAAATCCACGATAAATTAAATTTATTCAATAATTGTTATAAACTATCAAAAATATTTTCTCAAGTGTGTATACTCAAAAGCAAATTTTTGACAATCTTGATTTAAGTCACTGTCATAAACTCAGCTTATCAATCGTGTCGTGCTGATACCCTATATTTTATCATTTCTAATATCGAACGAGTACTTTTATTTTTAGGAGATTATCATACAGCTAGTTTTTTAAGAAAACTCCTCTATTTACCACTTTTCTCTGTACATCACAATAATTTACAAGAATATTTCGTATTCGAATTGATCTCTGATATTTTCAATTTATATTTCGTCTAAATTCTGAAATCCAATAGAATCTTATTGCGAAGCTGGTTGTTAAGGAGTCTCGTATACATAACGGTTATAGCAATTACGCTACCTTAGACACTACAATCGTTAGCCAGTCTCATGGTGGAAATTACCTTAAACATTTTATCCACGAGTCACACACAATTGAGCTGACGCGTGATGTATAGATTATTGCTTATTTACTACAGTGGTACGTCAATTACCGGAAACAATAGAAAGAGAAAACATTCGAGATAGTGGTATGTTAATAGTATAATGTTTAAATAGGGATCACTGGCTTATATAAATATTTATATTAGCATTTTATGTATACTCAACTGCACGTATATTCTAACGTACTTGTATTTTGATTCACACTAATTATAAATATAAAAATAAATTTCAAAATCACTCCTATTGATATATTGCATATTTATATTTTCTCACAATAAACGATTTCTTCTGAAGCAATAATATTCCAAGTGGTAATTTCGAGAGTAGCTGATGTTACTAATGGCTAATTAGAATTTAAAATATTTTGGGTTCGTATATTTTTTTTTTTAGATTTTGATAATTTGGTGTTTTAATTTATATCGGTAAGAATCTCGACACTTGTAGAACCATATTCTCGTTTCGTGGATCGGTCGCTGTGTTCTAAAATTTATACGAATTAAAATACGAATACGTTTATGCGCGCGTAATTAAATATGAGTGAAATAATACACACGTGTAAAAAAAGAAAAAAACACGTGAAATAATATACAAGTTCACGTGTACTAAAGGTGACACGGATTACAGCACGGAAACTTTCAATACACGTGTAAATGGCACACGTGTCTTTTTAATACAGGTTCAACACCATGATCTCTGATACAAACGTATGTGAATGTGATCGGTACACTTACCGTAAACAAACATCCAACATATGATTATTTACCTAGTATAAACTGTCGTAATAACATAGAATCCTTATATACTTAAACACTTTTCAACAATCATCATTTCTATTTAAATAAATAGAAGTTCGACAACAGAAGAATAATTGTTCCATTAAACGAAAACCTTATGCGTACCTATCTATTCTCTCCATTTCTATTCGAACAAACGAAGATTAAAATTAGAAGAGTAATTGTTCCATTATTCGAAAACCTTGTACGTCTCTCTATTAGCTCGAATACGAGAAACATTACTGTACTTTATAGCTGTGCAATATAAACAAGGAAAACCCCATACAGAGTTGATGTTGTTTCTTAGAAGCAAATCGAACACCTCGTGCGTAAAATCGACCGAGCTTTTTCATAAACGTAACAAATGGCCTCTCTCTCAATAGCGATCGAAGAACATCGATTTTTCGTGTCGTGGATAAAGAACTATTCGAACCTTTTACACTGATTGTGAATAAAATAACGTTACAATACTGCGCAGTAAAAAAATGTAGAAAGTTAACTACAGATTTATGCGTAACAGTTGCTCACCGTGAAAATATTCTCACGACTATCGGAAAATAACGTTGCAGGAGCAATAGTATCGATCATTAATATTGATACATTGTTCTAATGGTCGTAGAAGGTCGGAAAACGTTACGGACGATTCGCGATGGATTTACTTGGATTTGGTCACGTGGAATTTCATTCAAATTAAATAAGAAAAATCGAGTATTATTTTCTTTCCGTTTTCAATTTCACATCGAGTTTCGTACGAACATTGTATACACATTTTACACAGGTATACACAGTATATACACTCCCCTCGAAAGAATCTATTCGTACTACTACAAGTGCACGTAAGATTCGAAACGTGCTCCGACTCCTGATTGGTAAAATACCAATCTCACTCTACCAATCGAAAGTCTCGCGCCTTCTGTACAGCAGAGTGATTCATAAATGCACGTTAATACCTCGGAGCGTGAATATACATATTAAAAGAAGGATTAGAATGTTACGCGAACGCGAGCCGTGCGTGTTTCATGATTTCTGCGAGTTATGGATAACCAAAGGAAATGCTCGAAGTATTTATCTTTTGAACTAGGGTTACGACTACCTGTCGAATTTTTCCGTATTCGGCACTTCAATGATTCGAAAATCCGATAAATATTGGAATATTGCGCAAATCGTGTATCCGGTTATTCGTAGTATTCGATTAATGTGACGTGAACCATAAATCGTGTTCTTTAAGTTAATCTTTCTTTTTTTCACTTTATTTCCATCTCGGATATTACGCAACATTTATATTTTGGTAAAGAGAAACCAGTGTGTTTATTATTCTTCGCTGCACATTATAAGCAGCTTCTTTTTTCACTTACGTTTTTAACCGTAGAACAGATTGTTCGAATGGAAAAACTATCCACGGTATAACGCAGTATTTAAATTATTCGAATAGTATAAATATAAAAATACTTTTCATTCGAATAATAATATTCGAATAGCTACATCCAAATACTCAAACACTATAATAACGCTCGCTGAAAGATTTTCGGTCTACCGAAGAATTGTTTATTCTACGATTCGAAGGAAATTATAAAAAATTCTAATCTATCTTCGAAACGTGTAAGACTAATATAAACAAGTTTCGTACACTTGCAATACGCGACGAAAAAATAGAAATTTTACATAGGTCGAGTAGTCCCTATTCAACGAAACAGAGGTGTCTTGATTTTTCTTGATGTTTGTAAAGTCCGGCCGTCAATGAAACAAAGTATCGGTTCGGAGTTCATTCACGTCTAACTAGCGGTGTTTTTAACTTGGTGAAATGGCTAAGAACACTTGTGCTGCAATAACGGACACGAGTTTAATGTATGGTCGAGCGAATGGCAATGAAAGTGGAGCACGTCGTGTGTACCCGGAACATTTTCCACGTCGTAGGATTCCAGAGCGTAGAACCTTTCCTTCTATCGATAGACGCCTGAAACAATTTGGTACGCGTAACGTGCGAATAAACGATCGTATCGAGAAACGTCTCTCGTTTGGAAGAAACAATTTTTAACGATCTTGCCACAAATACTACGCGAAACGCTGAGAGAACATCGTAAGACACTGCAGCGAACGTTGCACATGCAACAGTTTCATCCTCATCGTCCGTAACGAGTGCAAGGACTCGAGTCGATCGATTATGTTTCGAAAAGAATACTTCGTGAACGTGTTAAAAATTCTTCATTTGTATTTTATTTAAATTCGATTCAATTTTCGTTGGTCATCTCTGCTCACACTGTGAACGTTAATTACATTATTGTGCAATGACGCGTGAATTGTTTTCAAACAATAAATAGACACTGAAAATTCATATTTTTTCCACGATAAATTAATTAATCTTCGTCGATAAATGACACTGAAGGTAGAAATTTGTAATTTGCGAGACAAATATTCAATAACTGTATGCAAACGGTTAAAAGTACAGATTTTTACCTCGGTAAAAGTACTTGGATGGTTTCTGCTATTGTTTGTACGTCATTGGTGTAAGTTGTACTTCGATTGGAGTAAAAATAACACTTTTTACCTTCGTGAATGTATTATTGATGGATTGGTGAGGATTTTCCGGTGAAAGAAACCTCGAAAGGTCGAGTTTTTAGGTTATGGCGTCGGATCCTTTAGCGAAGAAACTGAAATGCACGTAAAGAATAGTAATGGACGAATGGAAATTACTCGTCTACCTTTCTCATCGCTTAAACGTTGGGCGTAGTAGTTTTAAATAGCGTAATTTATTTATTTATTTCGAAGATTAACGGTCATGCGTACACGTTCCTGCACTATTAAAAAATAAAGTGAAAAGTGAGTGTGTACGCGGTGGGATGGTATCGATCCTGTGACCACAAGTTCCGTAGCAAGTGCATTGCCCGGGGAACCACCACGCCATCTTGAAAATGCGATAAACATTCTAAACACTCCAGAATTACTAAACTGCTAGAATTAAACGATCCTCGATATCTAAAGGAAAATTATTATCGAACCCCGTATGTGCAAACGGAACGTTCGAACATTTTTAATAAAGTAATAAAGTACACAAGTATTAATAAAAAATGTGAGATATCTTGCGAAATATTGACTCTTCAAACATTGTTGAAGAACTTGCGGGAAAATTCTAGCGTTCAAGTCGATTATTTCGTATTGAAATTGAATCGATATTCGAAATTACATTTATGGTATTACTGATATGTATTCTAAATGTTATTGGTAATAGTTTTAAATGTTTTTTTGTAACTCTCGTTGGTTCAGAGTCACCAACTCTTTTGTTTCTAACGCTCGACAATTTTTAAGTATTAATCTCTCTAATTTAAAATTTAAAACTTTCTTCAAGTTTGATTTTAAATGACCTCTTTTAAATTTAATTTGATTCCGAGTGGTTAATATCTATGAAAAAAAGTGAAGTAGAAAAATAATAGATATTAACGTAACATTCAATTTTTTACTCTGCAATTTTTGTTCTATATTGTAAGAAATTCCAGTTATAATCTGGCCTAATTACACGACACATCTATTAATCAAAGTTACCTATTTTTTTTTTACATTCAACGATCTTCTCAGATCGAAAAGAGACCAGACTCAATAATCCAAAAAACTCGATTTCTTCGAAAATTAAATTAAAATGCAACTAGTGACTTCGCAGAGTTAATTTTTTCATGGTCTTGAACAATCTTGCAAAATTTGATCTCGAAATACCCTTAATAACCCCCTCCCCCTTTTTTTATAACTTACTCTTATAAGTTTTCTCTTTTTCTCAAGATTCCGCTCATAAAGCACTAATTTCCACCGTAGACGTTCGCCCCACTTTATAAAGGAAGTGTTTCCTTATACAGAAAACAGATTAAAGCGATTCCTCTATATTATAAAAAGATTAAGAAACAGTTGGTTCACAGTAAGATCACTCGCCAAGATCACACACGCTGATAGTGAACCAGCTGCATGGAATCAATTGCGTTAGCTCGATTTGTAAAGAGTATTACCGAAACACAACAAACGCCTGTAACTCGAAAACAAGGTCAAATAAAACGAAAACAATATTTTTTATATAAACCTTACCTTTTTCCCGGTTGAAATAATTTACAAAAATTTCCCTCGTTACTTTCCAATACCCAATACACCTCCACAGTAACAAACAGTCCCCAAACTTTGACACACCCTGTACAAACACACACAACATGGACACGCGTTGCTATTGCATTTTCCAGGAAGAATCGGGTCATTAATTAACCTAATCGTGGAACGTTTAACGAAGAACGACCGAAATAAAATACCGTGACCAATCCGTATCCTCGGTAATCGCTAATTGCTCGAAAGTTGGGAATCTGTTGTTTATAGCAATCTTCTTACGCGTATTAAAACGAGTGAAAGTAATTTTTTAGTTCCGTTCAATGTGCATGCAAAATTCGCTCCTCTGTTGTATCTTTTTCCCCCTTTTGCTTCTTTTCGTTCGTTTCTTTTTTTTTTTTTTTTTTTGCACGCTGCAACGTGTCTATCGATCGTATGCGCGGGACGCGTTATCGAAATACGTTTGTGAAATACGGCATGCATTCTAGGAAGAATCTCGTTCGAGTGTTTCCGATCTGTTCGGCATGGGAGACGCATTTTCGCGTCCGCCGAACGCGTGGAGAATTTACGCCGCGGCTGCGAACGCCCGAGAGTGGAAATAGTTGGCAAGTGGTCGGACAACGTCTACAGAACGGGTAACCGAACGTCGTGGGCGAGAGACGATGGCTAGTTTCTACGATTCGGTCTTCCCTGACAATGAACTCTCGACCAATTCCTCACGAGTCGGAGTCTCGTAGTTTCAACGGTGCTGGATGTGTGCCGTTGTTTTAGCCGATTTGTACATCTGGTCAGTGATCTGGTCCCTGTTTGTACTAGGTACCGCTAAATTGTACGATCGCACGCGTTGTCGATGTATTCTGGATCGATGCGAGAAATTCGATACGAGCGCATCGTGTTCGCGAATGCTTTGTTTTTTTTTGAGTGCAGCGCAGTAGCGGGAAAATTCTAGCGTTTGAATTTCGAGTATTTCGTAGTGGAGTTTAATCGATATTCGAAATTGTATTTATGGTATTATTAATATTTATTCTGAGTGTTATTGGTAATTGTTTTAAATATTGTTTTGTAACTGTCGTTGGTTCAGAGTCACCAACTCTTTTGTTTCTAACGTTTGTCAATTTTTAAGTATTAATCTTTCTAATTAAAAATTTGAACTTTCTTCGAGTTTGATTTTAAACGACTTCTTTCAAATTTAATTTTATCCCCGAGTGATTAATATTATTTCGTGATGTTCAAGTACAATTGTAGATTGCCAACATACAAGTAGTTTAATCCCAAATAATGTGTATACATGTACTTATCATTATTATAAGGAGTTAATAATATATGTAATTTTACAGTTTTCGTGAAAGCGAGTATTTATAATAAAAATGTTTATATGTAAGTTGAAAAACGCGATTACATCTCTTAAATAAATAAAAATAAATTTTTGTCGTACCGGATCCAAAATGGTTTACTATTCAAGTACAGTTATATACTATTATTAACTTAATGTAAAATATAATACAATGAAATGTACTGTATTGTATTCTGGATTAATAACAATATACGTATCTGTACTCCTACTATTTTTACGTATTACATATTACATGCAACTCTGATGCAATAAATATCTGTTATTGTTATTATTAATTGATAAATTGACTATCCAATAGAGTATAGTAACGCAACATTTCGAACACTTCCTCTAACATGCAAGATATCTGTAATTCGAAAGGGGCACATTTACCAACCTATGTTTGCACACTTTTTCGATTAGTAAAACATGTTGATACAGTTTGATCGAACAGTTTATAAGCACACTCAGTCTATCGCTTTGAGTTTACATAGGTTACTTCGCAATTAAAATTCGTTACCAGTTCTGCACCAGCGACTGTGTAATTTGCTTCAAGATAAGATTGTTAAATAAGTTTTTGCTTACACTTATAATTGACAATTATAGCTTTCAATTACAATTAACATTTACAGTTACTTTCAATTTTTGTTCCAAAACATAAATATCGCGGTGAAGACATTATTTTGTCATATTTTATTGTAACAAAAATAGTTATATTTTAATCGTTTAATTGCTTCGATCATAGAATTTTGGGTCTTCTTCGGTAAATGCAGTATTTGTTGAAATAAATTTGAAATAAATAAGAATGATACACGGTGGAAATAATTTACACAAGTATGGTAAAATTCTGTGTTCAATGTAGAATTGAACGTAGGTAATAACTGTTAAGATTATCCAAGGAAAGTCAATGAAAGGAATGTATATAAAAAATTGAAGGTAATTAACTAAACCACTGAATATGTATGAAAGTAGGAAACTAGTTCTTTTTGCTTACAAAAAAGAGGTGAATGGTAGTTCAACGTACGAGTATTATGAGATGTTCAATAATTAAAGAATAATAAGTAAATATCGAGGAAGTACGGTCTTAGATTGAAAATAATTAAAGTTTGCATAGTAAAATATTGTATTTATCGAAGAAAACTCAAAACCATTGGCGTTTAAATAAATACATGATTTAATTGTTTCAATTTGCTATGATTTCTACTATAACTACGACAAACAATTTGTATATTTCGTTACGTAAAAATGGTGACTTTAAAAGAAAAAATCCGCTTTACGGATTGAAAATTAATAACGATAGATTTTGGTATTAGGAAATTTTCGAATTGATAATTTACACTATGAAAAAAGCATTTCCACGAACATTGTTTCTTTATACTCGTTTAAATATGATCGATGAAAATTGATTAGACAAGATAAAAAAAGAAAAATTGATGCTCGTCAATTATCAATTTCGTACAAACTGATAGCTTCTAATTAAGTGTAAATACGAAGGTCGTTTGAAAAGTTTCTGATTTCCAATACAAATAACGTTTAAATCGGTGAAAATAAGTTAATTTCTAAAACGATTAATTTTTTGTACTTTGTTTGACAACTTGTCGAAGTGAATTGCTGATTGGCAAAGAAAACAGTGTTGTTTCATCCTAATAATACATTCTTCTCCAAATTGAAAGAATTCTTGACTAGATATAGTGTTTCATCGAACAAAGAAATGAAAGATGCAATTGTTTCGCAAATCAAGACAAAATGAATTATAAAGAGTATAAAATGAATTATAAAGAGTATAACGACTTACAGTATCGTTGAACCAAATGCTTTCTTTGTTCTTACGAGAAATTGTATCGAATAATATGAATAAAAAAAATAAAGAATAAATTGTTTTCTATATGAAGCAACAAATTTTACAAACACCCTTCGTATGTACTATTCCTCGTTAGCTATTATCGTTTGGCACACATGGGTATCAGAGGGGAACGAATGTAAAAGAGCCATTCATATTTAACAAGGATAAACAGACTCGATATGCGTGCCTCATCTACTTCTGTTCGTTTAAAAAATTCAACAAATAATTACTCGTGACCATCGTTAAGATAAATTTAACGAAACGACAAGATAAAAGTATTCGTAAAAACGCATCGGTTAGTAAAACTAGTATTTATAAACGTCTTTATCTTACAGTTTCGGATTCTTTTTATTTATAAACACAACAGTTTATTGTAATAATCCAAAGGAAAGAGAAACGGAAAGTATCTAAGTATTTTTAATTCAAACAATTTTAGAACTTTCATTTATCAATAGTAAATTATTTTACTTTCTAATTTCCATATGCATTTAGTTATTTTAAATTCCACTTCTCTGTATTTGCACTTTGTTTGTATCTCTTTCTTTGTAGGTTGCTATAATAAAATATTGTGTTTCATATGGAAGAGTATCGAAACTGTAGGGTCGAAATATATATTTACAAATACACGTTTTGTAAACAATACCCATTCGTGACTACCCTTATCACTTTATTAGATTTTAATACAACAAGCAACCTACACATTGTTACTTCCATCGAAACGTATGTTTATTTTGAGAGTTAAAACCTGCTAGTTGGTGTATTACATTTATTACACAGTTCTTTATAAAATATTCTAGAAACGTTTATTCTCCTTGTAGATTCGTATTAAAGCAGATTTTGCCATTTTATTCGTCATTTCTTATTGTCTTATATTATTAACCGCGTAGAATTTGTTCTTTCTTCTTACACCGGATAACAAAATTCCGTAAGATTTTTTATAAATCAAGTCCCATTATGATCATAAATTTACGACCGTAATTTGATTCCTTTCAAATGAAACGATTTAACAAACTCGTGGACACAAATTTAACTATCTTTATCTGTACAAGAACGATCGTTAGGAAAACAGTTGTATATCGGAAGAACTCTTGTATAATGGGAATGAAACCGAAAAATTATATACTCGAACAGAGCATAAGACCCTTCATAAGTCAAACATTTATATGAACATTTTTTATTAGTTTTGTGTGCTGAATTCACTCTTGAGAATTATGCTCATATGTTTTTTTTTTCGTTTTACATACACTTTGTGTAAATGAAACCAGTAAACAGTAGCCATGCATATAAAGTCACAATACAAAATTATCGTTAAGCGTTTATCCATTGATTAAAGATTATTAAACGATAAATTGTGTAACCAATAATACAATCGATCCATCGCCATGAATAGCCATCCGAGAGACGATCGAAGCGGTTGGTTCTCGATTATTTTTGTCTTATTGTTAAGAAATGGCAGCATGTATTATACAAGGTTTCTATAATTGAAGTAATTATTAAATCGTAGTAAGAGACAGGAGAAAAACGCAACAAGATTTTCTTGATTGTTTTCCACATAGGATCTGATAACACGAAAGAAGTAACGTTTTTCTTTTCAATTTTTCAGGATCGTATCAACGTTGGTGTTTTTTTTAAATGTAACTCTACATTTTTATTCTAGAACTGTGAAAGAATCGAATTCGATGCATTGAATTCCTGAAACGATGTTGAAGCGATCGAAAGTTTTGAAAAAGGATAAATTTTTTAAATACATAAGAACTGGTTTCTCGCCAATTTATTTACGATACTTTATTTACAGGATATGCTCGAATTTTACATCTTTGATTATTAGACACTTTTGTAGTCGAAACAATTGGTTTGCTGTAAGAGCAATCTTTCTTTTATGTAATTTACGCATGCATTAGTGATTTTCTCCTTCGTGTTACTGAACTTCTAAATGTCACTTAACAGACAAGTCTCTTAAGTATCTCCATAAAGAAAAATCTGCTATTGTTAGATCCAGTGATCTCCAATCGACAGTATATCAATTTACCGCGCCTAACTCAACTATTTGGTATCGTAACTTTTAATTGTCCTCCTGCTGTTAATGCACTATCACGTTAGATAATAATAATCGAGTTTAATAACGAGGTTACAAGAACATTTCTTAGCCAAAAGCGAAAATATCGAGCATGTCCTGTAAATAATGTAAATAAACTAGTTCTTGCGCGTAAAAATAATTCCTCATCTCGTGACTTTCGATTCCTTTAAAATCGATAGTACTGAATTTCGTTTGAAAAAGAAAAAAAAAACAAGAAAGTGACTCGACACGATTTTGAGTAACAGAAAATAACATTTTGTTCACTCTATCAGTTTTTTTTCACGAAAAACTACAAAGAAAATTTGTTACGTTTTTCTTTTTACGTATTTCCTATCATTTAGCAATTACAGTAGTTCCCAGTTGTATGAAATAATTATTCTTGAATTACACGTAGAATTGAATTTCAACTACTAATGAAATTTAAAATATTGTATATTTATCATTGCACATTTATAAGAGTAATGTCGATGAATCGGTGAGATTCTTGCGATAAAAACGAGTCCAAATGTAATCTTTTTCCGATTATTTTTCATTGTACGTAATTTTTTTCAAAAATGGTTTCAATAATAAAAGATGGTTCGAATAAGAACACGTTCGAACTTATTTTTAACGTTAGAATCTCAACGATCCATTTACAGTATTCTCACAAAGATATACAAAATAAAAAGTCAAAATTTTTATTTTCATTAACGAATGATTCAATCCATTCTCTATCTTTATCACTATTGATTGAAATCTACCGAACTCTGGTTTCGAAAGACCCACTTACGAACCAAAACCTTTTCCCCGGTTACATGAAATCTTTTCGAGCACGAAACAATTTCACATAACCGGGGACCACCGTGTTTCAAACAGGACATACGTATTTATAAACAGTCTGTATATTGTTTCGTAGGTAATGAATCACCCTGTGTGCATAACACTTCACTTACATACGCAATCTGGATATCACTACAGCTGATTTTTGTCTACCAAAATTTGAATTTTAGGTTAACCGTAGGAAAGAAGAAAAAAAGAAAACACGAACGGAATAATAACTAACGAGTGAAGTTAAGACGAAGCGAATCGTCGAAAGATCGAATTCGTCGAGCAAGACTGAAACGACAATGAAAAAAAGTAAAGAAAATTCGTCCGCGAAAAATGATACGAAGAGTATCGTTCTCGAACGAACGAGATCTCGAATCGTCGGTTCTTGTACTCGAATTGAGAAAAGGAAGGAAATAAAAAAAATAAAAATAAAAACAGAAAACCGTAACGTGTACAGAGGAGGGAGCGCAGAATACAAGGGGTACGTTTTAAATGATATGAATATATTATATTTTCGTAAGAAATCCGCACAAATATGCATAGTGTATTAATCGTACGACATATGATGTAACGCGTGTACATATAATGATATTAGATTACACTGTGTACTTAAGATAAATCATCGTTTATGACGTAATGAACGATTCAAAGAGTTTTCAATAGTAGCAGGTAAGAATTGCACATGGTGGTCGACGCGTAACATCGATTATTATTAACAATGTCGGAACAACAACGAGGCGAAGGTGCCCGCGAGCGGAGCCAAAAAATCTTTTCATCCGGGATCATTACTTTCGCAACGTTCGGCCTGCACTTTAGCGATCCTCCGTTCGAATCATCCTCTGTTCCTTATCGAGCGAATCGAGGTGAATTTTCCATCGGTCGATCGGTGGTGTCTCTTTTTTTCTTTTTCATTTTCTTTCTTTCTTTCTTTTTTTTTCCATTTCTCGTCCTTGGTTGAGACCCTTCAGAGACACTTACGACGAAAAAGATTCGTCGCTAGCAGCTGATTCGCTCGCACGAGAAAGAGAGAGAGAGAGAGAGAGAGAGAGAGAGAGAGAGAGAGAGAGAGAGAGAGAGAGAGAGAAGAAAGTGGTGCAAGTCGTGAAAGTTTCGAGCAATTAATGTACATATATATTATCTCGATACACAATACGTTTCGCAGGTCCGTCCACGCGCGAGTGTCCACAGGCGCGGCCTGCTCGAGCTCGGTCTCGAAGATCAGCTCCAGCAGGGATTAGGAACGAGGATAGAACCAAGTTCAAACGTTGCGCTCGTTGGTTTGCATGCCGAACGGGAAAGTTACTACGAGCAGGTAACCGCGAAGTATTAGAGATTGTTGAACAACTTGCTCCAGCTACCGTGACATCGCTCCGCGTTAACCACGCCACCTCCAGTCCTCCATTTTCGAACTTCCGAACGGACGATCCAACTGGCTCCATCCCGATCCAGAGTCTCGGCCGAAGTCGGTTGATTCTCGTCCATGTTCGTTCCTCATCGTACTCCTCGTCAACCTCTACCCCGTCGTAGACTTCGCTTCGTTTCCCGTTTCCGTTTAAAACGCGGTTAAACGATCCGCCTCCTTCGTCAGATGTTACCTCCCCGCCTTCCTCTTCCCCTCCCGTACTCCGTTGGTTCTACGTCCTGATTACATGATTGTACATTTGCCTTTCTCGGCCCAGGGATTGTTTTTCTTGTCGGGCGCGTGTATCAGCGGGTCAGTCTTCTCGTTCTCTTCGACGTACTCCCTCATCCTGGAAACAACCAAGATCATCGATTCGATTAGACCGACCGTAAACGTTACGGTTCGTGGCTGAATGGAACGATAAATAAAATTTAATCGTACACCCGGCGATTTTTCAATTTTCGAACCGAGATCCGACGAAACTATTGTATTGTTCATTTTTTTCTTGTCGGTTCTGCATTGCCAATTAAAAGAATACTAGCCTGTATTGGAGCTTTGATCGAAAAAGTAACTACGTAAAGAGGGTACGTGTGTTATTAAAGAGGTAGAAGAGGGTCATCTTCTGTTGAAGAGGAAACGCGTTGAGAAGAGTATTTCGAGCAGGGAAATTTGTTAAGGAGGAAACACGTTGAGAAAATTCAAGAACCGGTCGATTTAAGAAACTAACCTAAGGTGTAAGTTTAGGTGTAGAAAAATGAATGCAAGTATTGGATAAATGTTACGTTATTAAAGATACGACCCTCCTTAAGAAATTGCATCCGATTTAAAATTTGCCTATCGGTCGAGAGTCACACCTTGTATAAATAAATTGAAAATAAATTTACCCTGCAGTTATTACTCATTGCACAGTGTTTTCATATTGTTACCGAGCCACGTATGAGTTACAACCTCATACTAGGAAATATTGCTGTTCATTAGTTAATGAAAACTATGGTTTAATTTAGGATCAGATCCAAGTTACGAAACTTTCCCCTATTAGATATTGGGCGATCGTTCGGGAAGCTTTGCTCGTATCGGTTCTCGATGAACCGGCTCTCACACCAGACACTCCACGAGCGTGCAAAGCTTTTTCTAAGTAACAATGGAAAGTAACTGTATTATATAGATACGGTTATGAGGAAGTTAACCGACCACCCAAGTTCGTTCACGTGCCGAGGTACAGATCTGGTTCAGGAGATCGAATCGACTCATTAAGTAACCGGTGCTCCATTTGGAGGACACTTGGGAAACATTTTTTACCGGTAATAAAATTTATTCGTATACCGTACGATTTTTAAACTATGAAACCGAGATCCAAAGAAAATACTGTAGTTTATTTTTCTAAACTTTTTTTCAACTATGAAACCGAGATCCAAAGAAAATATTATAGATTATTTTTCTAAACTTTTTTTCAACTATGAAACCGAGATCCAAAGAAAATATTATAGATTATTTTTCTAAACTTTTTTTCAACTATGAAACCGAGACCCAAAGAAAATATTATAACTTATTTTTCTAAACTTTTTTTCAACTATGAAACCGAGATCCAAAGAAAATATTATATTTTATTTTTCTAAACTTTTTTTCAACTATGAAACCGAGATCCAAAGAAAATATTATATTTTATTTTTTTAAACTTATTTCAACTATGAAACCGAGATTCAAAGAAAATATTATAGTTTATTTTTCTAAACTTTTTTATTATTTCTGTATCACGAATTAGGAGAATAGTAGATATATTCGTCAACGATCTACTTAATTTTTTCAATCTGGAATATTTCCAGATTTTGGTTAATAAAATTATTTTATTTTATCCAAACGATAGCGACAGTGTCCTATTTATTGGATACGTTGTAACTTACTCGAAAAAATTCTTTCCCTACAATGTATTTTTCAATACTATATATACATACATCGATTTAGAGAAACGATAATTATCTCGTCAAGAATACTGGCACGAACGTATACATACGTTTAGTTCTTATGTAATTTTATATATTGTAACACCGAGGTAACCATTACTATTGCAAATAAATATTCATTACTGAATTTCACGATCATATGACGCGTCAACGTCGTCGCAAGATTGATGGATGTGCATCGGTTAATATCAGCTCGAAGGTCTGCTTATTTCAAACGTATAATTCGTCCCTGAAGAGAACGTTGAATGAAGCAAATTGTATAAACTTCCTTTCACACGCATTCGAATAGATTCGATAATAATTAACACACTCAGAATAACGTAATTTAAGGTTACTAACCGTGAATTATAAAAAAAAATTATACGCAAGACGCTCTTTACAAGATAATGATCCAAGGTAGAGAACAAGGGAAGAGAATCTAATTCTTTAATGCTCGTAAGATACAACAGACATTTGATAGAATAAAATAATCCCTAAGACGTAAATTACATTATCGTGATTATAAAACTTTAATCCAACGATCAAAACCTTCGATCACTGTCACAAAAATCGAATATACAAAAATTAGTAATATAAATAGTACGCGTAAAATAATAAGTTAAATAAGATGATCTGATTTTTCTACATTCTTGACTCGAGTAAATTACATTTGACTTCGGTATCTAAAAGATAAGAGTGTGTTATTTCACTCTTGGTAACCCTGACGTAGCTCCATTCTAACGATTTTACTAATCAAAGTTTCTTTTGTCTTTCATCGTTTCGAATCGGAATATCTACCGACAATGAATATCTAGATCGTTCCTAACAAAGACGACCTGACACTGAAAGTAAACAGGATAGTCAAGTCACGTGATTCACCCCGTATGCACAAGACAATTATGTCACAATCCTCCTATCTTATAAGCTGCTGATTATGAACAATTCCATTATCGCTGTATAAATTCTAGTGACCGCCAAACGACAAGATTTAACGTTAACACGTTGTAATAATTTATCGTTGAATTTTCTCCAATACAGCTCACAAGGATATATGACCAATTGTTTGTATTCGATCACGAATCCTCGGCAGGTGGTCCAAGATGTTGGTAAACGTACATGAAGTGTGATGTATCGTTTCTAATAAATTATCGAACCGTTGAACAATAAATCCAAGCACAGAATCGCTCCGAATACAAGCTTGCAAGCGATGCAAAGAAAATCTCCGAGATCGAGCAACGAATAGTCGTTTCGCCGTGAACAGCTCGGTGAAAGGGACTCGGCTACTCGGGTCGATTTTGCGTTCAAGGAGAGCTCTGTGTTCCAAAGGAACGTGTCTGCCTGATTATGACCAACTTTTCGTATTTTCTTGCCGCAAGATTTCAAGCCAAGCCAACCGATTACCAAATTGCAGCGACTTCCCGTGGCATATTACAACAATACCAGTCTAGTTCGTTATAAAACGAAGTTCGAAGCGAAATGCACTCTGGACCCAAAACGATCAAAAACAGAGAGTGAAAGTAACACGCAACGGTTTTTCGTCATTCTTATTTTCTTTTTTTTAGTAAAAGGACATCAGTTTGCGCCTTGTTTTTATGGAAACATATTTGTATCGTTACGAAGATTTTTAAGAACTGTCCTTGTGCAACGGTTGGTTTAGAACTTTTATTAGAAAAGGTTTCGCGAAATAAGTAAAATTACCATATTATATTACAGCAATACCAGTCTAGTTCGCTATAAAACGAAGTTCGAAGCGAAATGCACTCTGGACCCAAAATGATCAATAACAGAGAGTGAAAGTAACACGCAACGGTTTTTGGTCATTCTTATTTTTTTTAGTAAAAGGACATCAGTTTGCGCCTTGTTTTTATGGAAACATATTTGTATCGTTACGAAGATTTAGTTAGTTAGTATAGAACTTTTATTAGAAAAAGTTTCGTGAAATAAGTAAAATTAACATATTATATTTAGAGTAGATAGATACTAATTTTGTGTAATGGTATATTATAGTATTGTGTACAATATTAGTGAAATATTATTAGTATGTTTATTCCGAACGAAAGATACGAAAGTAATCTTGGTTGATAAATAATACTTGATGGTTCCATAAGCGATATTTAACAGAGGAAAGAATTTGTTATTGATGATCATGACGCAGAAAGTATTATAGGGAGAGACAAAGATCAATCCCGAGTTGAGGTGAATGCGATACTGTCGATTCAATAATAGTAAATAAAAATACTCTATCGACGAAAGGACAGAGGAGTTAAATTTTTATTTCGTTCTATGATACGTTGATATTTGAAAATTTCTAGCGTGGTATCTGTAATTATAGCTACTGAAGTAAATTAAATTTATCTATGAACATTTATTCTTACTTGTCGATATGTATTGTGCAGAAGTAATCGATTCTAGTACGGTATAAATTATTCCTAAATTTCCAAATATTTTTCTTTCTCCCTCTTTGATCAAGTATGAGAAACTGATCCGGATGATCGATAAAGAAAATTTTATCGTTGTTAAGTCATGAAGATTATTAATATACATATCATGAAGATTATTATATACATTGTTTTTTAAAGCAATAGTAGAGCAAAGAAAAGTAAAATGTTCAAATACTGACAATTTTAAAGCAACAGTGCTGGACGTATATCAATACACCTACGCAGACGAATGTTTCTTAATTCTTGCTTATATTATATATACGTATACACTAGTACCGATAGTAGTAACAAAAATCTATTCCCGTTAGTCAAGTCGTTCAATTTATCAGAAAATACGAGAAAATTATAAGCTTTCACTTATCACTTTGTATTAGAAACGAATGTAGGTTAATGACTTGCTACTGTACGATTTGCTTTTCATCGTGCACACTTGTAATAAGTGTCCGGTATAAATTTGATCAATTTCTTCTTTAAGAATCCTCAAATATATACACGGTGGAAAATAAATTAAGAAAATTACACGAAATCGGTTCATCTTTCCCTGCAACTCTACACTTAAATCCTACAACTTCTTCTTATTTAAAAAAAAAGAACTCGTCATTACGAAACGGAAGAATCAAATCGAGTAAAAATTACTCTTAACTAAACTAAACAAAACTGGGCCTTAATTTTGTCTAAAAAGTTCCTAAAATCGAACCGTCCTAAAACTTTCGAACAACGTAGCTTACAAATTTTATGAATCGTTCGATCTCCCCACTATTTTGTCGATCTCGCGTGATCCAGATTTCTTCCAACAATTTTCTGACTTATCTGAAGTAGTCTAGGCGGTTTTAATTTGTCCAATAAGGTCGAAATATCTAAACTGACGCAGCGAACACTTCTTCGGCTTCTGTGCATAGGTAAACGCGGGTCATCGGTGGTCGATGAAAATTATGGATGGTTTCTTTTCGATCGTGCATCGAAAATACACCAATTGCGGTTGTTCTCGAACGCAGAGGAAACGCTAAAAATTTCCCGGTCTTCGTTTTCTTTTTTTTTTTTTTCTTTTTCAGCGAAAGAGCTGCGTGAATTACGCAATCAGAGGCATCCACCGTAATTCCTATCTTCGTATCTGCCGGCGGGTGAGCTAACACTGCTGCATTTGACAGGGTTTCCTTCGACTGTGCAAATGTCGGCTCAGCTCCTCGTCTGCGAGGAGAGGGGGATATCTATTTGGCGCTGCCCGCGCATTTAATGCTAGTGATGGGAATGACACCGAATCAATACCATCGATTGAGGTTAGGTTGAGTAGCAGCCTCCGCCAGTACCTCGTTATTGCGTAAATTATTCTCAAAAGAATATATACGCACGTTCTGTCTGTGTGCGCGATAAAAACGTTTAATAATACTAATAATACCACCCGGTAAATTATAATCTAGCATCGAACAGTATCAGGCATGTACACCACCGGACAAAAGTATGAGACCTTAACGAATACACGAAACGTTGCTCTTGGGAGAATGAATAAAGTTAACAAGTGATTCTCGTTTCCCTGCATTTACGATGCATTCTTTTGAAAAAAAATATTTCGAATAAGTTTAGTAAATTTTTATTGAATTGGTTTATTAGTTATTAGAAGTTTATCGTACGTTTTAGACGAGTTTATTATATAAAGAATTATCAACGAATTTTTGAAAGCGAGAGAGTGTTTTCTACATTTTTCATATGTTTTTTAAGTTTCTTTTCGTAGAAAGAATTCTATTGTAGAATATGTAACGGTGGATTGATTTGAATCTTGGGTATTGTTTTCTATCCATCAGAATCGCTGAGTTGATGAGTAAATAATTGAGGGGTAGATGAAAATTGTGTTATCACGATCGAATGAGGTAGTAAGTGCGGTAGTAAGTGGTCACAATGAAACAATTTTCGATTAATTGCATTTCACGTGCTAACGAAAGGCTCGCCGTGCCATTAAAAGTGGAAGCGATAAGTTAGAGAGCCTCTTACTTTTGACGGTTAGTGTATTGTAGGGTGAAAGAAAGATCAGACTCGAGTTAAGGGGAATGTGGTGTCATAAGTAAGTGGAATGTGGCCAGTGTCGAGTAGTTTTTGCTTAGTCACAGGCCTTACAGGGTCTAACAAACGTCAGACCCAATACGACTTGCAATTCCTACCAAGACTCAGCTTTCTTTCTCCGTACAATAGATTCCAAACAGAATATATACGCAGTTGATACTACTACGAAAGTATCGATACTAATTCGACACTATTACGAAATTATCGATACTCGTTCGATATTACCACGAAAGTACCGATACTAATTCGACACTATTACGAAATTATCGATACTCGTTCGATACTACTACGAAAGTACTCGTTCGGCACTAGTACAAAATCATTGATACTCGTTCGATACTACTACGAAAGTACTCGTGCGACACTATTACGAAATCATTGATACTCGTTCGATACTACTACGAAAGTACTCGCTCGACACTATTACGAAAGCATTGATAATCATCTGATACTACTACGAAAGTATCGATACTAATTCGACACTATTACAAAATTATGGATACTTATTTGATACTACTAGGAAAGTATCGGCACCCATTCGACACTATTATGAAAGTATCGACACTCGTGCGATACTACTACGAAATTATCGACACTCGTGCGACACTACTGCGAAATTATCGATACTCGCGCGATACTACTACGAAATTATCGATACTCGTTCGATACTACTACGAAAGTATCGATACTCGTTCGACACTATTACGACATTATCGATACTCGTTCGATACTACTACGAAATTATCGATACTCATTCGACAGTACTACGAAATTATCGATGCTTATTTAATACTACTATAAAAGTATCGATACTCATTTGATACTACTATGGAAGTATCGACACCCATTTGATACTGCTATGAAACTATCAATACATATCTATTGATTTTTTAAATCAATGGTACATATTCGATGGTCCCTCGAAATTATCTTTAAACTTCTATGTACAAAATTGTACATCCTCATCGGTGCAATCGTTTCATATCGATCAGAATTTGTTCGTTATTTCTAATAGACATTAATGTCGATCTCCTACTCAATATCATACGTTACTGACATCGATCGAGTATTTATTACAGGAGTATAGATATTGAAAATTGATACCAAGAACTCGAGATTTAAATATCTTTCGATATTTCCCATTATGTACTTCGGTATCAAATTGTCTTCGTATAATCGACATCTGATCGTATCAGCCCTATCGCTGCTATTAGGCATACTTTCGATCAGCCTAACGTAAAGTGCTTTCCTCGATCGACTGATGTGTCCTCTGAAAAACCTAATGGATCAAAGAATCCAATTTTCCTTTTTCTTCTCCCTCAAATATTACTACAATATTTTTCAAAATTAACAGCATTGTGAAAGTGTTGGAAATAGTCAATTCCCTTGGGTTAATCCTTTGATGGTGTCATAAGGGTGCAATTAAACGAGAATCGAGTTCGATGCAATTAACAAGTATCGATAATCGCCTGTCTCGATAAGACCAGTATCGTTCGAAGATATTCCTTGAAATGATTCGTTATAAATCACATTTCGATAAATGTGTCCATGGTATTGGAACAAGTCTTACTCCCATCGCTAGCTATCGGTGAAGGGGTGTTACGGACGGGGTTAGTGGGCCACAGAGTTATGTGCATGGTCCGAGTCGCGATCAGAAAAATTTGAGAAACACTGCTCTTCGTGATCGCGGTGTCTAATCGTTTATGAGAACGCGGGACGGTAGAATAATTTTCTAGAAACCGAGACAACTCCAAGATCCACGGCGAGCAGTGAATTTGGAAAATTGGTCGCAGTGAAATTATTAACAATTGAAACCGAAGCTGGAACTCTGTTCCCGTAGAGAATAATTTAACGACCGAGAAACGAATAGATGACTGTAGAAACGCAACTATAAGTTCAACTTGGACCGAGTTTGATTTATCTGGGTGTACCAGATTTACTGGATTCTAACAGCGTTGAAAATTGATACCAACAACTCGAGATGTAAGTATCTCTTAAGTTGAAAATTGATACCAACAATTCGAGATTTAAGTATCTTTCGATACTTCTCATTATGTTTTTATCCCAAAGCAAATATTTCGTTTACAATTGGTGGTGTCCAGAGTCAACTGCAATTATTCGTATCATTCGTATACACGAAATTTCAGGTCTATCGTTATAAAAATTAAAAGTGTCTAGTACAGCATTGTCTCTCAATTGGAAATCGAATACGCGCTGATGACCGATAATATCCAGGGTCAATTGCAGTTATTTCTATAATCTATAACAACTGTGATAAGACCAGGAAGCTCCAGGTCTGTCTGTGTAAAAATTAAGATTGCGTTATCTCTGGATTATAAACCGGATATCGTACCAATGACCAATAATATCCAGAGTAGACCGCAATTATTCGTATCATCCGTATACACGAAGTTTCAAGTCTATCGTTGTAAAAATTAAAAGTGCATTGTCTAGCACACAGTTGTCTCTCGATTGTAAATCGAATATACGCTGATAATCGATATCTAGTGTCATTTATTCGTATCATCTAAGTCCAGACACGTCGTTGTAACACTTAAAAAAGCGTGTGCAATTGTTCTTGACAATGATCTTCCAAACGAATCTCTTCCATATGAATACACCATCAATAATGTTCGACAATGTTCTCGAAGCGATTTTGGAGAGCACTTCCTGGAATTCCGACCAGCTGTCAGAAAGACTTCGATGTCGACGGAATAATTATATTTTTCAGATACACCAATTCCCTGGATGGAAACGACGCGAGGTGAGAAATCGGAAAAAATTCATTAAAAATTCAGAAAGTAAGAACTCGATGGTCCCTGTTCGTTCCTCGTCTGGAACGCGGCTTCTGGGATCCGTCGGGTGATTTCAACGATGAAACGCCACGCCGTCTACCGATCGTTTATTCGGCGCGTAGACAAGCAAAGCGAATCGTAGCGACGTGAAAAAAAAAACAGGTCCCGATCGTTAGCCCGAGGACACCTGGCTACCACGAAATTCCACGCAAAATCGACGAAGACCGAGATACGGTTTAACATTCATGACATCATATATCGGCGTACCGTTTGCGATGCGCGTTTCGTTCCTCGAATGGGATCAACGACCCCGATACGCAAATGCGAAAAACCACCTCGGTTCCCCCGTGAACGCGACCTTCACGATCCGATAAGTGTTTCTCGCGTTTTCAAACCAGTTAGCTATGGGACCAATTCGATAATTCTCGCCTTTTCCAACCATTGTGCAGCGTTTTCCAACCAGTTAGATACGAGACCAATTTGATGATCTTCGCGTCAGTGAAATACCTAACCGATGGAATTGAAATTGGTCCTAACCAATTCTGCGATTTTCGCGTTTTTGAACCAGTTGGCTGTAGAACCAATTCAATAGTTCTTGCGTTTTTAAACCAGTTAAATATATAGGACCAATTCAATAATATTCGCGTTTTCAAACCAGTTAGTTACAAGACCAATTTGGTGATTTTCGCGCCAGTGAAATACCTAACCAATGGAATTGAAATTAGTCCTAACCAATTCTGTGATTTTGGCGTTTTTGAACCAGTTGACTGTAGAACCAATTCAATAGTTCTTGCGTTTTCAAACCAGTTAAATATATAGGACCAATTCAATAATTATTGTATTTTCAAACCAATTAACTGTAGGACCAATTCAATAATTCTCGCGTTTTCAAACCAGTTAGTTACAAGACCAATTTGGTGATTTTCGCGCCAGTAAAATACCTAACCAATGGAATTGAAATTGATTCTAACCAATTCTATGATTTTCGCGTTTTCAAACCATCGTCTCGCGTTTTCGAACCATTTAAATGTAAAACCAATTCGACGATTCTCGCGTTTTCAAAACATCGTCTCGCGTTTTCAAACCAGTTAGCTACAAAATCAATTCGATGATTCTCGCATTTTCAAACCAGTTATCTATAGAATCGATTCAACGATATACACGTTGACACCGATACGTATCAACTCCCAAGCATTGTGTTATGATATCGAACAGGTATTGAAAGAAGCTGTCATTGATATTAGTTAGATGTACTTGATATTTCTTACAGTATCGGTACGATTCAAACATCGATTACTATTGAAACTTCAACAAGATAACGAAACACAGATCTCTGATAGTAGATTATTTACTATCAGAATTCTGGATTATCGAATAACATCGAATAAATATCTATCCAAACCAACGTTTCCCAATCTATATTCCCTGTGACACGAACACGTTTCTCAATAGTGTTCTCCGCGACGTGAACACGTTTACTGAACGTGTTCCGTGAAAACTATTAGGTTGTTCGTAAACTCGTTTCGTTTCTTTCGTTGAAAATGAAACACGATTTCTTTAAAGCGTACAAACATTTCATTAAATTACATATTCTCCATTTTGTAAAACGATTTTCCGAACAACCTAATAATAATTAACCATCGAACAAACGAAAACCTCTTCAAGAATAATTTATTTTGCTCGAAGTAAGATCAAAATTGAAACTGATAATCTATGCGTGACATTTATCGATCGTGCGACTACGTCGACGTACGATTGGGAAACATCATAACGTCTCGGGTTCATCGACGACCGTTATTGTGTCTTCGGCTCGGTACAAACGAACGACTTTTTGCTGCACGATCGTACGTCTGTTTCCCGGTTGGAGGAACGAGGAAAGACTCGCGATCGTGCGGCGAGAAATCGCGTCGAAGTTAAAAAATCGCACAGACATCTGCAGCCGAATCTGCCATCGATTCGTAACGTGTTCCATCCTCGGCGCCCCGACTGGATGGTCTCCATCTTGGATGCATTCCGGCGCTCCTACTCATCCATAAACATCGTCCCGACCATTTTTCGGAAACACACGAAATCTCTACCGCAGAATAGCGGCTCCTTCGACGGTATTCGCCGCTTTCGCGAAAGGCATATGGCTCTACGTAACCGAGAACGTACCCGCACGATCGCGAATACACAGGCACGTCGCAACGATGCTGAGAATGTCGTCGGTTTACCATTCCCCTTCCCAAACGTCCGCAAGTGTCGAGGAAACTCTGGAAGGTGTACGGTCTTCCACTTTTCCTGTCGAAGGAACGGAGGATCGAACTCCCTGACACGTTCGCTACCGCCATTCGTTTGGAAAACACACGAACCGAGCGACATTTATGGCGATCTCGTAGCCCGTGATTCCGATCGCGGACACGCAATGACTACGAACGGTATTTAATACAGTCTACGGTCGAGTGTACGAAAATATTCTTACTGAGGACAATACACTGTCGAAGAGACCAACTTTCTTCTTTTTTTTTCAAGTATCGAGTAAAGGAAAAGAAAAATCAGCAATGAAAGATCGGTAAAATTTCGAACGACAATTCAACACGGTCCAAAGTTATGAGATTGGTACACGTCGTTCATTTGTTTTTGGACAGTCCTTGCTTCGATTCATGTTTATGGTATCCAAGAATCTGATGGACCTTAATTGGAATTATTGCACGGAAGTGACTCCTTTTAGCTGCACGTAAAGTAATAAACTCTACGCTTGTAACTAGCTCTCGGTACATTACCGAAGCTATTGAAGTTGAGTATTAAAGGTAATTATTACCTAGGCAATATGGACGATATTGCGTTCGAAGAACTGGTACACCAGCCGAGTAATCTGCGACAAAGTTGCGCAGAAACTTGTCACGGAACCTATCCTGGATAAATCGTGCAAAATGGGCAAATCTGGAGAACGGTATATTGCAACGGAAAATGTATGCACTTTGCACTTTCAACTGCAGACTCTGGTTCAGATAGAAATGGAGAGGAAAAAGTACAGGATTGGAAATCTGGATCGGTGTCGTTGAGTATTATGAAAACACGTTCGATGGAAGCTGGTTTATTTAGACGATTTGCAGTGAGAAACCAATCGCTTTGGGCAATAAATGAAAAAGGAAAATTATATACGACACGCGTGAATTATATTATACAAACAATCATTTTTTATTACATTACACAGAAAATCGACAGTGTCTATTCAGTTTGAACAGTTACACGATTTCGTCGTTCTCTAATATCGTTATTTATTTTAATATATTTAGTAACAATTGGTCCTTGATTTTGGAGTAAACTAGCGTCTTGCGTCAAAATGACGAGAATATTTGTTCAATCACGAGTATAAAACCGATAAACAGTTTTACGAAGTGATGTATTTGTCGAGAATTCGAATCGTAGAATGGTTATAAAATTATTTTTCCATTCGAGAGGTTTTTCTTCCCATCTAGGTGGCAACTTGTTGAAGTAGTTTCTCACGGGTTTAATTAACCAACATTCCTTCGTGCAGGAATCAATCGTTCCGTCTACTCGAATCTAAGGGTCTACTGGATCAACCTTACCGACGTGTCCATTAATAAACCAAGATGAACCGTGATCTCTTTCATCGAAGACCTATCGAACTAAAGGTTATTCCGATGAAACAAAGGAAAGATCACGGATGAGTCTTAATTATTTTTCCATCCAAGAAGTTTTTCTTCTCATCTAGGTGGTAACCAGCTAAAATCTTCTTTCTCGAGTATTAAACCATATTTCATCGTTCAGAAATCAACCACTACGTCTAGTCGTATGTAAGGGTCTGTTGGTCTAGATTAGGCCAGTCTTAAAGCTGAATCCATTGACAAACCAGGATGAAACTCGCTTTTTCATCGAAGACGTAACGAACTAAAGGTTATTCCTATGCAACAAAGAAAAGACCACAGACGAGTCCTGTTCTAAAACTCAAACCTCGTGTTTAGTCCGTAAAAATGATTTTTCCATCCGAGAGATGTTTCTATCAATCTAGACATAGATAACTTGCTAAAATCGTTTCTCGTCGGGTTAATCCGCGTTTCATTGTTCAGGAACCAACAGCTACGTCTACGATCGCATCTAAGGGTCTGTTGGTTTGAGTTAGGTCAGCCTTACAGACAAGTCCACCGACAAACTAGGATGAAACGCGATCTCTTTCGTTGAAGACCTACTAAATTAAAGGTTACTCGGATGCGCCGTAGAAAAGGCCATGGGTGGCGATCCTTCGATGTAAAATTTCGATCGTCGATGGGAACGAAATCGTTGCTCGATTTAACCCTTCGCGGTCGTATGTCTGCTCTCAACCACCATAGCAAGGAATCGTACTAATCTTGTACTTTGTTCAACTATGTATTACTTTACACTTTCTCCGAACGAATCTGAATATCTGAAGAATCTGTTCGCGAACCAATACGGTGCTCTTATCAAAAACAACGAAATCCAGTAAAGAGGAAAGGCCTAACGGAAAACTGCATACATTGCAACGCTACGAAAATGTAAAAAGTAAAGATCGTTCTGTACGTTCAAACGAAAAAATTAAGAACGTAAGACACCAAACTAATTATTTCCGCGATATGTATGTCGAAAACCAGGACTGCGTGTTGGAGAATTATAAAATACAATTTTTACATAAAAACGTTACGTTAAAACACTAAGTCGTACGAACATATATTTAAAGTTCACGAAAGAATTGATAAATCTTGTTTATCGTTCGTAATTTTACGTGTTATCTGTCATTGATTTTTCAAGGGAAATTAATTCCGACTCCGCCCATTTCCAAATTTAATACGACCGTAAAAGGGTTAACAGTACTTTTGTCGCGTGACGGTGGCCATCAAAACGATGAGTGTTGTTTCGTCGAAGATTTTTCGATCGTGTATACGGCGAAGGGAAAACGCAACGAGTCGGAGGAAGAGACGGTGAACAGGCTAAGGGGACAGTGTAGCGCGAGCGAAAGATTAGCGTCGATCGGGAAGAGGGAGAAAAAATGGGAGGTACCTTTCACTACGGCACTCTCCGAGTAGTCGACCGCGGAAACTTTTTGCTTTCGGGTACGATTCGCCTCGAAAACCGCAGGAGCGGGATAACGTCGTTGGTCGGACGCAGTTCCGCGTTGTTCCGCAACCGGGAACACCGTCGAACTTCCCATGTGTTATTAAACCAGAACCTCGTTAGCTATGCATCTCCGCGATCGTTACACCGGGTAAAATCGAATTCCATCCGTAACGCGAACAATACGCCAAGATCAAAATTTTCCCGCTTTTTTCTATCGACGAACGAAGATTCGCGTCCAAAATATCGAATTCGATGGAACATTATTGTTCGAACAGAACGTACTTTTTAAAACGATGGAAAGTGAACTTTCCTGGCGAAATTAACGAAACGATTTTTAAATATTCTCGCTGGTATGATTACCACTATTAACTGGTTACAATCGAAGAATGTGAACGTATCAGTCTTTTCTTTATTAAAATGGAGATGTTACGTAGAATTTGACGAACGAATGGAAAATTTAGAAACGAAACTACGAATGTTTATATACTCGAATTATATTTGTCCGATATTTGAATCAAGAACTCGAATATAGAAAAATTCGACAAGTACTAGCTGCGTACTTACCGGTTATTAAATTCTTCGATATCCTGATACTTTTTTTTCTTAATTTTTATCCGGAGAATTTAGGTACTCTGGATTAGAACGATGCACGGAACATCAACTTCCGGATAACGAAATTGCAACATTAATATAAAAAACCTTGACGGATGCATCGTTCTTTGTACTTTTTTAGGTAGATACTTATCATACTTTCTATTGTTTGCTACGTGTCGAACTCTCGTATACCGTTACGCGTATAGCAATCAGGTTAACGAACTTGAATTTCGCGCTGTTGTACACGTGGCTATACGATTCTCGAAAATTTCAGAAAATAAACGCGCGTACCGAACACCTGGATGACAGTATTAGACAGAGGCTAATGAGGTACAATTTCTAGGAAAAGTAGCACAAATTTTAAGTAGGAGAACCATACCGTTTATCGTTCTAACCAGGACAGTTTCGAGAGCGAAAATGAACACTGAGAATAATTAAAATTGTATAATTTTTGAAAACATTTACTCATCCATCGATACATTAATTTTATTATAGTGATATATACATATATATGTAATCATTAGATTCTGAAATTATTTTCAAAAATTATAATCTCAAGAATTTTTCTTTTCGTATATGGTGCTTGACCTGTGTTACTTTTCTTTTGTTCATGCACGTATATTTTCACACTAAATTTTCTTCTTTTTAGATCGATATTTGTTCTTGGCTACGTTTATCAAAAACGACCTGTACAATTAAGAATTGGAAACATGTAAATTATATTCATACTCAAAATGATATGTTGTTTTAACTAATTATTTCTTCCTTTCTTAGATTTATACGCAACGAGTGATTTATTATTGAATTCTTGTTGTTTTTTTTTTATACAGGGTTTCTCCGATTAAACCGTGCTAGTATATTCTAGACGAAACGAGAAACATATTTAAGGGGAAAATAATTTCCGAATATAATCGATTTAATGGGCAGCACACTTACAATGTTTTCAACCTTTCGGTTTATGTTTCCTTTAGTGTAATTACAGATTATTAATCGTTCGAATGAATGGTTCGAGTTAAATGGACATGGATAGTCGTTTATTACGTTTAAACGCGTGACGCGTTTAAACGTGGAACGTTTCAGGTATAATTTCCTCGGAAGAGAATTTTTGTAGGGTTAACAGAGAATGCCAAACTAATGAGCTGTCTGAGTATAGCAATTGTAGAGAGTTCAGAAGCACGTGTATAGTTGTTTTAAAAGTCTCGGAACCTGTTAACTCTCACGACTATTAAGACATTGTCAAAGTGTTTCTAATTCGTAGAAAAAGAAAGTACTTCCTGCAGATTAAGTCAAACATTCTGTTTCAAACAAACAGGTCATTTACGGTTAATTATAAAATTAGAGGAGAAATTGTACAGGAAGCTCATCTACGGGTTCACAGTATTTTAGAAGGTGGTACTACGAACCAAAATAAAACAAAAATCAAAATGAAGTATTTTAATCGACAGTTTTGTAAACGAAACAAATTTCGAGATATTTTTTTTTTTTAGAAAAAAACACGTTTCAAGATCTCATAAACGTATTTTGAATATTAAAAAATATATATTCGTTGAATGTACGTATTGACGTATGTATTTACATACGTATGTACTTTATATATAACTTTATACATAAGTTTTATATTCTCATCTTAGAATGTAATTAGTTGTAACAATGATTACTTCTTGTAGTTTCTTGACTTTTGTGATGTATGTATTCACTATTTGTGATTACTTTAAAAATTATTTTAAATAAATACAATTTTAAAAAGAGCGAAAGAAATTTTTTTCTCCTGTAGGTGAACACCCTGTATATTACCTGTGGATTAATAGTGACCATATGATCGTAACAAGTCCTTGAAAAAGTAATTTTTATTTGCAACATTATCGAGAGGAGAATGTCGACGACCTTAATATGCTATTTACACAACGGCCACGATAGACCGATCTCGTTTCACTTTTTAAAAGTGTGCAAATTGGTCGAAACAAAAATCGACTTACATTCTTTTCTTATACGGTTCTAACGAAAATTATTTTCTTTTTTATTTAATTCGATGAAATTTGATTGTAAATTAATATATATTATATATTATATATAATAAATAAATATATATATAATAAATACGTTTCGTTCTTATCCGATTGATCTGACGTCAGCCATGCTTTGAAATCTCGTATAAGTTTCCTTACGTCGATAGATTCGAAAAAAATATTTGTAACAATCGGATACAATTGAAATGAAAACTGGTAACCAGTTCGATGAAAAGCATGAGAAAGAAAAGGAACGGTGAGGAGGAGGAGGAGGGGGAGTGAGAAAAGAAAATGAAAGTGATCTAACCTAAGAAAAGAACGTTTGATTCGAAGTAAGGCGGAACAGTGGACTCGGTTGTCTGTTATAACGAGAGAACAAATCACATAGGCTATTAAATCTGGCTCGAATTGGTTCGATGATCGTTACTATCACCCTTGAATGATCAGGAAGCATTCTGCTAGATTGTCACATAAATAGAGGTTCGTGCAAAAAAGAACTGTTCCGATAACACCGCAAATATTGATTTTTGGGGCAAAGGTATGATTCAAAGTGGAGCTGGAATTACTTGTAAACTTTTTCTGTATCCGAATATTCGATGAATACGATTCGAATATAATTCTATTCAAAATATTTTGTAAACTGATCAAGTATTTGAATGTTCCTAGTATTTGAACAGTGTCGTGTGAATTGGAAATTAAGTTCTTTAAGTTGATTGTTGATTTTTGAATTTTATTTTCGTGTAATATTCGAATACTCAAATATTTGATAATTTAATTTAATAAAATCTTTATACACTCTAAAAAAATCGTGTTTCATTTTCACCAAGAAAAAAACAAAATGATATTCCGAACAACCCAATAGTATTCCAACATCTACAATTATTCAAATAGTCCCAATACTAGTTTGCAAAGGAAATGAAGAAACATAAAATGGTCTATTCAAACGTTTTGTATCGCTGGTAGCAATACAATGATATACTCGTTGATACCGATACGTATCGAATCCCAAGCATTGTGTTGTGATATCGAACAGGTATTGAAAGAAGTTGTCATTGATATTAGTAAGATGTACTTGACATTTCTTACAGTATCGGTAGTATTCAAACATCGATTACTATTGAAACTTCAACAAGACAACGATATATGGATCTTCTAATAGTAGCCAGTTTACTATCAGAATTGTGAATAACATCGAATAAATGTTTATCTAAACCAACGTTTCCTAATCAGTGTTCTATGTGACATGAATCACGTTTCCTAATCTATGTCCCTTGAGACACGAACACGTTTCCTAAACGAGTTTCGTAAAAAATTGTAATTAATCATTGAACGTACAAAAACCTCTTCATGGACAACTTATTTTGTTCGAAATAAAAAAACATTCAAATTGATAATAAATCCATGACATCTATCGGTCGTGCGATGACGATGAAGAAACAAAAATTCATTTTAAAAAGTTCACAATAGTTAAGAATACACTCGTACAGTGTGAATTGAAGAATTTGTTAATATTCGTTTCTGTCATAACAATATAAATTTTTGCGTATCGCACGAATTTCTTTGCATTTTTAAAGGTCCGTTACTTTCATATTTACGTTCAATTTAACAATCTACTATCAATTTTTTAATACTAAACGTCTAAAACAACTATACGAAAATTATTAGCTTGATCGTATATTCCTTCAAAAATATCAATGTACACTTAGGTTAGTAAATTTCATCAAAATCCACACGAAGTGTGCACTCCTGATTTAACCTATTCAAACACACACACACACACACACGTGCAACATCCCCCTTTTCGATATCAATGACACAACACACGCTCGTAAAATCGACAACTGTATATTTTTATTCCTTTCCAAAAAAAAAAGAACAATTTGTCCTTGAAGTGAACGATTTGAAATAATTCGTTAGTTACTAGACGCAAAAAAAAAAAATCTCTTCCATGGTCGTTCTTATGTCGCGGTAAGGTGGACACCAACCGACCCTGAAATTGTACAAACAACGAGCGACTGAAAATACATGAACAATGAATCGAGTGTCCCAGTTACCCACCCTCCGAATCGTGGAATATTTACCGTCTTAGAGAAACGGTTGCGAGTGTGTGGACCAGCCCGGTATGTACACGAGGCCCGATATCGAATGTCTGAAAGTGATCGGTACGCGAATATGCGATTAACCGACTGTCCACATCCAAGGAGATCCTGTCCCTGCGTGTAATATGGGAACGTCGGTGTAATTCAGCCTTGACTGTTAATTGCCAGCCGCGTGTTGTGGCACGACAAGCCGCGCCAGTTATGTCGTTGGCTACGGTTTCGCCAGTGTTCTTCGTTTCGTCTAAGAATTCACTTTTACGTTTACGTTGTCCGAGCAACTTTCATACGACGCGCGGCAGGCAATTGTCTCGACCGGACCGGCCATTGCTACCTTTCCTGTTCGCTCGGTGGAAAATGTACACGCAACCTGGAACCGATCCGTATCGTTCGCTTTCCTTGGGACGCCTTTTAAGAACCATTTACAACGGTAGAAAAATCTCGCGGATAAAAATCACCGGTGAATCGTTCCGCGAAAACGATTTTCATAAGGATAGCGTTCCAACGGACTCGCGAGGACAGTTCTTCCGCGCGCCACCAGAGGACTATCCAAACGATCCTTTCCCGCAAGTTCTTCGTCCACCACCGACCGTTATATAGGGTGTCTCGCGTAACTCGAGCGAAAGGTGTACTTAACTTTGTACTTGTATAATTTGTACTTGTATGTATACTACAAATACATGTATACTTGACTTTATAGCGTTCTGTTTTGAGTTTGTATTTTTGAAGTATCTGAGAGTAAAATGTTTTTTTTGAATGATTTGGAACATTGTATTTTTAACTTTATTTAAGTTGATACTTAAGTATTGGGGTAACTTGAGTTTGTAGAGAAATAGTGTATATTTTAAGGACTGCTGAAGGTCGAAAAGTATAAAAACACTAGGGATAAAGAATATTTTTCCGATTTTGAAAAATTGGAATTTTGTATCCTTTTTTTTAAGGTTTGACATTTTTTAGAATATTGTTCTATATATACAATAAGATTCGACGTATTCGTAAGTTAGCGGTTTGATTACTAGTCAGCGGTAAAGCGCTCCAATCCTTAAACTTTAAACGCGTTTTTCTCGAAACAGGTTTTTTCAAACCGGTGGATAACTTTTCTCGGAAACTATTTCTCACAATGACGTTCTGTATCGTTGTACGAGAGAATCATTTTTTCCAAGACCTTTTGAAAGAACTTAAAAATAATCGATTTCTTCCGATTACATTTTTTGGGTACATTGTTTTCAAACGAAAATCCACAAGATTGGTTTCTTAAACCAAACCTATACTGGATGAAATTCAGATTTAACCATCAAAATTTTTTTAAAATGTTACATAATACAGATCAGGATTTTCTAACACGTAAAGTAACGTCTAGTAACGTCACTACGAAGAAAACGTATTTTACGAGAGAAAAGACAGATTTCCCTCGCATCGTGAACATAACTCAGGAGTAGTCTTTAGAGCTCCTTGTAGTAGCTACTAGGGGAGATAAGCGACAGAGACTTAATTACAGTAGTTGTTGTTTTCATGTGATCAAATCGGAACCGTCAATTCGCTTGAAAGCGGAGTGGGTAGAGATTTTTATCTCGTACCGAGGTCATTAATAGGTCGATGGGTCGTTCGTACTACATTGACACAAACATGGCGGTTGGAGGATTATTTCGTTCCTCGAATCCGGTGTAAAAATACTCATTTGAAAGCAAGAATTACTATGTAGCAGAAACATCGATACTTATACCTCCTTTTCACGTCAAATGAATGCACGTGAAAGGTCGTGTCATTTATGATTGTGGTTTCAGAAATAGAATTTGTACCGTAGATGACATAACACGTAAATCTATCCACATCTGTTATTTAACTTATTGTTACAAGACACCCACGACTACGATATTGAACCGATATGTTGCAGAGTTCTGTACTAAGAACAAAGATACTGATTTCCTTGAAAAAAATTGATTCATTTGAAACAAATAATGATGAAATTGTTTCTTAGATAAAAAATACATTCTTGTAAAATTAATGCGTACGTTAACTCGTACACATGTTGATTTGTATGTTTATGTTCCTTTTCTATTTTATATTATTTGTATCATTTATTACACTCCTTTTCCGAGTTATTCGAATATATACATAATTTTGAATGATTTCACTATTTGAATTTCAAACGAGCACGGAATTTCACAAAATGTTTAGTTTAGACGAAAATGTGACAATTTTCCCGATGAATGGCGAGCCATTAGACTCTGACAATCTAATATCCCGTTGGCAAAAATTGAGAAAAAATTTTGTTACATTCCGTGCATGAGCTCAAAGTTGAAGAATTTTAAACGATGGGGAGATCGTTGAATAAAATCTGAAAACCGAAGGTTTGACCTTCAAAATGTCTCTTCACATCGTTCTACAGTTATTTTTCACAAAATTACGGAATCTCGAATTTCCCTATTTTTCTATAAAGCGATTGTTTAATTTTTTTTATCGAGCGTATTCATTTATCAAAGAGAAATACTTCATGCATTTTTTATTCGCTAACAACACCGAGTACAAGTATTCATGTATTGGGTCACCAAATATAGAATACTGTATTCGATATTCGTGTACGGTGCGTCGGATAGAAGTTACAGAAATAGTTGATACTTGACGACGTTATTGAATACAAAATACAAGCGAATATCGATAACCGATCGTCACGGAATACAAATTGTCAAGTTGTTCTAAGCATGCGATGCATGTACTCACTATATTATATTTGACTCAATTACAAAATTATTCAAATGTGGCCAGTCCAGTACTGTCGTTGGTCGAGATTTCATAGGCGGTGGTATGAAACAAAAACAGTGACAATGATAGAAAATGTCTGCAGTGTTCAAAAGTGACTTGGAGTCGGTCTATTGTTTCAAATTCCTTGAATAGACGTTTTGAGTGTCAGGGAATCTAATAGACTCAACATACGGAAATTGTGCATCATAGAAGTCCGCAATCCCTAGATTCATCAACAGGTACTTAGAAGAAATTGGAAAAATTGTATTTAACGAACGAACGACGTTTGCATCAATGTTGATGGGCGTTTAATCGATCGTCCATCTTCTCGGTTGTTTCTCGGGATAGCTAATCCTCACCTGGTTGAGTAACGTGAGCTGAACAATCCATAGCTTGTGCAAGAATGTTAAGTACCAACTAGTACTTATTTTCTAACTAAATATTTGTCAAGTACCATCTAGTACCTATTTCCTAACTAAATATTTGTCAAGTAATAACTAGTACTTATTTTCTAACTAAATATTTGTCAAGTACCAACTAATAATTATTTTTCCAGCTAAATATTTGTCAAGTACCAACTAGTACTTATTTTCTAAGTAAATATTTGTCAAGTACCATCTAGTACCTATTTCCCAACTAAATATTTGTCAAGTACCAACTAGTACTTATTTTTTAACTAAATATTTGTCAAGTACCAACTAGTACTTATTTTCTAACTAAATATTTGTCAAGTACCAACTAATAATTATTTTTCCAGCTAAATATTTGTCAAGTACCAACTAGTACTTATTTTCTAACTAAATATTTGTCAAGTACCAACTAGTATTATACTTATTTTGTAACTAAATATTTGTCAAGTACCAACTAGTACTTATTTTCTAACTAAATCTTTTCCCTCTGGCTGAACATTCTCCTGCGTCATCCTAGTTGCTGAGCCTAAATTCTGATTGATGCTCCGTGCTCTAAACTTTTGCGATGCCATCCCCTAGTTCTTGGCCCATCATCCCTTAAAAAACTTGAGTCACCCCTAGACGAACTACGTTGGAACTTCGAGTTGGTACCAGGTCGTTTCTAAATCTACGTTCAATCTCTGTGTCTTCAACGGTGATGATTAAGGAACAGAAACATCACTGTGTCATTAGAGTACCGGTACCGGTGTTAAACCGCGAAGCATTAAACATTTTAAACTTTCAGAATAAAACCAGATTAATACAACCGACGTCTACAACCAATAACATGACAGATTACACGTAGCTTTGCCGAAGAAGCGTCCACCTCGAGTAAATTGTAATCTCGTTTCACATCGAGGAAAAAGATCAAACAGCATAATCGTGCACCGATTCTACAATCATCGTTTCTCTCGTCCTGATACCGAAAGATTGTCGTTTGTTTCACTCTTTGGATTTTTTTTATTAAAAACAATTGAGCTCCTCGAATAGACACCTAAGTGATTTGAGCTTTGGTCAAATTTTCGACCTTGTACAACAATTCTGCTTTTGATACATACAGATATGGCTCGTTGTTCGATTCTTGAACCGACGAATTGACTATAGCAACAAAATTTATCCAAGTTTCTTTGTTTATTGCGAATTGTAGCATTTGTGTATCAATATTGATGTATAGAATTATGTTAGTAAACCCTAGTAATTTATACACAAGAATTGACTTTACATTTTCAACCGTAAATAAACGTACGACTTTGGTATTCTCGTATTTAATAGTTTTAAAATAGACAAAATCCTCTTCCATATTTGAATCATCAAGGTCAGATTCATCGAGGTACCTTAAATCATTATTATCCACTACACTTTCATGCTGTTGGTAATCATTGAACGAACTCAAGCTAAATGCTACAACACTAAGCAAACTTGGACTACCAGTCGATGGAAGAACGAAAAAATGATCTGCAAGATGAAGGACGATTGAAAAAAATTATGATTGTTATCACCTTTACGCGAAATAACATCCTCCGCAAACAATATCTCTTGTAGGTATAATTCGATATTATTACAGGCATCTCACTCGTTTCACGTTTACGCACTTGCATTAACAACGAGCAACATTCAACGACTCGTTTCGAATATATCGAATAATTATTAACTTTTTAACTTTTTAAACACATAAAACATTACGTTGACACGTTTTAATTCGACGCTCGATACTAATCCCAAGTTCAGTGTAAAGTGCAGAATGTTCCATTTAGAAAACTAATATCGGTATAACAAATATTAATACAATTAATCGTTATATTATATATCACTCGATTCCGTGAAACTTTTACTAAAATATATATTCACGTAAACTCTAAACGCACAATTAAAGTCTCGATAAAAACGTCTCAAATGGTCATCAAATCTCCCGTACACGGTGCACAATAATCGAAAACCTTACAAAGCAGCAATATTAGTAAATTCATCTTAACGTACACGATGCATGCGGGGTGTAACAAAAATATAAAAAAATGAATTGCAGTGAATGAACGAACACGAAACGGGAGGGTATAAATGGAACGTTTCGTCGTATATTATTGATTAATAAAACGGTAGGAAAATATACAGCACGAAAATAATAATCCAGATTGCGTATTGTCTCGAGTGGAAACGAAGAAACGAAGAAACGAAGCTTTGGCAATGTTTGTACACATCGATCGCGACCTTTATCGCGACAAGCACACAAATGGCACCGCGTCTCTGTGTCTCCGTGGAGCTTGGATGAGGGAACGTTACAGGTGCGAGCGATACGATGTAAAATCGAATAAAATCGAATAAACCGAAATCAAACGAAACAATACGAATCGCGGAACGTACTGGTGTGAAAAATGGGGTTGTTCGACTTACGCGGCAATACTCTTCGACAGGGGCCACCGTTCCATAGTGGCCTGGAGCTTCATGTTCTCGATCTGCTTCTTCAGCGCATCCTTGTCCATGTTGGCGAGCACACTGGGATCCATGGTTATAGCCGCGCCTCTCTTTCGCCAGATAAGAACCGAATAGCGCTTGCGCCCCTACGAAAAATCAATAGAACTCTCTGTGTATGGGGACTCCTGTTAATGGAACACCGAACTACGTCACCCACAGGCAACAGGAAATTTGATTCCGCGAATAAAGTGCGCGAAGAGGTGTCTTTCTTCCTCGTGATCTTCGCGAGTCGAAGGATTAGCCTCGTGGATAGGTTTCGTGGGAACGAAGAAAAAAAAATGACGGTAAACAATGGTTGAATTTTCGATTGGTAAGATTTTAATCGTGGCAACCACGAGTCCTAGGAAACGATGAAAGTGCAAATTATTTGCAGAAAATAATACCGAGAACGGTTGTAAAATTAGTCAACGTGTTCGGGGATTGTTGTTTACGCTTTGCAACATTATTCTGGTGTTTCAGGGCTGCTCGAGTTTGAATACACGCGTATATTTAACCGTGAACTTATTATATGATAAATGATATTTCGAGAAATACAGCACCGAAATATGATAATTGTTCTTTGCGTTCGATACATTGTTTTTGGTTGTACAAGTTGTGGAATAATTGCACACATGTGTTCTCGAATATGTTATTTATTATTCGTTGTTGGTATTTATTATTTTAATTTGTCAGGTACTATGGTTATTTATTGATACTTTTAGCAGAGCTTCTTTACGTAGAATAGAGATATAGATTTTGTACTATTAACGAGGGTTTGAATTTTTACACTTGGTGCACTCGTTTTTAAGTTACTATAACTTAAAATCGATGATTCGATCAACTTCCATTTTATCTGCTTTCTTTTGTAACTTTTCCATCGATAAATCTATTTCCGAGATATAGATTTTTTTACTAATAACGAGGGTTTGAATTTTTGCACTCGGTGCACTCGTTTCGAAGTTACAATAACTTAAAATCGACTATTCGATCAACTTCCATTTTATCTGCTTTCTTTCTCAACTTCTTTCTTTTATCTGCTAACTTTTCTATCATGTTCTTCGGACCTAGTAGCCAAAAAGATACAGGATTGAAAAACTTTTAAGAAAATGTACTATTTTCTGATTTCTATTGCCATTATTTCCGTTAGTTCCTTTTACGTGTGAAATTATCGTACGTTGAAAGAGTAAGTATTCTATTATTCGAGCATATACTTAACTAAACGATCGTCATGAGATTTCAAGTTACTCGAAATTATGAATTTGTCTCAATGGAATGGAAACAAGAGTATCGAATAGCACAGTGTTGACCCTTAGTATTGTCGCAGACTCGAGACTCTAGAACAGGTAGGTGTTCTAGGTATTCTACATTCTGCGGTGTTATTTATTTTTGCTCCGTTTGTCTTTGTATACACTAGAAACAAGAGTGAGGGATAGAGAGCGAATAAGAGTGCAATTAAAGGGGATGACTATGCGACGAACCAAGGGACAAAAATTGTGACAACTTGAAAGTGATTACTTGTGACTTGTGACATTCTTTCAATATCGTAATTACCTTTGTCAGATGGTTCAAAAACCATTTGTCCCTCGTTATAAGTACTCAGAGTGTAGCAAAATACATCTAAATTAATTATTAACGATTATTATTACTAAGTGATCAACGTGCGTTGACTACCATTGTCGAGTAATCGATAATGATAAGTAATAAATTACTAATATAATCAAATAGTTAATTGTAATTTAGAGTACAGTTAAAACATTCGAATAATAAATGTTTCGTCACTATATCGAAAATTTTTAGTATACGTCGTGCATATTTTACATATTTTTCGAGCATGTTGACACATTCCTGCATAATTTTACATGCTTTACTTGCATAAACATCCACAGACTAATAATAGCATGCATTTTAACCATTCTTCGCAGATCTTAAATTTTGTAAATTTTCTGTTCGAGAAAATTGTTCGAATTCCAGTTTCGACAATTTTTGTTCCATTTTTATTCTCGTTTTTCTTTCTTACGACAATTTTAGAATATTTTTCAATATTAATGCTGAAATATTACATTTTTTATACCTATCATATGTAGCCTTACCGGAGTGAAATAATCCAATAGGCATCGTTTGAAACCTTTGTAATTATTCATTTGTCGAGATAGAAAACAAAATAAATGCAATTGCAATACGACACATTTCGACACCAAGAACTATTTTAAAAGCGAGAATTCTTACAATTACAGTTTTTGTTGTATAACCAAACAACAAAAACACTAGTTTCCTTTACACTCGGGGATAATGAACGATACCGTTGAAAGGTAAATTATTACAAAAGAAGAAGAAGAAGAAGAAGAAAACCAGAAAAAGAATTAAAACAGGGATTAACGATACCAAAACTCGAACCAGGTTAAAGTTGATTTTACCCCGCCAAACCTACGAAATTTTTTTACTTAAAAACGACGATTCGTGCCCAACTGCCTCGTAACTTTATCAAGGATCGTCTCACGAAAGTCTAAAAAAACATGCCAAATAATTACGAAGACGGTACCAAGACTCCCCTCGTTAGTATGATGCATCCATCCGAGAAAATGGAGTTCACTCTAAACACGGAGACCGACTCTGAACGAGTCACAAAGAATATCTTCGCGTTTCGAAGAATAATCATCAGGGTTTACGAAAAGTATTTACTTCTCAAGGTCGTTCAATGATGAGTTGCTTTCTGATCGAACGTTACTTTTAAACCTTGCACCTCCCGATCAGGAACCTTCCGATGTTTCCAGCGGAAACAATGAAGCTTGAATTTTAACGAGTGGTATATCGAAGGAACATCATATGCAGTCCCCCAATAAATTCCTAACGGTCTCTTCTTTTCGACCGTGTATACATTCGGTCTGCTTTGCTCGTACAAATTGCTATTTAGAGAGTAAGACCTACGTCTCGATGGAGAGAATACTCGGTTACAAGAACAGAAATTTTATAAGAATTCCTTTGGCGCGATCATTGCAAAAAAAAAAATTGCTATACAGCATTAGAATTACTATATCATAGTTACACCCTCGACTTGATGGAGAGAATACTCGGTTACAAGAACAGAGATTTTATAAGAATTTTATTTGTCGCGATTGTTGTAAAGAAAAATTGCTATACAGTATTAGAATTACTATATCATAGTTACACCCTCGACTTGATGGAGAGAATACTCGGTTACAAGAACAGAAATTTTATAAGAATTTCTTTGGCGCGATCATTGCAAAAAAAAATTGCTATACAGCATTAGAATTACTATATCGTAGTTACACCCTCGACTTGATGGAGAGAATACTCGGTTACAAGAACAAAAGTTTTATAAGAATTTCATTTGTCGCAATCATTACGAGAAAATCGAATCTACTTACTATACAATATTAGAATTACTATATCATAGTCACACCCTCGATTCGATGGAGAGAATACTCGGTTACAAGAACAGAGATTTTATAAGAATTTCTTTGGTGCGATCATTGCAAAAAAAAATTGCTATACAATATTAAAATTACTATATCATAATTACACTCTCGATATAGTAATATCGTCTCGATGGAAAGAATATGGTCGCAAGAAGAAAGATCTTATAAGAATTTTATTTATCGCAATCGTCGCGAAAAAAATTGGATCAAATTGTTTTTATTGCACATCGATAAACCTTGTTTATGGTTAGATGTCGTAACAAACCCGTTATGATGCTTCGCACCACAATTATCGAGTTTCTGCGCAATATTCTTTGACTTTGTGCTTCGATAAAACCCGGTTTCCCCCTTTAATCTCTTCAACATCGAATTATTTTACGCAAGGTAAACAAAAATGAAAATTGAAATTGACATCTACCAATCCCGTGACGATGTTAATATAAATTGCAAAATTCGATCGAATATTTATACAAGTATTTATTCACAATGTTAGCTGTTACTTTTATATTACAATATTTAAAATAACCTAAAAATTAAATGTACGCGAGTACGCCAGTATTCCTGATGATAATCGTCAAACAAATGTCCGACCAATAATCGTTAACATCCGACCACGCCATATTTGATTTTCCATTCTTATAATAAAACGCTTTTTTTTTGTATTCGTAAGGTAGAAAGACGAATTTTCTGGAACATTGTAGAACCTCGATAATTATAAAAAATGTAATTAATGTAAAATCAATTTTTTCATTGCGATAATACTTCCAATATTTATTCTCCACGTTGAAACCTCCTTCACCGGAAACCTTGACGTTCGGTCTAAGCTTACCGTGGTTACGCAAGGCGAAAACCAATTGCATCCGATGAGATTGAAGTTTCCAAATATTCTTAATATTCTAGATCTCTGCGAACACATTTATGTTGTATTTAAGGAAAACAGGATTGGTAAGCGGTTGCTTCTAATTTTCAATTCAGATCGTAGCGTTCAAAAATTTAATATTCAGTTACACACTCGCGATCATAATTACAAAACAACCGAAATTCGAAACCCCGAGAACAGTTACTCGCTAACGGTACCTTAATACCGCTGCATCTATTGCATCGTAACGAAACAAGTTAAAAGCTCTCCATTAATTGGATAAAATACGAAAGTTCGTACATCGCAAAATGTGTTAGAAAAATTCAACCGAGGTAATACTAATAAATGAGATTAGTATAACGCAATTGAGGTTAGGTTTTAATAACAGCACTTTAGTGCACTTCGCCGCTTACCGTGTTTATGTATATTCCTTGTTTCGTTCGTTTTTATATCAAGTATCGTATCCTTCTTATTTTGCGTAACAAAGACCGAATAAAATAGAATAAAAAATTTAATATATATCATTTATGCTGAGTGTATGTACATATTTTGCTACATAATATTACTATAATGTTAGGTCGTCTCATAAATAATATAATTTTGTTTCAATACCTACATGGTCAAGATGCGAATAAACAACTTACTCTCGACGATTAATCAAATGTACAGGGGCAAAATTCGTGGTACAACTGAGGATAGGGTAATTGCTCGTAAAAAATAAATTTGGAAGAAATTTTGTTCCGAGAGAAGCTTTGTTCTCGAGAGAAACAACTTTGAAATGTCGACGAGTACTAATGTGTATATACATATAGTTGAGAGTTAAAAAGAATGCTTCTGGAAGGAATGCTAGTCCTATTGGTCAGAATTTCTACCCTTTCTTCGCAACGTACACGATCGAAGCGTCATCTATTGGTCGACGATGAATTCAGAATCCTTCTCAATACACAACTACCAAACCAGGTAGGTACAAGATACAAAATACAACAACAAAATGGAAAATGGTATTTTTCGTAACCATTCTCTTCAGGTCCCAACTGTACCTCGATTCGATGAACAGTCAGTCTATAAACAAACTTTTACTCTCACTTGTATTTGTCAACTTGCATTTTATACCTTTCAAATCGTATTTTTCAAACATTTGTTACCTAATGCCACGTATCTGTATTTTCACGCAAATTGTTACTCACATTACTGGAAGACGACTCGTTTGTTGCAAAAAGAAACCTAATCTTTCAACGTCTTGGTGTTTCATCGAATTTTAACCGAGAAGGTTATCAAACCAAGGGGTGAATCATAGAATTGGTAATTGTGGAGTGTTGACATTCAAGTTTTATGGGCTTTATTTCCCTTCATTTTTATTTATGGGGTCACCTAAAGTCTCTCCTTTGTACTGGGAATAATCAGAACCTCCCTTGATGAAGGAAAAAGAATATCGTAGCATTCTACGAATAGTAACTATTCGTAGCTGTTCAAATTTCATCCTACGTTAGCAAGAATACATGAATCATTAATTAACAGAACACAGATGTGCATTCGTCAGGGGAATCGACATTCTCGACAATTTGGTAATTCGTAACATCGGGAAATTGAATAGTCAATGACGCGTTTAATTTCCCCAGGCAACTTCATTTCACGATCTCTAGTACATATGTACACAGTTCGTGGTCTTATATACATTGTGTAGGTACACCATTTTGTAACCTTGCTTGTATGGATATATACGTTTCAGATATCATTTTACAATCTTGTACAAATTGCAATATGGTGACCTTGTATACGTTGTATGCATCATCTTATGAGCCAGTAGCTCATAGTAGATTGTATAACGTATTGTAAATTTGTGTATGCTATAGTCATCGTTTCATAAATTCTACTCATTATATTTATAATCGTATGGCCTTGTATACGTTCTATACCTCATTTTTCGTTCACAATCAGAAATTTCAAAATCGTTTTCCTCGAAAACGAAACCTGGTACGTAAAAAATTCGTTTTGAAGTATTTGTTTATTTTTCTACAAGAAAAATATTCTTATCATTCTGTCGCAACTTGTACAATTTAATTCACTTTCTCACAAGTTGCTCTTTTCTATCAATTTCTCTATCTTACTTAGAGACAATGTCATCAAATTTATAAATAGTACACGAAACGCTTGTGAAGCTTCTTTAACCAATCTTCAGATTAGGTGTATATCCAACAACGTCCATTAAATGTCCGATGAACGATCGAAAATTTCCCAATTGAAGTATTGCAACTTTTATAACTTTGCGGTCTGTTTCCTTCGGATTCTCGTGTTGATCCGATGTGATAAAACTCCACGTCTTGTAGCATGCATCGTTTTTATTTCAAAGTTCATTTCGAACAGCCTAATTACTCTTAATAAGGCTCTTTGGTTTTATTGTTTGGCCGCGAGCCAGCAGTTTATAATAGATAATTACTTCCACAGTTCATTGAACAAAACATTAAGCTTTCTACGAATGCAATACCGGTTCCCCGTTGTAGTATCAAGATTTAGTCGTGCATAAAATATTTTATCTGCACTCGTTAAACTTTGACGAGAGACGAGCTTCGGACTGCTTTGTCGAATTTTTCTGTATTCGAATACTTAAACAGTTCAACGAATCAAATATTCGACTAATATAATTCGAATGCTTTGAATACGTTCCCCGCTTCAAGACGAGAAACAAGTCAGCTGTCTTGAACGAGGGGTCGGTCGAGATTTTTTTCTCGACACTGATGCGACTCTACTCTCGAAGGAGGACAGTGAACGAAATACAATATCGAAAATAAACGAAATGAAGCAACAACGAAACTTCAAAGCGATACCGAACGCGTATCGATGTAGCGACTATTAACGCAATATAAAATGTTGTATATTTTTTTACTACAAGAAGATACAAAGGACCTTAAAACGGTTCAAATTATATGTGACAATTTTCCAACAGCATTGATCAAAGATACAAATGTAATTATTTACATGTTCGTGTATTTATAAAAAAAAAAAATTGATCGATAAGTAACTTGTTCTCGAACATAAATTGTAATTAATATGTAGATCATCGAATTCATGAATTGATTGAAAATTTCAGAGCAAGTAACAATAAATCATCAAGTATAATTCCTGTATCACAACTACGATCGTATATGTATATCTGTGATTAATGAAATCAATTTTCATAAATTTAATTAATGTCGAATACGGCAAATGAAGTGTAAAAAAAAGGAAAGTATTTTTCGAGAAATAATCTTTATTTATATTCTTAACTCTAATTTGCTTCAATTGTCAACCTTCGAATTACAATCGAATTGAATATGAAATTTAACCGTGAGAATTCTAGAAACGAATTTTTGAATACGAAATAAATTTCTAAATAATGAACCTCAATCGCTGATACTGTTACGTAATGTTATTTATTTACTATGTCGAGTTAAAAAAAAATGTAACCCGCAGTTACAACACAAATAAAGGAAACGATTAATCGTGCAAAGATAACGTATCTTGGTGTATAAATACTGATATTGCAAGTATACACTCTATCAGTTTAGCAAATTCAGAGACAGGTTGAATTCGGAGATAAGTTGCTTCATATATGTAGATCGTGTCCTATAACATAAGATATAACGATAATCAATATATGATCCAAGGGTTATCCCCACTACACGATCTCTGTTTCATTCGACAATAGGAGAAAGGCAATTCTCTGTATAAAAGAAAAATCGAAAATACAAAATACAATTTCCATATGCAAGACTCTGCTTTCGAGAAAATCATCTTTCAAAAATTCGACAAAATATTTAATTTCCCACGTCACGTATTTTATTCCAAACGAATACTTCGACAGCAAAAATCACGATTTATCTACTTAGTCTATCAACGTAAAACAAGTCGAGATTATTTCTATAAATTTTCTGTACATTTTTTCTACAAAGAACCTTAATATTTTGGGGTAATCAGCTCTGAAGAAACAGGAACAATCGAGTACGTATGATAATTACGACTAGCTTTAATTTCGTCGCAGAAGATATACTTTATTGTATCCATCGTGCAGAGATAATAATTCATAATCAAAACCGCCAATTCCTTATTCGTAATTTGAAAAAGAAATTACCCAAGCGTCGTATACATTAGAAAGCTCGCGACAGGGTTAGAAGTGTATCAAACGTATAGCCTACGGTTGAAAATGAACGAAAAGGGTACACGATGATCGCGAAGAAACAAGATCAGGTCCGAGTTACCAAAATATCGAATCATGGAATAGCAGAATCGAATCGTATCATTCCTTGATAATATTTTCCGGGGGTATTTTCGATATTGTCACTTACCCAATATACAGAGTTTCGAAAAGGGAACTCGGACACGTGTCACAGGAAGTCCGCTGAAACTTGTCGTCGAATATTAGTGTAGCACTGTAGCACTCACCTTGCCGGAGGTCGGTGAAGTTCTGAGAGGAGCTGACTCTTGGCAGGTTTCTCGATTCGCTTACGGAAGCCTCAACAAAACTCGGCAATCTAATTTGCTGGTAATTTACCTGCCGATATCTTCAATCATTGTTGTCATAGAACAGTTTTTAGCGAATGTTCCACTACTTATAATCCACCACGAATAAACCCGACAACCTTTTCTCGACCCCGCTGAATCTAATCGAATCGTCACAGCTCGCGATCGAGAATCGAAGATATTTTACACACACGAGAAACAATGATTGAAAATTTCGGGAAGAAACAACCGTACTGTGTTTCGCGTACGCGAAAAATATTGGAAAGACTTGTAAAGGATTACTCTGATAAGCTACACCGATCGAGAAGTACTTTTTGTTGGTAACAGCGAGTAAATAATATATGGAAATAATCGAGCAGCAAACAGGTACCACATGTATTATAAAAATAACTCGACGTCCTGAGAATCGATAGAATTGGTAGAGAAAGATAATGGTAGAAGGTGTGCAACAATTTTTTGAAAAAATTATTGGACTCTATCCCTGAAAGAGTAATTGATGCTTAGATGGACGAAATGTTACTACTACGAAACGAAATGTTTGCTCAAGTAATCGAACTTTTTATAATTTACAATTTTTCCAGAAATTTGTCGCACGTGTTAGCTGTAAATATTGTTTTAATTTGCAGTATCAAAATTATTTCTTATAGTCTGACAATGGCTTATATATTTGAATATATACATACATACGGATTATTGTTTTCTAATTTTACATATCGAACATTTTAGAAAAAATTAGTTACATAAATGTCAAATGGAAAAATATATTCCAGACAAAATAAATTGCATTCGTTTGTAACGGCGATGAAAAGTTTATTACCAATGTTAACAAAACACAAGTAGCCAGTACATATATTTATGCATAATAATGAAAACATTATCGTTTAATCGTCATTTAATATACACACTTTGAATATAAGGTACTTTTTACATTCCAACTATAACTAGTATCTTTACACTTTTTCTGTTCAATGTATTTCATAAATGGTTGAATTTACATGGAAATATAGTCTTGGACAATATTTTGCTCCACGTAGAAATATCGAATTTTCTTATAATACCCAACTTTTGGTCAAAATGTTAACCGTACAATTCAGATACTAAATAATGTTACTAAATAATGTTACATTATACAGGATATCAACAAGAATATGAGACCCTTCTTGAAATTCTATTCTTCGTGCCAATACAAATAAAAAAACCATTATACTTTTGCAATCTAAAATTTCATTATTTAGATATATGCAGATAAATTTTTACACTTGTGCGCATTATATATATTACATTCTCGGAGAGTTTTAAACAGCGCGCGTCGGAAGTCACGCTTGAAGTTAACTGCTCATATCTTGATAATGAAGACTCGCATTTATATTGTGTTATATCACAAGTTTTTCTTTATGTTATGATTTAAAATAGTTGAGACATATTTTTGAATGAACAATAGAGATACGGAAAATAATAATACATGCCTTAACTACTTTAACTTCATTATTCAATGCCTTATGTCCGAATAAAACTGGAGTAGCTCAATGCATTCTGTGTATTTTTTGAAGACATCGCGAAATTAGGTTGTTGGCTTGCACCAATTAATTATTGAAATTTGTGTAAAAAAATTAATTTCATATCACTTCACGCGTACAGTGGAAATAGAGTACGTTTATTTATTATAAGACAGTTATTAATTACTAAAATTTAAATTCTAGCAGACTTAGCATTCTAATTTTTCATTTCTATAACCTTAATCTTTTCTTCTTCATTTAGGGCACACTCCAAGAAAAATAATATTCCATATTCTACAATGAGCAAATACGTAAACCTCACAAAACTGAATACTGTATATGCTAAACGTATGAATCGTTTAAGTAATCAAATTTTCACAGAAATAGTTAAACCAACCAATTCAAAGTCCATGAAGGTTGTCCAATTATTTAGTGAAAAACCGATACAAAAGCGACCAGAAATTGTTGATTACTATCCACATCATATTGAAATTAATAAATTAATGAATCAACTTAGAGATTATGGCCTTTACAGAGATGAACATCAGGACTTTATTGAAGAATATGATCGATTAAGAGCATTGCGTGGCAAAATGAAATGGGTTCCACCACCAAAAAGAAACAAATAAATGTGTATAATATGTGTAAGCTCAACTCATTACGTTATATCATATATTTGATATAATTTATATTGTATATAATACATCTATATATTCAAAAATAAAATGTTACACGTACATAATAATATCAAAGAAATAACAAAATACAAAAAAATGTATAGATTTTTATAATATATAGTAGTAACATTGGAGTAGGAATTTGTCATATCCTCAAAATCAAAAGGTAATAAAAATTCAAAGTCATTTAATTCTGTTGAATCCTTGTTGCCTTCTGCTGTAGTTTTATCAAAATTTTTACTATTGCTTAATAATTTATTCTGGTACTTGAATTGTTTTTGCTTCTTCAAACAATCTACATTGTAATTTTGGTTTTCAGAACTTTTGGTTTTACCAATCTCTTTGTATTTATAAATATCATTACTTGGTTCTTTTAGTATATTTGCATAAGATACGTTGTGATAAACATTAGAGAAAGGTATATTTGTACCACCAAAATTATCTAAAACAGAAAGATACAATTTATTCCAAAAATGGGATTTTTTTGTATTTTCTGTAGTCGTTTCTTGATATGTTGCTACTATAGATGTGTTTTGTAACCACATTCTTGTATCCTGTGGCCAGTAATTTATTTGCAAAAGATCTGTATTATTCTGTGAGATATCAGATATATTGATGCTGTCTTTAAATTCATAGTTTTTTCCACTTGATCTTCTGTTATCATACCAATTTTCTATTTTCTCATTATTAAATATTAAGTTATGTATCCACATCCTTAAATAAAAGTTATGTATTTAAATTCAATTATAGATAAATAAACATTAAATGTTATAAAATAAAAGATTGTAAAAAACAAATATAAGTATATTCAATATAAAATGATGTATTTCTATTAATAAAATGTATCATTATGTTACATCATAAAATGCACAATGAATGTTTAACATTATACTAATAAAGTGAAACGCATTAAATCAAACTACATATGTGGGAAACTTCTTGTGTATGAATGTTTAAAAATATTATCACAACTCTGTCATTTTCAATATAAAATGGATAAGTAACTTTATTTCTAAAATTACAAATTATATTATATTTAAATCTACATATAAAACTATAGCTTATTATAAAGTTATACCTAAATGGACCAAGATCAAGATATGTTGCAAGATTTCCACACTCTAATGAAAAATTTGTCCAAGAAGCAAGTCCAAGTATAACCATTTCACGATACTGATTTTCGCATATAACCGGAGAACCAGGATTACCAGCACAAGCTTTCAATTCATCCTTAAACTCGATCATTGCACAAAATATATTTGTGTAATTTACACTTGTTTTTATTACGTATGTACATAATTTCCAGGAATTAAGAATCACTTCATGGTACTGAATTGGTTTAGCAAAAACTTTTGAAGACAGTGAAACATGACTCTGCCAACCAAATATTAAGCATGATGTGTAACTATTGTCAAAGTTGACAGGTACAACATTCGGTAAAGTTATTTTAGTATTACACATATCAAACGGTTCAATAAGTTTCAGAAGAGCTATGTTATGACTTCGATCAGGAAGAATAGAGTAAGCTTCATAGTGAGGATATATATAAGTAGCTTTTATAGATACTGTTTGTTTAGATCCAGATCCATTTAGCCCAGTAGCAAACAATATAATAGACTATATAAAAATTAAAATATAATTTTTAATATGCTTTCTTTTATATTACAGATAGAGAATAGCATACATTTCTTTTATCTTGAACACATTGTGCTGCAGTTAAAACCCAGTCTGGTGAAAGAAGTACTCCACCACATGGTATTATTGTTTCAAATTGTAACAACCAAGGAAATTGACCCTCGTGTGCTCTATTACCTCTGAGCAATGTACTTTTATATTCATTTAAAGATATTAACAGTAAGAATAGAATACATACTGACATATTTGCTGTAGTAAGAATATAACATTTTAGTTGTGTTTTGTTGTATGACTACATTCAAGTTATTGTCTTTATAATGAAATATAAAACAATTTTTAGTAGATATAAAATTATTTATTAAAACATAGTTCGAAATAAATTAACTATGGCAACAGTTGGCAGAACTTTTATTATTTACAGACTAGATACAAAAATGTAGATAAATTCATTATGAAGTTAAGTAATGAATTGTCAGTACCGTTGTAAAGAAATTAAGGTTATAAAAATCTATCTTCAATAATTCATAATTCTTCCTTTAAATCTTTTTCTTTTTCCTTGATATCTTCATTTTCGTTTTTCTTCCTCTTTTGTTTTTCTTTTACATCCTTACCATCATCTTTATCTTTAAGGCAAGAATCATCTCCTTCCTTTAATGCTCTTTCTGAACACAAATACCTAACAGATAAAAATTATATAATTCTATGAAGTTCAATTAATTGAAGATTGTCATAATTTTTAGGCAATGGATAGTGATGATTAATACTTGATTAAAGGAATTTCTCCTTGATGTTTATGGTACCACTCTTCAATATCAGACTCATGATTTTCAAGTAAATTTTCACATTGTGTTTTTAAAGTTGTAATTTCTACAGATGGTTTATCCCATAATTCATATGGAATTCCTAACTCAACTTTAACTCCTCTGTCCCTATAAATACAGAATAGTATTAATTATTTACAGTATCACAATGATATTCATTGCAAAAATATATATCTTACACAAGTCCATGAAGTGCTTTAAAAGTTTGACTCATCCCTTTTGCAAACCTTGTACTATCTGTACGCTCTTTATGAATATTATATTCCAATATTCGTTCGCAAAGATTCTCCATACTTTCTACTAAACGTAATTCTCTGAAAATTAAAATAATAATTATTACATTTTGCAAACATACTGTTTGAAGTTTTTAAAATACATTTGTAATTTACGATTTTTTGTATTCTTTCTTTCTTTTAGGGACAACATCATCAACAGAATACCCAATTTCGAGTACATCGTGTGTTTTTCCAGTTTCATCTAATCTAGCTTCCAATTCTGTGGCAACAACCTTGCAAACTGTACAGTAAAATAATATTATACGTCACTAAGTATTACAACAGGTTATACAAAATACTTCTATACCGTGTTTGTAAAAATTACCTTCGCATTTATCTGCATATTTTACGCCTTGTTCTTCTTCCGGACTACCGATGACGAAATACGCAAATAATAAATGCGTTACAAAAATTTTTATGAAAGCGTACATTGCTAGATTACAATTTTAATAATTACTTTAAGGAACTATATGGTTAAGGAAGACATGAAAACATTTATTCACGTTTATGAATCTAACATTTAACCATATCTATAGTTTTTTTTACTACATTATTGTAAATGTAATAAAGTGTTTCACCTAATTTAACTAAAACACTTGCAATGTTAATTATAATTTATTTGGTTCGTGCGAGAATGTAGATCTTATCAAATATGATAAGTAATCTACGAATTTTATGAAAACCATGATAAATCACAGTAAAGAATTTTATTGATTGGTTTCTTTAATTCTATACCTTATCAGACATTATGTAAAGGAAACTACTCATTAATTTACTTTAACAACATGTAAATAAACTTGATTTATACAAGGAACTCGTTTTCATTGGATGTATTCTATGCATTGATACAGGCGGTATATTTGAAAATATCCAATAAAAGCACAGCACGTCACGAAAGATAAATGTTTAGTGGCGTTTAAATATTGTATAGTATCAATGTGTTTAAGATATTAATCAATATAAAGTAGCACCCTGGTCACATTCTCACACATGTTTATTTCATATTTAATCTTCATTAAGAGTATTTAAATACTTAGATTTATTAAAAATTTTACTCTTAAATATCAAATTGTAAATATCAAATAATTGTGAAACATTGCATTCTTCCCCATTCAAAAAATAGTAATTAATACGATTCATATATAGTTTGTATCTATCGAAATTTATATTCAAAGCACGAGATATATTTGATAAATAATAGTGCAATTCTGAGATTGATAAACTATTTTAAATTTTACATACAGCAGAGATATTAACAAAGCATTGTTATTTCAGAGAAATACATGAAACTCGTTATACATAAGTTAAATGTTTCAGAATGTTAGATAGAATTGGTTTGTTATAGAGTTAGTAACTTTGCGGTACTATTTATTATAATTCCTTTGAACTTATGTCGCGCAAGTATCAAGAGCTTTGGCGCGCGAAAACAAAACATTTCCGGTAGGAGAAAAAGTAACTTGAACTAAGTCCCTTACCTGGTAAGAATCTGCGTAACTGGATATACGCCAAAGACGAGAGAGGGACATAGTGAGAACGAATGATGTATTACTATCTACGTAAGTGGCGGCTGAATCACGCACAGCAAACGAGGTAGAAACTGCGACAGTTAACGAGGTATTATTATCTACTTACTGCAATGTTTAGTGATGCTTTTAAACGTACGGTCATTTAAGTCTATGTACGTACCCCTAATATAATATGAAAAACCATAATAAATTAAGAATATACACCGTTATAAGACTGTTTATTTTTACAATTGGGAATAAAAAAGATATTAATTTAACGATAAGAACTTTAATGTAGCTATTGTCACGTTCCCAAGAATTATTTAACATTAATTGAAAAACAATTTCATACTTGTAAGATCTTCGAAACTTGCATCTTTGTGTATAAATATTTCTTTCTTTTTAGCTTATGTATATTGGAAAAATTGTATTTCTTTACTTTACAATGATAACATTTAGAAATTATATACTATTCAGAAATGAAATCTTTACTCTACTTTTCCTACCATTTTTGGAATATACAGAAAAAGTTTGTTTTATTAAATTGGCACAAAAATGTGAAAACATTTTTTTAAGATATTTCGCACGATGCTATTCCTCATTTATCTCGTATGAAATAAAAGAACTTGTCATTTTTATGAACAAATAAAAGATAATTATTAGAATAAGTACAAATGGTTGATTTGTATGTCGTTTATGTTTAAAAATACTTCGAAATGAACGAAACGATGATTATTAAATTTTTGTTCCTTAAACATCCAACTACTCTTCCTTCACTACTATTGTTTCTAAATATTTTGGTCAAAAAAAGGGTTGATTACAGCAACGAATCTATTTGAAGAATATATTTTTTTTTCGTTAACAATTGGGCAGAATTTAATATGTACAAAACCAATACATTTACAAATAAAGTTTATACAAATTAGAATAAAAAAATATGTATATAGTGAACGTACATTGAGGTTTCTATGTGTGTGACTGGTTATGAAAGTCCAATATAATGTTTCTTATTTCACATAGTATTGTAAGAAACAGTATTATCGGTGTCAAAAAAATATAAGTATAATATATAAGCCGTTACTTACACATAATGTATACACTCTCTTCCATTCTCTCTCACTTTCATTTTTCTATTTAAAAATAAAAAAGAATATCCTATATATTGTTTCGTATTACAATTCGTCTATGTTCATTCAGGGAATGATGAAAGTAAATTATTATAGCCAGTTTCTTGTATTTCATGGAAACGTTTTACAAAGTAGTATAAAGCGTTACAAGCTGTTTTCTTCGAAACTAATAGAAATGCCAACAAATATTCTTTAAATAACACATCAACTTATTATATTCGGTACAGTTCTGCCAATTAAATTTTTTTTAACATGTTTCACGATCTGAGAACGTTCGTTTCGGATTAATCATTTTGGGTGTATCGAATTTGTTGACATCCGATGAAAATCAAAGACTTTTATAATATTACATTTAGAAATACAAAAATATAAAATATAATTGATTTCATCATTAAGATATTACGGTAAGAATTTTGGTCACTGAACAATGATCGAAAAGCAATAACCAGTCATATATTTCAGTTTCTACACTCCATAACAATTGTTTTAACATTCTTTTTTTATGACGCATAATTTAAGAGGCATACTGATAATTATTCTTACTCCTAACGATCCAATTAGATTAGTTAGACATTTAGACAGGTATGTAAAAATGTTAGAGGATTTAATCAATATCATTTTTCCAACACATTCCCTTTAAAGGATATTCTTCTTGTCACTATGCAAAAAGTATCGAGCTTAGGGACGTATTTTTAGGCCCTTATTAAAGGTCACGAGAGAAAGCATTCAAAAAAGTATCAATAAACATTTGAATACGAATAAGTAGCACTTTAAAAATCTAATAAAATGAATTCTAAGTTAGAAAGTGTTTAATGTCCACGAGCATACTCTGAAGCAATTAACGTAATAATAATCGTCGTTATTTAAACCGATGAGAAAATTTTTCAAATACGTATTTCGCGATTTGGCAAAAGTTATCTAAATATGTAAATTTATGTATTTCTTCGTTTAACAAAATTTGAAGTATACTATAAAATTAAGTTATATTTATAATGTTGATGGTACGATGTACTGTAAAACGAAAAATATTAAACGATGTCTCGAGTGATTTTGAAAAAACAGCACGTAACATTTCACACTGACTACCTTGTATAGCGTTTACAATGTAATCGTACAATGATTTCAAATTTTTATTGCACTCTACTTACGAGAAACTTCTTATTTGTTAAAGCTTTGATATTCTAACGCAATGAAAAAAACGAATACAGTAAAATGAAGGTAAAGAAAAACAATGTTAATTATTTAATTGATATTCTACGTGCCTGCACAATGTGGTTGCCTTGTATTTATATTACGAATAATTAAAAAACAAACAATTAAATTATTGAAACTTATATCTTAGTGTTGCAGAGAAAGACTTAATAAGAAATACAATAGAATGTTTCATTTTTGAACGATGTAATTACTTCAAAAATAACGATTAATTGCACTGAGTTGAGATTTGTATGTATGATAATAAAATGTTTTACGATAGCAAAAATCTGTTAAAGTATTATACGAAATGGAATGTAATTTATGGTATGATTAAGAAGGCCACCGCAAAAATAAATCGAAAATGCAAAATAAAATTGTTCGCATACATATTCTCCGTCTTTGAGAAAATCAACATTGAAAATTCGTTAAATGCAAAGTGCAATCTTCTGAAACAATTTTAAAGAGAATTGGATTATTATGTACAGAAATAAAATCTAAAATACAAATAGAACTTAACAAAGAGACATTTGTAAGTTTATCTACCGACTGTTGGACATCCTGTTCTCAGGAATCATATATTACAATTACATTACATTTCATTAACCAAAATTGGATATTTAATGAAACATACACCCTTTCAACATAAAAAATGAAAAATAATCACACAGCACAGAATCTAACGAATGGTCTTAAAATTTCTATAGATGATTGGACTTTGAACGATAAAGTTGTTGCATTTGTTCACAATAATGCACGGTCTATAACTAATGCTGTCAATATGATAAAAAAAAGATATCGAAGTTGTTGCTTTTCCGCTCATACCATATAACTAAGTATCAAAAAAGATTTAAGTTCAAGCGAAATCGAAGAAGTTTCCATCAAAAGCAGTAAACTAGTTAGTCATTTCCGTCATTTTGTTTCAGCCACAAGCGTTCTTTGCACAAACAAAAACAATTATATTTGCGACGTTTAAAACTTATTCAGAGTTGTCCAATTAAACGGAACTCTACATTTTGTATACGTGAGAGACTGTTTAAGAATAAACTTGCAGTTTGGTACATTTGGACAGAAATATAACAAAACTGAATATAGTTAAAAAAATTAGAGATGACGGAAAGTGACCAAACTCTGTTAGAGAGTGTAACAAAGGTTCTAAAACCGATTGAAATGGCCATTGTTGTTTTTTTTATTTCGAAGAGACTGTAACATTATCAATGATACGCCCTATTATGCATAGTATTGTTAAAAACATTTAGTAATACATGACGATGATCGTTATGCAATAACAGCTTTTAAAACCACAATCGATGTTGATTTATCGTCCTGATTCCAATTGGAGTAAAATTCCGATACAAGTAACGTAAATGTTTGATGTTTGTCTCCTCGCATAATTCCTAAATCACTCGATATAAAAATTTGAAATTTAAATCGCAAAGATTTTGGTGTGAAATTCGACGAAAAAATAAGAAACATGCTGCGTGTCGGATGATAATGCCCAAAGTTTAAAAAATTCTAAAAAAAAACAGAGAATAATCAGGAAGTTGGTAGCAATCGCGAAAACATAAATTTCCAAAAATTCGACGGATAGCACAAAAATATTTATATATTTCGTCATCTTCTATAAGTGCAGAAAAAGTTTTTTTAGACCGCAGGAATTATTCTAACAGCGAAAAGATCATGTTTGTCTCCGGACACGGTAAACGACCTAGTTTGTTTTTTTTTGTATTAGAGCAGGAAATTATTCTGATCATAGTAACTAAATAAAATATTATTGAAGACACTATTTCTGCTTTCTTCGATTTTAATCCTATGTTTAAGTATGTTCCCTGTTCCCTTTACTCGGTATCCAGATAAAAAGAGTTCCATATTCGAGATACTAAGAGAAAAGAATCGAATTCGAATACTCGGATATTTGGATGAAAGTCCGGATATCTGGGTACTCAGATCCGGGTCGTAATGAGTATTTCGGATACTCGGATATCCGGATAATGAAAGCCCTACCAGAAAGGCTCCTATTTTATTTTTTTCAGAGAATATGATTTCAATCAAATCGGATAATCAAAACTCTACTGTATTTTTGAAAAAATGTTAATTACGAAATTAAAGTTATATTATATACCGTACATTTTTCTTCGAAAATATTCTTCATACGAGTCTAAATAAAATTTGAATAAAAATTAGATTATGTAGAGTAAACTATGTAGAATTTCAATCTTTTTTAGAAGAAATAACATTTTATATTGAAACTACAGTTTCACCTATTTGTAACTCAACTTTGAAGTTGAACACTTATTTGAACTTTGTGTGGTGATTACAATAATTTGTACCATTTTAAATCTCTAATCGGTTTATTCGAACTGAAGGTAATTATTTCACTTGCACTATATGAATTTTAGAAATTTACTGCATTTGCGAAGAAACAGAAATTTTCTCACGGTGTACTCTGAATCAAAACAGGCTTTTCTGTTAGAAAGAATCATGATACGACGCCGAAAATATACAATTTCTAATAGTGATATTTTGTAACAAGCTATTAGAGACAGTTACTATCATCAGTATGTTCTTATTCTAGACACGTGTTCTGGTTCCTTCAACAATCTCATACATGTAACACAGCTATAATGATTTATAAATTTTAAATTCGCAATTAATCCACAAAGAACTTTACAGTTTTCTTATAATTTTCTATTTAAATAATTACAAAACAATATTTGTTAGTAAAATATTGCTTACACCTTTAGCCGAATTTGCTGTCTCTTATCATCATATTATCACAAACCTTACATTATGAAATTGTTGGATAATGATCCCTATCACCATTTTGTATAATAAGACTAATACTTTGTCGCTTCAAACAGAACATGAATTTATGAAAGATTAGTTTTTGTAACGGTGCAAAAGAAATGAAGAAACATAATTACACATTAGCGTTACAACATTTAGTGTGTGATGAACTCATGCTATAACTTATGTGTTTTGTTCATTGTCTTGAAACAAAAATGTGCTTAAAGCCAGAAACATCGTTTCATTTATTTTTTACGTAATTTTTGGTTTCAGTTCAGTCTTATTGATAAATACGATACACGTAAAAAGCATACTATCGAAACAGAAACAATTTAATTTGGTTAAATTTTTATTATTGCATCAGTGGGTGTGCAAGCAGCCCTCCATAACAAAATTCTAACGTCAGTATGGACTTTCGAATTTTATCTCATTGAATTACTGTAAAATGGAAGGTGCAAGCAACCCATTGAAATGAATATTGCGTTTTGAAGAGATTTTGCCTTTCTATTTGCTTTTTCACATATACATATAGTACTTAAACGTTCACGATATACACGACTGTTTTATCAAAAAATTACAATAACAGAATACTTAATTCTAAAACGACTGCAATACGCATCTTGTAATGCATAAGGAGACTTATAAATAAGATAAGAGAAATACCTTACAAAATAAGACATTACACAAAAATGCTAAAATCGCGGCAGTATAAATATTACCGAAGAACGAATGTTCCACATAAACAGTAAAATACACATTCATTTTTGTATAAAGTAATTATTTCGCATCTAGATGGAAATAATCGATGTTTAAAGTGAATGATAAACTAAGAATGCGAAACTGTTTTGTAAGAAAATTGACTTTATCTTTAGAAAGGCAAAGTCTTGTAAAATGCATATATTATATAATGCTCATTGATCGGCGGTAGCGTTTTCTAGTATTAGTTATGACAACAGGAACCGATACAGGAGCGGGAGGAGTTACAGGTGTAACAGGAGTTACCGGCGTGAGAGGAGTTAATGGAGTTTCAGCCATTTGGGCTGAAGAGGGGGGCCTGAGCTACCAAATATAGTTTTCGGTTTGTGGGGCCCGCATTACTCCCACACCCCCACCGAGTCTTCTATAATTCATACAACCACACAGTTTCCATTGATTTTGTTCTGAATCGTACACTTCAATAGTTTTCAAATAGGCAGTTCCATCGAACCCACCTACGGCGTATAATAAACCATTCACTACCGCTAATCCCACCTGTAATACAAAGAAAAAATTAAACCTTATGCCTGTAATTATAAACTACATCGCATCGTTACAATATGTCTGATCGTAAGATTTTTGCAAAATTTCTAATCTAAGGTTCAAATAAACGTAAAAAAGTGCAACTTACTCCGCTTCTTCTTGATGTCATAGCAACTATCGGGCTCCACGAATTTGTATGAGGGTTATACCGTTCTGCACTCGAGAGTTCCATACAGTCATCTCGTCCTCCGACAGCATAAATTAAATTATTAAATACAGCACAGCCTAGATGTTTACGTCTTGTAGACATAGGGGATATTTGAGACCATTTATTTTGCCTTGGATCATATCTTTCTACCGTGTTCAAAGGCGTTTGTCCATCAGACCCGCCGATGGCATATAAATAATCGCCTAACACAGCGACGGCCACTCCAAGTCTTCTAGTAGTCATCGGCGATACTTTAGACCATTTATTCTCCTTGGGGTCATATCTGTACAGCATAGTGCTTTGCTTTAATTTATTTATCGCGTGAAACGTATAATAATTAATGAAGATTAGACAAATTTCACGGAAACAGAGCGATTTACCTTTCAACATGGTTTAAACATTGGACGCCATCTTGACCACCTACTGCATATAGAAAACCGTCCAGTACCGCGACACCTACGCTAGTTCTGCAAGACGTCGTAGGCGCCACGTCGCAGGACCACTGATTCGTTTGTGGATCGTATCGTTCGATGCTATTCAAATAACTTTGTCCATCATGACCTCCCACCGCGTACAACAAGTCATTCAGCACGGCTACTCCAACACCGCATCTTCGTTTACTCATTGGAGCGACCATTTTCCAATCGGCAGTATTAGGATCGAATCTTTCTACGCTAGCAATCGCGTCACCGGAGCACCATCCTCCAACGGCAAATAATACTTCACCGCGTCTAGTTGGTTTTCTAGGACGCGTTCTTGGTCCTTGCATCAGCGGTCTTTCTTGCGGAAGTAGCAAATAATTTTTTGCTTCGTCCACCAGGTCTCGGCATGCCTCGTCGGATCGAACTAATAGCTCGGATCCTACAGTCCCAACTAAAAATTTTGGACTAAGGAGGGGTAGCCGTACATGCTGTAGAACTTGCGCCAGATGTTGCCTTCTTTCGGTGACATTGTATCTAACCCAATTCATAACCGCGCTATATACCTGCTCTTCTGTTCGTACATTTAATTCGTCAGAGGAAATAATATCTACTAATTGGCCAACGGGTAATAACAGAAATTCTTCGCTTTCCATTACCTGTTCGACAATAAAAACAAATACATTATTCAAGATCGAATCCAATAATCTGTAAAATAAATCGTCAGACTCTGGAAACATACTTCTTGAAAATTATGTTGTGTGAATTTGTCTGCTATTCGTAAAAGTTCGCGGCAAGAATGAGTGTCCGCGAATGCTCGTATACCCAGACAATTCGAAGGGTCGAGTTGGCGTTTGAGAAACTCGCAACATACATCTTGAATTTCTACTAGTTGGAGAAGACACGCTGCTGGAAGGAGAATTTGAACATTTGCTTCTTCGACGATGATTTGCGAAGTATAACAAAAGTCTATTAATAATTCCATTGCCACTTCGTCTATGTCGTGAATCGCAACTTCAGTTTGTCGAGATTCCGCCAGCTCCCCAGTAAACATTGCTCTGCAGAAACACAAAATGTCGGTAAGAAGTTGGATCACGTTAATTGTTATTTGACATTGGTTTTTCAATAATATACGAAACGTTGTTTACCGGAAGTACGGGCTACACGCTGAAAGAATAACGCGATGCGCGAATATCTTTCTAGAGCCGACATTGAGCACGACATCACAGAGTTCACGATGTCGACGAAGGAGATTGAGTTCCGTGAGCGTAGTACGAGGATGCTTCTCGGAGGTATGGCTGAGGAGAGCTGGAGAAGGCGCGCGTTCCACGACCATTTCACCCATCCTCTGCGAGGATGGGACGCCCGTGGTAGCTCTCCCCGAGGCGCCTCTCGACCCCCCTAGCTGGAGGCGCAACGGGGGTGACGCCCAACCCCACACCGAGTCTATCTGCAACACCATTCACCAACTACCACGTCTCTCAAACGTGCCCGCACCAGGCTCCCTAATCTTCTCCAATTTCTGCAATGAAAACACTTTTTTAATCTACTGCTCATAGCCAACAAGATAAGCAAATTCATCGCCCAAACTTTAACATGAAAAGTTAACAAGAAAAATGATATCTAGATCATACATTTCATCAACTTCTTAATTAATATCATTCGGTACACATTTGTGGTGTTCAGTGATAACTATTGAAAATATCTTAAAGTGATCTGTGAATTTACAATATAAGTTCATAAAATATTTCATAAAATATCAGTTTCATAAAATATTTTTTAATACATCTACTTTAAGCATGTTTAATTAGTTTTCATGAATAAAATAAGGATAACAATAGGGTAGAATTCAATTTATAAAACTGGAAGTAACATTAAAATCTATGTAAGTAATGGTAATGTGAAATGTATAAATTTACCGCAACATATGATACTTTTTTCAAAAAGTATGATGATACTCAGGCTATAAGAATATATAATACAATATCTTACTTAATAGAAACAAGCCTTGTTATAAAGTATATTTTGTAACAGAAAATATGACAGTAGTCGTTATAAAAACACATTAATTTTCTTAATAATTTGGGAAATTTAAATTTATTTATAGTTAAATTTCTATAAAATATTAAGCAAAACATAACCTTTCTGTAAAAGTAAATGTGTAAAGCAAAAGAAACATCGTTTTTAAAATTAGTATAACTTTCATTTTCAAATACCTGCAATTACACTGAATATTTATAACATGTTTAACAAATAACTAATATTTGGAGCAAAATTATTTTATTAGGATGCCAATTTAAAGTAACAAGCATATAAACATTTGATACAAAGGAAACAAATCTGCCACTGACCTCAGATAGCTTTTACGATTAATGCTAACTCGTATGAAAAACAAAAGGTCTAGATTTCAATTTTGGTATTATAAACTTTACAGCCAATTTTTTGCTCATTTTAAAATTGTTATTACACATAGATTTAAGTTTTTAGCATTTTAACTAAACAATTGAATTATACATTCCTAATATTTTGGATTATATATTCCTCAATAAATGTATAAAGTAATAATGATTATTGTTAATACTTTTCTCTTTCAATATTTTGTGTTATTAGAAACCAATATGCGATATTAAAATTGATTATGTTAAATACTAAACTAAACTGCAATTACTTGTAAATATTAGTTTAAACTATATATCACTTAAATTATATCTAGTAGAATTGGAAAAAATAATTATTACATAAAAAGCATGTATACTTTAAAAATATTTTGAAAATGTTAATATAAACTAAACTCAAAATCTAAATCTCATGTGTTATATCAATAAAAATTTCAGTTAATATGAAATTTTAACATATTGCAGACAGATCACAAAAATTCGCAGTCTTCTGTTCCACAGCTTATTGCCAATCACGAGAATTCTCGTATTTGCCAGCTTTGTTTAGTTTCCCTTCATATTATAGAGTGTTTTACAAAATATCATACTTCAAAAATATATTAGTTTGTAGGAATAGGTAATAAATAACTTAAAAATGCAATGGATATTTAGTTTCTGAACATGGCTTTAAAGTTTATGTAAAAGCTTTTTTGTATTCCTTCATCAAAAACATGACTGGTTACTGAGTAAAGCTAGCAATAAAACTACTGGTCCGCAATGTGTTAATATAGAAATACATATAGTGACTATTTTTAAAATTGTTGTTTCATAAAAGAAGAAACTTTTACAGAAAAGAAATTGAAGTAGGTGAAAGTTTTGCATAGAAAATTGTTGACATTAATGAAATGTTAGTAAAAACAAACAGAAAGGTAGCAAAAAGGAGATAGATTTTAAAATGACACATGCTTTTAGATACTAAACAAACAATACAATTTCTATAAAATATTTTCAATATATACCATTCAGTTTTGTACTCAGTGTAAAAGTATTTTCAAAGAATAGTAGAATTCATAACCTTGAAAGAATGTAGTACAAACATCATTGACACTTACTGTATGATGAATATGAGGATTTACGACGTACAATTAACAAAAGCGATCAAATTTTTACGGTGTGGATTGTTTCTCAGTTGGCGAGTAATAAACAAAGATCTATAATGCGTTCCAGCTTCGTTTTTCTCGATACAGTTAAAATTACAGCATGATGTCACATGCCGAATAATGTTATGCTTGAGAACTGCCACGTTTAAGATGCAATGCATCCGGTTTTCGCAGAAGATATCATGAGGGTACTTTCATTTTGAGATCTTTTCTGATGCGTGATGCACCAAATCCCGATTCGTTCGTTTCTGAACCAAATCCCCAGGGCTACGCTCGCATTGTGCCAATTGTGTCAATCCACCTTTGCTTTCCGTTCATGTCTCCTAGATGGAGACACTATTCTTTTGAAATCGTCAGATTCATTGACAGTGTAGAAATTACAACAGTAATTACAGACGAGATATAAAATAGGATAAACATTGCAGGAAATGCATTTTCATGTTACATGGATCAACGATTTACTGTTACCAATTCTGTGTTACTTTTAACGTAATTGATTCGGATCAAAATCAAATTTCAGCGCTATTAAATTTAAAAATTAAAATTAAACTCGACGAAAACTAATTATTTCGAGAACATCGTAAAATATTAGTGTTTTTAGAGCGATCTCTTTCTCTAAGAATAATTTTAGGAACAATCTCAATCAACCAGATTCAATTATCACCGAAGTCGGTAAAATTGGTAACTGAAGAAAAACTCGTTCTTGTATACCATATGAGGTTCTACCAAATCTTTCGGCTTCAGAAAATATTCTAATAATAAGTTTCATTTATTTATACAGATGGAGGATAAAGTATTGTATCAACATGGAACTAAGAAAGAATAATTTTAAAGTGTTAGCTACCCTTAGATAGGTTACTAGAATGTTTCAAATCTCATCTATTTTTAAACCCCACTCTGTAATACGTTACATTTTAAAGACTAATCGAACAATGTTTGCAACTTTTATATTTTTTATTTCGACTTTTAATTTAATATCAAATAGAGGGAGCGGGAGCAAGACGAAACAAGAAAGAAATCTATTTGTATTACACGAATAATTAATTGATTGTAATACATCGGAGTTACATTCGTATTCTTATGTTTCATTAACATATTCAGACTTTGTACGCGTTATAAAATTTTCTACGTTGTAAAAGAAGCGGGAACGAAAGTTTCTTCGATCTTCTCGTTCAGTTCTACCAAGCAATGAGTTCAGCTTTGCAGTTAGCAGCAGCTTCGTATATTTTCACTCATTATCAGTGTGGCTAGATTTCATTCCTTAAATTACTGACTGGGAAGAGTGGGAGAAGATAGTACGGTGGGAATCGTCTTACTCCTCGACGCATCGTGCACTGGAAGCATTGGAGTAGAGAAATTCATGTTCTATCACGTGTACAAAATGAATTAATCGAAGTTCACTATTTGTAATACGACTAAATCTCCAAATACACAAAAAATCCAATTGTTCCTTTATTATAGAAAAAACTTGGCTCTTAATAATTCGTGTTATTCGATCTTTAATTTAGTAATCATATAGCACAAGTGGCGCCATCCGTGGCTACTTGGCCAAGTTTGTAGAAGAATAGTTTTCATTTCCGACGCTAGATGTCGACACAAGTACAAACATTCACTTTCTAGCAGCTTTAATTTGCTATTTTACATAAATAAGCCAGTAACTGCAGTGCTTTAAAAACCTATGTTGTATCAATTCATACTCTAGAACGAATAACAATAAAAGAATTTCTGACTTATTACAAATTTTTATATTGCGTTAATAAATTATCTTGCGCTATTATAATTAATATAAAAAGTATATTCAACAGCAAAGACCAAAGATATATCTCAGACGAGGTACAGAGGATTTCTAACAAGAAATGGCGCCATTAGTGGTTACTTGCCCAAGTTTGTAGAAGAATAGTTTTCATTTCCGACGCTAGATGTCGACACAAGTACAAACATTCGCTTTCTAGCAGCTTTAATTCGCTATTTTACATAAATAAGCCAGTAACTGCAGTGCTTTAAAAACCTATGTTGTATCAATTCATACTCTAGAACGAATAACAATAGAAGAATTTCTGACTTATTACAAATTTTTATATTGCGTTAATAAATTATCTTGCGCTATTATAATTAATATAAAAAGTATATTCAACAGCAAAGACCAAAGATATATCTCAGATGAGGTACAGAGGATTTCTAACAAGAAATGGCGCCATCAGTGGTTACTTGCCCAAGTTTGTAGAAGAATAGTTTTCATTTCCGACGCTAGATGTCGACACAAGTACAAACATTCACTTTCCAGCAGCTTTAATTCGCTATTTTACATAAATAAGCCAGTAACTGGAGTGCTTTAAAAACCTATGTTGTATCAATTCATACTCTAGAACGAATAACAATAGAAGAATTTCTGACTTGTTACAAATTTTTATATTGCGTTAATAAATTATCTTGCGCTATTATAATTAATATAAAAAGTATATTCGACAGCCAAGACCAAAGATATATCTCAGACGAGGTATAGAGGATTTCTAACAAGAAATGGCGCCATCAGTGGTTACTTGCCCAAGTTTGTAGAAGAATAGTTTTCATTTTCGACGCTAGATGTCGACACAAAGACTATATTCACATTCTAGTATTTGGAGACTACATTCAGAGATGTAGCTATATTACAAATAATGAACTTCGATTAAGTCATTTTGTACACGCCAGAGAGCGTAAGTTGCACTATAATGCCTTCAGAGTCCCAATCAGCGATTTAGGGAATGAAATCTGGCTACTATGTTCATTAGACATATATTCGGGAGAAAGAAAAAAAATGTGAATGTCAACAATTTATACAAGCAGAGAAACGTATCGTGGATCGATTTTATTAGCCGATTTGAAATTTCAATTTATGATCAGGTCGCACAAAAATCTCAATAGGATACATCCAATTAATTTTGAGTAATTGTTACCTTTGATTGGATATATTTTCTTTTTTATATTGATTCACCGATATTTTTATCACCAGTGCATAGAATCCTATTTTAGTATTTAAAAAAGTGATCAATTCTTTCATACAAATTTGAAAAAAAAAATGAAATATTAGGAGAGCGATTGTTCTATTAGGTTGTTCGGAAAGTAATTTCGTTTTTCAAAATGGAGAATATATAATTTAATAAAATGTTTATACACTCTAAAAAAATCGTGTTTCATTTTCATCAAAAAAAAACGAAATTACTTTCCGAACAACTCGCTATTATCCGATCATCTTATATGTATATTTATTAGCTCAGTTATGGGAGATTCTATTGTACAAATATACTAGTGTTTTGGGCCCAGAAGTTGATTTCTTTTAAAATATACTTTATATAAATTCGTTTGACTCGACTCTATTATCACAAAAAGTAATTATCAGTAAAAAGAAAGTTACGAGCATATTTCTACTTATAGAAATATTTGCAAATAATTGCACATGTAACGAAGCAATTACGCGTTCTCCATCCAGATTGCACGAATCGACTGCGTCTCATCGTTTTCTCGACACGTCAATGAATGACCGATCGAGTCCATTGCGTATCATTGTATCAAATTTTAATAGGCGCCGGTGCAACGATTATTCGTCGACACTGATACACAACAGCGATACGTAACAAATATCGGGGTTAACCTTTAATTTACGGTGTAACCAAACCGTCGCACAGTGGACGAAATGGCCGGTCCAGCTGGATAAAACTCTTTCATTATGAAAAGAAAGTCATAAAGTCGAAAATTATACGCGTGAACGTTTTTCGATGTGACGAGGAATTATTTTTTTCAATTTTGGAACAGTAATGGAGGCTACCATATGAAGGATCCATCTCTTTACGAAACAATAATCGAGGCTACTATATAGAGAATTTATCTCTTTACTAAACAATAATCGAGGTTCTATGTGGATAATTCATCTTTTTACGAAACAATAATCGAGGTTACTATATGGAGGATTCACTTCTTCACGAAACAATAATCGAGGTTACTATATGGAGGATTCACTTCTTAACGAAACAATAATCGAGGTTACTATATGGAGGATCCATCTCTTTACGAAACAATAATCGAGGTTACTATATGGAGGATTCACTTCTTCACGAAACAAGAATCGAGGCTACTATATGAAGGATCCATTTCTTTACGAATCTACATCTTCGCGAAACAATAATAAAAACTACTACACGGAGAATTAATCTCTTTGCAAAAGAATAATTAAGACTACTGTACGGAGAATCTGTCTCTTTGTAAAATAATAATCGAAGCTACTATATAAAGGATCCACCTCTCGACGAAACAGTGATCGTGGCTACTACGCGTCTCCAAATCGTACTTTATCCTCCGATCCGTAAGTTTTCAATAATCGGTGAAAATCATTCGTTCGCACGTACCAATTCGCGTCGGAATAATTTTCTTACTCGTCGGTAAACTTATTTTCCTCAACATCGTTGAACTGACGTTGAACAGTTACCTTTCAATTTCTCCCCATGTTATCACTCGCCTAGATCGAATTACGATACAACTCTAGGTGTGCTCCGTTCGATGACGTCGTTAAAAAAAGATATATGCCTCGATTTAAAAACGGTCCTTTCACGAAACGAGACCACATCGTCGAAGGTAATCAAAAGCCACTGGTACCTACCTTCGTGAACGCGATTCCCTCGCAAGCTGCAGAAATACCAATGTGCGATGCGATAAAACGATTAAGCGGTTCGTCGTGAGTTTGGATGGCAGGTGCCAATAAAAATCGGTTACGCCTTATTACGCGTGACCTAGATTTTGCTACAACTACAAGCAGCCCTTGTAATCTTAATAAGGTGATCCGTCGAACGAAACGGCTCGTGCCACTTGTTCCATTGATGATTGAATAATCTCGAGGGGGAAAATGGGACCTGATGTTTTTTCGAAGCGAAATATCCAGAGACACGCGACACTTTTTCCGCTTTAGGCCGGGTGCACACCAGCTCGAAGACGTTGCGTCATCGTGCAGCCGTGTCAAAGCGAAGTGGTAAGTTTCGAGAGTGTCGTTCATCCGTCACGGTAGAATCTATTCGAGTGGCTTATCGGGATTCTTCTAACCTCGCTACTCGCTAAGGGGTGGATACTTCGCATAGTAGCCTCGATTATTGTTTCATCGAGAGATGGATTCTCTATGTAGTAGCCTCGATTATTGTTTCATCGAGAGATAGATTCTCTATATAGTAGCCTCGATCATTGTTTCGCAAAGAAATAGATTCTCTGTATAGTAACCTCGATTATTGTTTAGTAAAGAGATGGATCCTCCGTATAGTAACCTCGATTATTGTTTCGTAAAGAAGTAGATTCTCTGTATAGTAACCTCGATTATTGTTTCGTGAAAAGGTAGATCCTCCATATAGTAACCTCGATTATTGTTTTGTAAAAAGACGGATACTCCATATAGTAACCTTGATTATTGTTTCGTAAGGAGATGAACCCTCCATATAGTAATCTCGATTATTGTTTCATAAAGAGATAGATTCTCTATATAGTAACCTCGATTATTGTTTCGTAAAGAGATGGATTCTCTATATAGTAACCTCGATTATTGTTTAGTAAAGAGATGGATCCTCCATATAGTAACCTCGATTATTGTTTCGTGAAGAAGTGAATCCTCCATATAGTAACCTCGATTATTGTTTCGTAAAGAGGTGAATCCTCCATATAGTAGCCTCGGTTATTGTTTCGTGAAGAGGTGGATCCTCCATATAGTAGCCTCAGTTATTGTTTCGTGATGAATCTTGAACATAGCAGCCTCGATTATTGTTTCATAAAAAGATGGATTCTCTATAAAGTAGCCTCGATTATTATTTCACGAAGAGATGTATCCTCCGCGTGTTAACCGTTGGTTAACAAAGACCAGCTGCTTTGCTCAGGAATCATAAGTTGTGGCATAATACGTACGAATAGGGGCGTGTTAATGCTAATTTTCTCTAGAATTTAAGAGCAATGAATATTGTCGTTAAGAAAGCACTTCCTTTCGAGATATTCCACCGAAAGCCACTGCAATTTGAATCTCGATTCGAGCTCGTTACGCACTGAACTTAATTCTTTGCGTATTTATTTATCGAGATTTATTTATCGTAGTTTCATCGATAACCTCGTACTGGTATCGTCTAATCGCGAAAAGAAAATTATCGATGAACGCCTAAGCCAAGTGCACCTACTCCAAAGGTTCAGTGACATCGGCGATAGGAGTGAAAGATTCATAACTCTCGTATGGTACGACAAAGAGAGCAGTCGATTATTCTACGTACACATTTCGTTCGTCGTGAAAGCGTTGGAATCTCTGCGAATGGTGTACAGTTACGTGTGTACATGCGTAAACACGTCGACGTCGTCGATGCATGTGCACGGATTATTGCGGTTTATCGGTTTGCGCCACTGACTCGGGCTGGTTTTTGCATTGGCGCGATCTTTATCGGCGCTGCTCGAACAAGTCGTCAGTATAATTTTAAATTCGCGATGCGTCGAAGCGTTATTAAAGTGGTTTAAGAGGTATCGCCGGTGTTACAGCCGTTTTTGGATTTAAACGTAGCGCCTCGAGGTGCGTTTAACTACGATTACAGAAACATGAACCGGTTGCAGCTTTCCGGACCCGGAATAAGTTTCTCCCTTCCACCCCCTCTGCCACTCTCCCCTTTATAACCCCTTCCTTTGTCTTCCTGGTCATCCTCGTCACCACCCTTGCAAGAATCGACTTACCCCATTTCCGTTCTTACCCCCTCTCCAAGGCATTCTCTTTTGAGTTCGTTACGCAAAATAAATTTTCCTATCGGTAAATTAATAAATAATAATCTACGCGATAAATGTTCGCTTTGCAAAGTGCATTCGAACGATCGAAAATAATTCGTTATACGAACGCGAATAATTATATCGGCAAGAGTCAAACAACGATAACAATGTTAAACAGTCTGATTTTTAGAAACGTTATCGTACCAGATTGTTCAATAAATCTTATTGAACAGTAAAGTACTAGGTTGCTCAATAAGTTTCGTCGTTCGATAAAACGACCTATCGGTAAATTAATAAATAATAATCTACGCGAATAATGTTCGTTACGCAAAGTGTTCGAACAATGGAAAATAATTCGTTACGAATGCGAATAATTGTATCGGTAAGAGTCAAACAGCGATAATAATGTTAAACGGTCTGATTTTTAGAAACGTTGTTCAATATGTTTTATCGTTCAATAAATCTTATTGAATAATAAAGTACTAAGTTGCTCGATAAGTTTTGTCGTTCGATAAAACTTATCGAACAACCTATTATATTGAATGTTTGACGATGTTCAAAGGAAACTATGAATCAGAAAAGAATAGAGTGTATGTAATGCGAGGCTAACTAGCGGTTGCTTCGTTTCGCTCGCTCTCGTTGCATCGCGTTTGTTTTCTTCGTCGAACGTGACGCTCGACCTCGACTCGAGATTAAAATCGCTACCTATTCCGCTTTCGAGCGACTCGCAGCTCTGATTTTATCGCTCGAAAGTGGTAATTGTTGTATTCCGAATCGATATAAAAAAGATAAGATTTCACGAACGTTGTTTCGTCGAGTTTTACGTGTCAATTCGTTTTAAGAAATGCGCAGAAATATTAATATACATTTTCCTCGGTAAAGTAACGTACATTAAGAACAAAACTCATACTCGTACAACGAGTGATATTTTTCGTAGGGAAGAGCGATTAAAAACTATTACTGCGAAATTTAATTAACCACACTTCTCTCGTGTTCGAGTTTTTTTTAACGATTTTGTGCACGACATTAAGATTCAGATTGTATTCCACGGCCATCATTCGTGCTGTCGAACGCTGATCTCGACAGAGGTAAGCTTTCAAAGGTTTATCTCGGTGGACTGTCTCTTCGGATCAAGGCTCATCTTTCATCGTGTCTTGAAAATCGTCTTGTGTCAACGAAAGAGTCGAGTGCGAGATAAAAAATCATCGCCAAACAGATTTCGAAATTTGTAAACGTTGAAGGAAAGTTATTTTGAAAAATATTCTCATTGTACTCTACGTATTGTATTTTGTTTCAGTTGTACCCCGATGCTTTCTGAGAATTAATCCGTGTAGAAAGATCGTAAGGTTTTATTCAAGAAACAAATAAAATTACACTTTCCAACTGCATCGATGCATCCTTGACAAAAATCGCACGAAGCTTGTTAAACGATGCAAACATTCTCCTCTACAATGTTGCTCTATCTTCGATACAAACAAGGTTATAGTCCGGCCCACTTGCCAGGTACACGTAGTATTTTATTCCCAAGAATAACTATTCCTAAAGTATCGTTGCAAGTATCCGGCTGTTGTAAAAAACTGAGCAACATTATCGTTTTTAACCAACCAAGACTTATTTGCACGCTCGTCAACGAAATACAAACATATTCAAAGTGGTCATCTTTGCAGCGATGCAAACTTGCAAACGACACGGCCAATCAGCTATCGCGGTACGCACGATCTCTATGGTTATTTCAAGAACTGCTTCTCTCAAGATGTTATTCGTGGTATTCAAATTTCTACGAGAAGTAAAACTACCACAATTATATCGAATGTCTTTTATCAACGCGACACGGATATCTTATGACACGATTACCATAAAGTTAGATGTTTACGAGGTGCACAAGAATTAATTTTTTTATTTTCCGTTATTTGTCATCGCACAAACCGTTCAAGAGGATCATTAACAACCCGGTAAAACTCATATACCGCGAACGTGGACACACGAACCAACCAAAGAACAAAATAAGAGTAAGAACCACCACCTGTTCGACCTTTCGTCTCATTCCAACCTGCAAACCTGTCTCTGACCTACGATCTCGCTGTCAACGCACAGATCCACTGTCAATTGACGAAACTTTACTCGAACACATTTATCTAATTCGTACTCCAGGGTTTACGACCCACGATAAGAGGATCGAAGACTGTCGGAGAACTAGCGATCGTTTGGTGATTTCGTTCCGACCGGGGAAGACCTTAAAGCTCGGACAAAAGTCTATTCAACGAGCTGTGTTAGAAGGAGCGGTAAAATCCCTCGAGTACGACTCTCTTCCAAAGGCAACGGTCGGTTTCCAAACAAGAACATCGCTCCAGCAAAAGCAAAAACAACTCGACGATGGCTAGGGAATAACGTCCCGGAATTGATTTCAACCGAAGGCCCTTTGGTAGCCCAGCTTCGAATCCCCTCGATTATATAAACCGTGATCGCAGCTGGAGAACACGAGAGGCGAGAGACACCATCGAGACGCTTTATAAAAATTTCGCTACCCCGAAGAACGTTCCTAGCGTAAAATAACATCCGAGTATAACTTCTGCGCCGAGGTAGCCGATTGTTCGCGTCGTTGGCAAGACTGGCTCGTTTCGAACGATTCGAATTCTTTTACCCCTGGTCGTTGGCACCGTGAATAAATTATCGATTTGTTTAAAAATAAATAACGCTCTTCTCACTCTTCTTAGATACGCTCGTAACAGAATCTACGGGGATAAAAACCGGGCACCGTGTGCCGAACGAGATTCGAAACATACACTCGGTGGTCATCTCCAAAGGGAACGTTCACCACGATACGCGTAAATTCGCTGGATCGGTCGAGCAGGTCGCCGGGCGAAAGAATTTCGCGTAGCCGTTATACGTAGCCATCGATGGGTGTATCGTGATCGGTCGTGGAAAGATGTAAAAGATACAAGAACGACGTGTCGCGTCGAAACGATTCCACGGCGAGGCGCGATGGCCGTCGGAGGGTTATGGGGACGGCGCCGAACGGGCTCCGTTCAATCGATCCGGATAGCACGTGCTCGACCATAAGCGGGCGCAAATAAGCGGGCATAAAAATAAATGTCACGCGGAACCGAGTCCGCCACTCTCCCTTTTTCCTCGTTCCTACCACTCCGGGGCCTCTTGCTCGGGTCCTCCTGGGGCATTGCTGCTCCTCCTGCCGACTCGTGAGACGCGTAAATAACGAGGGACAGCTGAAGGCCCCCCTCCACCCTCCCTACGGTGCACACTACTCGGTACACTGACGTATTTACGCGCGTCGATAATTCAAACACCTCGATAGGAGTAAAATCAAAAAGTATCGCGTTCGTTCCGGGGAACGTGTTACTCCGTCGCGCGGGGAAAGTTCGGGGCCCTGTTCTCGAATCGACTTTCGGGTTAAATTGTTTCGGGTTGTACAAGGGACATTTCTAGGGCTTTGGTTTGTAATCGAAGAAAATTATACACGATTTTGGGGATTCGTAAGAGGAAAGACGTCATTTTCTTCGAGGTGGGACCAGTATATTCAGTATATTCGGTATATTCAGTATATTCGGTATATTCAGTATATTCAGTATATTCAGTATATTCAGTATATTCAGTATATTCAGTATATTCAGTATATTCAGTATATTCAGTATATTCAGTATATTCAGTATATTCAGTATATTCAGTATATTCAGTATATTCAGTATATTCAGTATATTCAGTATATTCACTCTATTCACTCCATTCACTCTATTCAGTATATTCTGTATATTCAGTATATTCAGTATACTCAGTATATTCAATATATTCAGTATATTCAAATATGCTACGTTTCTTTCACGAGTGTAAATTTCGAACAACCGCCGCGATATATCCTTCATCGGATATAGTAATCTTCTGAATCGAATATGCTACTCTTCATCGAGTATTCTTTGACAACAATCGGTATCTAGGGTTCAGAGTTATCGACGAGTTACCAAGTAAACTTGCGCCGTAGAAGACGAGGTGGATATCTCGATTGAACAGTTACTCGAACCTTTACGCTTCTGTCGTGTTTGCTGTTCATCGGTTCGAATAAAAAGTAACATTCGAGTTAAGTAATGGTCGAGCAATTGGGACCAGTTTTTAAACGGACGACCGAAACGCGGTTGACACTCACCTTGAGACAAAAACCGCTACCTACTCCGTTTTCGAGGGAATCGACGGTCCTGATTTTGTCTCTCGAAAGCGGGAATTGATGCGTTGTTATTTTACAGGTTAGTGGGTTAAACGTAATGGAATTTATCTTCAACTTACAATGGTACGGATTTAACGAACGATCGTTTTATTCTTCGAATGGTGATCTATTATAAATGTTAAATATTTCAGAACAATATAATATTATTTTAATTTGTTAGATACTCGTGTTTAAATTACACGCGTTGAATTTCGTTTTCGCGATGATACACAACATTTAGGGTTTTGAACGCGCGACAATTGAAACTAATTAGAATTTTTTTAATTAAATTCTTCAAGTCCGTCATTTTCTTTACGTCTCGACAGACGCGTCGTATTCTAAATAAAAAAATATAGAGTTCTACTTAGAACAATTAATTCAACTTCGATATCTCCCTCATTAATTCATCTATAAAACAATGATTGATACCCTACAATGTTCTCCTTTATAACGAACAACTTTTGTAAAAATTTTTTTTCATCCTGTATGTATTATATTATCTAGAAGCGGGACGTTAAAAGTTCATTAGATACCGTTTTAATTTCGCTTCTTCTCTTCTGTATTGTTGATTGATTAGGGTAATTAAATCTAATTTTAGTGTCGATGGAGTGGTGGGAATATTGAAAAGTTTGTGTCGTGAGGATTTCTAAAGGAAAGTCCAAATAGTCGAACCTAGCTTTCCGAGTTTTATTGTATTGTATCGTATTACGTAGCAATAGAATTGCGATTGGATGTGAAGTGTACTGTTGGTGCGCGATTAGTTGACCAGTGTACTGTTGGTGCGTGACAAATTGACCGATGTACTGTTGGTGCGCGATAAATTGACCGATGTACTGTTGGTGCACGATAAATTGACCGATGTACTGTTGGTGCTCGACAAATTGACCGATGTACTGTTGGTGCGCGACAAGTTGACCGGTGTACTGTTGGTACGCAACAAATTGATCGATGTACTGTTGGTGCGTGATAAGATGACCGGTGTACTGTTGTATAAGTTAAAAAGTTACAAGAGAAATTGGAATCGTCCACTCATATCGGTCCTGACACGACGGTCACGCCTCAACGTGATACACTGTTACTATTAGTTAAGTTAGTCACCTGTAGAAGTCCACGTGATGAGAAACGCGAAAGAAATAAAACGCGACAAAGTGAGATGCAACGTATCTGAGATCTTAGCTTTTCACTTACGCGTAAACTTGTCGATAAGTTATCGATATCTTATCGATAACGCTAATAACGTTTCATGGTGCAGCGTTTCGAGTTTGTATAGCACAGAGTGAGTACTTTTCGGATCGTTTACGAGTATAGTCGGGATCAGAGAGTTGGAATGAATCGCTGGAGAGAGTGTCTGGAAATTCAAAGAGCAACGGAGCAATAAAAAATGAATTTAAACTTTTAGTGCGCGTCATTAAATATGCCTAAAGTTCGAGCGAAGAGAAGCGCTATCTGGCTGCATTTTTCAGAGTATAACGTAGACGAGAATAACACGACCGTTAAGTGCAACAGATGCAACGTCGAAGTGCCCTATTGCAAAAATACTACGAACTTGTGGTCGCATATTCGTACACATCACACGAATATTTTGGAAAATGCCTCAAGTTCGCCCAAGGGGTTGTACCAGGTTGGAAAACACAATAATCGAATAAGTCTTTTCCTTTTTCTTGAAACTCCACTTTATAAGTAAACGTATCTAATTATTAATTTACATTAGCACACGACTCGGTTCCACTGTTATGGAAAAAGCACTTTTTTATTATATTTACTATATCAACGAGATCCGTGAAACGAATCGAATAAGTAGTTTCAACGGACCTAGTTTATTTTTTCATAAATTGGGACCTATTTCTTTATAATCGAGTTAAACACGGACTTTGAGCCGAAATACGAAGGTATAATCTACGCAAGAAGAACTTCAAATATGTAATTAACACCTAATGAAGGTTGAGTTTAAAAACTTAAACGAGATCGAAAATGGTCATTGGTAATACAATTGTCGATTATTTTAGACGAAAATTTTTGTTAGAAAATTAAAAAGAGTTTTTAATTGTCTACATATATTTTTATATTGTAGGTTAAAATTACGTTTGGTTTTTGTTCGACGATACTGAAGTGTCCGTAACGTTCACGAGAAATTAAACTATTTTCGTCGAAGTTACTTATCCGATACTTGTGTTTTTCACAAGAAATACACGCTATTTGTTACACCAGGTTGTAGATGTAAAGTATTTATGGTTCTTATTTATAATATACAAATAAGCTAAACTCTGCCAAATCGTAATAAAAATTCTCATTTTCTACCAAGTGTCTCGTATACCATCCAATATGTCGATACTCACCCGTGTAGTTAAGATTAACAACCCTCCGCTTAAGACTTCGATCCATCATCGATTAACGAAAACGAAATTCGATTTTTCGAAGCTTCGATGGTGTAACTCTTTTGATCGATCAGTCCTGAAACATCATCCGCAGGATTCATCCGGTGAGTGGTCCTCCTCCACGAACAGTTCCATGATCGTGTCAAATTCATCGGAGAGGGGACAATCCGTGGAGCAAATCGCGTCGAAGACCCGCGATAAAGTGCAAACGTATCCCTGGGACTCGAAACGATCGAGAGAAATAACCTTCTCTTTGATACAAATGATAGCCGAGGACGGATATACGTTTTCGATAGTAGACAGCACAGGATTCGCGAATTTCGTGAGAACGTTGGACGACAGGTACAAACTCCCCGATAGAAATACCTTAACGTCCAGATACCTACCCGAGTTGTACATGTCCAAGTGCAAAGAAATCGAGGACAGATTGTCGCGTGCCACGAACGTTCATCTGACGATAGACTCCTGGACGGACACGAACCGTGACGCGACCATCTTGGCCACCACCGCTCATTTCTGCATCGACGGTACTCTGCAACGCAACACCCTTCAGATAGCTTATTTTCTGCCCCGTGCCACCGCGACGAACCTGCAAGAAATGATCGTTCAATCCGCCGATACCTGGAAAATCACTTCGAAGATAAAGACGATCGTCAGCGACAACGCGAACAACATCGTGGACACCATGAGCACGACACTGTCATGGCGACAGATACCCTGCTTTAGGCATCTGCTCAATCTGGTGGTGGACAACGCCATAAAGGAGAGTCCGATTGCCGCCAATGTGATCCGCAAATGCAGAGACATCGTCGACCTGTTCAAGACGAACAATGTCGCCGTGAACTCGCTGAGGAGCCAACAGATCCGTCAACGTTTCACGAAAATCTTGAGCCTGAAGAGAGACGTCACTGGCCGCTGGAACTACGTGTACACGATGCTCAGTCGCATCACGGAACTTAGGTCCGTGTTATCCGTGATCCTCGCGGATTCGTCGCACAAAGGTCTCTGCATAACGCGAGACGAATGGGAGATCGTTTCTGGGATGACAACGATCTTGAGGCCACTCCACGAAGCTACCAAAGAGGTGATCGGTGATTCTTGCGTTACCATCTCGAAGATCATACCGATCGTTCATTGCATAGAGGTCACCTTGAAAAATCAAGGTAACCTACCGTTCGAGGTACAATCGATGCGAGGTAAACTGTTGACAGAACTTTCCAAGTGCTTCGAGAACATGGAGGCTCATCCGGTGTACGCAGTCGCGACCTTTCTGGATCCTCGGTATAAAAATATTGCGTTCCGGTCGAGGGAGTGCGTGGAACTGGCCCAGAATCAGTTGATGAACGCGTACAGTCATTTTGAAAACGAAAACAAGGAGTTCCAATCGAGTAAGGTGTCTCGTATGGCCAATGAACACGTGGAGACGAACGACACTTTGTGGGCAGAGTTCGACAAGAAGGTTCAGGAGACGGGTGCTGGGACTAGTTATTGTTTCTCTTCGTTGAAGGATCAATTGGATAGGTAAATATTGTTCAGTGACACGAGATCACGTGCAAGCAATGTAGCCAGAAAAATGGGTGGAAGTCAGTACGAGCTGAGTGAGAGAAGTAACGGATGTTTCTATTCTGCTGTACTTAGGTATACCTTTATGCCTTATATAATACTTAGTGTAGCAATACAATAGATACACAGGTACTTTGTCCTTACACTTAAGTTTATTTTTCTGACTACGCTGCGTGCAAGACATAAAATGTAGAAAACACCATTTATGTGAACTCGATAGTTCATATAACTAGTCCACTGATATTGTAAAAATCGAAGTTACATAGACATTGTAACGTAAGTTTTGCAAGTGCTGTACGTTGACTGGCAGGCTTAAAAGCATTTATTTTGTAGTTTGTAAATTCTCGTTTTTTGAATCGTCTTTCCGTCCGTTTTATTTTGTAAATTGTTGTTCAATCTTCCAGATACTTAAGTTCGAAGGTAATTAACAGGAAATTAGATCCGATTGCCTGGTGGAATACAGAAGGCAACACGATGTACCCGAAACTCACGAAGCTTGCATTAGAGTATTTGTGCGTACCTGCATCGTCTATCCCTCGCGAACGTTTAATCTTGAAAGTGGGACTGATACTTTCCGATCGAAGGACACGATTGCAACCAAAACACGTAAATATGCTTGCTGTACTGAGCTTGAACAAAAATAAATAGAAGCGAGTTAACCGCGTATTATTTACTATGTTTCAGTTCATTTATTTGTACAATTTATTACCGATACCTTAACGATATGTTTATCCTTATCGATAAGTGTTCAATATCTAATCGACATCCGTTAATAATACTTCTATTTATCATAATAGATGTTGCTATACGTTGTCTTTGCACGGCACTTGTAATTAAGTTATATTTATTTGTTATATTACGGCATAGAATTATTTTTAATAAGGAATATGGTTGAATATTAGACGCATTCGTCGAGATTATTACTTATGCACGAATAAAAGTAATGAAATTACCAAGTCGGCCTTTTATCACCGGTAATAGCGACTAATCAATACGATCGGTATAAAATAAGCATTGCGAGCAAACAGATATGACGTTGTGTAATTACGAAATCTAATCGGTATAGGTAATAACTCGATGTAACTGCTTATTTTGTACCGATTGGACTTTATTTTGTACGTTTTGTACGTTTAAAACAGATAAACGTTCAAATGCTTTTCTAATTGAAATACAATACTACCAGAGTGTGTGCGAAAATATAAACTGAACATTAAACACACCGAAAGTATTTATATTTCTCATCGTAGCTTCGTGAAAGTATTATCAATAAATTGGTGAAATTCTCCCGATGGTAATGAGTACGAACACGACTGTATTGGGATTGTTTTTATTTATACGTTATACTAGTCGTTTAAAAAAAAGTTTAATCGCGTATAATTAAAAATGGTCCGAATAAAGTCGTGTTTGGACTCGTTCTCTTCGGTGAAACCTCGCCAACTTATTGATAATACTTTTACGGAGGTATAAAAAGACGTATAAATGTTGTTAGTTTGCATTAGCGTACATGGATAAACGTGCGGCATCGCTTTGAAGTTCGACCAGCCGGTTTTCAAATCCACAGCTGCCGATCGCTTGAGTCGAAAGAAACATAAACAATGATTGGGGTGATCATCAAATCCTTGCAAACTTTCAATACTACAGATATGCTTGAAATTAATCTGTCGGTTACTGTAATATTATTTTTTAAAAATACAGTAAACTCTTTCTTATTCGTTTGAACTTTAATCGGTCACCGTTACTCGAGCGATTCAGCAGGAATACAATTGACCTATTCAAACTTCAATCGAGCAAATGAGTACATTTCTTGCATTTTAAAATAAAGTAATTTGTATCACTTTCCAACACTTTATCCAAAATCTAATATTCTGCTTGTACACGGACAGTGATATAAAAATCTTGTTTGTTCGTGTACATATATTAAACTTTATCACATATATATATACATATATATATTACATTTATACTTTGTATGTAATTGATAAAAGTAAAAAATTATACAACCCGTAAAGAATATTTGCGTATATTTTCGAATTAACCGGTCAATTCGATCATCCAGACAGAAATTAAGAGAGAGTTTACCCTTCGAATAATGCTATCTAAAAATTCAACGGATGTTCGAAAGTGTAACCTTTGCAGAAACTGTTGGTTATGTGGGTAGAAGTAAAGAGATTAAAACAAAAGCATAAATTACGAAAAGATCCTAGAAAGGTGTTCGGGGAAAGTTTTACGAAATCGGCTTGGCAGTGAACGTGTCAAAGAAAGCGGTTATTTCTTTCGTTTTCCGTAGTCAACATTTTTTCTTCCGCACCATGAGGACGAAGATGGCTGCGAAGGCAACAGGTGAAGTATAGCGTACAATTTGTTCACCGCCGATAAATCAATGAAGATAAAACGAGTCTAGCCGCTGGACTGAGCGTTGCACCTGTTTTATTTTTTCTTTTTCAAACTACCTGCCGGCACCTATTCAGCTCTTCGTGGTTAGGTCAACCGAGAAGACAAGGAATCTCGGATTATGGAAATGATCTGCAACGCTTGAAAATAATTACCTTCCCATTTTGTCTATTCAAATTTTGTACCCTTCGAACTCGGAGGCAAAAGATATCTTGCATACCATGAAAATTTTCGGTAGACATATTTTCTTCAAAGATTTTAATTATCCAAAGTGTAAGGGTACACGTACACAAAACAAGAAGTAACACGTAAGAGTCAAGGAACAGTTAAGGCGCCATTATTAAACTCTAACCTCAAATTTATTTTATCGCACATACAAAAGAGGCCAAAAGTATAAAGGTTTTATATTGCTACGTAAATTTGAGACTATTTCCATTGAATAAATAATTCATGAAGTTACTATTTTCCAAAAAGTGTGCTCCTGTCGATAAAGTGTTTACAGATCCTTTCTCGATAGAGTGTTTCCTTAAAAGGCAAAGATTTGATAAAAGTACAAAGATTTTATATTGCTACGCAAATTTGGGACTATTTCCATTGAATAATTAATTCGTGGCGTTACAATTTTCCAAAAAGTGTGCTCCTGTCGATAAAGTGTTTACAGATCCTTTCTCGATAGAGTGTTTCCTTAAAAGGCAAACTCATCAGGGAGGGTTCGAACGAAGCGTCGGTTGCGAAAGATAAATTGTTGCATACTTTTTATAGTTTCGGCCTAATAATTTGCCCATTTCTGTGTAATAAGCGATTGAAGCGGTCGGTTGTTCGAACGAGAAACGCCTGTATGCGACGGCAAGGTGTTAAATATCGGAAGTAATTGGAAATCGTGGTCAAAGTTAATGGCGCGATTACACATCAGCAGGGATTGCAATGAAACGTCAGGGTATGCGGGTAGCCTGAACGTTCCCGCGCAACTGTGCCTACAGCAGAGTTACCTGCACAAGCCAGTTCTCGGAGGTTGGAACGCGCAGCTGACCGTTTTCCATTGCCACCTGTACCGTTTGTCTCCTTTCGTGTATACTTTTCCGTTTTACGGTCTCACGCAGGCGAATCTTAAAGCGAGGACGAAAAAAAAACTGTATTCATTCGGCGCACGCAGACAAATAAATTACCTCCGAATCGTCCAAATTAGTATCGGGATTGGTATTTCACTCGCGCATCGGCGCAAACTCTTTCTTTCTCAATTATTTTGAACCTTAATTTCGAATACCACGTTAAGTTTATCGCTATTGACGATAAATAATTTCATCCGGTTTGCTTACAAAATTTCGAAATAAACAGAATTCCATTGCTCTCGTTAGCGTGTAAGTTGAATGCGCATTTAATTCTCATATTTCTTGCACGCCGACCGTACACCATCCGTCGTCGAAACTTATGAACGCTCACCGCTCAGATAACATTGATGCACGACGTCCAAGTGACACTGGGCATCTGCATTTAGTTGCATAATCATTATCGAGAACTTCAATTATCTTAGGGAGGAAAACAAAATTGCAGCTTGCTACTTGTATCGACGCCTCGCGTATTTCTACAGCTGCCTCGGTTTCGATGCAACATAATATGCGTATACGATATATATATATATATACGCATATGTGTAACATTGTCTTTATTGCTTTTCCCAATGTATACTGGATTCGAAATCTCCTGGAATCATTATTATTTTCTTAGCATCCGCGATCGAATACATTTCTCTTCCACAGAGTTTTGCGTAAGTTCATTTACCTATTAAATTATAATACAGTAGTTTCTGATTATTAAATTATTCTAAATAAATTAAGCATTCCAGTTTATAAAACTTTACTATATATTTAATGTACTCGAATAGACTTTACTATATATTTAATATACTCGAATAGACTTCCCGATCGAAATAGATCTAAATATAGCATTATTCTAGATTATTTTTAACTGAACATTATTCGAACCATTTTTGAAAATTGTTCAACTATCTGTAATTTACAACGATCTAAACGAGTTTTTCCATACATTGGAAAATTCAAAAATTTTAATTTCGACTCTCCAAAATCAAGTGATATTATAAAAGAATCTTACTTTTTAACGGAAGATAATGGATCAATTCTACTTTCGATTTCATGTTCGAGACGAGGAAGCCCCGCAAGTGAATGTTACAAATCAAAATTCATGTTGGACAGTGTGATCATCGCTCTTGGCTGTCAACCACCGAACGCAAGTAGGCCGAGGATTACTCGTTGTTGCTTTATCACTCTTCCTCTTACTGTACGTTCACTCTCCTTATTGGATATGCGCGTAGCTCAGCACTAGTTTGACACAAAAGAGTCAAGATCATAAAATCATAAATACGTAGACATTCTTATCGAAAGCTCGAGTAGAATTCACAACCAATTTCCCTCTCTCGTTGTAAGGTCTTCGAACAATTTGCATTACCAAAGGGATGACCTAATATCATTCTGTCGAACGAAACGCGCACGTAACCGGTGCCTGTCGATCGATTCGATTAAAAGTCACGTGAACGAGTCGATCGGGAGCGCGGGTGCAGGCAGCGCGATAATGCGCATTTAATGACAAAAGCGAAGGGGAATATCGTCCCTGGGGAAGATTTCTGCTTTGACGATAGCAAAGCACCGTTGTCCCTTGGTGTACATGTAAATCCATTTCGGGATCATCACGCAACATTGCCGTTAAAGCTGAACAAAGTCGATTCTCATGGCTAAGCGTCGTATTTGGTTGTCCAGTATTAAAAGAAAAAAAAAAAAAGTACTCATTTTCTGAGTGTAGTGTTTCGGTATAATATTGTTTACAGCGTTGTACGTACACTGGTGTTGGAGAATAGGAGAACAGGAGGAGCATTCGCAAAGTATCGTTAAGATGTAAAATCTTCCATCGTGGCAGATACTGATCGAGTTGAACGAATCCAGTTAATTGTGGTAAAAGTTACGTAAAATTAGCAAAATTTAGTGCACGAATAAAGAAGATTACGAAAAAAGACATCGGTTGGAAGAAATGTATGGAAAATCATTTTTCTTTTCTTCGCGTAGCTGTGAAGAGACAATCGAAAGGAACGTCCAAGTCGAGGGTGTGGGATGTTATAATAAAGAAGATTATGAAAAAAGATACCGGTTGCAAGAAATGTATGGAAAATCATTTTGTACGACTGTGAAGAGACAATCGAAAGGCAGGTCTAGTCGAGGATATTATAATAAAAATGATTATGAAAAAAAGATACCGGTTGCAAGAAATGTATGGAAAATCATTTTGCATGGCTGCGAAGAGGCAATCGAAAGGCAGGTTTAGTCGAGGGTGTGGGATGTTACAATAAAGAAGATTATGAAAAAAGATACCGGTTGCAAGAAATGTATGGAAAATCATTTTGCATGGCTGCGAAGAAGCAATCGAAAGGAAGGTTCAGTCGAGGGTGTGGGATGTTATAACAAAGAAGATTATGAAGAAAGATACTGGTTGCAAGAAATGTATGGAAAATCATTTTGCACGGCTGTGAAGAGGCAATCGAAAGGACAGGGATGTAGGATATCCGTTTAACTTCGCAAACGCCTACAATGCTATTCGCTATAGTCGTGTTTCTCCGATATTGGCGCAGACTGTGAGTCTCTACCTGGATGGCATATGGTGACGATGCAGCTACGCGTGGCACGAGGATCCGTGTCGATGATGCCTATATCGAGGGATGTCGGTTGAATTGGACTGCTGGTTAATTCGTAGTTCATCCCTGCGACCCATTACTATTTAGGGTTTGTGGCCCGAGCTCTACTTCCGGTACTTGACCCTTCCCAGGGGGGTCACGCACCGTCGATTCCACATTTTCCCTCTCTCTTTGACTCGTCTTCTACCCTCCTTCCCTGTTCGTCTCTTCTCTATCTTCTTCTTCTACTTCTTTCATTATCTGCTCTTGATCTTAACGTGCCACACTTCCTTTCTTAACCTTAAAGTACTTTAAAGCATTTTTACGTTTGATTGTACACTCAAAGTCTTTGAGCTAAAAATATTTCGAATGTACGGAATTCGTGTTTCTAAATTTACAATAGAATGAGAGGAGTAAGAGAATATAGGACCATCCAGTGGCTATTGTAATAGTTTTAATTACGGAATGATAATGTATTGTAAGGACCCGATGGGTCTGAAAAGATCAGAGGAATTCATTAAAGTTAAGTAATTAGACTAAAAAAAAAATAAAAATTTCTTTTTTACATTTTCGAAAAGATTAACTTTTTAGAAACATACATGTGATGTTTCCTTTTGAAATGATTTGTAGTCACAGTAACCGTTGATCCCATATTTCCTCTCTCTCTCTGATTCATCTCCCACCTGCCTTCCCTGTTCGTCTTTTCTCTTTCTTTTTCTTCTTCTTTCATTATCCGCTCTTAATTCTAATGCTCCGTGTTTCTTCTTTCGAGTACTGTAACCAGAGTCCAAAAAAATCGAAAATTTCTTTCGTACATTTCCCAGAAGATTAACCGTTGAAAAATACACAACTAATTTTTTTCGTTTCGAATTCCAAGAAATAACGAAGTGCATCGTTAATAAATCTACTCCCAATCGAAATCGTGATTCAAATAACTAAAAGGATGGAGAATAATGGTTTCTCAATTTCAAATTAAAATTGATTTTAATTGACAGTTTTCATAGCGTTTATCGTAAAATCGATTTTTTTGGTATTCACTTATCGATTTCGAATGTCAGTCCTACATTCTCAAATATATTGTTTACCTTTTTCTCATTTTATTATTATTCTCTGTTATAAAAAGGTGAGATATTTTATCTCGTAACTGGAACCTTCAATTTTAAGTAACTGTCAATTAGCATTCCCCGTGTAGACATTGCGACTCTACGTAGTTTATCTGTGTTACTTTTGTGGCTATATCGTGGCCGCAGTTTTTTTAAATTTTCTCTTAAATGATCTCCGTTCGACGGTCGTGTGTACGCGTAACTCTCCCATGCTTTTATAAATTATTGAACCGCTGGTTATCGTAATCTTCGCTTAACACATAAATACGCAGCACCGGTAAATATATCCGCTCTCTCCGTTTAAGGAGTTACTATAATTTATGAAGCAGCTACGATACAAGTACTTTGTATTAATCCTTTTTTTATCTCTTAAGTGTCAAGTGTTTAAGTGTGGTCAATTTTAGCGCGTTTAAACAAGAAGATTTGTATGCAAGTTTAATCGTTCCAAAAGTAATTTTAAAATTAATTTTCGGAATTTCGATACGATAACACGATCTAAGAGACGTGCAGGTATAAGTGCTATATTTATAACGTAACATTTTTCGATATCAAACTATCGTAGCGTATCGTGTAACATTACGCTTGTCTCTGATCGATTATATGGCCCCCACATATCGAAGGTGATTCACCCTTTGTTATCACGAAATCGAAAACTTTTTGTCCAGCGATTGCAGGTGAGGAACGCAATGATTGTTTCCCTTTTTTAGCATTCGAGCGAATCTCATTGAAAAAAAAGGTTTGAAATAAATAATGATCAATTATCCCTTTTTAATAATCGAGCGTAAATACAGCGTTTTGTTTATTATCTCAGAGTGGCAATTATACTAAAATATTTTATTGACTTTATTAATTTAATTTCGTAACTGAAAATGTGATAAGAAATTAAATGAAAATTAAAATAAAGAAACTGTTCGACTGAATTTGTGCTCGATTATTAGATAGGAGTAATTACTTACTCCCGATTTTTCTTTAATTTTGATGATTTCGAGAAAAAATAATACGATTAAATTAATTTGGAGCAAGTTTTGTATCGTAAGTTTACATTGTATGTTGTATATTATTAAATATTTTGATTTGCAGGGGTAAAAAAAAAATCAATTTCTGGCTTATTATATTTTCTTGGAGTTAAAGTATTGAAAATGTGTTCGAAAAGTCTTTAGAAATATTTGTACATTGTTAGACTTGTGGAAATTTGAAGGCCTAGTAGGTATAAACTTTATAAAGGTTGATTCTTAACTTTTCTCGAATTTCTCAGCCATCGAAGTGCTTATTCTTTGCAAAAAGTGTCATAAAGACATTTACTTCGGGGAAGCATGTGCTCATGAATCAATATACACAGCAGATTAAGGATATGTGTTATACATTCGACATATACGTCGAAAACACATGTCCTTATACAGTATCGCTTTTTAAATCGAAATATCCTTCTGTATCGATACAAGTTATCACTGGAATTTATTAGGAATAATAATACCATCGAAGTGATACAATGATAATTTGTAACATTGAATAATAACAACAAAAATTCTATAATATTGACAAATCCGATGTGCTTCGAGAATCTGCATCGATTAAAGAAAGAACCGAAATTACCATAATTTTATCAATTTTAAAACAGTAGAATTTACAAGCAGAGTAATATCAACCTCTGTTTTAACAACTATGCAATTTAAACCCTTTCCAATTTATAATCTTTACAAGAATCGTGATCATTGTTTGTTATTTCGCCTCGAAAAATAACACGATCGATGCAGAGATAAATCAATGCGAAGTTCGAAAAATGCACTCGACCGTTTCTCTAATTGGATAACATAATGGAGGTCCTTAACGTATCGCGTTCCGCGTCGAGACGATTCTCGGGAAAGGAAAATATATTGCGTGGACTCGTGGGAGCAGCTCATTGTCTTTACGGGGCTGATTAATAAACGTCGCGGCGTTTTAAGAAGCATGTTTTGCGGCGATGCGAATTGCGATGTCTCTCGTCGCGGCATATGGTACCGAAAACTGGCTCGGCATACATAACTTTAAACGAAGTACCGAGATACCACCACCTGCCTCTCTCACTCATTTTAATTTGTCACCACGTTCTCGCCATCGACGTCGGGAGTAAGACTTTCTCTGTCTTCTGCCTTGGCACCATGAAATCCGAATACCGAGCACGCCGCGAGAATTCTCTTCCTTTTTCGTGGAGCACGGAGGAACGCGCACTATGTCCACAAAGAAAGCTGAAGCTCCATTTCGCTACTTCTTATTCCGTACTGCCGTTTTATCCGTGTGGGCAAAAAACTCATCCTCGCCTTGGATAACTTCGAGCCGTAATTATTTGTATCGGGTCGCTCGTTCCCCACACGGAATTCGATGAAGCGCATGCAGCGTGCACAATACGCCACGAATGTTGCGCGTCGAGATGCTCCTCGAGAGGGTTATTTCGGTCCAGAAATATTTAAAAAAATCGATCTTTCGATTCTACGCACGTGTGTCTTTTCGAAATAAGTTTTCTACGTTTCCAAACGGTTCTAATAATTTGTCTACGTTTCCAAACGGTTCTAATAAATTTTCTACGTTTCCAAATGGTTGTAATACATTTTCTACGTTTCCAAACCGTTGTAATAATTTTTCTACGTTTCCAAACGATTCTAATAATTTTTCAACGTTTCCAAACGGTTGTAATAATTTTTCAACGTTTCCAAACGGTTGTAATAATTTTTCTACGTTTCCAAACGGTTGTAATAATCTTCCTACGTTTTCAAACGGTTGTAATAATTTTTCTACGTTTCCAAACGATTCTAATAAATTTTCTACGTTTCGAAATGGTTGAAATAAATTTATCGAATCAACTCAATTAAGTCCTTTCCGATCTTGAATACATACTTAATGTCTTTCGCTCGAATAACGTTAAAAAAGCTGGATAATTTGTAGAACCTGTCAAACTCCACGTAGAAAATGATTAATTTTTTACAATAATAATTAATTTCAACGCAATAAAAAGGGACGTTGCGGTTAAGAATCTTTGAAATAACATTTTTATCGGGAAAGACGTTCCGTTTGGTACAAAAGATCGTGTCTACCTTTTACGCGAAACTTTAACACGCAATCCGAGATATGCTACTCTACATTTGGCGAAACGAATCGAAAAATATCGCTGCAATTATTAAAATTAGCACAGACGTTGTAATTTTTTAATCCAATTATGTTTATCGTGTGTCGAATACTCGAGACACGCGAAGAATACATTTTTTACACGGGGATAAATAATTCAGGATCGGAGAGTTTAACGCACGGATACACGTGTATTCGAGTACCCGTGAAATATAGATTTCTACTTAAGGCTACCTGGTACACCCGGATTATAAATCTAATTCTGCGTGCAATATAAATTTAGAAAATTAATAAACCTCGAACCACGGAGGCCATATTTGGGCGGGGTACCACGAATAGCGTACGAATTTATGCTTTAATGGGGTGGTTACTCGCAGACTTTCAAGCAACAACATCGAAAATGTATCTTCCTTTATCTCGTGGCGGTCCAATTAATGCGCCACATGACGTTTCCGACGAACGGAAATCGGCGGAGGGCTGTCGGACAGAGAGAAACGAGCGAGCAGCCTTCGGCACACGGCCAGATATCGGGGCTCCTGGAGGGTCGAAGTTAATTGTAAATCGGTAATAATCCAACCTGGTCGTTCTGCCACGCTACCGTGGAACCGTCAGTTAGCCCCTGCGATTTTTCGAATCCCGAAACCTCCTTCGGACCATGAACTGTTATCGTGGATCGCCATCGATAAGTCAACGCTAGCACTCCAGATGCTATTCTCGCTCGGAAGTATCATCGAATAAATAAACATTTTCTCGAAACGAAGATTTGATTTCTTATTTAAACTAGAATCTAGGATATCGTAAAAGCCAAATTTATAAAAAATATCTCTTGTGATATTTTGATTGAAAGTATGTTTTACGAAGAATTATAAATTATCGTTAATATTAAACGTTTCTGTTACACATACGTAGAAATAATTACACAACAATTTATAATTAAGTTACTAAGTCTAAAAGATATTCCAAAGAAATTGCAAAGTATCCTTATAACATTTCTAGCAGTCTCCTATTTCGTTGGAAGTATCGAAACACATTGAAAAAAGGACACGATATTTTTCAATATTTATCAGGCCTGTTACAATTACGTTCCTTCGTAACGTAAGAAGTAAATTCTTCCCTTGCATAAAAATAAAGTATACCTGGAACGCGTGAAAACGTTCCCCTGTATTAATACTTTTCCAAATGTAACTATTATTATCCGTCGGATACTGTAATATTAAAATATCGGTAAGATGGTAGCTAAACGCGTTCTGACTGGCCGGAACGAAATGCTGATGATAACTCGGCCCACGAAGGGTTGAGAAGACGTGTAATCTCGCGATGGAAAAATACGTTGCGTTACTCGAGACGAATTGATTGTAAACGAGGAACACGGCCAACGAACGTAAACGATGCGATCGAATTTTTCCGCAAGGGTCCAAGAAAAAAAAACGTTTGCCAATTTCTCGCCAACAATCTGTCCGCAGACGCGTGCCATGTGGCAAATACAATTTCACACATCGATCGGACACGCCCGATTTTCCGGGATACTAATTGGACGAAACTACAAAGCGAAGCTGCTGAGTGTTGCTCGATAGCCTAACGGTTGTGTGCACAACGGACAGAACTCTGTTTCGTTAAACGCATAAAGACCTTCGGGACTATCGTGTTATCTGCAAAAATTAACGCGACACCCTGAAACATCGTTTACGCGTGCACTATTTATATATTCGTATACCATTATCACCTTCTTCGTCGCTGTAAATGAAAATTGTAAACGGAATTTATATCGGTCGTTTGCTCGTCAAACTACAGCTGTGTTTAAACAAAGGATAACGAATTCGTTCACGATTCTTGAGAAATTACACGGAGATTTTCTACACGAGTATTTTAAGCGTTAATTAATCACGAAACTATTTTCCTCGATAATCGATCGTGTAAATTAAGTTATAACTAAACGATCGATTTTATTTCGCGGAGAGCTTTTTCGTATCGTTTAATTAACGATAGATACTTTGCAGGAACATTTAACGTTACTATTTTATACAAGAAATAGAATTATGTTTTTAATAAATTTCTGAAAAAATTGTGTATCGTGAAAACGTGTTTTACGTAATAAACTGTTAGATATTGATTATTTGTTATATTCATTTCTATGTACTTGCAAGTGATAAATTGTTAAATATTAATTATATATTATTTTTATTATATGTTAAAATTGTTATATATTATATCATCTTTTTTATTTAAATTGATCGTTCATTACCATGTAAGAAAATCAAGTACTAATTTCGTACAATTCTTAGATACTTGTTCCATAGGATGATTCTATAGGTTTACATAAGATAATCAATTTACACGCATTACATACCTTTATTGCCTCGGGTTCCTTCCGTATGTGTATGGAATAACCCTAATATTTGTCTTCAAAATCGACGAATGCATTCTGATCAGGGTAAGTAACGCGTGAGTATATACTTTTTCAAAAGTTCCCATGCATATAACCCACGGTAAATATAGAGTGGCAATATAAAACGTCCGGAGATCACGTGACAGACTATATGGGGTTTAATATATGACTTTAGAACCAATATACGGGAGAGATACCCGGTCATCAACGATTGCGCTTTACACGCTCTTTTTTTTTACAGCTGTCATATTCTTTTCTCATAAAACGTTGAACATCGCGATTTCGAACGAACAACGTTACATCAAGCATCGTGCTACGAAAAATTCCAATCTAAACAAAAATTTACAGCACTCGTTGCAGCGTAATATTTCTGAAAACTGACAAAGCGACGATTGAAACTTTTATTCTCTTTTAACTCAAAAGTAGAAAATTAATCAATGTGTTATAGTAACTCTACCACCATCGTAATCTTCGCATCGGTTAGAATAATAAAGTATAACGTTCACAGCTTTTGTACGATAAGAGAAGTAACATCGATCGATCTCGTTCGTGGTAGATCGATTATAGGCTCCAAATCAGGGTTGCTGGAGATTGCCTTTCGGAAGAGTTCGGAGACACTAATAACAATAAATCATTTTCAAATCTTGGAAAAGTGAAAATTCTCAACATTGTTTATATTTGTTCGCAAATATTCGGACAAAATTGATCATGGAAGAACATTTAAAATATACGTATATACGCGCGACAATATCTATCATCCACTGTTATTTTCACCGAACAATCTTGTGCACCGATCTGCAACAATTTTTGGGTCAAATAATTTCTAAAATCGTTAAACGACGAGCTTAAAGTGGCAGTGATCATCTACCCCACTTACGATTAATATGGGCGAAAAATTGTGCGAGAACGCGTATTCGTTTTTGTGCAGGAGGGTTGCGACGAGTTCGAGGGCGTAAAACGGAAAGGGGGTCGTAATCCAGCGGGATGGGCAATCGAGAATCAAATTCTTGTCGTCGACCGGGGCATCTAGATGGATCAAAAAGCATCGAAAAGTATCGGTGACTGCACGAGCGGGGGGACTGGCTCATGAAACGAGGCCGCCGCCGCCACCGCCGCCGCCGCGCGTACAGAAATAAGTTTGTTCCTCGAGGATGGCTTTTACCTTTCTTGTTCCTCTTTTATTTTTTCGTTACCTGGCCACGTGGCGACGCGTGCTAGCCTCGGGGGACAGTTGGAAGGGTCCCTCGGCCGATGCTCCGTCTGTCGCGGGGAACGCACTGTAACGTTGTAACGCGTACTGTTGCAACAATGTTGACTGCGTGTCGATCCTTCTCAGCCTCCATGGCGTATCTTCGGGTAAGGTTTCTTACCAAGGGACGTCACGTTGTTAACGTCTACTCGATCGTTCATTATGTCGTTAAAAGGAACGCTCACCAAATATTGATATCAATTCCAAAATATTTGATTGCCAATATTGATTCGAAAATATTCGAATGGTAGATATTGATTCGAAAAGATTTGAATGCTGGATATTGATTCGAAAATATTCGAATGCTAGATATTGCTTTCAAAAGATTTGAATGCTGGATATACTTGAATTCTAGATATTGATTCGAAAATATTCGAATGCTAGATATTGCTTTCAAAAGATTTGAATGCTGGATATATTTGAATTCTAGATATTGATTCGAAAACATTCGAATGGTAGATATTGATTCCAAAATATTTGAAATCTAACATTTCGAAACTGAAATTTATTAAAACTCGTACGTACTTCTAAGTCGTATATTTAGATAATTATTGTTCTCTAATTCGTGTATTATTTGTCATTCCTTTTGATATATATATTGATATATTGTTCGATAGAGCGAATTTAAACCAAATTATATTGGACAGATATATCATTTATAGTCCAAACTTTATTTACCTTGCTATTATTGTATTTTCTGATTTGTGTTCGATTTAAAAGCATTTGTTCCCTTCGTTTCTTTTAAGTGTTTACAACTCTAATTTCATATTTTATAGGTTATGTAATTATGTTTATAAAAATAGCCAGTTTAAGACTGATAAATCGTCGTTACTTTTTTACGATGTATCGGTAGCATGCTTTCGGGTATTTAATTCATCAAGTCTTAATTACAACAAAAGATAATTTCGAGTATGATTATCTATGGCCTTCCACCATCGTTCTGGAAGCAATTACATTTCTCCGCAATACCAAGCTGGTGCTTCGAATGCAAAAAATTCTGTTCATACACGTTTGACGAGGTGGTCATTGTTGAATCATCTCCAGCTTAAAAAAGCTAATAGTCGTACGGGGAAAGATCTAGACTATACACGGGTAAATTACAGTTTTAATTATAGTATTATACTTTTCTTTCCAATAATGATAATACAAGATATTTTACAGCGATGAATACAGTGACCAGAAAAGTAAAATAAAAATTCATTCGTTTATTAATAATATCATTAAGTAATTTTAATCCAATAAAATTTTCATTGTACCGTTATATTTTTATTAGAAATAACTTTCAGATATATTCGTATCTGTTGCACGAATAAATCACTGATCGGAACATGTACCGGTTAAGGAATTATATAAAAGTCTTACGGTTGAGTCCGACTAACAGATCCAGGACGAGACGATAAAAGTGTTCAGAGACATATTTATGCTTCTGGAGTCTATAAAAGGATCTCGGGAGTGTATTTATGTTCTCATAATACTTCATAAGACCGTAATTCTTGTTTTTTCTCAAGGGAACTGGGCATAATACGGGGATAGTTAAGTTTATTCTCGAAAATAAAAAAGAAACTAACAGAAGTGCAACATTTCTGTTTACATGTTATAAACAATTGTTATGTGCCGAAACTTCGTGTACCTTTACAAACACTTTCATCCGCGTGCACAGCTGCTGCGAGAAGAAATATGGTAGCGTGTAAGAGTGCTCGTACGTCTCGCTTGGTACGATATATATTTACTTATTGTATTATACTAACGCATTTAAAAACAGAAACAAAGTGGATCATCGTATTTATTATGCGCTCTGGGCATCGCGGCGAAAATCAGATACGCCGTAAAAGTATTATATATGTATGCGTATCACAAACACTGTACACTTTATACAACGAAACACGCAGATCGTACACAATGCGTGAAACGTGCAGCCGCACACACATGTGTAACACCAACACGTACGCACGTGTGATCGAAAATAAAAAAAATACGTGATTTATCCATACGTTTTCAATACAATAAATAAAACCAACTTGTAGCTATTTATTCGCGACGTTTATTCGACTGGAGAGCTCAATTTTTATTTATTCGTTGTGATACGTTTCATTCCATCAAATTCTACTTTTTATTCGAGAATAATGGATTCAATTTGTTACTCGACTTTTTTATTCAGATATTTTGTTGACGTTTGCTCCGAACTGTTTTTTTTTTTACAAAAAATGAATTTTTATATAGTGAGACTCTGTACACGATCAATTGTTATTTCAGGTGTTAAAAGGTGGTCTGCTTGGAGATTTAATTATTTAGACGATACCATAACAAGGATCAGAAACACGCAAACTCTATTTGTACTCTAAGGCTGCGAGTAAATTAAAATAATTAATTAAAGAATTTTTATACAGTATTTAACGCGTACACTCTGGAAGCTGTATCCTTATAGAAAGTGCGAAAAAAGAAAAAATTGATATTTTTTTTAATCGAAAAAGAAAAAACAAAACTCCCTTAAGTTTCACGGCGTACGAAGAGAAATAAATTTAATTTATCAAATTAATATTTATGTCGCGGGAATAATCTCCGAATACACGATCCCATGACACGATAAATGAATGCCACGATCTTAAGTATTTCCTTCATGCATATTCATCGGTTTACCTTAAGAAGCGTGATTGACAGGGAGCTTGTAACGTTGGCGGAAGAAGACGAGAAACCCAACCGTGTTTTCCTGGTTCTACGAGAAAGTCAAGTGTCATCGAATTAAGGGGACACACCGTGCCGAATGTGTCGAAAGTGTTTGCTTTTACGGATGACAATAAAAAAAACAAATTATTAAACAGGGCGATCGTAATTACTTTCTTAGAAGAATGCACTTTTGGGGACATTTTTCGATTCTTCAAAATACAATTGGCGATCCACTGTGGATCGGGCAAGGCCTTATTTCGATGAACACGCTTGACGATGTACAAAAAATATTTATTTATAAACAAAAAAAAATACTCGAGTAGTTCATGCATCTGGAATATCGTCACGAACTTCGTTTGGAAGATATTAAAAAATTTTCATTTTCTCGAATCGAGAAAACTTGTTACAGAAAATCGATGTTGATTTCGAGTTTTGTGAATTATTTGAATTATTTTTCAAAAAGCATTCATTTCGCTGTAGACATTAGTACGTTGAGAATTTGAAGTAAATCGTGTACACCGTTTGAAAAACATGACTTCGTAGATAATCGATTTAAAATTTTGGTTGTTCCTTTCATTGCGCTAAATTTTAAACATCTTTTTGTCACTCGTGCGAATAGATACTTGGGTCACACTCAGAGATCCTCTTGTTAACCTCTTTTGTTTCCAATCTTTCTCTCCTGGTTGCAATTCGTGTTTCTTTTGCGATTCTTGCAGTCATCCACTTATTCGGTTTCGATACTTAACCGAATACGTAAATCGAGGACTTTCGTTAATTGGAAAACATTGTAGCCGGTAATGAAAATACATGGATGGAACGAATACTGTTGTTTCGAGTATTTCGAGGTTGGCTACTTTGTCACATTTTCTCAATCGTGGCATTCAAACGTTCGTCGTTAATTTAAACGAGACCATCGGTGCAAGGTTTTAATAAATTCTAGTTCCCCTATGTAGTCTCGACAGCTTTAACAACGTGCTCCGAAAGTGTCGGCTTATATTTATAAATGTATAGTTTCCTTTTTACACTCTTTCCGATATGTACACAAACTTGTCGAACCTGAAGGACAGGTGACATGCCACGGTTTTTCATCCGTAGAATGTTCATGGAGCAAAGTTGTCCAGATAGCTTTTCTCATTTCTTTTACCGAGTTGCTGTTTCTCTTTATGGAAAACTTAAACAGACGATTCTCTGGACTCGATTCTCTTAAATGGATAATTCGTTGGAAGATATGCAGATCATTTTCTTCGATGCGAAATCAATAAAATTCGAACTGTACGGATCTTGTCTCAATCGTTATTTTTATGTTTCATTAATTATCGTGTATATGAACTGAGCGAAGCTGATGAAACAGCTTCGTATCCATAAAAACAATCATATCTATCTGATTTGTGAATATTTTCGAATGAAATTTTCTATAGAAAAATTCCTAGATAGTATACTCTCAGAATTGGTGAGAAAAAAATTGATTTTTCAAAATTGTCATCGTAATGTATCTCCTTAAGGAATTGTACGAGATCGGTGGCGTAAAATAACGAAGATTCTTTAAAAATTTATTATAACGGAAATATGCGTTTAAAAAGTTTGTAAAAGGTTTTTTGTAGCTGTCTTTCGATCGAGAATGTTGTAACTTTCGTTTTTAGTTTGGTAATATTCGTCAAAGTGAAGTTCGAGATCGCTCTTACTTAAATTTGTGTGTAGTGAATTAATAATTTTTAGCGACAATAGGGTTTAAAGCTTTTCTTCGCTTATATCAGCTCGATCCTTCTGGATGATCATTGTCACACTCGTGTCTAATCGCTTTAGTTGTTCATCGGTACAACATTTATGTTCGTATCGGTCGCATATGTACAACTATTCCTAATTGCTTTTCCATATGCATTCACATGTTTCGCAATATATTATATTTATCGTTAAATATCGCTTTCTGCTCAATAATATTTCCTTTATAATATACAATTAGTCATGTTAATAAAGGACTTGGCGACTTATAAGATAACATTATTTGAAATATTATTTCAAACAGTACACAAGACACGTTGTATTATTTCACGACTACTTCATTTTTACGTAATTCGTATGTAACGAAATATCTTTCAAAATAGCAATTTTATATTCGAAATTATGATGTAACTTCATCAAATGTTCTACAAACAATATTTTTATAATTCTCTGCAAGATATAAACCGACTCCTGGTTAAAATTTTTAATTTCAAAACTACCGACATAATTTGATCGTTTTGAACCATCCTTCGGTAACGCGTTAGCAACCGAAAGAATCGATACTCGTCGCGATCGATTTATACGAGACGATATTCTGGTCGATTATCTGTTCGAAACTTCGAATCGGTGATACAAAAAAATAGAAAACAACCGTCCCGTGGGGACAATTTGTCATAATCGAGAATCGACTCGTTAAAAATTCAGAGCGGGAAGGTTTCACGGGGAATCGGCAGAGGGTACAATAAAAATCGTATATGGTGCGCGCGCGCGCGCGTGCACGCACGCGGGTACGTGGCACACGGCACATGGCTCACGGAAATCATGATGAAACGGTGTGATTGAGAAAACCGGTAGGACATTACGTATGCGAAGTATGCCTGCATCGGAACGGCTGTAGGTACCGATGCAGTAGAGAGAGAGCATATGGTGTCCCCACGAAGTCCGAGCGTGTACCGTATACCGTCTTCGACGTGCAGCAAAACGATGCAACAGATGGTGCAGGAGCCGCATGGCTCGTGCTCTACTCCTCCTTCTCCCCGAAGCCACTCACTCTCTCGCTTGCTCTGTCTCTCTCTCTCTCTCTTCCTCCGGAGTCCTTTCTCTCGTGCTCTCTTTCTCGCACTCGCGGCGCTCTTTTTTCATCCGTTCTCCTCTTGCTCGTTCCGTCTTCCTTCCTCCTCCCTTCCGCGAAGATTCACCTACGTTTCCTTTCTCCCGTCCTGCTCCGATCCCCCCCACCCTTTCGTGTCACCCATCCTCCGTTGGTTCGCGCGTAGCTTTTACCTTTTCGTCTCTTCTGTCTCTCCGTCTTTCCAATCTTTTCTCGAGACTCGTCCCTCTGTCTCTCGACGACCCCCCCCCCCCCCCCCCCCCCCCCGAGTCTCTCACTCTACCTTTCCGTTGCACCTTTAGAAAGACAAGACTGATTTATTCGTTACCCGTTAAATGGACTCGAGATTCGCAACCCGATACAGTGCAAAACTTCAATCGTTAGCAGTTTCGGCAAATTATAACGTAGTCGTTTTTTCCGTACGTCGTAATCGGGACTCCGGTCGTAATTGGTGAATTTAACGTTCATTTTACGGTACGATTTTTCGCGATCGAATTGGTACCACGTGGAAGGAAAGGACACGGACACGTCTCTTTTTTGGTTCGATGCGTTCGCGAACGACGACTGCACGCGCGATCGCGCGAAGCTACTACGGTGAGGTTTTGTAGCGAAATGTGCGTTAGTTCGAATAATGGTCGCGCGTCGCGCGCGGAAAAGAGCGACGAGCCGCGATTGGACGCGTAGATCACGTGGAGGGAAGGTTATTGGTGGATAAATGACGAGTATATCTTTCGAACGTATTGCGCGTGTAAATTTTGTTTTCAGATTGGGTACGTTGCGACGATCGGTGTTGGGGAGATTTTAATCGACGTGACGAGCGACGATTACTATGAAAATAGATAATCTAATTGTTGGAGAGAATTAAGAATATATTCTCGGAGATACAGTTTCAAATTTGCGAAAAATAAAGTCACGAGTTGATTATTTTATTCGTTTTTCTATGTTATTCGAATGAAGTTTGTTTCGGATAAAATGTTATTTATTATGCGGATGAAAATATGTTTAATTGTACGAAACGATGCTCTCGAGTTATTTGACACACATTTGAAAATATTCTATTTCATTATTTGCTTTACTTGAAAAAGAAAGAATGGATTTTTAAAGAGATAAATTTAAAGAAATGTAAAACAGAAATTTCACAATATTTTTGAGTCGACACTATCGAAGAGTGATCATTGATTGAATCGAGGATGGTTGCAAGCGAGAAACGATTAATTTAAACGTCGATCGTCCTGAGCGAATAATTGGTTTTGGTAATCGATTAATGTTAATTGTGAATAATTCTGACGACCAAATGCTTAATTATTCATCAAACGACCAATGCTCTTCAATGTTGCGTTACCCTTATTGAATAATGAATTATCTGAGCGATCCAATTCTTGGTTATTTAATACGAATAATAATTATGTACGTAATGAACTACGTGTTTCTTTCTTTAGTTTATAATTACAAATTAGTCGTGATATATTACGTTACACTGCTTATTAGATGCTTCTCGATGCAATCGTAAAAATTCGTCCACGAAATTTTATAGAAAATCTGACAGGAGAAAAATCATCGACGTTTTGACAAACTTATTATTTAATCACACATTCTACGATTTTTCCACCCTCACCCTATATTTTACCTATACTTGATCCTACTTCGAGTCACGATCTCCCTCTGTTAGAAATATAATTCAATCGAAGTCCATTTTAAATGGGAAAAATTCATTGAAGTCTCGAAAAGTTATTTAAAAATACAACACTCTACGATATTTCCACACTTGTTCTACACCTTACCTATGCTAATTTATAATTACACTACTCCGAGTCACGACCTCCCTCTGTTAGAAATATATCTCTCGATCCAAACGAAGTCTTTGAGCCTCTGCACATTTGAAGCTGTTTCTCTGGAAACGCAATAATGGGAACGATCGTTTTTGTCGTTTCGTCAAGAATTCATTATTCCCAGTGTCTCTAAATTGAAACATCAGGCGCGATCGTTCCCACGACGAGTTTTTAAAATGCGGGCAGTATAATTCTTCTCGTCGAATTAGCCGAGGATCGGTTCACACGGTCGATCGGTTCCGTGTCGCGCTGAAGAACGGAGCTTGAAAATAAAAATACACAGCCGATAGTCGGCAGTACACCTGCGAAATGTATACTTGCATATAATTAAATAGATCGTTGTCGGGGTGTAGTTTTTATCGTCGAGTACTGTGCCTTCCTAACGTTGTGCATATCCAGGCAGTCCAATGGCGCGGAAGATAGTGCAGGTAATAAACTGTTTCCGGTTTACGTGTCTTGGGTCTTTTCTTTACCTCGTTCGATGTGTCTTTGCGTATCGAACGATGAAAAATTCGATTTTAACAACGCACTGCGAATAAAGCTGTATCGTCGATCGAATATGTAAATGAGATTTGAGGTTAGGTTTAAATTGTGCAATTATTCTCGCTTAAAAGAGTTACACTTTCATTTAATGTGCGCGAGAAAAACGTGATAATAATAATAAGAACGTATACCTCAGAAACTATTAGATTTACAATACTTTTTTTACTCACCCAAAGCTTTAAGCTTCGCTTTAAGCTTCCAATATTCTTAACGCCTCCACTTACGAAGGGTGTCCATTTCAAGGTGTCCTAAAATCTAAAGATTAATCATAAAGTAGGACTGTTCTACAATTTCCCCAATACTTTCCTTCTCTATTTTATAATCCATGCATTACGATCCTTACCGTCGAATCAGCTCGTAGAATCTATAATTATGATTACAAGAAAAGAATTTCTTTCGAAGAAAACTCATCGTAGTTCTACTGGCCTAATTGACGACGAATGTCGCGACAATGGGTATGGGAATCGCGTAATTTTCGCGAAAACGAAGCTTCGTTTCCTTTCTATCGTCAATATTGCAATATTACGTGTACTCTGTGTGTACAATGTTCTGTACAGTAAACCACGCGGAGGAAAATAGTTGTCGAAGCGGAAGACACGTGCTAGAAACACAATGGCTCGTACCAACGAATACCAAAGGGGACAGGACTACCATTTTGTCGAAGCGCACGTGTTTGTCTCGTAGCAACAATTAAGTCAAAAGTACGTTGGCTGTTCCCGCATGTTTTGGAGCTGGACAAATGGTCAATACGGACATCAACGATACATTTTTCTTACCTTCGCGTCTTTAAAGTCTCTTCTTCGGGGATGAACTTTTCTCACGCACGTGTGACCAAAGGTGCGTATAGTCACCCCGATTAATTCTCCTTTGCATATACACCTGCGGTTTTCCGTTGTCGACAGTCTCGTATTTTTCCCTCGAATATCCGGTTTTTACGATCGATCGATCTACGAACCTTGACATTTCCGTTCCATCGAGAAAATGAAGTTTCTCAGGACTTCGATCAAATGTTTCGGAAACTGGATAGATAATCAGCTACTCAGATATTAATCGAATAGCAAATTGTCCGATTAATTGGCGGATATACGGGTAACATCGTTACGATGATGAATATATATAAATGTGCACAGTATGGTGAATGTTTTTTCAAATCGGTTCATTTACAGGATTTTGTACCACCTTGACTAGTTTATATCTAATATTTGGTTCTATGTGACGGATCATCTTCTATTTGCTATTTAGAGAATATAGTTAGACGTTTTAATATTTGGAAACAATGTTTCTAATTTCGTTGCTTCTTCTTAGAACCAACAAATTTATTGTTGGTAACATATTTATTTTGAAAGGATAAATAGTACGTTGAAGATATTTTACGAGGATATTATATCTTGAGATTTCTGGAACATTTAAATTTTTACTAAACGAAATGCCAAATCTTTTTAACGTAGGTAATGAGGTCACAATTAGACTAATCAACTGTATCATTACATCTAGAGTAGATAAATTGCATTTTTGGATTTGTTGCATAAAGGATGCAAATTGAATTCTTTTGTTACTCGAGTAATCGAATAATCACGTATGTTAATAGACCAGTTCAACAAGAAGCACCGTGCTCGGTACTCTTTTGCGTTTAGTTTTCCAAGAACAATGCAAATCGTGTCATCATTACTAACAGTAAGACACAGTTCATGATTTCTAGACATTGGTAATTTAGATCGTACATCAGTTGCGTTAATTAGACATTTGTATTCAAGGTTTCATTCATTTACGTTAACAGATCGTTATCGCTACATTTTTAGCGATTTTCAACGCAGTTTGCTCGATTTTTATTCGCGATACTTATCAAACGAAAAATAGTTCCTCGAAAGACGCTGGTAAACCACAGGGGAAGAACAGGATAATATTATTTACCTCTCTACGTGTAATTCTCCATTTCCTGAAGACGTTTGTAGAACAGTTGTATATTTCCTTAACACTAGAACTACCAAAGGGATCAATTTGTCTTGTTTCGAACTTCTTTTTAAAATTATTCAATTATTAACGGTGTCTTTGCCTACGATATTCGTGGACAATTATCAAAATAGACAAACACTCAAATATTCGAAATTCATTCGTAGCATTCGAACACTCAAATATTCGAAATTTATTCGTAGCATTCGAACACTCAAATATTCAAAATTCATTCGTAGCATTCGAACACTCAAATATTCGAAATTTATTCGTAGCATTCGAACACTCAAATATTCAAAATTCATTCGTAGCATTCGAACACTCAAATATTCGAAAATTATTCGTAGCATTCGAACACTCAAATATTCGAAATTTATTCGTAGCATTCGAACACTCAAATATTCGAAATTTATTCGTAGCATTCAAGCACTCAAATATTCGAAATTTATTCGTAGCATTCGAACACTCAAATATCGGAAATTTATTCCTAGTATTCGAGTACTCGTGAAACATTCGAATATTAAACTAATCGAATGATCTCAATCCAAGTGTCGATCCTTCATAAGTCTCTATTAAGAAATACTTTCTTTGAGTATAAGTCTTCAATCTTTTTAAAACGTTCGTAGTGTGTTCATTGTACCTTACCTTCTCTTCGCGAGATTGCATCGATAGTTTTAAAATGCTCCACTTCTGTCTTCGGGACCATTACGGAAAGATACAACGATCATTCTGCAAACGTCTTCGGAGCAGGATAACTTCGACAATCAACGTATGGACGATCGCAAGACCGATTAATTTTTCGATGGAGTAGCGAACGAAAGATAAGAAATTCGATGTCGGTGAAAGTGTGCCTGCAAGGATTGAGACAAACGGCTTCGGAATACCCGTGTCTACACGTATAGGCGGTATTGTGCAAACGTTTTAGACCACCTGCTACAAGACAAGTTTTTATTACATTGCGTATAAATTTAAGTTCGCAAGATACCATTTCATTTTTTCATTACGCCCAGGCAATATATAATACGTTCGATCGTATTAAAAAGTCGACCGCGCATTGTAAGAAAATACTTTTCTTGGCACTTTCGCTGGGAATTTTTTGTCACTCCGACCGGTGAGCTTCGATCTTTTGTTTTTGTTTCTTTCTCTTTTCGTGCCCGAGTAATTGCAAGTACCTCTGTTGCAATTAATTTACGCGCGGCGGCGGTATCTCAAAAAACAAAAGGTGTACCGGACGACATTTTTCTTACTTTCGAGACGCGTAGCAGCGTTTGCAAGTTTCGCGGTGTCCATTTGTTTGATTGTTCACGCGATATGTTTTCGACTTTTCAGGAATTTTCAAATACCTCGCGCTCTCATAGAACCTTTATAAATTTTCTCGATATCGACGTTTCAATTAATTTTGATAATCGCTCCATTGGAAACTAAATTTTTATAGTTTCACGAGCAGTTTTGGAGAACCGATAAGATGTTGAAAAACGTTCTTTAAAAATATATCGAAGATGAGTCTTTATCAAAGACTTTGTTAAGAATGGAGTAAATTGATATAACGTTGTTTTAAAAAAAGCCTGACAAAACTTCAGACAAATTCTTATTCGAGAATATGTTTCAAATGTCCACAATAGAACAACTACCCTGTAGAATATTGTTAAAATAGAATACTATTAAAGAGATATAATATATAGAGATATAATACTCCCTTTACTTTTTGCTTCTAACATCGATAATTCTATAGTACAAAACATCGCGAGGAAAATGAATAAATTATAGCATTTCCCTCTATCAAAATCAAGGTTAAATCTATATTATAAAAATAGTTTAATGCGTTGTTCATTTGTTAAACCGACACTTGGTTTTATCCTTCGACCAGGTAGTATATCGTACGTTGGATTTACTTCTGGCAATTAATTTTGTTACATTTATATATCTTTTTCCGTCATTGTGCAATTTAAAAACGATTTTACTTTCCTCTGGTTCGCTATCCGACTTCTCTTGACCTTTACTTAATTTAACGGTCTAAAGTCACTTTATCAACTTGCCCAACTCACAGCGAGACGTATTACTCATCAGCGAAAGCAACTACTTAACATGTATGGAACAAAAACCAATCAACGAACAAATGACTCTACCGAGCGTGGTACGAATATTTCTGTGCGTTGGTTTCACGGACGAAATAACTTAAAATTAATACACCACCGTTATTAATTATTCGATATTTAAAAAAACTTGACACAAACAAACTTTAGATATATAACTAATTATACATCAACGAGGTTAGGTTAATAACAGCTTACAGCTGTACCCGAGGCCTCTGCACTGTAACGTATAATTATATGTCCTCCTATACGCTACTTTCTTTCTTTTTATTCTGCGCTTCATTTTGTGTTTCTCGTTAACGTTTCTTCCATATAATCTGTTACAATAAAGACGTATTACTTTCGATTGTAAAATCCTCCGTTGGTCGATCGATCTTCGTGTATTCCTTTTCAAAATCACGAAGATGAACGTAGATGGATTAACTGTCATACGTTGACATTCTCCAAAACATGGAAAGTTCCCTTCGTAACTTTCTTTCGATAAAATCAAACGAAGTAGAATCGCGTCGTCACCCCGCTTACTTGGAAATTTACCGTTTCATCTGTTTTCTTTTTAATAACTTTCTCGCGAATGGATGCCTTATTGATATTTTAAATGCCGGAACTATTCAGATTTTAATGACTTACTTTATAGTCTATACTTATAGACTACATTTTGACTATACTTATAGGCTATACTTTTCTCCAGATCGATACTAAAAACACCCTTAATTTTAATAGATTGCTCGATAAGTTTTGTCGTTCGATAAGAAATGGAGCTACCAGGTTCGTCGTTTTATTTTTCTAAAGATGACACTACTGTTTGATAAACATATGTAAAATTTCATGTAGATCCGTCGACTCGTTCGTATATTTATAATTGTTCAAAGTTAAAGTGTCATAGAATTTTTTTTTCAATGTAAAAAACGACAAAACTTATTGAACAACCTAGTATAAATATTTATCCTCTATTCCTGTGCAATATGATCCTTTAGTATCTAAATGATCCTTGGTGAAAACTAAGTGGAAAACAGAGAGCAGTTTTCGTTGTACAACGTTTTGTCGCGTCAGAATTAAAATACGAGAACAATCGAGGAAAACAGAGAGCAGAGAAAAAGCTTACGATGTACGACGTTTTGTCGCGACAGAATTAGAATTTGAAAAAAAAAAGAAAAAAGAAAAAAGAAAAACCGGTCACTTACGAGACGATCCAATACCACGTTCGAGCACACGTACCGGTGTGGAGGTTGGCTGTGCGCGCAATAAGCGAAGTAACAGCGTCGTTTATCGAGGTGCGACGCGAAACACGTCCCTCTGTTCCGCGCCGCGGAAAGCTCGTACGTATAAACGAGCGGTTCGGGCGGCCGGTCGGTTCGCTCTCTTGTAAGAGCAATCGCGCTCGGTACAATTACTCACTCTCTCGCTCCATTTCGGCGGTGGAGCGCGAGCGCACGCGCGCACCCGTCCCGTCGCGTCAATAAAACTTATGCTCGTACGGTCCGCCTCGGTCCTCCTGTGATTACGAAACTCCCGGTTTCCGGGTCACTCGCGTCGCTCGCGCCCGATACGATCGGGTGGCGAGCAAGCTTTTTTAATTCGGAGCTGTCAGGCCGCGTGATATACCGCGGTGCCCGGAATTAATTCAAAAAATCAATTTTCCCGATTCCTTTGTAGCGGGGCGCCGATCGACGACGTCCGATTAGCGAATACGACCCAGTTCCTTAACCGTGTTACCGTACACCTAACTTGCAAACTTGTTCCCCCCACGGTCTCTCCTCCACGACCAATTAACCATCCGAACGCCCCGCATTTTTCTTTCTCGTTCTCCTCTGGACGCTGCAACTTTATCTTCTTCGAGGATTGGCGGGCCCACTTTCGATTTATTTATACGCCGCGACTACGTGTTTGTTTTACGAAATTATTTTCGAAACCGACGATTCCTCTTACTTTGTTGCCGATCGGGCGCAATCGATGGCCACGGGACGCGAACTCGATCGAAATTCGTTTGCGGTGGCGACGAAAATAATTACCCACGATCTCGGCCAGAGCCACGAGGAACGATCCTCGATACAAGTTCTTCGAGTCGGTGCAACGATGTTACCGATCCAAACCCTCCTCGTTCGTTTTGGAAACGCGTCCAACTGTTTGGAACTTTTTATCCGGGTACGATTGATTCGCGAAATTGTCGTTCCTAGGATCGAGGACCGGAGTGATCGTTATTCTCGTGATAAGTCTCGGTAATCGGGATGTATCATAGTAGCGAATTACGGTTTAGCGAAAAAGACGTTTCATCGTTCTAGAAAACTCAGGGAAGAATACTTTTCTCGGTAATAAAGAACGACCAGTGTGAAGAAATAGGTGAATTTATTGCTACGATAAATTCGCGAGCTTTGTAAAATGGAAGTATGATTTTTCGGTGTAAGAAGAGTCTCGTACGTAGGAAACTAGGAAATAAAAATATTGTACAGATTGCTACTGTCAGGAGACAAAAAGAAGGCTGACGAGTGTTTATATCCCCACTCTAGTTTACTGGTTACTAGTTTCTCTATCATTGGACGCACTGTCATTACTTAATTACAATACTATGTCATTACTGGTTGGTGTCCTTGACCAAGAGCTAGTAGCTTGTAAATTAGAGTGGGGATGTAAACACTCGTCAGCCTTCTTCTCGTGGACGGAGAGTATTGCAATCTTTATACCTTTGTCGCTACTAGTTACTTTTTTTAACATCTTTGCATCGAAGTCGTTACCCTGAAAACATTCACCAGGTACAGGTCCTTTAATATACAAATATAATAGAATGTGAAACATTAATAATTCTAGAACGTTACACTCAAAACCAGTGAAAAAATCTGAAAAATTAAGTCCCCAGGAGTCATTTATATCAGTGAAAAATCAATTCGAACAATTTGATCGGGCGTGCATAATTTAACGAAATTACTCTGATCTCGAATTTCGCGCAAAAATGCATCGCTCGTGATCAGCGAATAATTGACAACTCGATGCGTTAATTTTTGTTATTTATTCAATTATTATGAACGAGTTTTGTAAGTTCTTTTACAATACACGCGTAGAATGAAGTAACATTGAAGGCGACGAACGTATCGAAAGGATGTAGAGAAATTAATTCGAACAATGAATATTTGATGTATTTAATAACGAGTGGTCCGAGGCGAAGATAATGACAACCTTTTGAGTTTAAGTAAAGTTTTTAATTCAGCGGCCTCGAACGGTGTAACTCGAACGACATAAAATGTAACAGTATGGGCGGTGAACAAATGTTGTATGGAAATGTAACGATAAATAATATGTACCGTGACGAGCGTACTCTCGATGTTTTATACGTTGATGGAATACAAAATCGATCGGAGCAGTGGTTGGACAGGTAAGAGGACCGTAAGCTTCGGGGAATCACGAATATCGTGGCCAGCTCGGTGAAGTGGTTCCAGTTTTCGCCGCTTCGATAGTGAGTCCACAAATGATCGGAGTCAGTCCAATTGTGAAACTGAAATATCTGATCCGGGTGATTCTTACGCGTGCTCTGTTTCTTTTCCTTGATACGCAGCTTGCACTTGTTGCCACGTATCCGCAGCTGTACGCCATTTAAGGGTTTACCGTACAGCAACCGCGGAGCGCCTTTTTTTTTTTACCTTTTTATAACCTCGCGCTTACTTTTGACAAACAACACCGGCTATTCGTATTCGAGTCGTTTACCTTCGTAACAGGTACTGTTGGGACCCGAGGAGAACCGTCCCGATGGGTACCACGATATACGAGAACCCTCCCGACTCTGTAGATTATGTCTTTTACGCATAATTTAGAGGTTGTACATTCGGAAGTCTAACATCGACGAATGGATAATACACTTTGTGGAGTGTAAGTTCCATTTATTACTTTAAGAATGAACCTATAAGTATGTTGCATAGGTTTTTTTAAGCATCCAGTTACATTTATTTTAAGAGCTTTAATTGCAGAAAAACAATACGTTATGGGTAGGCGATGGATCGTAAGAAACTCAAGGAACGCAGTAAGGCCGAAGAAAGTATTGAAGGTTGTTATTACGTTGACATTAAATTTTACGGATGTTTCATTTTTCTCGTGTCGGGTAACAGGTGCCGTCATTTAACCGAAAATTTGTACCAAAGTTTGAAAAGTTTGTCCTTTTTATCTCAGTTTGATGCATACGATTCTCACCTTTTGGTCGATACTGGTGAAAACTGAGTGGTTGTGTAAACATTTGACATTTGTCGTAATTACAAATTTAGGCGAGTGATATCGACTCAATGATATCGTATTTAATAGCGATACAAAAGTAGCTAGATCCCTGAGGGAGTAGTGTAAATACTGTTTACTTTTGCCTATAGGTTAAGTACGCACAATTTACCGTAAAAAGATAATTTGATACGCAAACCAGTAAGTATGATACTTGGTATTTCTAAAATACTCACTTTTGAAACGTTTCCAAAAACTTGGTACTTCTAAAATATTCGCTTTTGAAACGTTTCCAAAAACTTGGTATTTCTAAAATATTCGCTTTTGAAACGTTTCCAAAAACTTGGTACTTCTAAAATATTCGCTTTTGAAACGTTTCCAAAACTTTGTTATTTCCGAAGTATTAGTGTTTCAAACGTTTCCAAAAACTTGATATTTCCGAAGTATTCGTTTTTGAAACGTTTCCAAGAACTTGGTATTTCTAAAATGTTCGTTTTTGAAATGTTTTCAAAAACTTGGTATTTCCGAAGTATTCGTGTTTGAAACGTTTCCAAAAACTTGGTATTTCTAAGATGTTCGCTTTCGAGACGTTTCCAAAAACTTGGTATCCCTGAAGCATTCATTCTTTCGAAAACGTCTCTCCCCGAGTTGCCTTGTTCCCTTCCTTTGTTTAGCCGCGGATCGAGCGTCGAAAAAGTCGGTTGTCGCTTGATCACGACTCGCATCGAGTGCTCTTTTCCCTCCCCTTGTCCCCAATTGACCTTTCCTCTGTCCCTCTTCCTCGGTGGGCCAATCGAACGTATTCTTACGAGGCGACCAATTTCGCTTTCGACGCGGCTACTCACCCGCACGCGAGTTTGCTACCGCTGCAAGCTGCCGTTTTCTCCTCGATCGTACGTGTACGACTCGTTGTTTCAACAATCTCGATGCATTATCTGCGGAAATTATCAGTTTAAAATTTTTCGTACAGCAATTGAAACAGAAATGATACGTACCTCGAGGCTCGGTTTCTCCCGCGAAATTGGCGGGAGATGTATCCGTGAAAACGACACGACACTGGCAACTGTATCGATAATTGAGAAATAAGACTTGCAATTCGATTTTGTCAGATTGCAGATACCGAGCGAACGTGCAGTTACGGCTCCTGAGTTGCACCGGTCGCGAACCCTAACCCCGTGAACTCTTCCCGCGGAGGAGGTGAGCACACTGGTTACCAAAAATTACACGATGTGTAAAACCATGTAGGAGACCACACGACGCGAAGGTGTAGCGGTGGCCTCAACCCTGTCGACATTTATCCGCAATTTTCAGTTACAGGGAGTTCCTCTCGGAACAGCTGCACGCGTCGCTTTGTGAAAGTGTCGACGTTTTTCATGGCATCCAGAAGAGAAATCGTAATCGGGATCGGTTACTCCTTTCTATTTTATAACGCCGACGATGTACGTGTAAAATTAATAACACCGGGGGGTAGGGGGACAGGTTAGTCGCGCAAATTCGTCCAATCGCTTGCACCAACGAGGCTCTAACCAACGCGCGCCAATAGCGTAGGAATCGCTTTGATTTTATCGTACGTCGAAGCAACATGGCGTTGGTGATATTTAAGAAGTATCGAAAATACCAACAGTTGGAAATACCAACGATCAGACGGCACTGATATGCTTTCTGCAAACAAATTCGATATGGAAAGAGCGTTAATTGGTATAAAAGAACTTTTATCCTTTCGCGCATCATCGAAATTCTCGGTTAGGGGACAACGAAGGGATTGTGTTCCTCTCGTGTACAGGGTGATTCGGAAGTATACGTTTATACTTCAGGGAGAGAATCTACTCGTTGAGATACGAGTGTAATGTATCGTGTACAGGTACGTTTTACACACCTTAGTTTATGGATGATCGAAGAAAATATTTGAAGCGCCAATAAAAAGACTTGATTTTTTTTGTTGTCGAAAACAATGATACATAACCACGAAGGTTGGAAAATATTGAAAAACTTGTTCCAAGTTACAAAAAATTGTAATCACAAACGAAGCACCGAACTATTATTAAAAGTATGTTGACAATTTCGGTTGTTTGTTTTCGATGTAAATCGGGACCGAGGAATATTCATCGCGCGTGCGTTATATATTCGGTAAATTCGATATCGTATTTAATAGCGATACAATATTGGAAAATAATGTTCCATTGAGAACAGATTAAATCTTACTTTTGCAAGGCGATACGCAAATTATCAAAACATGCTGAAATATATCACTCGTACAACGTATAATATGTAATTTTCCGGGCAATGAAGGAGGGAAATTTCAAGGTGTAATTTTTGAAATCTCCTCTGGCAGTTGTTATCCGAGTCATTTTTGGTATCGTAATGGGATCAGTGGTCTGTAATCAGATGCAGTTTCCACTGCACTTATTATCATGTACGAATATATTTTCGTGGACATTATGCGGTCGGTTAGTAATATTTTTTTCGCGGAACAAACCGCAGCCCTTGTATACTTAGTCGGTTTTTTGTTGCATGTACGAAAGAATACCGCAAAGAGAATTACCACCGAAGATGCATCGAGAGCTAGTTACGATTTTATCAACCGATTTCTCTTTCACTAACCGATGCTGTTACTCTTGGAAACAAAACATCACCGAATCAACGATAAGGTGATTTATTGTTGAAGATGTTTATTAACATTTATCGTCGAAAAGATTTGTAAATAGAACGTGCGTAATAGGTTGCTCGATAAGATTTGTCGTTCGATAAGAAATGGAGCTATTAGGTTCGTCGTTTTATTTTTCTAAAGATGATACTACTGTTTGATAAACATATGTAAAGTTTCATGTAGATCTGTCGATTTGTTCGTATATTTACAATTGTTCAAAGTTGAAGTGTCATAGTATTTTTTTACAATGGAAAAAACGACAAAACTTATTGAACAACCTAGAAAAGAAAAATCGTGAACCAAAATGGAAACACAGTTTCCATGTTAATTAATTCGAAGTATTTAATAATGAAATCGTTAAAAACAGTTTTAAAAAAAATGCTTGAAGAATTAACAGGAAATGATACGGCTCTGGTGCAAAAGATTTACAAATCGGTGACATCCACTCACGTTGTTATCAATGGGGATATTTAAAAAAATTAATCACGAAGATAATCATTCTCGGTATAGAACAAAGAACGAAGCGTGTCAACGTTTCTACCTAGAAACTCGATAGTTGCAAGAAAACAATCCCACATGGAGTCACGCTTACACGATTACTATCCTCGCTACTTATCATCTACGATCTGTTACGTAATCATCTCTCTGGATAGTTTATGTTTCAAATGGAAGGTAGAGCGTTAAGAAAATACTTATCTCTGAATAAACTTCCAAGACTCTGGATATCGAATAACGATAATCCGGATAAAATATTTAAATAAAAATGATTTGTCTCGGTAAAAATGTATTCAAAGTTGCTCGAATAACGTTAAACTCTGGTACGTATGTACCACATGTCCAAACAAGGCAAATACATGAACGCGTTATAATGCATTGACGCAAAGACTCGATAAGATAGCAATTTCCTCAATTCTTCCACTTGGAGCGATACCGAGGAATTTACCGGTAAAAATCAAATATAATTAAACGTAATAATATAGTCGAACGAAAGCCCGATACCGTTTCATTCACGTTCGCCTCTATCGAATTCGTAACGTCGAAACGATTCTATTTTGTTCTTGAAATTCTACGAACGTAACCCGAGCGTAACTGGAATCTTACCGTACCACGTATTGCACACGCGTGTATGCGTACGAAGAATCAGATAAGCCGTTTCGTTGTTTATAGCACTTTCGTTAAATAAAAGTCGAAGAACGTTACGCAGCGTCCGGCTATAACTGTACTTGATTACCGTGAACCAGAAAATTCCACGGATAATTTCTCGGTCATCTTTAAAGCCCCGACCGAAAATCATCTTCGTCACGTGAATGGCAATCACCGATCAGTAATCAGCGATACGAATGGCCACTCTCTGCGGTCGAAATCCCAACTGGAGCGCAATTCAGGATGCACCGTACGTGCGTGGCCCATCTTGCTACATTCCCGAACTTCTACCATCGACAGTACCGTTTCGACCAATCCACAGTTTTTCGTTTCTTTCCTCCGAGTTTTCCATTTTTCTACGACATGGAAATCACCCTCTGTGCGATACATTGATCTCTCTGTCTCTGTTTACGATAAAATTGGAGAAACGATCGAATATCTACATAGGCAGAGTTTCGATCGAGTCCCCAATTTGGCTAGAACATATAAACTACCTTTCATAATTCGATGATCTTTCGGTCACGCTTAGGATGAATAAAAAATTAAGTATCTGCATAGGTAAAGTTTCGATCGAGTTCTCAATTTGGCTACAAAGTATAAACTGTCCTACATAATTCGCTGATCTCTCAGTCACGCTTGGGATAAATAAAAAATCAAGTATCTGCATAAGTAGAGTCTCGACCGAGTTCTCAATTTGTCTACAAAATGTAAATTACCCTTCATAATTTGATCTTTTTAGAACGCTTACGAGAAATTAACAATCGGTAGAGTTTCGACCAAGTCTCCACTTTGCCTACAAAATATACAAACCTTTCATCGAGTACTGTCCGTGCACGAGAAGGCTAACGAGTGTTTCCATCCCCACTCTAAACAGTCACCGCCCCCCAGCCAATAGCGTCAATGCGTGCGATGGTGGGGGAGCCAGTACACCGTAAACTAGAGTGGGAAACATTCGTTTTCCTTTTTCTCACGGACAGACAGTACATCGGTAGACAGTTTAAACATTCTGATACTACACACTGGTCAAAGTTGTACTTGGGCATTGTAAAAAACTAAGAACTATTTAATGTTTATTTTATTGATCATTTTTAGAAATGATACACTGTTACGTATCGTACCGATCAAAACACTGCTGGTCATTTTCAAGAATATAGTCGCTAGATCGACGAATGCCATCCATATCGATTTGAGCTTTTCTTCGTTTCAAACAAAATGATTTCTATGTATAAATTAAAAATCGAGTATCTTCGAACCAAAAATAAGCGAAGTTTATCATCCGGATACAATTTTCGAACAACTGATAAAAACATTCGTTCTGTTATTTGTTCGATAAAAATTACACTCTGAACGATAAAAGGAAGCTATTGGATTGTTCGAAAAGTCATTTCGTTTTTTTTTTTGGTGAAAATGAAACACGATTTTTCTAAAGTGTATAAACATTTTATTAAATTATGTATTCTCCATTTTGGAAAACTAAATGACTTTTCGAACCAATATATTTAACATTTAAATGAATCGAAACTTATTCGAACAGCTCTGTTTAGAATGAAGTAAGTATGTGTAGAAAGTAAATACGTTCTGTTGGTCGAATAAGTTTTCCATTGTACGAATAAAATTGTTTCCATCGCTTTGAACGAATTCGCGAGATCTCGTAGCCATTGCTGGTCCAAGTTCTCCGAAAGCGGAAGCCTTGGAGATGTGGGTCACTCATGGCCCGATAATGGAGAGAATTAACCCGGTAATCACCGCATTCGACTTCTCTCCACCCACAGTGAAGAGGACCCGGCCGTTTGCCGTCGCTGCCGGCTGATTTTCACTCTCTAGCCAATTTTCGAAGCCACCAATTACCGACCTGGAATCGCCAGGATTAACAGAGCTGCGTTTCCGTCTCTTGTTCGTGTATCGACACGGACGTTCTTCCAGTTTAAACGTGGATTAAACCGACCGGGATTAGCGACTGGCTTCGACCTTTTTCTCGCGTCTCCAATTTATCTTTACGCTCGAGATTAAACAATATTCGTGGAAATTAATACGAAAATGTTACGGAGCATCGTATACGAACATAGTGTTTCAAATTCTGAAGTTCTGGAGAGTGTTAGATCATTCTTAAGCAACAACTTTAACTTCGATTTCAATAACGTATCAATTGTTGCAGTAGAAGATTGTAAAAGTAAGCAAAGAAAGTTTGATAAAGAAACTTATCTTCCATTGGTTGTTATTTTCAACATCGATTAATTTACGCTTCATTTATGGATAATTTATACGGGTAACAGTTTCACACGGATGGTTATCTAAATAAAGATTTATTCGAAGTTATCCTTCGGTTGTAATCGTTGTTTCCTGCGTTTCGAATTATCGTAATGGATCCATGGCTCGTCACCCGTAACGATCTCCCGCAAAAAAGTCTTTTCTTTGCTGTCTCGCGAGCAATTACAATCGCGTATTCAATCATCGTGCAATATTATGTTTGAACGATTCACGTGGAATCCATTTTTCTTCCTCTTGTATTTTCTGCATCACGGGCAATTGTTCCGTGACAGTTGTAAAGTGCACTTTCAACCGACCTGCAAGCTGTTTCTGTGTTTGTGTCGACTCTTCGTCGATCAATATCTACATACAAATCCTCGTGTTTCGTTTTTCGAACAGAGATGGCCTCATTGGAATTATTTCGTAACCGAAGTACACCTACAATACTGAATACATGCATCGAAGCTCCGTAACAAGTGACGAATAACCTGATAATTTGTATTCTAATTAAAAATCAACATTCACTTGTATTTCGTGTTCGATCATGTCGTCGAGTAATTGTTAAACACTCCTATAACTTATATTCGACGTTTCTTCGAACACTGAATACACTATTTTGTGTTTAGGTATTTCAACGTATAAATGTTACTGTATTTTATATTTTTCTTTGATGGAGAAATGTACAAGGGCTATTTAGATCACTTAAATTGAATGAAGCAAACAAAGGCAACAAATTCATACCAATGCAAAAAATCAATATTTGTCGCGATATTATCCTCCATTTTGTTGTATTTCTGTTTTCTTTTTAACGATTCTGGTATATTTTTTCTTTTCACAAATGCATTGATTGTTGGTTTACGCAATATTGCGAGCAAGTGTGAAATAATCTTTTTTTAAAAATTCACAATCTTCTTTAAAAATTCACAATCTTTGTAAAAATTCACAATCTTTTTGAAAAGTTCACAATCTTTATAAAAATTCACAATCTTTTTTAAAAATTCACAATCTTTATAAAAATTCACAATCTTTTTAAAAATTCACAATCTTTTTTAAAAATTCACAATCTTTTTAAAAAGATCACAATCTTTATAAAAATTCACAATCTTCTTTAAAAATTCACAATCTTTTTGAAAAGTTCCCAATCTTTATAAAAATTCACAATCTTGTTGAAAAGTTCATAACCTTTTTGAAAAATCAGCGAATATTCGCCATTCGGTGTACACCGAATCGTTACGGTCCTAACGTTAAATAACCATTTTATTAAACCGTAACCGTGAAGAGCGCGTCAGTAGCGTTTATCATTATCGTCGGTTTGCCAATTTTACACCGTAATAAAGAAAGTAGGATGTAATCACGAAATAATTCTTGCTTTCGTTGGTGCGCGCCCTCTTGTCCTCGAACGATACTCACAAGTAACGAGTTGTATAGCCCGAACAAGAATTGCGGTACACAGAGTGTCCATCTCACAATACGTGCACCTGTTGTCTTCGGTAGCAATTCTCACAATGCCATTGCAGGGATAATTCCTACGACAATTACCGCTGCCCATCCTTTATTCTGTCATCCCCCTTTTGACTTTCATTGTCTTCTCGTTTCCATCTGGTTCCTTTTCTGAATTCACCTTTTTGCTGTTTTCTCACGAAACAAGGAAAGAGATCGTAACGGTTCCTTTGTAGCCCTTTAGATAAAGAAACAACAGTTTTCTTCCGTTATCCGTGGAGTGTTGTCTTAATCTTAAAGGGTTCTTCCGTTCATTACACTAACAAAGTCTTTGCGTTAAAAATGTCCCAAATGTATGGAACTCGGTGTTTTTAACTTTATAATATAACAGTACGACTAGGGAAATACACTAGTATCCAGGATTATCTATTATAATAGCTTTAATTATAGAAATACTATTTTACTTTACTTATAGATGTATTGTGAGAACGCGTGGGTCCAGAAAGACCCAAGGCATGCACTAAGGTTAACGAGGTATTTCGATGTGGATTTTCGAGCTTGTATTTGCGAAATAATTAAAAAAAAAAGTTCCAAGCAACCTACTGTGTATTCATAGAGAAGTATCTTTAAAGGAAATAAATGAACGTTATATTGCTTTACGTATTATTTCCTTGGGTCTCCTTTAGTCTCGTAATTTGTCGTACGATCGTTTATTTTATTAATAAAAAAAATGCAGATGCATACAAACGGACCGTATAGAGTATGATACGTTAAGCTTCGAAGTCTCATGGAAAGTTTATTATTTGAAAGAGATAAAGTATAATCCGATGCAAATACATCTCTAGCATATTACGATTGACGGAGTCGCTAATCTGTGGCCCCTTACATCCGGTTTAATGTTTTTCCCGCGTGAATTCTAGGGCGATGTAATCCGATTTGAATTCCCATCTTAATTTTTAGTGGAAAGATAGAACGCCCTAATCGGTAGATCCTTTGTCACACTTCAACGAAACATCTGTCACGTGTGTCTCGAGGTCACAAAACCGTTCTTTCTTATATACGTAAAGATAGGTGTTAGATAGGTTATGTTATATACGTCTTATACACGTGTTAGATAGGTTATATTAAAATTCGATACTTCAACGAAGACTAAATGTATATATAGATGTTGATAAAGTCAGAGATGGTCGAAAAGTTATCGTAAATATATAGTGTTCAAGAAAATATCCATGTCCGTTACGTAACAACTTTTATTTTTGTACTTTATAAGTTTGATTCAAATTGGAACTTTTAATTCGAAGAATTTTCATTTATTTCTTCCCATCGAATCTTGCAACGCGAACATTTTTATTATTGAAAATGTTTTTCAACTCTTCCCTGGTTTCAAGCGGCAAATACTTTACCGATATCGATATTATAACCGACACCGATATAAAAATTATATCCAAAACTGAAAGTACTCGAACCTAGTTCCACGACGGTTTTGAATTTTGGAAAAATCGAAATTTCCGCAATATATATTTTTCACTCCCAGATCTTTCTCAAATTTTGCTACAAATCCAATTTTCTCCAATGTGATCTATTATTTTTCGACAATACAATTGCAATCTAAATATAGAGAAGTGATTTTCCAATGTATTTTCCTCCTTCGAGAAAAGTTCAAGAACTTTTAACAGAAATATGATCTCCAAGCGTTTCATACCTACGCAATCTCCCATCAAACGCCACTCAATCGTCCATTTTCATTCCCTCGAAAAATACAACTGTTATTACACATATTTTCACCAGAAACGACTCGTGAAAAATCTTTCAAAGTAACAATCAAACGTAGGTACAAAAACCGGTGAAATATTATCAAAAGACAACCGTAGATCCTACCTCGCGATCCAATTGCCATAGAGACGCGATTATGCGCGTTCGAGACGGTTTTCACGTAACAGATCGCTTAACGAACCCGTTGGGACGGGTTTCGAGGATCCCGCTAGTGGTATTATTCGTTGGCTCGTGTTTGTTCTTCGTGAAGTGAAATTCAAATTTTTAACCAGCAGAAACGTGTGTCCAAACAATTTAATAATATCCCGGTCGCAGCTCGTTCGACGAAACGTGACTCGTATACGAGAAACGAATCGTCGACAAATTAATTTCCAAGGCAACGAAGGAGGGATAGTTGACGAATTAATTCGGATCGAGCGTGCGAGGTAAGAGGTACGTGAAAATTTTCAGACACTAATTGTATCCGTGTAGGTTCGTTCGGAAATTAAGCCAACGCGTGAGATACGCAAGCGTGCGAGACGAGTCGACGAGTTTCGCGATGCTCGTCGTGTGCAGCATCGGGCCAGGGCATTTTCTGCGCGGAACAGCCAAAGGGGAAGACGAATCGTAATTACGGAAATCAGCCGTGACGGAGCAGCTGCCGCCTCGTTCGATTAATTGTCGTACAACATCCTCGAGGCTGTCCGAGACCGACCGATACCACGGTTCCTTACCTGACATTTGATCCCGAAGCTGCCGTGTAACGCTGTCGTTCGTTCTCCACGCTCACATCCTTTGAACACTCGTCCCCACGTTCACGTGAAATCTTGGAAAACTTCTGCTCCGAGCGAACCAGCGAGCGATCGATCGATCGATCGATCGTGCGTGCGTGCGTGAACGCGCGAAAATACACTCGTTTCGCGAGGGACCTCGACACGGTGGAGTATCGAGTACTTTGAACGATCGGTGTGAACACGTGGTACGGTGTTCGCTCTAAGTCGAACCTTGAATGCATAGTTTCTCGCGAAAGTTGATAGTGGGATCGTAGAGGTGCAGGTGAGATTTCTCTTTCGGTTGAGTTGCAAATGAAATTGAACGGGTGCAAATAATATTTCTTTTTCGGTCGAGTTGGAAATGAGATTGAAGAGATGGAAGTAATAATTCTTTTTCGGTCGAGTTGCTAATAAAATTGAAGAGATGGAAGTAATAATTCTTTTTCGGTTGAGTTGCTAATAAAATTGCAGAGATGGAAGTAATATTTCCTTTTTGGTTGAGTTGCTAATAAAATTGAAGAGATGGAAGTGATATTTCCTTTTCGGTCGAGTTGCTAATAAAATTGAAGAGATGGAAATAATATTTCTTTTTCGGTCGAGTTGCAAATAAAATTGAAGAGATGGAAGTAATATTTCCTTTTCGGTTGAGTTGCTAATAAAATTGAAGAGATGGAAGTAATATTTCTTTTTCGGTTGAGTTGCACATGAAATTGAAGAGGTACAAGTAGGATTTACTTTTTCGGTCGAGTTGCAAATAAAATTGAAGAGATGGAAGTAATACTATATTTCCTTTTCGGTCGAGTTGCAAATAAAATTGAAGAGATGGAAGTAATATGTCTTTTTCGGTTGAGTTGCAAATGAAATTAAAGAAATGCAAATAATACTTCTTTTCCTTCGGTTTTTCTTTTGTTAAGTTTCGAATAGAATTCAAGAGATGCAAATAGGATTTATTTTCTTTCCTTTTTATTTTAAGCCGCAAACGAAATTGAAGAGATGGAAATAAGTTTTCTTTTCTTCTTTTCTTTTTTCTGTCTTTTCAATGTGGCATATAAAATTGAAAAGAGTAAAAACTCGTTACAGTGTATAGACGTTAGCTGAGAAATAAATTCAATCGACAAAAATATATTTTAAAATGGTAACAATGGGTGAAAGATACGTTGCATTTACAGTGTGTATCGAATAAAGTGTTAGAAGCCTCTATCCTAGATATCTAGGATTGTTAAAATTCAACGCGAGTTTGCAGCGTCAGTTTTTGTTTACGGATAAATGCTATCCAATTTGACGAGAGTTATCTCGATAAGAAGAAATTAATATTCGTAAAAAAATGTTGAAAAAAAGAGGTAGCTTAACAGTCAACCGATTAATAAAATCGGTTCTTTATAACATCCAGCTGCATTTGCATAAATAAGATCGGTTATTCGATTTTTATTAACATTGAGTCCAGCTGCTCTCTCGAAAATGGTCGTCTAGACTAGGATACCCTTTGCCTTTTTCTGCTGGAAGTGCCCGCGGACCCCGAGAACGATCATCGTAATCGGCATAAAATTTTAGCACCAGCTAACAGGAAAGTGATCATGTTCCGGTGTTCTCTTTTTCGCGTTATGCGACGTGTCTTTTCGCGTCCAGAAAAATTCAGGGCTGTTGAATCCTTGAGGAAAGAGACAACCCTGTTCGCGATTTAATAGTTCATCGTTGCACAGTGGTTTTCAATTCTATGCCCACTCTGCAAACAATTCTCCTCTCGGTTACTTTACGATGTATTCTTCTCGACGTTACAGCACCGAGTGTTTCCGAAATATCTGCTCAAACGTGACAGCGTGTTCCAACTCGTCGAAAGAGCGAAAGAAATGTCTTACTAACGATACGGACATTCATTTTTTAAAAGAATCAAGACAAACATTTCTAAGGCGACGATGTTTCTAAGGTGATGTTTCGATTATCGATATGGAAAGTTTGGCGTCTTTTAAATTTTTTGGTGAAATCGATCAAAATAAAAATTGATCTTCGAATTATGCGATCATCCCCCCCACGTATATCCTTGTACATACGTTACGAGTATATCGCACTCGATAAAGTTTTCTGTTTGCAAAGAAATATCGGGTTGTTCGGAAAGTAATTTCGTTTTCCAAAATGGAGAATTAACATCCAAAGAAAACTTATCTTCCTCTGAAATTTCGCGAAATCATCAAATGAATATCTCTCAATTATCATTATCACAACAAACATTATCAAAACTAAACTTACTTCATAAGAAATTGTATAAAATGAATTTACACGCTCTAAAAACATCGTGTTTCATTTTCACCCAAAGAAAAAAAAAACGAAACGACTTTCCGAACAATCCAATAGATATTGAACCGTTTAATTTGAATCAACAGTTGGGAGCAAAATTGTATCTATCGCAAGAAGAAGGAAAGATCGGTTCCCTTAAGAATCGCCGAATGTATCGAGTAAGATTTTCTAATCGATTAGAGTGGTGACTAATTGCATGGAAAGATTGCTCGCCAATTACACATTCCGCGTTACACACTCGACCCGAGACTGATCATTCTTTCTCCCTACGATACGTCGTATTCGTGCAATCCGAGCTACGAATCGCAAAAACTTGGAGCGACCTTCGTCATCGGGTGATCAATTAGTCGAGGAGGAGTATAAAAAAGCAAACGAGGAGGCGAAGATTCGATTCCGATAAGCGTCGTATTTCGTGTTATAGCTTAAATAGGGGTGGAACATTAATTTCCAGAAGGGACTGCTCTCCGACTCGAGGCAGAGGAATAGAAATACGAGGAACGCAGAAATCAGATACGAGCAAGAAGAACACGATGTCGAGGCGCCTACCATGGTCTTTAACCACGTACAAACGACACCTGGTACGACGTTCGCTTCCATCGTTTTCGTGGTACGCCGGTATCGTGAAATTTCTTACGCGGTTCGAGGAAAAAACCAAAATCCGCTCCTCCTTTGTCCCCACTGTCCACAGCCTATTGTTAGTCGTTTATCAAGAACATCTGTTACGGGAACGTGCGAGGTCTACGCCCATGTTTGAGCGCACAGTGTGCGCCGATGAAGAGTGTACGCGAAGGATCCAGTGTTACCACGTGAAAAATAAATGGAGAGAATTGTTTCGCACCTCGAGATGATTCGGTAGTGCGTACATATTAAAAGAAATTTTAAATACTACTTTCCACTTTCTAAATTCTTCTTTGATGGTCGGTACATCCCATGGTGACGTTACAATTGCTAGGTACGTGTATAGATTCGGTTTTAAATATATACAGAGTCTCGTCAATTATTACTCAATTATATACTTGAAATGACTGTTTTTTTTTTAAATAAAAATCAGCAATTAGAATTACATATTCTATAAATATAATAGATTCGATGATATGGATCGTAAGATGGTACGATGAGAGGAATATTCCTCCATCGAGGAAATGTGGTTCTCGTTCGAGGACAATTGTGTGAAATGATAAATTGAAAATGAGATTTGAATGAAATTTTCTCGCACGAGGCTTTGTTCTCGACTTTGAATATTCTCTCGATACGCGTGCATTTAATTATGTTTGTGTACGATCGTATCGACACGATATCCTACGCTCGCGATACAATGTCAAGATTCGTTGTTTCGCTATCTTACGATCTCTCGGTTTCGACTATCAGTTTCTACGAATCCTATCGCAATGGTAAGACACGATGCTCGAGAATACGTGGATACGTTTCCCCGCATCGGGAGCGTGTGTTGGTAACGCATCTGCCGCAGCTCGTTTATACGGTGAACGATATCCGAATCGAAACAATTAATTAATCAATTACTACCCCAATTAATAATTAAGGGAACAGGATAAGGATTCGCGTATTAACGTCGTATCTGTCTTTGTAAACCACATCTTCGTGTTCGAGAGATTGCTTCGTGAGATATGCTTGAAACTTTAAGGTACCGTTCGTTTAATTAGCCTTAATAACAAAGATTGATTAGTAAAGGAAAACGTTTATATAAATATTACGAAAAATGTATAGGGTGATAATACAGAATTCGATGAAACTACACAATTAAGAGGAAACAGATACTATAATATAAAATTGTTAGAATTCTTAGAACAACGTAGAAATTTTCAGCCCCATACGTCAAATTACAAAGAGTTAAAGAAAAATATACTCGATGTTGATCTGACTCAACCTTACAAGACTTTCAACTCGATATAACTCGGAAACTAACATTAGTAGTTATACCGCTATCATATTACGTAACATTTTTTTTTCTATTTTGCCCTGCAGTTTTTATACTCTATATTACATTTTTGTCTTAATTCCACTGTTCAACGAATACTCGATACATAACTAAAGATCATCTCACATTTCTCCCATCTTGATCACCGAATATAAAAGGGGGCGTGGTTTAAAGGGGCGTGGTCTATATAGGAGGGGAGGGGCCTAAAGGGGGCGGCTTACAGGGTAGAAGATGGGCCTAGAGGATGGAAGGGCGTGGCCTAAACTGGAGAGGGCGTGGCTTAGAGGGGAGGGGAGGGAGGGCCTAGAGGGTAAGCGACTTAAAGAAGCAGGGGGCGTGGCCTATATGAGAGTGGAGGGGCGTATGTGAGTTGTGAGGCGTGGTATAGAGGGGGAGGGTCTAGAGGAGAGGGGAGGGGACGTGTCTAGAGGGAAAGGGGCGTGGTCTATAAGGGGAGGGCTTAAGGGGGCCTAAAGTACAATTATTGAGCTACTATTCTGTTACAATTATCAAGTTATTGTAAAAAATTCAGAAGAATCAATCTTTAACTAACTTATTATAGTATTTTTTTTATTTATTAAACTGTCAACCCTGTACAAAATTATGAGCAATATATATAGTACATATTAAAACAAGTATTACATTGAGGTTATGGGACATTTAATGAGAAAAGTTTTTAAGAAAGTATTTCAAGTGGGAGTGCTCAGCCTCCATTGTATTTAATACACGTAGCAAATATTATTGAAGATTTGGACAAGGATATTCTCATTTTGCGATTCGTGGATAATGTTACTCTTTTTATTCGTGCATCTGTTCCTTTTTTAATTGAAAAATTCATGGGAAGGATAATCTCTCTGGTGAACGCCAGCACTTGGTAGATTATAAAAAGGCTGAATGATAATGGAAGGGAAAGTCTGGAAACGAAATTGTTGCTACGTGTTCGGTTTCTTCGAACAGAAATGCTCGATGTTTCCAGGTAGAGACCTGGTTATCGACAAACGTGGCGAAAGTTGATTATTGAAAAATGTAGAAAAAGTTAGTTACTAATAATCATAAGAAAAGTTGATTGTTGAAAAACGTAGAAAAAGTTGATTGTTAACAAACGTAGTAACATTCGGTTATCGTAAAACGTAGAAAAAGTTGATTATCGAACGTTAAATAATATTTCCTTGGAGCGATTCCAACGCTGACATTCTCGCGCTTTCCTAACATGCGCGTAGCAAGGCGAAAGATTCGAAACGTGCACGGGCGATTGCTCACGGATGCGTGCAGCTGGATGAGCGAGCATAGAAACGGGCGGGCGGCTAATCCAACATCGAAGACATCGTTGCCAACCTGACGCGTGGTTGGTCAGCCTCGAGCGTGTAATTAATACACACAGGTTGCTGGTAACTCAATCGGTGGTTGCTGCATTTGTACCTTTTATGGCTGCTGGCTGCACCGCCGATATCGCTTCTTCTCGATCCGTGAATGTGTGCACGCACGAGCGCGGTGTACACGTATCACATGTTGACGCGTGTGGCGCGTGCGCCGTGAGCGGCGCGTAGCTCTGCAACCGGACACCGAGAGGAGCTGGCACGCGCCGAAAGCCAACTCGTCGGTTTTTTCGCCCGGTTGCCCGTCAATTTGCCGCTTCGATACGTTTCCAACGGGGAAAGGTGTATCGTGGACGCTCCACAGGCGCGGGTGCGCATAACTGTTAGATGGAGGGGAGGGACACGGAAGACGCAAAATTCACGGGACTCGTGCAAGGACGAATTTATCTTATCTTGCGAACGCTTTTTTTATTCGCGTTATCGAGGTAGAATTTTTTAATGAACGAAGCTGCAAGACGAATAAATGAGAAATGAAATTTAATTTAAGGAAAGTAAAATATATTTTCTACCTAATGTGTTATTTAAAATGTCTGAGTATAAATTGAGGGAGCCTTTAATCCTTTTAGGTGGTTACAAGTCGAAAATAATCGAGAAATGAAATTTTATTCGAAGAAAAGGAAACATTTTATCTATGCGATATCTTATTTGTAATTACTGTGTACAAATTGCGGTTTAACTTGTGAATTTTTACATTTTGTTCTGTCTCTCGGTCTTATTTTTACATTCTTTTCTTTTTTTTTTATTATTTTTAAGAATTTCTTCGGGAAGATGGCTCGGAAACGTTAAACGGTATATCGTTCCATTTAAGTAAAAATTGATGACCTTGAAATGTCCATGGCGCTTCCACCTGGCACCAAAAAAATGTCAGCGCACTATATCCCCCGTGAAACCAAACACTTTCTGCCACGAACGTTCTTCTCTATTTTTAAAACTAATTTATCCACCCTTTTTTTTTTATAAAAGAAAGATATTTTCTTTTTCCTTACTCGTGTATAAGTATGCAAAATAATCTCGACGAAGGAGTCGTGCATCGTTCGGTTACATCGAGTAGCCCAGAAATATTGAATTAATCACACATTAACAGGTTCCGCTCGTTCGGGGTGTGGTCCTCTTCAGGTGTAAGAAAATTATCGATATAATTCAGAAAGAGTATGAAAGTCTGAGGAAAGTTGGACGAAATAAAATTCGTCGTAAATACGAGATCCTTGTAATAAAATAAATTATCGGTACTTGGCTAAACGCATTACGGTCATTTATACCAGTCTGAATTATGGGATGACAGAATTAAAATTCGGTACCCAAAATAATACGAATGACGCACAGCAAACGACACACAAGAGATAGAGCATAAGATCCCCCTGATGCAGAGCCTCGAGGTATCGATGATTTCGTTCACGCGCTATAACCGAGGGAGGTGGTATCGATTTTCTCGCGCGCTAAAACTGAGGGAAGTATAGATTTTTATCCTGCGCTGAAACCAAGGGAGGTATCGATTTCGATCGCGCGCTATAACCGAGGAAGCTATCGATGTTTTTTTGTACTTGTACGTGTAGAGGTCGTACGAAGGTGAGACACGCTTTCTTATATTAGAATCTTATATTGAGGTTTATTTATCATAATTATTAACAACCGTCTGGACCATAGATTGAACAATTATCAACAATATCCAAGTATAAATCATGGCTTAAAATATCATTTTATTGAAATATTCTTTGTTCGCAAAGGAAGTTTTCATTGAGGTCCAACCGACATTGTCAAAGCTACACATATCGATTATCGATTTACAAATATTCTTCACGATGATTTTTACATCAAGAGAAGTGATGAATTGAATTTCGACTCTTTTAAGTAAAAAGAACAACTTCTACGCGTATTTTGTAAATTATAATAATTAAAAAATTGTTAAATTAATATATCTAATAGACAATTAAAATTTTCCATACTTTAGAGCTTTAAAAAACATGTTTTTACTTCGAACCTCGATCCAAATTAATTTCGGAATGCTAATTAATCATTTATAATGCATAAACGAGATGCATATTGTAACATTAATATTCGGCACATGCGTAAATGTTGATAACAATCGCGTGGAGAAACAAAGAATCACAGAAACCGTTCGTCTTCCCAGATTTTGCAATATCTTGATGTTTATTTATCATAATTATTAACAACCGTTGTAGGACCATAGTTTTAACAATTATTAACAATATCCAAGTATAAATAATGACTTAAAATATCATTTTGTTGAAATATTCTTTGTTCGTGAAGGAAATTTTCGTTGAAGTCCAACGGACACTGTCAAGGCTACACGTATCGATTATCGATTAACAAATATTCTTCACGATAATTTTTCTATGTAGAAAAATGATTAATTAAGTTTCGACTGTTTTAAGTAAAAAGAACAATTTCTATGTGTATTGTGTAAATTATAATAATTAAAAAATTGTTAAATTAATGTATCCAATAGACAATTAAAATTTTCCATACTTTGAAGCTTTAAGAAACATGTTTTTACTTCGAACCTCGATCAAAATTAATTTCGGAAAACTAATTAATCATTTATAATGCATAAACGAGATGCATATTGTAACATTAATATTCGGCACATGCGTAAATGTTGATAACAATCGCGTGGAGAAACAAAGAATCACAGAAACCGTTCGTCTTCCCAGATTTTGCAATATCTTGATGTTTATTTATCATAATTATTAACAACCGTCGTACGACTATAGTTTAAACAATTATTAACAATGTCCTGGTGTAAATAATGGCTTCAAAGCCATCAATTTCTCGAAATATTCGGTTAGATCGAACAAAAACAATCGAAGTAACGGCAAGTCACCTTGCGGTGGGTATATAAGGAGCCGCCGGTTGACGAAAATTTCATTTCACGGGGAGCCTTCGAGGTGGACGGATCACTCGATTGTAGGTACCAGGACGTCGGTTGGCCTATTGGTAACCGGCACTGACTGCCGATAGGCGGTGGTCAGTACTGGCGACCTACTCTCTCAATCTTTTTTTTGTTTTCATTTTTTTCTTTGTCTAATTTATTTCATTTGTTCTCCGATTTCAATTTGTACTTGTTTTTCCATGTTTATTTTCTTGTCACTGCTTCGTTTATTTTCTTTATTACTGCATGACTATTTAATCACTAACCAAATTCATTTCTATTTTCTATCATGCCTTGACTTTAGATTTCTCTTAGGTAGGCATATCGGTAAACGAAGAACGAAGAACGAAGAACGAAGAACGAAGAACGAAGAACGAAGAACGAAGGACGAAGAGGACTCTCTCGTCGCAACTGCCGAAGGATCTTTAGTTAAGCTCAGAATAAGTTAGTTTTAAGGCCATCGTGTACAAATGTCTGTGATCTGCCGAGCAATTATCGAATTTTAGCTTACTTTTGCTCGCTTCCTCGTTTCTCAGCCCGGTCACCACTGCTTGTTGCATAAGCAAGTGACCGGCCGTGTAGGTGGTCCGAACGGTCTATCGCCGTCTCTTCCGGTGCGTCCGCTTCCAGAGAGGGCATGTTGCGAGCACAGGAGCAGGCATTTTTGCCGGTCCCTGCGAAAGCCTCCAAAATAAGACCCTCTCGTCATAAAGATGGAGAAACGGGGCACTCTTCTCGGGGAGTGGATGGCGTCGCTCGTTTTCTCTGGAATCGGACCCACTGAAGAGAAACGGGATAGACCTAGTAAGATCAACCGCACGGTTCGTGTCGCGTCTTTCCCAATTTTGCCTCATTTTTTCCATAATGTAATTCCTCGGCAGGACTAAACGAGGAGATCGAAGGAACTTTGATTCCTTCCATCTTTTTAGTTTGGTATTTTCGTTTGTATTGCGTCACGAGGGAGATCGATGGAACGTTGATTCCATCTATCTCCCTCCGGGTCTCCGCTCGCAGCAACCTCCACGTGGTGAGACCTGGTAATCGGTATTACTCGCGACGAAAAATTAATTTTTCGTCGCGAGTAGTACCGAGCTAATTGGCTGCGCATTTAGAATAGTGTCTTAAAATTAATAAATGAATAATAATATTCTGCCATAGATAACTTTTGTAACCCATATGCAACCCTGAATATGAATAATTTTGTGCATTTCAATAAATTCGTTTTGTACAATATTCGTAACTTTTGTTCTGTTGTTGAATTGCTTCTATTCTCTTAATGTGGTTCTAAATTATGCGTTATAGAACTTATTGTGAATGGAACTGTTGCATGTGTGTTGTACCATTTCCCCATTAGAGTATTAGATTATTGGATATCTAGTATAGAATGGGAGGTCTGAGAATAAATAGGTCTTGGAATATTTTAAAATTTTTTCGAAGTACAGAACAGCGACAAAATATCGACATTAATAATTTAACCAAAGAGTCACAGACCACTGGTACATACCTATTCAAATTTCTGTAATCTAATACATACATGCACGATTTTTTTAGAGTATATAAATATTTTATTAAATTATATATTCTCCATTTTGGAAAACGAAATAACTTTCCGAACAATCCAATACATTCTTTATATTTTTGTCGTGCTGCACTGTACATCTCATGTCCATGTAATTTAGAATACCTTTAAAATAATCCGCACCTATGGATCATTCCCTATACACGATAATGCAAGAACTTCTGTATCAAGAATAAGGATCGTAAGCTAGACACTACTCGCAACGTGCACGATACATCATCGGTAGAGATCGTCACGTCCTACGTTGAGCGTGCTATACCGTCTCGAAACCGTGGAAATTAACATTAAGAGCATTTCATTGGGCGACGATACACTCGAGTATCGTAACCGCTCAATTTACGTAATTAACTGGCCGTTGTATCGACAAGTTGCGAAAATAAAGAAGTAGAATCGTTAATTGCCGAAATCCTGCTTTCCACCTGCTCGCACGAAAAGGGAAGTGATTCAAAGAAATCCCGTTACGTCGTGACAAAATATTAGCTCGGCCGTAACACGCGCCGGTTGCTCTATAAATTATTTTATCCGTAATATACAGGAGCAGTGAATCATGATTATCGGTCATTTTCAACCATCGAATCGCATATCCGTTTCTTTCCGTATCTTCTTTTTTTCTCTCCCTCCCCCCACCCTCCCGCCCCTCGTAAAGCCTTTTACTCGCAGTGTATTTCACCTGCTCGAAATTTATCACGAACACACAACTGATTTCCGGTTCTCTCGACCTTTCTTTTTCGTACGAAAGTACAAACCACGGAAACGCTCCGAACGTTTCGACTAAAACCTCATCACGGTGCTGTTGCAAGTGCGAAAGGTTCGAGGTAAGGTACTTGGCCCCGCATCTGTCCGAACGATGCACGGATAAAAATTTAACGATCTTCCCCGGACAATGGGAAGAATCTAAACCCTACGATGCAGTTCGGTGAAGTTTTTTTTGAAATTCGAAACGCGATCGAAACGATCGATGATTCGTTCGCAAAATAAGGTGATGGATTCAACCATCTCGAGTTGCGTTTTCCAAAAATGATAATCAGACTGTTTGGAAAACTTTTTATTCTATCGTGTGTATTTATTGTATTATTTAAAATATCGTGTGCACCGTATTGTGTGCTTCTTCGAACTGTACGACTTTCGTGAGTAAGATTTTCGCGTATTGCGAATAAAGAAGATATTGAACGACAATCGTTTCGTGTTCGAAGTAACGAAGATATTGAAATGGACAGGATACACGGGACACACTGTATACCCTTATGTATCATTCTGAGCGAGGTTTGAGGACGGACACACTTGGTAATGTATGAAACAAACTTTCACTAGACCTGAGAATGGGCAAACGATTTGTTCACGGGCCACAAGGTACTCGTTTCATCGAAAACAATGGATTTATTCTTTCGGTATTACGTTCGATGAAATACGATATTTCAATGCACCGATTGAACAATCAATACGGACTTGCGTTGTTAATTGTTTCACCGATGGGATTTATACGTGGAAATTTCATAATTTATTCTTTAATTATTTAATTGAAATAATTATCTTTAATCGAAATTATTACCATATACTGCTTAATTGAAATAATTATCTTTCGATTTATCGGTTGAATAAATGCAGTTTATCGATGATAATTGCTGCAATGGAATTGCGAAGAAAGCGTCATAAAATAACGAACATTTCCTTCTTGTCCGAAACGACCTCTTTCTCCCCTTCCTGTACCTTATTTATATCGGGACAAGATTCATAAGGCTCAAATAAATCGTCGATAATTAATTTTAAGCCTCGCCAACGTTTCGCAGCGAGTTGAACCTTTCATGGTTTTTGTTGAATTACAAGGTGCATGACATCGAACGAGTAGAATTCGTTTCATCCAATGAGTACGCGCATAAACGCATATACGATGCAACGTCTTTAAAAGGATGCAATTAAAACTCGAGTTTTGAAATACTCTTTATGGAATTATATAATAAACACTGCAAGTGGTTATTGTCTCGATAACAAATCCTACGTTGTGCCCTTTCTTCTCGATTGTCGACTCCTCCATAATGCTATCAATTTCTTTTTAAATATGTACTCTATGTTGGACTTGAATTTTACAATTATATAAAACACGTAAATATCTATTAGTAGTTATCATTTTATGGTATGCTCAATGACAGTAACATTATTCGCAGATGTATAAGTATTAGTCGTTGCGAGCATTTTAAAGAAACGTTGTAAATTAAAAATGCCAGTCACTGGTTGTTTTTTAATCGCAAATGAATTTTTCCTAAAGGTACTTCTTCGATTCTCACCCGTAATTTCTTGCTGCAATGCCAAATGCACACAGCAATTGTCCGAGTTTTGACATACTTGTCCATCCAATATTCTTGTTGAATGTTTGGATGGATTTCTCGAATTATAAATAGAAAGAGTAGGCTTTTGGGTCGATATCGATGTTAGAGATGAACCTTCGATGGATGTTGATGATCTTTTTTGGAGAAATGGCAATTTAAAGTATTCGTAAGTTCGAAAAGCTCTAAGTCTCAGGGTATAACGATATTCGAAAAGATGATGAAGACGAACGTTGGCAATAGAATTCTCTGATAACCGTTATTTTCTAAGATAATTTCGAAACACCGATAACTGGTAATGAACATTTTTCTCGTGATAAATTAAGTATGGTCGAAGAATGAAAATAACATTTCTCGCTAAAAATAAACAGCTGATTGACCATAGTGCGTTCTTCGGTTTCGACCCATCGTATTCTCGTGTTGTATTATTTTTCTGCAATTAAAGCT